>NW_026138076.1:22082500-23282500 GCF_025592945.1 Manacus candei
ACAGTGACATAGATACAAGTGTAATCATAATTGGCAAAAGCTACTTTCTTTGGAAGATGAGGGTCATCTGATTAAAATGAAGCTCTGACTTAAAGCAGAGGCCATAATCTCTCTGGCCATTCTCTGAAAGGGAATGGCTAGAGGTCACTCACTATTCATATAGCTAAAAAATCTTAAACAAAAATACTGGCCTTTTTAAATTCTGAAGATTTAAGAGATTAATGACACCTGATGGTGAATATGATGTATTCTTTGACATTGTAATAATTCTCTATTGTTGGCGGGCTCTGTGTTGCTAACTAACAAGAAATCAAAAACAAGTTATTGATTCCCATATAAAAAAATTCATGTGTTCACTTGTGTTAAATGGTTGCAGCTTCATTGATGCTGATAACTATATTTCATCACTTAAAGGACTGGCCTGGAAAGCATAATCATTTTTCAGTAGTGGGTAATAATTTGCAGACCCAGAATTTTCCATGGTGGATCAGCTATTCAGAATATTCCTGCTCAACCCATATAACATGTCATATCTTTGATGTGGTTGAGATATGTACAAAAAAAAAATCAAAAAAGGCAATTAGACTCTTTTAGCAAGCAAAACACAGCGCAGTTCCCTCAAGCTGACTGCTCAAGCCGACTGCTCAAGCCGGCTGTTCCTCACAACACATTCAGTCATAGAATCTGTCTATACTCAGACGCTGTCTCTCACTAAAAGGTACCCTTATACCTTGCCATCTGTCATACACTGCCTGTTCCCATGGTAAAAATGGTTCCCTCAGTTTCGTCAGATTTGACAGTCATTTCCATTGAGATTGGTGGTGGTGTAAGCTTCAGAAATGTGTTACTTCTCCCATTTCTTCCTTTGGATTGATTGCATTCTCACTTTTATATATAGTCCTAAGTGACTTTGATGGGACTTCTAAAAGATGAAGACTGATACCCAGAAAAGGTTGTGCCTAAACCTTATTAGTAGCTAAAACAGTGTAAAAAGGCTTTCCTTTAAACTTCCTATGTCCTTTCAAACTTTCAGTACAGTTGCTCATATTCAGTAGAAAACCATATATATTAATTGGACACTGTTTGTATAAATGTTCAGAAATAAGTAGCAATGATGATCGAGAAAGAGACAGTGAGAGGGTAAGAAATAAAGAACTCTCTGCAAAGATGATAAATAGCGGGGTATACCATATATGGGCAAAATCCACTGCCACAAGGAACAAGGACATTACATCCTCATATACATATTTCACTTTGATCTATCTGATACAACACAAAAACGTTAAGGTGACAACTCATACTTCTCACAGTCAAATAGAAATTTACAGATATTAATCCTGTATTTTTTCAAGTAGAATAGCAAAAGGAGATATGTTACAAAAAATTAGCAACATTAGTGACTTCTGAAATATTTTTGACATGTTCCTTTGTCACTGTGATGCTAGTTTTATGTTCAGTCATCATCTTATTTCCCAGATCATCAGTGTTGCATTTGAGAGCTAAAATAGCTAAGTCTCTCAGCAAGCATCAGTGACACACAGATGATCTCCTGTTCCCTGTACACCAGCTGCAACACATCTTCAGTCAACACCATGGACAGAAGAGACAGATGAGCCGAAGATGATGCCAGAGCATCTGTGCATAATATGAATGCTCACAACCCCAATTCATTCCACTAGTAATATCTACTGATATCTCCATATTCCTATCAGCTGGACCTTCCAGGTGCCTTGGCCTTTTTTTTTGAATGAGGATTCTTCACTGTAAAAATGTCCAGAATTAATAGCCAAATTAAAATCACATACTGATTCAGTAACTCTGTGAATAGCAAAGTAAGAAGCATCCTGACACGACAGATGACAGTTTAGTTGCTGCAGACGTTGTAGAATATCCAAGTAAAAACATTATAGTGCATTCAAAGAACTCCTGATAAAGCAGGGAAGCATGCTTTGTATCTGTGGTAGTTACAGCATACACATGGTACAGTAGGTACACTGCATATATCCAGACTATCATGCCTGCATGACTTTAAATGCCTTGTGATAATTTATGCTAGGTGAGGAACTGGCTTGGTGTGGTATCAAAAACAAATTCCCTGATGATTCGAAAATATGGGCCCAAGGCTTACTGACCGGAGCCACTGTTAATGATCTGAGAAATATCTGCAAATCTAAAGCAAATATATGAAGCCTGCAGGCTTTCCACTATAGTTTTGGGAGTCTATGTTTTCAGAAATCTTGCTGAACACATTTATAGACTGCGAGTGTGTGCCTGTACTTTCCATACAGGTGGGGTTGTCAATACCGTGTATGACCTTTCTGTGCAGTTGCTTTTAGCACGTGCTAGTCAAAGACGCCATGAGGAAATCCATTTTCTAAGATGGAGCCTTCTGTCAGAAAATTATTTTACATAAAATTACTGTTATTCCTTGTGGCTGTGCAGTTCTCCCAACTGAGAGAAATGTGCTGAACTTTCAGGGATGGGAAGGGGCATTATGATTTCAAAGAAGAACAATAGCCATTAGAAATCCTAATCTTTTTCCACTTCAGAAAAATACTCTAGGTTTTCTTATGTGTATCTAGGAATTTACATGTAACTTCAGAAGACACTCTGTGTTCTGTTGGCTCCTTGTCTGGTGTAGGAGCAGAGCAAGCAGTCTGTGAACTACCATTTCCAAATGTGGATGTTCTAGAAAATTGAGAGAATGCTACAACATGTGTCTTTCATGTGTTAAATGAGCAGATTTTCGGATCTTCCAATTAAAGGATCTTCCTTCCCCTAGTTTGCACAGCATATTACAAACCCCAAAAATTTTCATCAGGACTTGCTATCATAAATGTAACAGAAAGCAAGCTGTAGCTCGTAGATCTGGTACTTCAGCAGTTGTATTTTGATGTAACCTTGCAAGAACTCTGTAAAATCTTGCTGGTTTACAGTAACTGATGATTTTTTGGTGATAGTCACTGCAATATGTAGTTACATGTTTGTGTCATTTTACAGTTTCATCAAGAAGACATTTCTAGTAGCATCACAAATTGTTCAGAGAAACCTGCCAGGTTCTCAGTGCTTCTAAAAGAATATTAAAAATATTCACATTCACCCACTGTATAAATTCAGGCATGGAATTCTTACTTGTTTGTGATTAACTGTTGTTGACACTTCGTGTTGTCACAGAATCAAGTGCTTAGTATACTTTTTTGGCTGAAGAAGGTGTTTGCTTTTAGTAGAAGGCAGTGAGAATAAACAGTAGAGATAAGATTAATATATTACCATAATCTGTACTTATTAACAAACGTAAAAAAAATTACAGAGCATGAGTGGTTTTTTACAGTAGAGACAGTACAATTTTCTCAGTGCCTTTTCTGATGCTTTTGTGGAAATCCTGTTGTTAGTGCTTATTTTTCTCAGTATCACGCTGCCATTGCTGCGATGTGACTTCTTTGCTATTTGGAACAACAATCCAGTATTGTCCCATAATAGGGACTCCTCAAGTAGAGAAAAGAGAGACCTTCCTCTTCCAGCAGACTCCCGTATCGACAGGCCATTACTCTAGAAAACCTTTGTGATGGGAGACTATATAGTGTTGAAAAGAAATTGTGCAGCTGGACCACTTAATTCCAGATATTGTGGGCTGATGACAACTTTCTGGCAGTTGGCAACCCTTTCTCATATCAATAAAGCTCCTAATGTAGATTCAGATCTGTGAGGGACAAAAATGATGTGCAATAATATTTCTCTGTGTTTTCCTGTGACTGTGCCTTTTGATTGGTATCTCTCTGATTTGTGTTCAGTTACTTGTGGAGAAAAATCTTTTAACAAATGGCAACTGAGGTCACTTGGTCTGTTCAGCCTGGAGAATAGGAGACTGAGGGGAGACCTCATCACAATCTACAACTTCCTCATGAGGGGAAGCAGAGGGACAGGTACTGATCTCTTCTCTGTGATGACCAGTGACAGGACTCAAGGGAATGGCCTGAAGTTGTGTCAGGAGAGGTTTAGGTTGGATATTAGAAAAAGGTTCTTCACCCAGTGGTTGGGCACTGGAACAGGCTCCCCAGAGAAGTGGTCACAGCACCAAGCCTGATAAAAGTTCAAGAAGCGTTTGGATGATACTCTCAGGCACATGGTGTGACTCTTGGGGATGGTCCTGTGCAGATCTAAGGGTTGGACTTGATGATCCTTGTGGGTCCCTTCCAACTCGGCATATTCTGTGATTCTGTAAACAAATTACTATTTCATCTGCTTGGGAACCTTAACAAGCTACCTCAACAACTGACTTCATCAGACCTCTCTCTAGTCTTCATTCTGAATCTTTACTTAGCTTTTAAGTCAGTTTCTACTGAGGATCTGTTTGGCTAACTCAAGAGAGAATGCTTTCCCTTTGAGAAATTAATAAAATTTATACTAAATTCTGTTCACTGTTTTTGCTGTGGAAGCTTCTGAAAATCAAAGCTCTTTGTCTCACTTATTTTTATTTCAGAGCCCTATCTTTGAGTTATCCAAGTTACCGACTACATGATCTTTGTAGTTTTCCACTATTCCAGACTACTAAAAATAATTTTATAGTTTAGAGGAATATTTATTTGTTTTTTCTTTTTCTGCACAGTACAATTCTCTATTATATCTTTTTATGTCCTGGAAAAGCATACAAAGAAATGCTATGAGGTATTTTAGTGATGTAAGTGACAGTTTTGGCCTTGCGTCTCATTATCTGAAAGACAGCATCTCCAGCAGCACAGACATATCTCATCCTGCCAAGGCCCAATGTAGAACGTAATGTGTGAAAGATACTCAAAATGGGGGGAACAGATCTTTTTCTTGCTTAAAATGCTATGAATTTTATTCCTTTAGGGTAAATGACTGTATTTTATAACTCCAGTTCTAGGGATAATAAATAATTTTAAGCCACTGAAATGACAGGACAGTACATCTGTGTGAAAAGTGAATCACTTGGGGAATAAAAATGAGCAAGATCACTCTGAATTCAGTGCATGAGTCCACGGCCTGAGTTATTGGTTTGATATTCAGATGGTAGAGCGCAAAAGCTTGCTTGTGCTAGTCCTATGGCCAGAGATGCTAGAAAATATGATCTCACAGTTTGAAACTGTTTGAATCTGGCCCAGAAGCAGAGATGGTAGAAACTCTGGTATCCTGTTTTCACCTTCTGGGCTGTCAGCAATGTCTTCCAGAGCCAGAGACCTGGAAGTTGAAGGGTCTAAATAACATGCGCACCTTGATGACAAGGACATGAGGAGCTCTGCAGTCAGCCCAGACAGAGATCACCAGCCCCAGCTTAGATGGGCAAGAAAGGCCTGCACACGCCTGTCAATGGTGTTAGTGCCTAAAGCCAACCAGTAAAATTGATATTCTGTTTTTAGGGCTAACAGTGATAAGAAAATATATATTTATATATATATATATATATATATATATATATATATATATATGATTTAATAGAGGCAGATACTGGAAGTTCACAGAGGTGGTTGTTTTGTTTTGATGAGGGGTAGGTGTGGGGGAGGGAAACAGTTTTCCCCCTGCAGTTATAAAATGGTAAAACCCCAGGGGGTGGTGGGTGACCCTTGAAATTTTGAGGTTTTACCCAATGAGCGCTTCTGCAAAATATAAACATATTAGAAGCAGAACGGAAGAGAAGGTAGTTGTAGTTGTTGTTGGAGAAGTGGCCATGTTGTAAAGCCACGAGGAGTGGCTTTACACGAGGAGTGGCTCCACGAGGAGCCTCCCTGGGGGGCTTTGGCCCCCCAGCCCCCGGCTGGGGCTGCAGAGACTTGGAACAGCGTTAAGCTGGACTATGTATCTGTAGCTATAAGTCAGGGGATGTTTCTCCACTGTGAGCCACAGCAAGAGATATGGAAAAGCAGCGGCAGAACTGCACTGACCGAAGAAACGGTGGCAGAGGGCCAGGAAAGATAAGACTAAGCAGCAACAACAGGCAGGCAGCAACACAGAGAGAACTCCTGGAAGGAGAGAGAGGAAGAGAATGAGAGCCAGCAGCAAAGGGAGCAGAGTTAAGCTCTACACAGAGTTTTGGGGGTAAGAACTGAACCAGACCCCCCCCAAAACCCTTTTGAGACCCCTCTTAAGTTGGCATGGTGGACTCCTACTGGATGGAAGTCCTAAAATGCAACACGCAGCACCGGAGAGAGAGAGAAGCTGAAAAGCTCAAAGCATCCTGGAAAGCTGGACTGGGACGGAGAAGGAGTGCAGAGGGGGTGACCTTGGCCTCCCCTCACTGCTGCTGCCAAACTGGCAGCCTGAGACAGAGCACTGGTAGAACTCTTGAGGCAAAGGCTTTCGACTGAAAGCTGCCCGAGATGTTCTGACTCAGGGGTGAATCCCCTGAGGAAGGGACCTTCAAGGGGGTCTTATGCCCCATGATATGACGTGGTGACGCGAGTTTTGTCCCTGCTATGCAGTCCATGGAAGAGAAGACCCTCGCTTGAAGATGACAGGCCGAGGGGCTTGGATACCCCTCGTGTGTACTGGCAGAGATCCAGCCACAGCTGCTGCATGCATGAGAAGAAGAGAACCTGCTGCCTTAGAGACATTGCTGCTCTGAGAGTGGAAAGGGATCTTTCCTTCTTCCCTCCTGGACTTTTATTTGGAGGGGAGAAGAGATTTGATCCATTGTAAATACTTGTATGTCATGGTAGAGATAGCTAAGATTGTATATAATGTACTATATATATATATAAAATATATATAGTATTTATTTGTACAGTCATTGTAATATATAATCCCTTTCCCCCATTTTGAGTCTCGTGTAGTGTCTGGAAAAACCATCTCACACTGGGTTGAGATGTGGGAGGGGGCTTGGACTAGGGAATTTGATTTTGGAGCTCTCAAACCATGACAGTCGGGCTTTTAAATATTTATATTAATTTGAATTGATTCAAATTGGTAGTAAAGTTTAAATTTAAACTTTTCTTTTTGAACACTTTTTACAGTGACCTGACTCATAATTAAAGACAGCCCTGCTATGTCTTACAATGAGAGAGGTCGCAAAGGGAGAGGAACTGCAGGTTGTTGATTTTGGGTCCTAAAAAACATTCAGCAACTATTATCTGTAGTTAACAGATCCACAGAACTCATGCTCATTAATTTACTTATCTGAACGATGTTACTTTTCATACTGTAAATGATATCTAATGCTCCCTGAAGGGCTCTATAGTTTAGATTTTATAACTGAATGAGAAAATGAATGCATTATTTTCTTGCCTTTTTGTGATGCTGTTGTTATTCACAGAATGTTCTATTTTAATACAATTTATGCTTTTACCAGCATTTTAACATTTCACTGTAGAAGAAAATAAGTCTTTTATCATTTACTTTGGAAAAAAAAAGCTTAATCTTTAATCCACTCAGAGTCAGTAACTGTTATTTGATCTTAAAGGATGACACTCATAACCTATAGAAAGGCAATGGCTAAAACATTCTTTATGGTATAAATGTTATAGTGTATTTCATATTTATCGAAGGGGCAATCATTATGCAGAGCCATTACAGTGGATATTCATGGCACTGTATCAAGCAGTATCTCTGAATTTTCTATCAACTCTATGAGCCTAAATGAAGTACCTGTATCTTTCCATTATATCCCACTTTACCTCCTATTTAAATCAACTCCTTGTGAAAGACCATGTTGTTGCATAAATATACACAGCTGCAAGAAAAGGATTAACGAGGATCATAAGTCTGGAGACTGTATAAGGCCTGGTTATCATTAAAATGTAACTGTTGTTCTTTTATAAATTATTTTTTAACATTTTATGTACCATCTTCTGTTCCTAAGTATGACTCTTATTTAAGCAATATTCTGGTTCTTTGGGTACTTGTTAGCTCCTTATTAGGAAAGTCAAAATTAATGTTTACTGTTTATTCAAAAAGATTTTCCAACATTGCTTTTTCTACTGGTTGTTAACATGAAGAGGTTACAAAGCTGACCATACAGAACAAGTAGAGATTCCTCATAGGTTTAGGAATCACCAGGTTTTGTGATGCTGATTAACATTCAGAAAAACTGAATTAATAACTATAAATTACATTCTGATACTGACATTGATATAGGAAATGGACTTTTTACAAGAACATGTAATTGCCTGAAAACTGAAAGGGGTAGATTTAGATTAGATATTATGAAGAAGTTCTTAACTGTGAGAGTGGTGAGACAGTGGAGCACATTGCTTAGAGAAACTGTGGATGCCCCATCCCTGGAAGTGTTCAAGGCCAGGTTGGATGGGTCTTTGATCTACCAGGTCTAGTGAGAGGTGTCCCTGCCCGCGGCAGTGGGGATTGGAACTAAAGAATCTCCAAGGTCCCTTCCAATACGAGCCATTCTGTGATTCCATGACATTTTTCTGGAAACCTTATTCTCATGTAGGGGCCTGGGGAATTGTGTCAAAATGAGGAAGGAAATAAACGCTGTTTAAGGCAGTTCCTTTACTGAAAATAGCCTTGCAACACTCTAAAACCTCCATAAACCTGGTCCAGCGAGGGAAGGTCACAAACAAGAGATCTGCCTCCTCCACCTGAACTTGCACCAAAAACTTTGCCCAAGTGTTTAATTTCAAAGAAAACTAAGATCTCATTCTAAAACTCAGTTTATTAAACCATGCATCTTATCTAATTGCCTGTTCCTTAGGAACTCTTTATGATGTGCATTTTCTGCATACAAGAAAAATAATATTAATTAAACGAAAATATATAAAAAAGACTAAACTACTAGATGTAAATCCATCTTTACACAGTACATAACACAGTGTTTAAGGGGGTTTTTAATGGTATAAATATTTTCATATTTCAGAACAAAAAATGGTTAATAACTGAGAGAAAATTGAGGAACCTTTCCTCAGTGATTAAGTATTCTATAATTGTCCAGTATATGAATTCTTCTTGTTTTGACCATAACTTAAAGCAAACTATCCGCTGTAATGTTGGTCTGGCTTGCAGTTTTACATTTGGTCAGATTTATGAAATGCTAGTACATTGAATTTTTAAACTTTTTATTATCTTTGAAGCTAGTAAATTAAAATTTCAAAGAAAATTGTACAGGTTTTTTTGTCCTCCCATCTTGGAACATATTTTTGATTTGCTGCAGTCAATTATGTTGTTTACATTTAAACTATATTATTAAAATACTGGAGATTTCCTAAATTAAATTTGTTATTTATTTCTGGACATTAAAAAAAAGAAATTCTAATTTTTAAATCTTCATTTGCCTCAGATGTATTTCTTTTCACTATGTGGTAGAACTGCATTGTTATGTAAGGGTTTATGAACCTAACTAAAATAAATTTGAAGATTTGAAGCTCGGAAGGTGATAGTGACAATAGCTAAAATATATTTATGCACACTTGAAACATTTAACAAATGGAGATTTTAAGAGAGATGTAAACAGTTTCTGCTACAGGACTGGAGCTGTAGTTAGCTGTTCCAAATGTTACTAGTTATCCTAGTCATCACTTTTAGTGTCTACATATTGTTTGCAAAAATAAGAAGGAAGGAAGGAAGGAAGGATCTAGAAATGAAGCATCGCTGTTCTCCTGTGTGGCAGGAAAGTCAGGTTTTCTATTACTTGTTTGGTCGTACTGTTTAATTTTTTCTGTCATTATATAAATTATAAATGTAAAGAGAGCGAAGTCCTTTTCTTTAGCTGCAGGTGGTGGTTTGCTGTTGCAAGCCCGCTGTCTCAACCCTGATGTGAATTGCAGGCTGGATGTATTACCACCTGTCTCCCTTGCCTCAGAGGCGTCGTCGAAGGCACAGCGAGGAACAAAGTATTTCTTCCCTGCGCCCCAGCCCAGCAGCAGCTTTCGGAGCACTCGGACCTTCCCGCTTAATAGGCTGGAAACAGCGAACAGTCTCCCAGAGCCTGGGCACGGTCAGTCGTGCAGGGAATGCACTGCAGCGTGAGTGTGTGTGTGTCTGTGCGCACACATGGGCACAAGCACCCTCGGCGCAGGGAGGGAGGGAAAGCGGGAAATGTGCTGCTGTAGGAGGAGATAGCTGCAGCTGTCTCCAGAAGCAGGGAATGAGCGGGGCTCTCGGCAGCACAGGGCTGCGGGGGGGCGACTAATGAAGCGTGACAGGTACGGGAGGAATGAGATCACAGCACCCGGCAGGCAGGCCATTTAAAATGGTAATACAGTCATCCCCCATCTCATCGCAGCACTGACACTCCTCAGCATTTGCCGGTGTCACTCATTCTGCGCAGATTGTCAGGTAGATACCAAAACAAGCACAGCAGGCAAATAATATGCGAATCTGAGCAAATATTCTCCCTCTTGCAGGAACTTGTAGACAAGAATGACTGACAGGTTCTCACTGCTACCGATGATCATGTTTTTATTCTGTGACTACACTCTGTGGGTTGTTTCTTGTCATGCCCTGTATTTCAGATAACTTATGTCTCTGCTGAGCTCACCAAGTCATGTTGGTGTGTAAGAATATAATTTTAACTCACTGTGTTACATCAGATTGCTCTGAATAATTCCTTTGAAGCAAGTTCACAAATAAGCCTCTGTGGTTTAATGATGAAAGTGTATTGGCTAGAATTTAACAGATCAGCTATTAATAGGTCAGGTATCTTGAATTGCTGCTTTCAGAATTTTTCTGCTTAAACTGACTGTATCAGGATTAAATGGAAAAACAAGATAAGAAGGGTTTTTTACATTTCCAAATTTTATGCTCAAAAAAAGGCAAAGTTTGTTAGGTCTTCATGTAACTGTTATTAATAGATGCCTCATGGCCTGACCACAATGGGTTGCACAGACCCATTGGAGTAAGGCCTGATAATTTCTCTTTCATAAGCATAAAAAATTACATGTGTGATAGTTAGAGAGACAGCTTCTTTTTCTAGATCTGGAATCACAGTTTTGAGTGTCAGCATCCTACAGATCACATAGGTTACTTTCATCTTTACGGAGTGCTTTACTGATTTCTATAGAATTTGGATCAGGCTCATTACTATTCTAGTTCTTATTTAGAAATTGAAAATACTACTAGTTGTCTACAAAATAAGGTATATGACAGAAAAATTAGTTCTTGTTAATAATGCACTTTAAGATTATTGCTCTGACCAATTCTGTACTGTAGTTTAAAATTTCTTATTTGCTCTGATTTCATCTGCCTGTACAGCTCCACTTTTCCATGTGACCTGTCCCTGTTTGCTTTCTTTATATTATCATTAAGTTCTCTTTACTTATCATTATTTTCTCAGTGTTCACCACTCACTTCTCCTCCTTCTGTTCCTCAGACCGTCTGTATTGAAGGAGATGAAAGAAAGTGTTATATGGTGGTTAGGGTCCAGGAGCAGTTGAGGGAGCTGGGGTTGTTTATCTGGAGAAAAGGAGGCTGAGGGGACACCTGGTCTTTCTCCACAACTACCTGAAAGGAGGTTGGAACCAAGTGGTTGTTGGTCTCTTTTCCCAGGTAACAAGCGATAGGACGAGTGGGAATGGCCTCAAGTCGGACCAGGGGAGGTTTAGATGGGATATTAGGAAAAATTTCTTCACCAAAAGGGTTGTCAAGCATTGGAACAGGCCCAAGGAAGTGGTTGAGTCACCATCCCTGGAGGTATTTAAAAGGCATGTAGATGTGGCACTTAGGGAGATGGTTCAGGGTGGGCTTGGCAGTGCTGGGTTGATGGGTTAATGGTTGGACTTTGTGGTCATAACCTAAATGATTCTATGATTCTATGACATATATACTTGGCTTTTTCTGAGGCAAGATCCTACCTCTGGTTGTTGACATACAGACAATTGTGTTGATGTTGGTATACAGGCTGCACATATTCTGTTTTAGTAGCTGAATGTATGTGCCTGTGAATAGAAGTTCAAATCTATTGCTCAAATTAAGCTCACAAGTCTCAGTGCTAGGCTTATCCAGCTTGTAGTCAGAGGAAATTTCTCCAATTCTGTGATCCTTCCTACTGTATTGAACGGAATATTTGGTTAGTGCGTGGAAATGATGATTGAGAGTTAGATGGTAGTGTTATTAATTTATGAAGTAGTTTTTTGCATCTTTGAATAGATCTCAGTTAAGAGAACCTGTTTTATTTAATTCTGGTTAAAAGAAAAAAATTCAAAAACTATTTTCTCACTCCCAAGTCTCTCATGTCTCCCAGAGAACTTTTAAATGGGAGAAAAAATAATGATTTTACTTTTTTTTTTTGTTCATAGAAAGAAGTAGTAAGAGAATCATATGATTTCAAGCTGATATGACTGGGTATGAACTAGCCTTTTAACTATTTTATATTTACAAATTTAGTTTATACAACAGTTTATCAGCTCATATTTTTGAGGAAGGAAATGGGTAAATGCTATTGAGGTAATTTCTGTGTTGAAAAAAAATCTCTCCATTCAAGAAGCAAATGTCTCCTTTCCGTGGAAATTACTTTCTTGTGAATGAAGATTAAACATTTTTTAAAAAATCATAGCACAAGACATTCTCTACAAAGCATGCATTTAGCCTGACTGCAGGAACTTAATGATAAAGAGGAAAAAACATTATAACTGTTTTGTTAATTGTGATATTTATAGAGATTTTCATCTTTTCTTTCTCATTCTTTACAAACTGTCCAAATTTCTAGTCTGAGGAGTGTTTAATTTGTATAAGTTGTTATTTGGTATGTTTTGGATCACTCTCAGAGTATTTCTAAAAAAATCTTGTATATGATGTCATCATCTCTGAGTCATTTCATTATTTCTTATAATGTCCTAGACCTTTCCTCTCCTGTGGTTTGATGTACAAAGGAAGGGCAGACTTCTTAAGTCTGCCAGACATTTTACATACCAGGCAAGCTAAAGCCTGTTCATTGGGATAAATACAACACTTGCAAATTGATGAAACATTTGGCTATGGGATCACTTAGCTAAACAGTTAAGGGAGTTCGGGATCTTGCAGATTTTGCATCTTTAAAGTTGTTACTTGAAGTTCAATTATGATTTCTTGTTCTTTCCAACTGTTTTCAGTTACTTTATCAATTTGTCTGTTGTTATAGACAGTTTACCAATAGGCTGCATGTTGTGCACACAGTATAATTTTTTCTGTAATAAAAATCACCAAATACTTGTCGCAGATCATTTGCCTTTTAATATTTTTTACAGCCACCCTATTCCAAAGTCACATTGTTTTCATCTAAAGAAACATTTAATGCTACTGCATGACTCCTCAGCTGTGGAGCTCTAGGATAGCTTTTTGATGCATTATTTATTTGTCCACTGTTAATTTTTTGTTATTAGAGGCTGTTATACTTGTTAGTCACTTACCATGATGGAAACACCTAAGTAAGCAACATCAAAATTCAATAGCGCATTGGGGTGAAATTTTCAAGGTGAACTCATGGCTAACTTTCACTTCCTGAAACAAAGTCTCCTGTACACTTATTGCACTTATTCCCTACATCTCTCCTCATTCCAGATCAGGGCACCACATAAGGGGAGGCAGTGTAACTGGACAATGCTTATCTTGGGCTTATGGGTGCAGCTCTAGTTTACCATAGAAATAAATTTTTATCCCCTCTGCCTGTGTCTTTCACCATTCATCCCACTCTTCCTCAGGTCTGTGGATCTTTCCTCCCACTCTCCCTACCTACTCATCCCATTTCTCCCAAACAAGACACAGCACTTGTGCCCCTGTTTCCCATTGGCCTCTGTTTCTCAACTGGATATTCTGCTTCTCCCTCCCACTCCCAAATTTCTACTTTTCAAGAAGGTAAGTGTAATTTAGGTGTGATGAATCTGATGCTTTCTACTAATTTGTCATTCTCTCTTGTCAATATCAAGATAACAGGGGATAGGTGGGACAGCTTTTTAGAGTAACTCTTTGTTTTGACAGGGGCCTGTTTTTTTAATGTGTGCATTTCTGAAAGCACATGTTCCCAGAGGCAAGGCTTTAGCAGAATATCTTTCTTTTAAAAGACAAAGGTTAGTAAGATTAGAGCCATTTTTTGGTGCTTGTAGAAGTTCTCTCCTTAGCCTCAGGCTGGCTCAAAATAAGTCATGCACAGGTAGACTTTATTCCTGGAGTCAAGACATGCCATTGTGCTTCAGGAATGAAACTGTCAGCCGTAACCCTTACACTTTAGACATACGTGTCAAAAGATATCTTTAATCTGCCCATTTCTTTTGAAGGAGGGTAAAATGAAATCAGTGTTAAGAAGTCTAGACCCTTGAAGCACATCATCAACTGCGATGGTGCCAAGGGTTAAAAAGTTGTTAAGATCCCAAACTAGTTCCCACTGCCAGTCTGACTTTTGACTTCAATATGGGCTGAAAGAGTTGCTTTAAAACTAAAGCAGCTTTGCAGCTGACAGATAAGCTTTATGGCAAGTAGAAAAGATTACTGTAATATTTTAAAAGAAGAGTTTTCTATCTGGCTTCAGAAGTTGTAATTAACCTGCGTGAGGCCAGAGCTATGTATTATGAGACACTGAAATGTATCTGTACTGTCTGTAGAAGAGGCAACTCATGTATATTACAGGCAGTGTAGCATTCTAAAGTATAGACTTTTAAGACTTTTTTATTTTAAATGGCAGTGGTGTGATCTGTAATTGCAATATACTCCTGTAAACCATCTTTACCATACTACATATTACCCCTGTGGCTGTTTGTTTCTCAGTGGAACCTGGAAGAATAATTCAGACAAATTTCATTTCTTGTTGTTTCACACTTCACCACAATAATATGCTTAGCTAACAGTTTAACAAGTATGCTCTGCTCCCTTTCTTTTTATTGAAAAAATTTAACAGGTCATGGAAACCTTCTAAACCTCACAGTACTCTTCAGATCTTACAGTAATAATATTCCTTTTCCCTTTTTAGTCTTTCTTTTCTCTGTTGCTCTCCTATTTTAGTGTCACACTCAGTCTTTTTTGTAACTCCTGACAAGATGGGGCCTTCAATCCAGTCCATCCACCAATTATATTATGTGGCTTTGATTTTACATTATGCATATAATGATGCATTAAAAAAGAATCTTGGTAGGAATGAATCATCCTAACTTCACTAGTGCTGAATATCCAAACAAAAATACATATAAAAATTGGAGTTACTTCCCACTGTCTGCAGATGGAAATGTTGAAATTGCAGGACTCTTAGTTTATACGGTATCAAAAGAAGATATGAAATGCAGGTAGATGCAGGTAGGTGTAACTGTAATGTAGAAAACTCAACAGGGTTTCCCCCTCTGGTTTTATTAAAAATACTCCTTTGAAAATATGTTTTGTATACCATTTTAAATGTGAGAAAGTTAGAAAGAAGATATCATCCCTACTTCTGTAGAATTCTAAAGAAAAATACTTGAGGTGTCCTGGTGGGGTGAAGTTCTCCTGTTGATTAGTTGCTCAGTCTTAATAAAAATCAAGATACAATCTAATGTTCAAGAAGTATGGATTGTATTTTTTTATCTGATTATTTATCCTTATGCTTTTGAAATTGGCTTTCTGGAATCTCAAATGATATTCATAAATTCTACATACCTGTAATGCCAAAATATGTATTCCTTCATCTCTTAAGTGTCTCAGGAATGTGAGAGTGCTACTAGAGCTAGACGGGTAACTCTTTATGTGACATAGGGTGGGGGTTTTCTAAAGCTAATAAATATTCCAGAAAACAGTTTTTTCCCTGGCTTCGACTTATTCACATTAATGTGGATCGTCTGTGTTTTGTTTTTGTAACTTTGGATCTTAGCAAAAGATCCAAGAACAATCTAAATTTGTGTGACCTGTCAAATGATTTTTTTTGTAATATTTTTTAAAAATTAAAGGCTTCTGTTTTGTTTAAAGGTTAAAAGATTCTGTTTACATGTTTCAGTCATCCAGTCAGAGATGAAAATCCATATGGCTTAAGGGGCCACTTGCGCAGCATAATCAAAAAGCATTCAATATCAAGAATGAACAGTAAACACAGAGAGCATAACTAACTCTTTGCTTAAACTGGAAATTGAATATTTTCATATAATGAGCACATTCAGAGTCATCATAGCAGCCTTCCACTTCTTAAAGGGGGCGTTATAAGAGAACTGGTGAAGGACTTTTTACAAGGGCATGTAGTGATAGGACAAGGTGGAATAGCTGTAAACTGACAGAGGGTAAGTTTAGATTAGGTATGAGGGAGAAACTGTTTACTGTGAAGGTGGTGAGGCACTGGAACAGGTTACCAAGGGAATTTGTAGATGCCCCATTCCTGGAAGTGTTCAAGGCCGGGCTGAGTGGGGCTCTCAGCAACCTGGTCTAGTGGAAGGTGTCCCTGCTCATGCAGGGGGGGTTGGACCTAGATGATCTTTAAGGTTCCTTCCAACACAAGCCATTCTATGATTCTGTGATCATAAATATCAAAGGAAAAATGAGTGTTGTAGCTTTTTGTATCATCATTTCCATAGTCTCAGCAATTACTTTGCACACCATCTCAAATTCTGTATTCACTGAAAACAAACCATGAACTATAAGCTTGCCCTTTGAATTTTGCATGGATACCAAATGCTTTTAAAAGGATTTTCTGATACTACAGTGCAGTAGCAGCTTTACCGCTGTTCATGAGCTTTCTAGACTTAATATTTTTCTCTTTAAGTAAATCTAAATGTCACTGGTGTGTCATAGTCCACATAACCTTAACTCTGAGAGTCAAGAGTCTGTCTTTACACTCCAGTGCACGAGTCTCCACGGCACATCCTCCCGCAGTTCTGCTTTGCTCAGAACTTTTGACATTTTCATAAATAAGCTAGAGAAACATATTGTAGATGAAGCTATTAAAAGGTAAGTGTAAAAC
Organism: Manacus candei; assembly: GCF_025592945.1. Lineage (NCBI taxonomy): Eukaryota > Metazoa > Chordata > Aves > Passeriformes > Pipridae > Manacus > Manacus candei. Next base: position 22,099,287 of record NW_026138076.1, read on the forward strand.
GCATTGATTGACTGAACTCAAAGGAATCAGTGATTTACTGTAAAAAAATAATATATCTAGTGCATTCTGGGAGAGTCCAGGACTGTAAGAAAGTTCTTAGGACCATGAGAAAGACATAAGTAATAGAATAAAAAATATGCTTGCTAAAGGTGTAAACACATTAGAGGAAAGGGCTTGAATTTGAAACATACTTGGAAAATCATAGGAAAAAAATGATGGCGCTGGTTTAATGAAATATGGATAAATGCAATCTCCCAATTAAGTAATGGTAGTTGACTGCAAAAGTTCTTTTTGGAGAACAAGTGGCAAATTTTATGGGAAAGGACATAAAGTTTTAGTTAGTCTGTAAGTCAACAGCATCATTCTACTGCAATAAGAGATGGGCATGACCAAAGGAATGTCTGTGACACAAAAAGTTTGTTTTTTTCTCTACCCAGCTGGACAAGATATCAGTAAGAGTGGAACCAGTTTGAGGCAACACACCCTACAGTGTGTAGGGGAGAGCAGACAGAACAAACAGTGGGCAGACTGTCTGCAGAAAGAGCTGGGGTTTAACCAAGGGAAGAAAAAAAGAGAGTGAGGAAGCACAAGGGAAGAATTTTGAGCATGCAAAAGACAGTTGCAAAACACAGGAAGCAACAGAATGAATGTGATGGCCTCTTGAGGGCCCTGCTAGTTCTGTTTGTGATGATTCTGGATAAGATCTTTGCTCTTTGCAATTTTTTAATACAAATAGAATTATATGGCTTTGGTTTTAGCAGCATGTGCATATGCTTGCCTGTGTGCTTTCTGGGTTACTCTTTAAAGTTTTGGATTAAGGACCAGTTTGCAAAATGCTGCTACTTTAATAAAAGAAAAAGTGTTATTTCCAACTGATCCCATTTCTAACTTATGTTAAAGCAGTTTGATGGCCACAGTAAGCTAAGCTGTTTGCATATAACCTTGCTGTTAGAGATTAATGGTGTGGTGGTTTGAAACTCCCAAGAATCCAATTTCTAAGTTCAAGCCCCCTCCCACAATTTGCCCCTGTGAGAGGGTTTAGTGATGGCATGGACTTGATATCTTCCTCACCTCATGTAGAGAGTTTTCAGACAAAATACAACTATTCAGTATTGGGGGAAAGGGAAAATATTTACAAAGGTTTATTTACATACACATATATATTTACATTAAATTAAATTCCTCTTTTCCTTCAATAAAAGTCTAAGAAGAAAAGGGAAAAGTCCTTCTGTCACTCCTCAGGCCACAGTTCCTTCATTTCAGTTTTTTGTGGTTAGTGTCTTTCATTTTTCCAAGGCAGCAGATTTAAGTATGGCAGTCAGGATTTTTGTTCTTACTTTGTGGAGACTCCAACCCTGAGCCTGAGCGTTCGGGGGATTTTCCTTGGAGACCTTCACTTCTCTTGGGTTAGAGCATTTAAGGCAGCTTTCAGTTTAGTCTTACCAGAGCTCCTCTGCTCTGTTTCAGCTTGTCAGCATGGTAGCAGCAGCAGCAGCAGCAGCAGCAGAGGGCAAGGCCACCTCCTCCGCATTCCATCCTGGTTCAGCTCTCAGGACGACTCTGAGTTTTTCAGTTCCTTTTGCTCTCTCTCTCTCTAGGTACTGCTGCATTTCGGGACTCCCTAAGGGTTTGGAAGTCCACCCCTCCTCTTCAGGAGGTCTCTGAGTTTCGGGAAAGTGATACAGTCTTACCCCAAAACAGCCCTGTTGAGTTTTCCTCTGTTTTGTTGCCAGCTCTCCCTCCTGCAGGAGCACCTCTGCATCTCTCGACTGGCTTCACGTTATCTCGCTGCTCCTGACTATCTTTTTGGCTTTCAGCCATCTCTGTCTCTGTTCAGGACTGCTCTGCTGCCACTTTCAATGTCTTCTGCTGCTGCTGACAGTAAGGAAACTCTTCCAGCTCTTGATTATGGGACCCAGTCCAGCTTTGACACCATACCGGGTCTCCTGTAGCCTCGGCTGGGGGCTGGGGGCCCTTGGCCCCCAGAGGGGCTCACTGGCCCCCTGCCTCCTCGTAGCTCAGATCATGGCTACCCACCTTCTAAACTATCTTCACCACCTTCTCTTCCATTTCTGTGGGTATGTAATTTCCGTAGGGCGCATGTGGACTTTTGATTGGTCCAGTATTATCAGTGGGGCAAACCATTACTACCTCAGAGAAAAGGTTTTTCAAACCACCACATAGGGATATTAAGGGGTTAATGTTGTGTATTAATTATCTGGAAAGTACATTGTCTCTGAATCATAGAATTGGTAATGGATAGCTCCTAATTGTTAGGATTAGGGAAGACCATGAAGGATTTCAAGGGGGATAGAGGCAGCAAAATGAAAAGTGGTTGGGGATTTTCATTGTGCATTGTAAAAATAGTGATAGGAATTAGAAACTCTTTTAGTCTCAAGATAAAATGCAACAGCTCAGGAAAAAATTATAAGAGTCAGTATGGACAAAGTGTTATAAGTTTTATTCCTTTCAGTTACAATGAGAAGGGAATCTAGATATGATGTTTAAGTAATGTAATAATGTGGTATTACAGCCTCATGTGAATTACTGGTACATACATTTCAAACAGTTATTACTCTTCTAGTGAAATGATGTACGTGCACAAGGGCATCATGGTTTGGCAATGAAATCCTGAAGGGGCTTGTTAAGACACTGTTCTGTTTTGGAGTCAAGCCTTGACGGGAGGGGAGAGAAAACTGGGAACACCGTAGACCGAATGAAAGAATGTATGACTTAAAATGTGTAGCAAGAGCTTCATTTTCCCCTACTCTGAGAGCAAGGAGAATGATTGCACACTTGAAAGTAGCAAAGGAGCTTTTATAATGTGTTGGTTACCTGTGGAGTTGATTGCCAGCTATAGCGGTCACATCCTGATCATGCGGCATGCTGATCACAGAGACTCGGCATCCCTGATGAGACATGACCTGAGGAATTTCTGTACATTAGTCTGTGGTCTTTATTTGGCACACATCACCTCACTACCTATCTGTGAACATCCCAGTTTGCTGGATGAGTGTGTAAAGTTTTAGCTCCAGCCTCAAGTCAGTTAGTCCTTCTTCCTGCCTTCTTTCTCACCTGCCATCTGTATTTTATGTTTTACCTGTGCTTAAAATCTCAGATTATCAATTAATCAATGACTTATTTTTACTGCCTTATTTATTTATTTATTTACTTAATTGTGCCTATTTAAAAAGGGTTTAAGTATTCTGCTAGCCTATCATGTTAATGTAAATTGTATTATTGTCTCTGTAGACCACAACAAAGAGCAGCTAACACTGCAATCCTCATACTCACTGCTGCTCTGTTCACATCAAAGTGCACTTGCACATGCCTTTTGCAACACCTATGTTTTTGTAAGAATCTGGGATGCAAACATTTAGCCCTCTAGCTTATGTGCAACTAAAATTTCCTCCTCTGTGTATCATGTCTGACTGAATACATTATTTTCTTAGGGTTTTTACTTTGAAAGTCTCTATAGTTCAAAAAATGCAATACTGAATCATTTTCTTCTACTTTCATTGTAATACTTTTATTCCATACTCTTGGAAAGACCTGAATTGTCAACAATTAGACTAGGAAGTCAGGGCAAAAGTGGTAAAATCTGGTCTGCCAAGAAGGATCCTTATGAGGTAAAGCCAGTGTGCCTTTCAACTCCTTTTGTAGGAAATGCTTTATAGTGCATCATTTTCTGTCTAGCTTGATGACAGTTTCTGTTTAGGCTGTTCAGTGTAATACCTTAGTTGAAAAAAAAATAATTCTACTTGCACAGGGGCTTAAGCTCAGCAGTTTGTTCATGTAATTAAATGACAGATCTACTGTTCTGCACTTAATTCAGAGTGAGTTGGCATTATGTCGTGGTGGGGACAAATGACAAGGCTGACCCCAAAGCGTGGCTTGTTTTCCCCCCTCTGTGTTACAGGGAACTGTGTACTTCAGTTTGCCATTGTTACCATAACTTTAACTGCCTGACAATGTCTAGTCCTTGGCTTGTGTTCATCTACCGTGAAGATCTCGCTGGAAAGTTACGTTTTAGGCAAACAGTAAGTGGCAGTTGATCAAAGTGGAGAGGGAATGAGGAAAACTAAAACATAGTTTCGTCTTAGCTGTTCAATATTTCGTTTACAACTTAAAGCTTCTTCTTGTTACATGATAAGTGCACAGGGCTCCTATAGATCTAGGGCTATGTTTTCATGTTTCTTTCTGAAATAAAAAACCTGAATCCAATTTATTCTATTACCAGCTTTAGATGGGTATTTCAGACAGCAATTGTGAGAATATCTAGCAACTAAAATATCACATTTGTAATATACTTAAATATTTGTGTATCAGAAATGCAGACAAATCAAGTAAACAAAAGACCAGTAGATAATTTTCTTCCTTCTGCTAAAATTCATTTAGTCCTCATAGTCCTTGTTATGGTATGTGCAAAAATGTAGTCTAGTGCACTTCTAAGGTTCCGCTGTTGGATTTCTTCTGCTTTCCTGCAGATGGTAATATATTTTTCTTTTTTGTTTTTTTTTTGTTTTTTTTTTTTTTTTTTTTAAGTGGTCAGTCATTGGCATTGAAGCTATTAAAAAAAAGAATAGTAGTTTGCAATCTTTACTTACTTTTTAATCCTCTGTTAGCGTTTCACTAAAAAATGTGGTCATTTTATGTACCAATAAGTTAAGTTGCTTACTAGCATGGGTCCCCCAAAACCCTCAAATCTGAGGACCTCTGCCATTTTACCAAAACCTAAGAATTTGTAGTAGGCTGTATTTAAAGACTTGTAGTATAAGATGAGCACTGTGACTGTATGCATAATAAGTCATGTTTCCCTAAAGCAACTGAGTAAATGTTTGTGTAAGTAATTGGATTTGCAGTTGTTTAGTTTGTATGTGCCTTTGGGTATCATAGGAGAGTTAACCCTGCTGGAAATCTTACATGACGTGATGGTCTTAAGCTCTCATGAGACAGTCTAACACAAAGTTTCACAAGGTTGAGTAAGAGACTTCTAAACATGTTTTATTTTCCAGCTTGGTTTACAATGTTCTACTGAAATATTCTCTAGGACTTTTAAAATCATTTCTAACAAAAATTAAAAACTAAAGTTTATTAAAAAAAGGTACAGGTTTGGTTTGACAGTTGAACAGAAGTTAGTGCTGGATCTCATTTTATCTGAAACATTTTGACCATTCATGAAACACAACTAAGTTTTACCCATTTTTTTCTCCAGAGCTAACAGGTAACACTATAATACAATACATCCCCACACATCCTCTCTATCTGTTGCCAACATGATTATATATAAAGCCTCGGCATTAAATTTTGAATTCTTTGATTTTGTTAAAGAGACTGACAGAGTTACAAAAGAAAAAGTTTGTGGGAATGCAATTTCTCTTCCCTTTAGAAAAGTAATTTTAAAATAGAAGTTACATTATTTCCCACTTTTTGCTATTGGTAAATCTCCTGGGTACAGTTACCTTGGAAACATCATATTCTAAAGGAATAAGAATATATGGAACATTTTCTTGCACCCATTGATAATGTCTGGAAAAAGGATGCTGTTGATAACAGTAGAAAAACATTCTTTAGCTGAATCAGAAACCTGACCTCTAAGATAAAGTTTGAGAAATAGAAATCTTAGTTTGGAATATCTGGAGTTGAAAAAATTTGATGGTTTCCAACCTCTGCTTTATAAGACTAACAGGAGAGGATTGTATTCATGCATCATGGCTTTATCAAGTGTATTACCTAAATTAGAGCACAATTTCAATATATACAAATATATTTGTACATATATTAGAATATAACCACATAGTTAATTTGAAAAAAAATATGATACAATATTCAGGTCTAAACTCAGTGACTATTTACTATTTACAGATATCATGATTATAAAAAAGTTGGAGTAAACACTGCAAATTCAGCCTTTTCTGAATTACTAAAATCATGAAGCATTATTGTTATTAACTCCGTTCCTTTAAATTTCTGAGAGCTGACATTGACACTTGCCTAGTTTTACATGAACCCTGATGGCAGAGAGTGTTATCATGGTCAAGTGAAGCTGTTGGAAGGCTTCCTAGAAGTCTTCCTTGAGTCTGCAGGATGGGATTTTCTTAAACTCTCAAAAGGCACTTGAATGTACATTGTACTTCATATCTACACAGGATCCCCTGAAAATCATAGTCCTCATTCAACATTTTGGCACTTTGAAATCTGTCTGTATGTTTATGAGAGCATATGGGGTGTTTCTACTGAAACGAGGATTTTCCAGGTGGGACTGGCCTGAAGGCAAGATTGCATGGTCCACTGCTGTCCTAGCAGTGAATGGAAGATACTTTGTAAAAAGCAGGATAATTCTACCACCAGTGAGGTTGTTGAGTGTTGTTTATTCATTTGCCTCCACTTCAGAAGGTAATACAGTCTCTATTTTCCAGTGTCATTAACTGAGAGATTTAATTTTGTGTTACATCACACAGTGTTTGCACTGCATTAAAAGGAGGAATAGGTAAATGTAGCTTTTTACAGTCTCTAACTGTAGAGGCTTATACTTTGTTGTGGACAGTCTGTTAAAGCCAGTACCAAAACAACCACTGGTGCAGGAGAAGATCTAGTTTTCTATATTTGTAAATCTCAAAACATGAAATCTTCAACAGCTCTCATGTAGAGATGCACACGAAGAGATGCACTATCTAGAAATGCAGCATCTTTGGGTAAAAATCAATGGATCAATCTAGATCCTCAGGTAAAATCAACCTTAAGTGACAATACTAAGTCATGATAGCAGTGACATAAGTATTTTGTAACAAATTAACAAAGCAAGTACATGCCAATGGCATTTAATATTAAATCGATCTATAACTGCGTCTACTATTCTTTTTGTGACTTGTGTCTTCAAAACTTGAGCTTTCTCTCAAAAAATAGCAGAAGTCGAATGAGAGAGAGATGTTCTCAGAGTTTCTGACTGTGTATCAAGTCCTTTTTTTTGTAATAACTCAGAATAGCTTTTCTTTGAATTCATAACTGATAAATTGTGCAGTATTGAGAACAGCTGAGAACAGGGCAGCTTTGGCTCTGGTTTATGGAAGGGAGCAGGTGTTCAACAGGTATTTGATCAAGCTTCTGCTCAGGATACAACAGATCTGTAACAGAAAGTGACAAAGTAACAGTGCAAGGGAAAAAAGCATGGAAGAGAAAGAAACCTATTCAAAATTGCAATTACAGGAAACACTGTGGAGGTTGAACTGGTACTACTTTTAAAGAGATAACTAAGATTTTATTCTGTTATTGAGAAAGGGAGGAGTAGCACTAGACAGCATTGTATTGTTGCTTTTTTTCCCTCTTAGATTCTTTATACTGATTCCTTTCTCAAGGAAAGACACTTACCTCTCAAATACTGAGAATGAGTCAGCTAGATCTTATTTGTTCCAGGGTGGTGATGCCATGTTTTGATCATGGTTGCTAGAGACCACAAGCTAAAGCAAATTAGTTTTTGAAGGTGGGGAGAAGGATAGTTTTTTTAATCTGCTTTAATTCTGGAAACTTCCTTCCCATTTCAGATAGTTTATTCAAATTTAATCATGGGGGTGTCAGAGTATAAAAATGTTTAGTTATGGTATTGTTGGGGAATTTCAACTTTCACTGTAATGATACTACTTGTGCCTGTACTGAGAAGTATCCATGGAAACAGTGCAGTAATTCATAAACTGTAGAGCTGTATTAAGTCTGTCTACCACAAATATGTTTCAGCAAGAAAATCAAGAAGACACTTTTCATGTCAGTGTTGCACAGCCATAGACTCGATGATTTGAGCCATGCCACCATATATAAAATATTCAGTATTTTCTGACTTAAAGAACTGAGAAAACCAAATCAAAACCATGAAACTCTCACCTTCCCAAGCAGATAATGTATCACAAAAAAAAAGACTGAAAATGAATTTTCATGTAACTAAGTCTGAATTTGGAGCAAAACTGTTTATATGACTATTTTTGAAAAATTATCAGATCATAGTGAAATAAATGGAAATAGAAATATTCTGCCGGTACCTGCCCAGATTATAGTTTATATTCCTACTTAAGCACAGCTAATTAATCATGAATCATCTTGACTAAGGTAACATGATAAAAAATGGTAATCTAAGCACTCTGGATCTTGCTTTGTAGGGCAAAGATTTTTTTTTTTTTTTTAGTTTTTTACGCACAAAACCCCGTATTATTTTACTCAAGTTAAATGTCAAACAATTCTGTTGCTCAAATAGGTGCAAAAAACTTTATTTCTGCTATATTCTTGTAAAATGTAAGTCAAAGAACTGGTTTTCTAGACTTGAGCTTTTCAAAGACTGTCTGTCCAACTTTGGTCAAGTCAGTGAAAACCACATGTTCAAAGAGATTATTACTCCTTTCTATTTTCATTCAAAATGAATAATTCATGTTGCTGTGATCTTGGCTGGGAGACCATTGTGCATTGAGGAGTTAGTGATCCCTGTACCAATGAGTCTGTGTAGGTGCAGCCCTACACTATGCTCTGCCACATGCACAGCATGGACACTAAGCCAGAGTTGGACTTTGCCTGTCCCTTGGCCAAAGGATGAACTTAATCTGCAGGCAGTTCCCACCCAGTGCCAGTGATTATACTGCCTGTGCAGAAGTGCAGCAACAAATTATCAAGTGAAATGCTTTTTGTTTTACAGTAGAAATGACAACTAGATTTTTTTTCTCTTAAGAATATCCTATAGGAACTCAAAAGACCAAAATGAGATTGCCTTGTTCAGACCTATGCATGTCGGGGCTTCCAGTGTGTGAATGGACTTAGGATTGTCTATACTGTCCTCTTTTCTTTATAGTTTTAGCTCCAATAAATGACATTTTAGGGGATACTTTCCTACAGGGTCTGAGTGCCTTTCTTAATGGGATAATAATGAACTAACATCTCTTGGTACAAAACGTGTGTAATCTAAGTAATCAAATAAATCAGCTTTTAAAATGCCAGAGGGATTACATGCAGCTCACAGTGAGAGCTGAGACATTGCTCTGACACACTGCCTTTCTTCTTTGAGCTTGGAAGTTCAAATGCTGATATCAGTATGTAATCCCTGAAACTGCTCCTATGTTTTCTTAATACAATTTTTACCAAACAGTGTTAGACAGTAGTTTCTTATTTCCACTGAAATAACAGGTTGGACTTTTCAATCTTGCAGTACTCCAGTTTACCGCAGCACTGAAAGCTAGCATCTCAAAAATAGAAAGAAAAATTACTGCCTGACTGTTGCAACCATGTTTAACAGCCAGTCCTCAAAGGTGGGTATCCAAACAGGTCAAATACAATCAAGACTTTAGACCAAATGTGAAAATGCATTTCCCTTTGATGATAATAAGGTAACACTTGCATATGTAGGAGTACAGTAGAGGTTAGCAGAGAGATCTGCTCTGGATATCTGATTATGAAGTTTGGAGCCAGCACAAGGAGTTGGTTTTGTTGCAGATTTATTTCTCCCTCTTTTAATAATTCCCTGAAAAAAATTGTCTACAACTGCTTTTCATATCCTGAATGTTGAGATCGGGTTTGGATTTCTTCACAGTTTTGTTCTCCATCAAAAGGCTTGGCACAGAAAGTGCTCTGTCCTTTTGCAAGTTGACTTGTATGTTTTCCTACAAGAAAGAACTATTTAGTTGTTTTATTCTGAGTTATTGAAATTAGCTCACCTTTGCCATGTCTCTGATCATATCCACTTGATATTAACTTTATCTACCAGCATGGAAGGACTATTTGCTACACTTCCAAATCTGTTTTTAATTACTGTTATTTCTGATTAGATTTTGATTTCCTCAGAAATTCTATATTCTGTCTTTCTTTTGCCTATTTCAGTCTATTCTAAAAGATAACAGGACTTAGAGAAACATATACACATACTATTGCTCTTACAGGATATTAATCCCAAACATACTTAAGTCTTAGATTCTGGCAATGTGTTCATTTTGAACATTACTCATATATCTTGAACTAACGAGAGTATGGCTGAGCAGATTGGTGAATTTAGATGTAAGTATCCAATTATGTCTGTTTATATTGTTATGAAAATACATAGTGCTCTTTGCAGAGTCTTCATAGATGACAAAATTCATTAATTTAATATTACTGTTGCTAGTTACACTGTGAAAGGTTTCACTGCTTATTGTTTGTTTCCCTAGATCTTCCTTTACTTTGTCATCACTAAAGTCCATAAAGGCAAATTCTATGGCATGTTTATGAGAATTTAAATTTGAGAGCCCATTTTCAGGTTCTGCAGAAAACACATCTTTTATATTATCTTACTTTTCCTCATTGAGACCTTAGGTACAGATGAGATCAGCTTTTTCCTCATATTTTTTTCTAATTCATTAATGCCTTCCAAGCCAAAGCCTGACAATTGCATAATTTTCCCGGTTTCTGTTGTGGTGTTTAATGTCCACCATAGAAGTGCATGAAGTTCTGTTTTGGGTGACCCCCCACACTAATAAAAATCCTTGTCTTAGGTAAACTTCAAACCAGAAAGGCTGTGCATACAATGTATAGCCATAGGTCATATTAATAGTTTCCCACCCAGTATGATTTGAGAATCTTTGTCAGTTATTCTTATGGGTGATGTTATTCCTGGCTCCCATTGCTCCCTTAGGTCAATCTCTGTCCTTTCACTTCCCTGGAAATATTCTAAAATTCTCTATGAAATTAAGGTTTTCAGGCTTTTCTCCTGCCAGTCTTTATTGATATTGTCAATATAAACAAGAAGGGAATCAATCCTGATATTCTAATAGTGTTGTGTTGATGCAGATCTCTTAGTGTCCAACTTTATTCAGACTAAACAGCTGACCTCTCTTTCTCTTCCCCTTCCCAAATCTCTTCTTGTTTTAAGAATTCAGAGGCAAATAGCAAGGCTAGAAATAGGTGAATAATAATTTCAAATGGAGTATCTTAACTCTAGCAGCAATATAAGTGAATGATAATTCAAACTATGTGAAAAACAAAGCCACACTGAACCAACAAGTATAATGAGTAATGCTCAGGCCATTAGTCTAAAAAAAATTAGGGTCCTTTCTAGTCAAGTAGAATCCATTCATTAAAATGGATCAGCCTGAATTATGGATTTTGCAGCTAAAGAAAATACGAAGAACAAATCAGTGTAATTTGTCAATTGTAAACAGCTAAATTTGTATCACTGGCAGTAAAAATCTACAAGCTTCTTTTTCCAGTTCTCAGACAGAGCAACTTATTCAGTGATTCTTCACCCACAATGCTTCAGCAATAACTGATAAACCAGCTCCTCAATATCTAGTTAATAGCTTTAATTTGTTTTTCGATTTGTTAGATCTCTGTAGGCCTCTCTATCCCTTACACCAACTCACATTTATCTCACATTTGTGCTGCAACAATGATTAGTACCGAGGCTCTTATACAACCTTTGCTACTCTAAAGGGTACCCTTCATCCTTGATTTCTTAATGTACGATTTAGTTTGGGTTACAGTGAGCTGGAAAAATTAAACCATAAACATCAAATATATAGTTAAAACATTGCAGAAGGGTCAATGGATTACCTTATTTACTCTGTAGAGGCTATGGAAATTCGTTTTAGAGAAGTAATTGTTTTCAGTCTGGGTTCAGGGACAGACAACACTGTTGTCTTAGAAACTTGAGGTTCAGTGTTCTCCAGCTCTGTTTTTCAAGAGAAGTGGAAAAACAAGAGATTTACATTCTAGAAAATATATTCACACAAACAACACACTTAAAGTTTCAAAAACATTTTTTTAATGGATTATGTTCATTAGTGTTGGAGGTTTCCATATCCCCTGTGCTTTCCTTTGTAGTTTATTCTCACTGAATCTATGACTTGTCCACTGAACAATGTTTGTTGGAGACAATGCAAAGATGAGTGTTAGTAACCCCTTCGGAAAGCCAGCATTTGACATATAAAAAAGCTGTGCTTACCTTGTGGTTTTATTAGAAAAACAAGTAAAGAATCAGATCACTCACATTCCCACCTGCAAATATTTACTGGGATTAAAAGGAAAAGAAACACAGGTGTCATACATTAGGGCTCTTGCAAAGCCATAACTTTTTGGCACTTTTGTTACAAGAGATAAAGATACTTGCTGACAAAAGTACTTGGGATAGCAGAGGAAGTAGGGAGAAAGATGCTTTTATTAAAAGATCCCCAGCTCTGAATCTCTAAACCCTTTTGCAGTCAACACAGTGATGTGCACACTGTCTGCAACACAGCTCTATTCCTCAGAGGCACAGGCTGAGAATGGCTTCCAGATACCTCAGCTGGGAATTTTCAGATAATTGTAGGTGTGGGAGTCTACTATGTTTAGCAGATAACTGCTAAAGAGAAAAACTGAGTTGACAGATGGTCATGATGTATTGTAGGGTGACATAGCATATCTCTGATCCATAACATTTAAATGCTGACAATACCACATATTTAAATGAAGCTGCTTTGTTCTACTGGAAGCAATACAGGTTATTGATGTGAAAGTATTGATCAGGTCCAGTCAAATTTCATCTAGGAGATGTGTTAAGATCACAGTCTCCACCTCTTTGTCCTGGTGCTTAGTGGGTTTGAAGGAGTTATCAAAGCCAGGAAATAGCCCTTCTGCTTTTTCTTCTGACTCTTTACGTTGGAGAACACTTTCATTGATGCAGCTTCTAAATTTTCCCATTAGTCACTCCTAGTTCTAGGTTGGTGAACCTAAAGGTGGTATTTTTTACTAAATCTTAAAAACAAATGGAAATACTAGCAGTTGGCCACTGGGAGCTACACAATTAGAATGTGGGTCCAAGCGAGCTTTGTAAAGCACTGGATGCCATTTGAGTATGATCACATTCACAGAAAACAACCTTCCATATGCAATATCATGGGTTTGAAATTAGCAACAGTAACATCTTTTGCCCAGTCAAACAAGTTCAATTGACATCACTGGAGGGATAAAGTTGGTAGAATCCCTTGTAGTGTGAGGATTAACTATTGCTCACCAAAACAAAGAGCTCTGCTGCAGGCATGTCCTGCAGCAGAGCAGGGGATTGCGGTAAGCAGGGCAAATTTCTAGAGCCGGAAAAACTGCAGGAGAGCACCGAGACCCATGTGGAGTCTTTACTGTATATAAAGATCAGGTTCATGATCACCTAAGGAACCTGAACATAAATCTATCCAACTCGATGAGATGCATCCCAGAATCCTGAAGGAAAGGGCTGATGTAGTTGCCAAGCCACTCTCCCTCACATTTGAAAAGTCAGGGCAGTCAGATGAAGTCCAGGTGACTGGGAAAAGAGAAACATTGTACCCATCTTTATAAAGGGCAGAAAGGAAGACCCTAGGAACCACCAATGTGTCAGCCTCACTTCTGTGCCTGGGAAGATTATGGAAGAAATCCTCCTAGAAGCTATGCTAAAGAACATGGAGGACAGGTGTTAAGATCTGGTTATTAAAATGATTAGATAGATGCCTCTGCCTGAATTAAGGTGTAAATGAGAGCATATGCCAAACTCAATATTAAAGATTTTTATTTAACAGGAAATATGAGGTAGAAAGAGATAGAAATAGGAAAAAGAGAGGAGTGGGGAGGCAGGGGGGAGAGGAGGAGAGTGACAGACAGACAGATTAAATAGAAAGAATATCACCACTCTGTGGATTCCTACAGTGTCCCATAGATCCTCTTCATGTGGTTTTCTCAGTGGTAAGAGTCCCAGTCTTGTTGAAGCGATGGTTGAAGTCTGGATCCCTTGAGGGAAGCTCAGGGTGATGTGGGAAGGCCCATGAAATACAGAGTCCATAGGGGTTTTGTTGTGCTTAGGCTAGGAATAAATGCCCTCAGTACCTCCCTGGGACAGGGAGTTTTGCACTGGATGATGTAATACTGGGAAGTGTTCAAGGCCAGGCTGGATGGGGGGCTGAGCAACCTGATCTAGTGCAAGGTGTCCCTGCCCATATCAGAGGGAACTGATATGGAACTAGGTGATCCTTAAGGTGGTCCTTAAGGAAAGGATCCTTAAGGTCCTTTCCAAGCCAAACCATTCTAACGTTGCGACGGAAAGCTCTAGACACCTCAATGTGAGAATCCAGGAACTTCGTTTATTGTAGATTGACAGTAGCTTAATATACACTCTATAATAGGTTCATGAATATTACAGAAATCAGGCTCATTATTGGTACTCGGTTAGGTGGTGATATCATCTTAACTGCTTCCCATTGTTTACACAGGTGGCTCGTTAAGTGCCTTTGTTTTGGTAATGCCCAGCTCCTGTTTCTCAGCTCAATTTAGGATACCCAAGGACGCTGCTGCTTTCTCAGGACCCTGCTATCTCATACTTTCTCATGGGCCTAGTCAGACTGCGTCTTATACTTTAGCAGCTCATCCATAGCCTTAGCCATGTTCATATGTCCTCGCATTTCTAACCAATCCTCTACACCATTCCATGACTCTGTGAGGATAAGTGATGGAAAGAGTAGCTTTTGGATGTACACATTAACCTTATGGCTTCTGCTTGGTGCAGCATGCTGCTAATGGAGTACTGGGTGTGCATGTGGAGGGGAGGAAAAGAGGAGAAGCTGGAGTCATATTTCTTTCACAGTTCCACTGATGGTTTGCTCATAGACAGGATCCACAAATAACATTAATTGATGTCATCATACTGGTGAGAGGCTTGTCAACAACATTCAGTACAGATGAGAATCTAACATGGTTTGTCTGTAATTTGTTATCTGCCTAAACTGTTTTACATAGCTACACTTAAATAGTGACCTTAGGCTGTAATACTGTAGATATCTGCATTTTCTGTGAAACTGTGTCTGTGTAGACACATGTCCTGGTATTCCAGCCTCTGCTCCATTCAAGTATTTTTTGCAGGTCTACAGAATAATTACCTCTGATTTAGAATACTGTCAGCCCCATGTCTATATTGATGCTAACATGTATTTTAAACAGCTTTTAACACAGTTTGGTAAACTGGATAAGTTGAATCTTAAGAATAAACTTGTGAATCTCACCCCTCCCCCCCAAAAATAATTTAAAATCCAGTTGTCTCAAAGCTCTGATGTGTGTGTGTTTGTT
Source organism: Manacus candei (assembly GCF_025592945.1). Lineage (NCBI taxonomy): Eukaryota > Metazoa > Chordata > Aves > Passeriformes > Pipridae > Manacus > Manacus candei. The sequence goes on from NW_026138076.1 coordinate 22,114,353, forward strand.
TTGGCTTTCCATTATTTGACTTCTAGAGAACATTGTCAAGTTTATGTAATTTTGGGCCTGGCAGTTAATGTGTCCCCTGCAGGCAGGTTCCATATGAATTAAAAAGAAATTCAATTACTGAACTACTGATAACTTATCTCAACAGAATGCAAATGGCTAAGTGCTCACTTGCTTATAAATGTACCATTTAACTAGAAAACATGCTCTTTAAGAAAAGCAAAACCACAAAACCTTCTCTGATGTTTAATATTTTCAGGTTTTTATGCATTTCATATTACATTATTTACAATTCAAACTGTGGTGGTCTTCATTAAAATAAATTTGAATGAAAATAATAAAAAATAATTTTACAAACATGCCAAACAATTTATTATATTTCCCAAACAGAGACAGTGGGAATATTTCCTCTTTAAAAAAGATTAATAACCCTTTTGATAAGAAGTGTATCACATTTTATACTTATAGTTTTGTTGTTCTAGGACATTAATATTGAAATTAAGACTTTGTTTCCTGTGAAATGTGGTCATCTCTATGTGTGATCACTATTTATTACACATGGAACAATGAGCTAATTTCATTTTCCTGTAAAAACTTCTTTATGTTGTTTTTGTGCTTATCTTCATTTTATATGTATGTAAAAATTGGTCTATGAATGGTATGTTTCTCATCTTCACAACCAGTGGAGACACTATGTTTACTGACTTACAGAGTTAATGAATTAACCCATATTTCTCTATGGGTTTAGAAAATATAGAAGTTATTTATTCATAGTGTATATAATGTAAATAGCTGTAGGCTCTTCACTGATGCATTTCCTCAAAAAAAGAAAATCTGTTATCTGTTTTTATAGTTATAGGACACTGGCTGTTGTGTAATTTTAGGAAATTGGTTAGACTGGTATTAAAACATAAAGACTACATTCCCTGCTACTTTTGATCTCAAAACTTTGTATGTTTTTGTTTGAAAAGCTATACATTTTTAACAAGTTAATAATAATAATAATAATAGCAATAACAACAACAACCATGTTTTAAAAATGCCTCGTTTGTGCCTTGAAGAATCACACTATGAAGTTGTCCTACCTACCAGTCCTGCCAATTGCATTAAATCAGTGTTTTATTACAGTAATAAACGCTAGATAAATATATAACTTTTGTAGGCTGAAGTCAAGGAGCTAATCTATCTTCTTTATATTTAACAGTTATAAATATACTCATTGAAATAATTGCCAAGAATCTGGGTACTTGATTCATTTCAGTGGACCTTTAAAAGAAAATTTGTAAAGAAATATCCCTGTATAACTTTTGCAAAACTGATATTTCTTCAGATCATAAACCAATTCTTTTCTCTTTCACAACAGTGAAGACACTTAATGTGACTTGTGGTTGTGGGGTTAGAAGGATGAGTTTCATAACAGAGTTTTTATGAAATAATTTTGAAAGAGAAATAATGAATGATATATATCTGGTGTCACTACTATGGCATATTATTATTATTGGATTTTTCAGAGTGTGCAAAATGTGTTTGAAAACCAATATCCTGGGATTGGGGCTTAGTCCTACATTGAACAGTGCTTTACAACCCTGTCAAAAAAGGCATTCATATATATATTTAATCATAAGAATGGAAATATTTCAGTTAGGGTAATAGTCAGGACCTGCAGTGTGCACACAGCTTATAAAAAGCAGCAACTGCCTGAAACACAACCAAACAGCTTTTGAGAAGAATGTTGGTGTGAATGAGAGGCTTGGTGAGCAACACTGAGTGGGCTTTGCCCAGGACCCCATCCGTGCAGCCCCCGTCCTGTTAGCACGGGCTGTGCACCCAGCACCTCATGTCTGGCTCCTTGCAGCCACAGAGAGAGCCAAGAGTCTGGTTTGTTCCAGCTGTAGTGATCAGTTCAGGAAAAGCCAGCTGCCTGATAGATTGAGTAAGATCTGAATCAGGAGAGTCAGGAATGAGACTTTAAAGTAACAGTTTACATGGTGACATCTTTATTTCTCCATATTTTGTTCCTTAAACAAAAGATCTCAACCTACTAAGACTCTGTAACAAGCACAGTCCTGCGCTTTAATAGAAACGTTCTGATGTTAAAACCAGCTGGAATTCCCAGCACCAACCTATTGGTGGATTATGACGACAGTATCATATACATCATATGACCAAATACCCAGAGCAGAAAATGTTTCTGCACATTAATAAATTCAGATATATGCAATGCTTAGTCCACACAGCAAAGCTTCATAGCCAGTTTAAATACTGAGGTTTGCTGAGGTTCTCCTTGCTTGAGAAGGTCCAAAATAGTAGGAAGCATTTCATAAAGAAACAAATACAAAAAAGAAAAAAAAAAAGTAGCAAAGAGATGGATTTCTTAAATATTTATGGCTTTAGTTGAGTAGATTTCGGTTTGCTTCTTTTTCTCTACTTTCTCATTGTGCTGGTTTAAAAGTTAACCAGCAGGGGGAATGAACCCAACTCAAAGGAGAGATTATAAGTCAGAATAACAATTTATTAAAATAATACAGTAAGTACAATAATACAAACAAACAATTGGTCTCAACCCACAAAAACCCAAATGTATAACCCAGTACCCTGGGGCCTGAACAAAGTGGTGTTCCTTGGGCCCTGTTTGAGTCCAAAGTAAAGGGAGAGGGGAAGAACCTGCTGGTGGGAGAGCTGCTGCAGTCTGGCCAGAACTGGTGATCGCAGTCCAGTGGTGGTCTAAGTCTGGTTGAGAGCGATGAGATGCAGCCGTCCTCTGGATCCCACGAGTGGGTTGAAAAATGTTCCAAAACTCCAAGATTATATATCCTCCAGTTCAGGCAGGAATGCTTGGTACTCTCCTCAGGGCGGGGAGTTCACAAAGGGTGTGAGGACAGAAACATCCTTCTATCTCACAGGCCTCTTAACACCTAGTTTATAGCCTGAGGAGTCAGGCTCTATGGGTAGAGGGTGCGAATAGTCTATTGACAACAATAGTCTAGTTTCTGGGAAATGACATGGGAGGCTATAGAATACAGTTTTGGGTTACACCCACCATGCTCTATGGGCAGAGGGTGGGAATAGTCTATTGACAACAATAGTCTAGTTTCTGGGAAATGACATGGAAGGCTATAGAATACAGTTTTGGGTTACACCCACCATGATGAACTGATCTCAGCTGTCCTAACTAGGACACTCATCCTTCTCTTTCTTTGTAGATGATCATGGTATAGCCCATGAGGATTCATTTACTCTTGGTTTAACTTTTTTAGTTCAAACAAGTGAAAAATAACAGCATATCTGTCCGGGATATTTTTTGTATCCATCCCAAAGAGAAGCCTATTTCTAGGGCTTACTGTACTGTATTTTGCCACAGAATTTGGACCATTTTTTAAATTAAGGAGGTATGTTCATGTCTTCAGTCATCTGTGTCTGGGCTGGAAGTAATATTATCAAAGCTTACTTCAGATGTTCTCAATAATATTACTAATGAAGATGTCAATTAATGTAACAATTTTAGTACCTAAAGCACCTACAAACTGATGATTTAATACTGAAGTTGTTGACCAGAATAAAAGATCTTGTAATAAAAAAATACTGATTGACAAACAGAGAATTTTTCTCCTAGGCACTCCTAAGGACTCCATTACTGTCTTATCTGCAATTTTTATCATTTAAATAGCTCCAACAGAAGGCTCTCTGAAATCTTAACAGACTAGTTTTGAGTCCTTTGCTCATCCCAAGTTTAGCTTAGTTTTATGTGACAACAAAGGAAAGTTAAAAAGGAATGATATTTATGATGAAAAAAGTTCCATCTATAGTTCCACTCAAAACCCAGTCTGTGCCAAATTACTTTTGTTTTCCTCAAAGGTACCTTCAGTGGTACTAATCAAGACAATGCAATGACTTCCATTGCCAAGGTGATTAAATCATTCTATAGCCAGCCAAAAGCATTCATTGATGCTGTGCCAAAACAAGATGTACTTCTAATTATTGAAGTTTTCTACTGCTACAGTGCAGGAATTGTTTCAAATATGTGTACCTGAAAGTACACAGTTCTCACCAGATGTCTTTTACTATGTTAAGACCCTCCCAGATACATTTGTTGATCATAAAGATCTGTTTCTATTAAGGAACATCACTTGATCCTATAACAGCAAATGAGTTTCAAATGTTTCTAAAAAAATACCATCTACTAAAACTTACCAGTAAATAAAACTCAAAAACCTGTGATGCCTGTGGAAGTTGTAACTTTCACTAAAACAAGCCTACAAACACCACAAACAGCTGTTCCAAACTGTTTCTTAGAGTAAAATGTAAGATTAAATTAACATTTTGTTAAAATTTTCAGAGATTTGAGTAATAAAAAGCTTTCAGGCAAAGAAAGGGAAAAAATGCTAATGTAGACAAACCTTTTTGTGAGTTGCAATGTTCATCCATGCTGCAACATAATCTGAAACTATTGTGAGGATATTTTAGATATTTATAACGTGGTAAGGAAACTAGAAGAACATTTAAAACCAGAGAGTATATTGAAATGTAAATAAGGATGTAAACAGCACTTTAAAATATATTTTTTCACAATTTCTTTAATGGAAATGTTTAACTTTTGGTCATCCTAAAGATGTAGTGGTCTTCAAAGATAGTAATGGAGAGATGGATAAGAGTTCTTGAAGGAGCTTCTATAAAAGTAGAAAATTCCTTTTTATTAGAAGTTTGTCTCCAACAGTATCATTAGAATATTTATGCTGCTACACAGGTCTCTACAATAAACATTTACTGCACTACCGTGCTTTTCTTTCTCTAAAAGGCCAAGTACTATAAATATCTAATAGTTGGATTATTGTGCTTTAGCACTGAATAACTGATGTATCCTTGTAAGCTGGTATGAAAGTTTCTTAATTTTCTCTTTACACAAAAACATCTATTAGAAACACCTCAGCCTTCACAAGGAAGAAAGAACAAGGAATAAGGACAGTAGAATGTATTAATTATTTAAGGAATTGTTGTGCAGGTTCTTTAAGTAATAAATATTGAGATTAGAAAGCAGCTCAGGAATGCAGAGTAGTTATCAAAACCAATATAAAAAAATCAACAATATCAAACACTTCACAAGGATAAACTGTTTCAGTGTAGATATAGAAAGTGTTTATCTAGTAATTCCCAGTATGGGCTCTTTTTCTTGAAGGCATTAACACACAAGGATCTGTGGTAGTTGTGGAAGGCAGTGTAGTCAAAGGACAGCTTTAAAGCTTTTACTCATCTTGTTAAGGAATTTATATTTCCATGAATCTGAAAAGAATATCTAAATATGCTCTGTGATATTTGCAACTGGATCAGTAATTTATATATAAACAATTAAAACATTAAATAAACAATAACATGCAACTAAGAGGTGAATATAAAGGGGTAGCCTATGGAAGTAGAGAATGTATAGATTAAAGCTATTAAGAAATGAAAAAGGCAAGAAAGCAATCTATTCAAGTATAAGTTTATGTAGTAGTATATGTAAGTGTAATGCCCAATTAGTTAATAAGGAGAGAATGACAAGTTAAATGCATAAGAAAGGCTATAGTATTTAATGATTTTATTTGCACCTGTCTCCATACATTAACAAAAGTCTAATTGTGATCTGTAGATTAGCATGATGATTTTAATAAGAAAACCTGGGCCATTAGATAATATGTTTGGTAGTTGTACATAAATCTAAGAAGTAGTGACAATGGAGAATGGGTGAACAGTCTGCAAAGAAGTAATGAGAACAGGAGGATTGATGTGTAGAAACTTTGACTTCCAGCTCTGAAATGGATAGGGTTAGTCATAGCTGCTCTCACTTCACTGTTACTTTGCCAGGTTCATTCTTTCTTGGAAGATCTCTAGAGCTTTAAACTGAGGTTTGCTTAAGGATGCACCATGTACTAATTTAGCATGACAGCTTTGTATTTTTCCATTTTTAAGCTAGTCTCTTGTATCCTTATGTTTAACTAGATTTGGCTTTTTAAAAAAAAAGAAAAAAATGTAAACACGACACTGTGTTTGCATCAATCATTGTTTTGACATCCTTTACAAAGCTCTGCCGTATGAATAGTGTGGATTGCTGAGAATGTGTATAACTCAACATGGCTCAGCAGTGTGCCCTGGCAGCCAAAAGAGTCAATTGTGTCCTGGGGTGCACCAGGCACAGCATCGCCAGCCAGTCAAGGGAGATGATTGTCCCACTCTGCTCTGCACTGGTGTGGCCTCACCTTGAATATTGTGGGCAGTTTTGGGCACCACAATATAAGAAAGACAGTAAGCCACTAGAGAGCATCCAAAGGAGGGAATCAAAGATGGTGAAGGCCTTGAGGGGAAGCCGTACGAGGATCAGCTGAGGTCACTTGGTCTGTTCAGCCTGGAGGAGACTGAGGGGAGACCTCGTCACAGTCTACAACTTCCTCATGAGAGGAAGAGGAGGGGCAGGCAGTAATCTCTTCTCTGTGGTGAACAGTGACAGAACCCAAGGCAAATACCTGAAGTTGTGTCAGGGGAGTTTAGGTTGGATATTAGAAAAAGGTTCTTCACCCAGAGGGTGGTTGGGCACTGGAACAGGCTCCCCAGGGAAGTGGTTACAGCACCAAGCCTGACAGTTCAGGAAGCATTTGGATGACACTCTCAAGCATATGGTGTGACTCTTGAGGATGGTCCTGTGCAGAGCCAGGAGCTGGACTTGATGATCCTTGTGGGTCCCTTCCAACTCAGCTTATTCTCTGATTCTGTGATTCTGTAAAGCAGCTGTAGTGTAGAACTTCTCTCTAATTTTGGGGGTCAGACAAAGGGAACGTTAGAGGTCTCTGGAAATTATGAACCAGTCTTCTTGGTTTTGTTCGCTTAGATGATACCTGAAAATTACTAAGCAACCTACAAATATATGGAAAATAAGTAAAAGCCAGTATTGATTTGTTCTTGAAAAATCTATCTGATTTTCTTATTCGACATAATAATTGGGCTACTAAAAGAGAGAGAAATAATAGATATTATAGATCTCGACATCTTCATAAGCAGAGTAGATTAATACAGTCTGGTAAAATTACCATTTTGTGGAGTGATGGGTCAATAAGCGCTGTGAAGCAGGGAAGGAATTAACTCCAGCAGCAGTTAGGGATGTAAGCTGCAGAGACCTATCTGCAGAAAAAAAGTACTGGCAGAAGACTAGAAAGGGAAAAAAGCTGTCTGAAAAATCCAGTCTGTGCGTAGGTAGGGCTCCTAAAGAAGTTACATGCAAACCCTCTGAGGGAAAAAAAGACCACCTCTCTCAATGCTGTTAAGTGCAAAGTTCTCATAAACTGAGTAAGAACATTATATGTCAACAGTAATAGGCAGTAGCAGTGCCTGTGGGCAAATTTCTGGTCTGGGATGGGATGACCATGATTAGAAAATGTTGAAACTTTACATTACTGCAATAGCCCAAAGTGTGATAACTCATTGCATCTGTGCTGATGGTTCGGGAAGATCTGTTCAGCTTTTTAGAGTGCAACCATACCACTGTCAGAGAATTACAACAGGAATGCTAATGTATGTCTACGGCCCAACAAGAATGTCTTGGCGCTGGTCACCCAGCAGCAGTGAGTACTGTTGTTGCAGGCACTGACTGAGGGTGAGGATGCTAAGACTAAAGGCCGGGACTGGCTTAAATGGCATTGGGCGATGGCCCTCAAGTGTCATAGAGTCATAGAATGGTTTGGGTTGGAAGGGGTCTTAAAGACCATCTGGTTCCAACCCCATTTTCATGGATACAGCAAACTCCTGATCCTGATGTAATTCTTCTGTCAAGAAGTGGGAGGCAAAAACATTTACGAAAACAGGGAGATACATGTAGGTTGTGCTGTGATTGGAGATTCCATTTGTTCATCCACATCAAACAACATCTGGAGTTAAGTCAGAGGCTACAAGACCAGGTGTACAAGAACAAATGCAAGGTATGTAGAAGTAGCTTAAACTTTTAATGTGGACATGAGTAAGAAGTCATATTTAACAAGGAAAATCGGTAAGTGATACTTACATAACCCAGAAGACATAATGTCTCAAAGACAATAACTCTGAATAGTAATTTTTCCTCTAAATCTTGTAATCATTTTATATATGATTCTGCACATTCTACCAGCCACATAGTCTTGCTCATTCCCGCTAGCTGAGTTTAAATAAGTAGATACTTCTGTTTTGCCATATTGCCTACTAATTTTGCTGTAAATGCCAAGAAGCTGAATTGTTCATATTGTCTGACCTGTTCAGTCTGTAATGACTGATACTGCTGCGCTAGCATAAACCATGTGCAAGCCAAATGATGCTCAAGACTCTTCTGCTAAACATGCCAGCCTTTTGCAGTGAAAAACACCAGAGAAAAGAAAAATAATACCTAAGAAATTGAATGTAACATCTCCAGCACAAGAAGCAACAAGTAAATAAATGGGAGCATATTTCAGAAGATGGTTAAAACTAAATTATCACATCCTGAATCTGGAAAAAAATTATGTTTGTCAATAGATAATAAGCCTTAGTAAGAAAATTACTGTGGACATGTTATGGACATGAATAGGTTGTGTTATAAATTGTTAAGAATCCAGCACTAGAGGATATCAGCTCTCCGAGTCACAACTGTTCCCCTGCTTGGTTCTATTAAACATCTGTTAACCCTTTACAGATAAGTGGAAATTTTATAGTAAAGTGTAATCCTTTGGCACATAAAATAGTATAGATAGTATATCTATGAAACACAGCTTTTGGAAAAGAGTGTTTGCACGTAAGAAATAGCAGAGGTTGTGAGTTTGAAGATCAGTGACATACAGATCCAGATCACTGAACCCCAACTGTTAACACACTTACATTATAAATCTGTGTTTCAGTTTCATCATACAAAAATGAATGACAGATATTTTCAATGAGAAAATTTGTTGATTATTGCCCTGAAATGCCAAGAAAGTAGCAGAAATGTGGGCAAAGATTCAAATACATATGTAGTTATTACTATTTGTTAGAATTTTTGGGCTACTCTACAACTTCAGCAAAATTAATTAAAATTATACTTTCTTCATTGCTCTCCTTTGGACTCTCTCTGCTTCATATCCTTCTTATATTGCAGTGCCCAAAACTGCACACAATATTCAAGGTAAAGTTTCACCAGTGTAGAGCAGAGTGGGACAATCCCCCCCCTCAACCAGCTGGTGATGCCCCCCAGGATATGGCTGGCCCTCCTGGCTGTCAGGGCACTGCTGACTCATATTCAACTTGCCACTGACCAGGACCCCCAGGTCCCTTTCCATGGCACTGCTTTCCAGTGTGCCACTCGCTCCCCAATCTGTATGAACACCCGGAGTTGACCCATCCCAGGTGCTGAATTCAGCACTTTCCTTTTTTTTTTTAACTGAGAACCTATTCTGATCACAGCTCAGCTTATATCACTTTTTGAGGTTCATTGTAAACATAGAGGGTTTTTCGCGTCAGGTACCAAAAAATTTATGGATTCCACTAAATCTTTAATTTGTATTATTCCCATAGCATAAATACGTAGCAGTGATGTAAATCTGGAACTGATGTTTATTTGGCTTATTGTGCCTCAGGTTATATCTAAATGGTGAAAAGCAGCATGAAGGTCCTATGAGCATAGATATATTTACCTGGCATGATGCTCAGATGCTGCAGCAATGAGGATCTTAATGTAACTGTGGCCTTCTCATGTCCTTCAGCAAATCCATCCCTTATATACTTAACTATATAAGTAGAAAGGGTGTTGGAAGCTTGCTCTGTCTACGGTGGAAAACAGTCTATGGGTATCCTAAGAAAATGAACATAAGTTTTGCTAAAATAAGATGCCACACCAGCAAATGAGTCAATATAATTCTTATTATCCACAAAATACACATAAAATACTACTTACCAAACTCTTTATTGCTACTAAACTGAGTGCTATTGTAAATGTTGTCAATATACATGGGTAAATTTTCCTTTCCTTGGTGACATCTTTTGCTTGTAAGGCACTAAGCTTCACATTTATAAATAAAACACATTGAAGAGTGTATCATAGCTATAAAAATATGTAGAGGCTTTATAATTATATAAAAACTTTGATAAGCCATTTGAGTTTGCTATGAACATGAGCATGATAATGCACATGGTTTAATCAATACACCTTTCAAAGGAGCCTCATTTGGGAAAATGCAAAAGCCATATCTTGCAGTCAGTAATAAATATTTCATTAAATTATCTCTAATTTAACTTTCACTCCAATTGGCAAACCTCTAGTGGTACATATATTTTTCCTCTTGATTTTATTGCGCTGGTAACATGCAATCATCTCACAGCTCTTTGCTTTCTGATCTATGGTATATTGCCTTGCCTTAGATTAATCTCATAGTCATTATCTTGTTTAAGTAGGTAATATTTGACCATCTAATCAGTTTAAGCAACCTGAGTAGAATAATATGGGCTTATATTTGGCATTCAGAAACATTTCTGAAACAACGAGAAAGTGATTTGACAAAAATATATGATCTAAATTATTCCCTTTATGCACGAAAATGCACACTGCTTTTACTGACATAATTAAATTGCCTATGTTTCTGACTTTTCAATAATGAAAAAGTAAACCCTTGTGTGTTTAGATGATTTGCTATGTTGATTTAAAGCAAAGAATTTAGCAGTACATATTCAGGCATTTGTTCTTCTTGTAGAATGTAGACACATCAGTGCCATAGCTTCGTAGTGTAGCAGATTTCATAGAGATTTTTTATTTTCCCATTTTAAATGCTCCTTTTCAGTCCTTGCATTTGTATATTCTAATTATAGTGAAAAGAAGAAATTCTGTTTATCATGTCATCCATCTATAGAAAGAAGTAGTATGTTCAGATTTCAAAATTGTCGAGTTGCAGTTTTTTGGTAGATGAACAACACTTCTTTTTCAAGACTTTAATGTTTTATGGGAAGATAGTAAAGGCTTCTAGATGCTCTTGGAAATCAAATTTAGACTAGCAAATTAGTAACTACTGATTCTGATGCCAGAGTTCTGACTGGCAGGTAAGAGTTGCTGCTTTTTGGGTGGCTATTACATACAGCATTTGCACCTTTGGGACAGTAGGGATGGTGCCCATCTGAAAGATTAAAGTTATTCAGAAACCGGAATGGAAATGAATGTAGAATAGTAAGGAAACTGAGCATGGTTTTCCTCCCTGTGTGTCGCAGTGAAGTGGTGATATAGGTTAGTTGAGTCATCAGTGATCTAAAATTAATTGACACTGATGTTTGCCTGTAAAGGCTCAGATACTTGCTTTTATTTGTCAAAAGACCCTTGCCTGGCTTAGACCGGAGGTTAGATAACAAGCATTTGTTAAGACATCTTCTTAGTTCTTCATATGTAATCTGTTCTCTATGAAGCTTCATTTCTCATTCCCTACACATCATCCGGCCTCAACCTTTTTGGATGCTTGTCAATATTCACTTGATGCTATCCTTCTCCAAAAATATGTCAGTAGCTTTCCACATTGCATTCTACTGCTTTGCCATATTCTTAGTTTATTTTAAATTAACAAAACTTCAGGAATTTCAAAATTTTCTATACTAGGTATCTATTTTTACATAATCAGAGTTTTGGCAGGCATGGAAATTTGGTCCTGTCTGCCTAAAATCTGACTGGAAAAACAAATCCTACAAAACCAAAACTCTGCCCTTCTTCAGCTGCAATTTTCAGCCCTTTCCCATGGCCCTCAACAAATAAGCATAGTAGCAGTGCAGTAAACTGTGAATCTCTCTCACAGTCCTCTAGATCTCCAAGAAAATGTGATACTCATATTTACCTATTATTCAGTATTGTAATATTGCCAATTGTCAGGGCTTTGCTTTTAGTCTGGGTATTCTTGCACAGGGGATAGAAAGATCTACATTGGTTCTTATGACAAGAGCTTCAGATACTCCACGTTGTGAAGTAAGGGAGCGCAGTCTGACAAGAACTATTTGTTATGAAGTATGTATAAAAGTACCCAGCAGTCTAGATGTGCTGCACTGAAGATACTTAAGAGTTCCATGATACATCAACTTCACTTGCCATATGATCTTTTTTTATTTTCCTTGTAGATATTGGTGCAGTAAGTTTACAACAGAAGCTTTCTGAATCTGGAAGTGCAGCACAGTTCTTCCCACCACTACTCCCTTAAAACCACTTCTGAGTTTGGTGAATTGGCAGTAGGTCCTACACTGAGACTTACCTGCCACTTTGAGAGATAATTTATGACTATCACACTATAATTTTAGCAGAACTTGTTCTGATACTGGTGTAACATCCATTTTTCATTTAGGGTGCTGATTAGCTGTTCATCTTCTTGAGAGCAGAATATTGTATGTTTTCCTTTAGGAAAAGGCAAACAAAAATTCCAGGCACTAAAACCCTGAAATTTTCTGTGGATTTAATTTTGATACTATACAAATTCTATAATACAAATTCTAGAATGCCACTTTAGAAAATACACTACATTTTATATATCTATGCTTCTGTAATATAATTTCAGAGCCTACTAATCATTAGAAAGATATAATTAATGTTATAGCTCACTCAGGTTACTCAAATTAGGTTGCATGTGCAACCCAAATATAAAAGAAATGCCAGAACACACCCTCTTGAGCAAAGCAAAATTGTAACCCCAGTGGAGGAATGTTTGATTACTTGCTTTTACAGCTGTTTGTGTCTGTGCTAATCATGAAAAAAAAAAGTTGTTTCTCTTCAAAGACAGTACAGTCAATGTTAATTGACAGGATAAAAGACCCATAGAACTATCTTAGTGGCTTGTCTGCAAAGTACACTGCAAGAAGAAACTGCAAAAGAAAAAGGCTCTGGGTCATAAAACACAGTAAATAAAGCATTATATATTTAGAAAATAATAATGAAAACCACAGGAAAGAATGAGTAAAGAAGAACATGAAGCTTCTTCTCATAACTAAATAGAATAAAAGGAGAGAATTCAGAGAATAAAGCTGCCCTCATAATGGCAGCTAATTATTTTGAGACTCGTATTATTTATGCTGCCACAGTGCACTGCCGTTAAAATTATGGACCTGCATTATCTGTATGGTATACTCAAGTCCAAAGTGTTGCAATTTATATGTTGGGTTTCACCACTCACACAGAGGTTTGATTTTTTCCAGAAAAAACCCGATCTGAAATGAAATAGTTTCCAAAAATGACTGGTCACAGGGAAGTAGATACTTCCCTGTTTGTTTCTCTAAATGGGATGCATATATTCAGTGCCATTGTAGTTTTCAGACACTGTAGGGAAGAGGGATGATGGTTTTCTGTTTTCTCCTTTCCCAAATGGCAGCATTCATTCTCTGGTGATGTGAAGAAAGAACAGTGTTTATACCTCTCTTTGCGCTGGAAGCTGACATAAAATATGTCAGAACATCTGAGGCTGCTAGAGGCATTTTCCACATTCATCTATTCCTGAAGGGAGGAAATATAACCAACAGGTAAGCATTTGAAAGACTACTGTGCCTTCACAGTTACCCTGTCTGTTTTCAAGCATATCTTTCTAACCTTGTTTCTTAACCATTATTTTTCTGTTGTTATTTTCAGTCTATTTGACATAGTTTAGTACAATTATCTACATTGCCACAAAGGTACCCTCGTTTTTCTTGGAGCCAGCCCTGCTAATCCTAAATATGCATAAGATACACACTTTGGGCTTGTCTAGTCATAATTCACATGCCCAAAGCATAAAGTTTGGAACATGACATGTAGACTTTGGAATAATGACTCTTCAATACAGACTGCTTACAGGAGAGCTCTGGATGAAAAAATAAAGTATTTAAATGATTTCCCTGTGAAGTAAATGAAGATATTATTAAGATATCACATTCATAATGATAATCCGCTGAAGTTTAGCTGTTGGGTATCCCAGACTGTCTCTGTTCTCTTCCTGAATAGATTCTTACTCCATTTGTTGAAGGAGTTCCTGTCTTGGGGCTCTGATTTTGAGAGTTTGGTAAGCCTCAGATACTTCTATAAAGCTGGAAGCCACGTTCTGCTTGGATCTGAAATCCTCAGGACATAGACTTTTGATGCTATGCCAAACATCCAGGAACCAAAAGGCAGACTGCCCAGAAAGTCTTAAAGGTGCTGGTAGTCTTGGGATTACAAATGCTATTTGCTTCCCTTAATCTGCCTCTCTTTGGAAAAAGGGAACTTGAAAGCCTGTAAGTTTGCAAGAATGGACTAGTCTGCCTCCTGAAGCTATTTTAAAACAACAGACCCCACCTGGGACTCTAGGCAGTGCATGGCAGGATGACAAAAACTTAAAACAGTCTCTGATGGACATCTGCTTGAGATTTAGCAAAAGTCTGCCAAAACTTCATGTTCCCATCTAAAGGTCATTGCTGACATATCTTAATTGTATGGAAAAAAAACTTTTACTGAAAAGTTCTCAAATGATTTGATTAGAGATACCTAACATACACTAACTACTTTCTGGGGTTTCAGTCCAAACTGAGTTAAAAAGACATGAAAAGTTAGGGTTTGTCATAAACATTGGAGCTGAAGAGAAAATATAAATGTTTGGAGTTCATAATTTCAAACTGGAATGGAAAATTTTACATCATGCACAAAATCATCATTTTTATTTGATAGCATGGATTCACTTAATGGAGCATAATGAGGACGATAAATTGATACCTCCTGATTTTTAACCTCTTGTTCCATTCATTATCCTTCTTTGATTTCTAGTAAATATAATGATACCCCTGCTTTCAGATGTTTCTTTATTAATTTCTTCCAGAGAGAAAAACCACAAACCATCACAAATGGTGAAAATTCTCAATTCATTTTCATATTTTACATATCATACATAACAATGTTAATTATTGAGTAAGGCTTGATTGTTCTTGAATTACTCTGCCAAGATCTGGTATAAAATACAAACCCACAAATTATATGACATATTGTAAGTGGATTGGTTTTAATGATATCTTCATATACTAACATGCATATTTCATTACTAAGTTTTATTTACTAGCATTTTTATATTACCATTAATAATAAAACCACTGGGCTATATACATAAATAAGAAAATTATTACTGCATAAATTTAAAAGGCACCTGACATGATGGTGAGCTTTTATGTGTGACAAAGTTCCAAATATCAGCATCAGGACAGGATGTGCAAATCATGCAAATCATAAAGTTCTTTCCAGCTGTCACCCTGACTGTCATGTCAATATGTATTTTATGAAGTTACTTCTTATTGAAAAAATATGCAGTCTGTGGAACAGAGCATAGTCCTCAGAACATGCCCTGTTGGGTAGAGAGTTAAAACTATCTTGTCTTCTGTGGCCCTGATGATCTGACTTTCTGAAAATTAGTGTTTAGCTTCGGGGAGGTTTCCCCTTGGAGTTATAAGAGATTTCTCCTGCCTATGTAGGTTTAAAGCTGAGATGAGAGTTGGATGCAAGTCTGTGACTTTCTGCATGCTCTAACAGAAGGTTATTATGCATGAAATGAAAACAGTAAGCTCCCTAAGCTGCCTTTCCAAGAAAAGATTGAGCACCTGTTGCCTGAAACAAGTCTTATTCCCTTTTATATTGAATAAATTTTTAGAGCAGTGTTATACTAGCTTGAGTA
The DNA here is from genome assembly GCF_025592945.1 of Manacus candei. Lineage (NCBI taxonomy): Eukaryota > Metazoa > Chordata > Aves > Passeriformes > Pipridae > Manacus > Manacus candei. Next base: position 22,129,967 of record NW_026138076.1, read on the forward strand.
AAATAACTCGCTATTGACCGATAATGACAATACTAGTTTAATCTATTATATCTGCTTGTTTATTACTGTCATATTATGATGACATTTATGTATCAGCTTTGATTTAGGCAAATAACTTTGACATTCAGCAACGAAAGGTCAATCTCTCAATTTTGCTTTGAAGTTCAAAGTTCTCTTGTTCAAATACAATCAAACTTTCTTTTCTTTACCTGCACCCTGTTTTGTATCATAGGATAGGACGAGCCATGTGAAATCAAGAAATTGCATTTTTCTGGTGGCAGGACAGTCATATGTATCCTATCATTTGTCTATTCTTCTTGAAAACCAAGAAGAGGAGATGAGACATTTCAATTAGATTTAGTAAGAAGGAAAAGCCATCAATACCCATTGTTTAAGTATGAAAACTGGCCTTGACATTTTTCTGTCCATTTTTATAACACTGTCATTTCACAGAAGAGTTCTCATCTGGAATACTTCTCTCTCTATTCCCACATTCAAAATTAGTTGTGTCCTGAGTAATTAAAAAGTCTATTATAATCTCCTTTTCATAATATCTAATGCACTGCAAAAATGTTACATTTTACTGTGCTAAATACAATTAAAAAATCTAAGAGAAGCAGATGGTATGGCATTTTGAAGGTGGTAGACTGCACAAGGATGCTGAGTTCATTCACTGGGTTGCCTTGTTCAATTCAAAAAGATGCCTTGTTAATCCCAGTGATGAGCTGGGAATACTGTAGGACTGATGATCTCAGTCTTCACAGTTAATTGTGCACACATAATCACTTTGAGAATCTTCCAGAAGCTGACATGTTACCTTCTTGAAGGAAAGCCAAGGATTTATGTACTGTAACATAACACAAGAGAATGGATTTTGAACAGAGATTAGGTTAACAGGTGAGATTCAACACTCTTTGGATCAGAATGCCCTTTTGATTTTCTGAGCACAAAATCATGATCCACTACTGATAAATACTGATTCAAAAAAGCTGAAGTAATGTCTTTTAAACTGAAGGAGAATAACTGAAAGTGCTAAGAGAGATAAATGATTAGCTATATGGTTGTATTTTGAGCACATTTCTAGGCATTCCTAGGCACTTTATAGCTGATTTAACTTTTTTTTTTTGTACACTTTCTAAAGAAAAAAAGAAAGAAAGAAAAAGGTATGCTTTAGAGCAATGGATATGGTGCAAAAAAAAAACAACCCAAAACAAAACATATTTTTGTGGAAGCTTTTATATATATTTAATTAATCAAGGACATTATTTGTAGCAATCAGAGTGGAGGGATAGAAAGCTGTCCATCCTTGATTCTGAGTGATTTTTTTAACTCTCAGTATGACTCACCTTTTCTTTATAATGGGAAAGAAATCCATGGTCCATAGTGCCAAGTGAAAATGAGTACATTAAAACAATTCTGAAAGTAGTCACAAGTGTTAATGATTTCCCTTTGTTTCTCTCTGATGGCTGAGGCTATTTATTGCCTGCCAGTTTAGTCTGCCTGTTTTCAAATATTGCCAGCCTTTGCTGATACCATGTGGAAAACGTTTCCATTAGGAACAGGAAACAAGTTCTCCATGCTAACATAATTTAGTCTTTAATTATTTGCTTATATATTATATTTCCAAAGCCTCCTGGCTCACAAGTACACATATACAAGGCACTCATTTAGTGATCAGTTTCTCGTTTCATAGTTCTGTGAATGAAATATATTTCCTGATTTATTAGGCTTGTACAAACTATGCTTCGAAGACAGAACCAGGAATTTCTTACTGTTTCTGCTATCACAAAAAAAAAATAATTCCTTTATACAACATTTTTTGAAGTAAGGTGTATGATATTTTCCAGTTTTACAGATTTGAAACTATTTAGTCAGAAGGTTACATTAAAATTATGGCTGAACAGTTTAATAATTGTGGGACTTGTCTCCATTTGTTTTGTGCTAAATTTTTTAGGGAAGCCCAAAGTCCCAATCCTGTACCTTTAGGTGGAGCTGTGCACGTGCAACATTGAAGTAGAAACATGGAAATATTCACTTACAAGGGAATTTCAGCCTGAACACTGCTTTTGTAAGGTGGAAGCTGCTGGTAACAAATGGCAAGGGAAGCATTGCCACAAAAGGCAGGCACACAGAGTTCAGCTGTTGAATGTTTTTTGGTGGTAGCCAGCTGGCTAATCAGTACAGACGTGTTGGCTGTAACTGAGTGAGTTTACAGCTTTCAGCTGTGGAATGTGCTGATTCTTCCTCACTGAAGTGACATGAGGAGGTAGAGGATGAGAAGAAGGAAGCTAAAGGTGAGAAATAAAGGATCAAAGGGCACAAAGCTATGGGAAGTAGGCTTTATTAGAGTCACTATACTCAGAACAATTTATCCAGCTGTGATACAGGTCTGAAATGGTCAGACCCTTGCCCTTGGTTTGGATTGAGAAGCAGTGAGACTGTGGAGATGCCAAGGGCAGGGTGGTAATGTCAGATACCTTACCTTAATACCCGCTGTCTACTGTGCCCCATCAGCCTCCTACTTAAGCAATTTTCTGACTTGGAGTTTTGTTATCAGATTTTTCAATAACCTCATACATGCTATGTGCTAGCAAGGGCAGTGTGCTGTATAAGAACGTGGTAATAGAAACTTGAACTGCTCTGTATTATACTCTGTGATTATGAACCACTGAGAAAGTATGTGCATACCATACTTTCAGTTCTTATATAATGATCAGGTTGGCTTAAACATTTACATACTTTCATATAGTGAAGCTTCTCCTTTCAGTAAAGAGGGAAAAAGCTATTTTTATATTCACTGAGACATAAATAATCCTGTATTTATCCAGGGACAGAAAGCTTTTGATTTCATAGTGTGCTATAGGGATTTCATCTTAGGTCATCATCATGGAAAATTTATGAGATGCTTCAAGTGCTCTATCTCAAGGTCATCTGAAAAATGTCTTCATTTGATTTAGAAGCATCACTTGTCTCTTTAATAGTTTTAATTTGTGTATTTATTAACATCCTGTCATACACAGGTCCTTGTCAGCAAAATCTGAAATTTGGTGGGCATTAATTATGTGTTTTTTGAGGACATCACAATGGCATGATCAGTTGTGGTTGCACAAGCTGAAGGTTGTGCAAAACAAAACAAATCGAGAAAACATCACAGCCCCAGGAGAGATAAGTGAGATTTGTCCATTTGAGCCTGCTGGAATAAGGCTGCACGGTAGATACAGTGCAGTCATAAATTTGTAATGTGTAGCCATTGTGACTGGAGGGATAAATATTCAGTACCTGTTATTACCTGATAAAGTCATAAATATGTATGGATCCATTTTATGTGATAATTAGAGAATCTAGTTTTAGCATCTGCTTTTACCTGATAAACAAACATTATTATTTTAAATAGAGGAAAACCAATAATTTACAAGCTATAGACACCATGAAGATGTGAAACAAAGCTATCAAAGAGGAGGGAGGAAAAAAGAACGTTTCAGATACACGTTCCCTGTTAAAGAGGAGGCTGTGCAAACAAGAACTAGATGTGCTATTTTTGTATACTTTTTTTTGGAAATACTCCTGTCTCCTTTCTGAGTGCATTTGTAAATAACTAGACTAAGTTTAATTTTAAGTAAAATGGAGTTATGGACAAATATAACCATACCAAATATATTTACTTTGGGGATTAAGTCTAAATATGAGTGCTTAGCAGGATAGCTGATTTGTATAGCCCACCTCTGATGGAGAATCTGATCAAAATATTTTAATAATCCATTGTCACAATGGTCAGGTAACAGCCAAATAATAACAAAAGCTAAGAATTACTATTTTACATTATAGTCTTTATCTTGGGCCATAACGTGCATGCTATTTCACTAAGTGCAAAATATTTGAATCCCTTACTTTTACTCCCCACAGAGGTGGTGGGGGAAACTGATATGAGCTTCAGATCTTTTCCTTGCCAGTTGATAAGGTGAAAAGCAGTTTTAGAAGGTTTTTTTTTTTTTTTCAGAGCTTTTTCTCAGTATAAATTATTTTGTCTTTTCTAAATGCCATTTCCTTAAAAAATCCTTTTTGATGATCAATATACCTTGGCAAGATGGCCCCATAAAACACAAAAGTATAGTTGTGAGATATGAAGAATGATATGTAAAATAAATTAATATCTTCTATATGTTGGAAAAGTACAGGAAGGAACCCAGTGAGTCCAGAAGTTTTTGGGGTTTGAGTCTATACTCTTTTTAAGAAAGATGCCTGACTGCTTCTGATGTAGAAGAGCATTCTGGTACCACTGGCATTCCTGCAGCTCCTTCCTTTAAACATCTATTTTGGCTGCCAGTGTTTTATCCTGCTGCTGCTGTCTTCTCATAGACCTGTTTACTGAGCAGCAGTCTGCATGCATTTGCTCTTGCCTGATGTCCCTTTCAGTTGTCCTCTCATGGCTGATCACAGCCCTTTATTCCTGCCAACAGAGCCTGGCAGATGGGCTGTGTGACATAAATGCCTTTGATTTTGAGCGGAAAGACATGGGGGTTAAGTCTTATGGGAGGGATGGAATACTTAACTAACTACACAGCTCATGGGAAATACACACTACACCTGATATTCATGAATTAGGGTGAAACCCATAAACATATGTAGAATTAATTTGAACATGACACTCTAACCTTTATTTTTCAAAAGGCTTGGAGTCGCTGGTGGAAATCTGGTTATTTCATAAGGTGTAAAGACATGTTAGCCATTCATTCATTCTTTGAAAGAAAAAATATATTTGTTTCTCTGAATAAATTAGCTGTTCCTTTAAATCTCCTTCACAGTGCAAATGTGAAGATGATAACTTTGCCTTAGAGTGTTTTAGTAATAGCAAAGATTGTTTTTTACATCTATTTCTCAACAAAGCGGGTCCTTCTGTCACTCTTTCTTCCTGCCCTTTAATGTGGGCAGCCCAAGGAAAAATGGCCAAAGCAGAGGTCTGCCATTTGTCCTCAGTGACAAATGCCTCAGAGCCCATTGGCAGCTGAAATATAATGGTTCTGTCTTGAGGCAACTCGGGATTTCCTTACATTGAGATGATTATAATTAACTCCCTGATGATCCTGCCACAACTCCCTCTCTGTCATAACAGTCTGGTCTTATGTGAGATCCCTCAAGGCTGTTCCAGCAGCTGGCTGGCTGGAGACAGGCAGACTGCACAAACTGCAGCACCCTTCTAATGAAGGGTCACTAAGCCTAAAAGATGTTGCAATTGAAGTACTTTCTTGGGAATATTTAAATTCAGGTTCTGACAGAATTAGTACTCGGTTTGATGCTATGCATCAATAATCAAAAAATGAATTATAAAGTGATTACTGATAAAACTCCCGAAAGACACAAAAATTACAGAAACAATAATTAAAAGAAGCAGGTGGTTCATGTGAATTTGTGACTGGGTATTTTATTGGAACCAAATATGAATCATATACTTAGGTTTCATAAAGTGCCTGTGTTGATACTTTAGTTCAGATGAGGAACATGCATTTTAAACCAATTTACCAATCATCCCATTGTGAAACATCTGGTCTGAGAGACCAGGCTGAATATAGTCCAAAGTAATGTCTGCCAGAAAAGTGTGAAGTGTGGGCATGCAGCTGCAAGAGAGTTCTCTGGGTGACCTGATAGCAAAAAGGGTTTATGTGTAAACACAATCTGTAGGATAATACATTATTTTACAAATAGGTATGGGTTTATTTATGATAATATGATCAGGATGTTGCATATGGTTCTAGTATCCACAGTTTCAAAGGATTATAATAATGAAATCAGAAATTGTGAAGCTGATGCAAAAAGATATCTTAGAACAAAAGACATAGCCATCTGGATCTGAAAAGTGGTGGGGTTTTTTGTTTGATTCGTTGTATTCTAAAAAGTTTGATTATTGTGACTAAGAATCTTCAAGAATATTATTATGGACTAAGAAGCTTTTTAATATACTTGGTGAAAGGCATGTTGTATACTCATGGTTGGAAGATAGACAAATATAAATTGCTGATATGCACCACTTTTTTTTTTTTTTTTCTTTCTTTATGTTTGGGATTATTAATCATTAGTACAAGCTTTCTTGGAAAGTCACAATTTTTCCATCTCTTGATACCCCCAAATCAAGACAGAATGCCTTCCCAGAGGATGTACTCTAACTAAGCACAAATTACGATCATACTTCAGGGAGAACTGTGATACACACGAGGTCAAGGTAAAAAGTATCAAACAGATAGTCCTTTTTAGCCCTAAAATCTATGAATCTGTGTTATCAAATTTGTATATATTTACAAATACTTTGTAAATATACCTCATCTCCATCCCTGGAGGTTTTTAAGATGAGACTGCATGTGGAACTTAGTGCCATGGTCTAGTAACCACAGTGGTAGTGGGTCAAAGGTTGGACTTGATGATCTCAGAGGTCCTTTCCAACCTGGCTGATTCTATGATTCTATGATCATATGCTATCTGTTCATATTATCCAGTTCTATAATAAAGAACTCATATCTAAGTACATTCTCTGAATTTTGAGATTTTATATTTAACTACAAATCACTATACTCTTTGATCTGGGTAACTCCTTTTCCTGTAATTTTAAGGTGGCTGAATGACTTATTTTTTAATTTGGGTCTTTGCTCACCTGAGCTTGTACGCAATGTCCAGAAGAATGAGAATCTGCAGGTCATCTTGACAGAAATCAGAACTTGGATAAACCCTCAAACGTAGTTCTTGCTGAGCTTCCAAACTGTGTGCCGCAGAATAGATGAGCCTAGAAGCAACTTCTGGAGCTTGTCTAATCCAAACCCCTTGCTTAGAGTAGAGTTATCTAGAGGAGGTTGCTCAGGACTATGCCTAGTTATGTTTTGAATATCTGCAAGGATGGAGACTCCACACCTCTCTGGGTAGCCTGTTCTGGTGTTTGATCACCCAAAAAGTAGAATATTTTTTCTAGTATTTAAATGATACTGATCTCAGGGCCTTTTCTGTCTAGGTGATTTTCTGCTGGTCAGTTCCCAGCACATAATGGTGCATGGGGTTATCCCTCAGGTGCAGGAATTTGCATTTCTCTTTGTTTAACTGCAGGAAGTTCCTTTCAGCCCATTATTCCAGCCTGTCCAGATCCCTCTGATTGGTAACAAAACCATCTGGAACATCCTACCCCTTTTTAATCTTCTGGAAATGGAATGAGAAAACCAATATATGAGATTTGGAAAACTCACATGTTTTACCAGGACAGCATCTGAAACATCATTGCAGCAAGAGCTGAACTGTGGCGTTGACAGAGTTACCAGATTTTTTTACGATATCTGACCTGTCTTAACAGCACTTGCAAGAATCACTGACATGGTCTTTTCAAATTCATAATTTTCTGGAAGTTTTAGGATACAAAATTTAAAATTGTGTAAATATTGTACACTTTTAAAAGAGCCATAACAAGAAATTCAAATAAGCCCCTTTTATCAAGTGTGTATATAAAGTAAACAAATTTCATTAACCCTATGATCTTCCCAATAAATGTCCACCAAAATAACTGTAATCTCTTAATTAAAAAAAAAAAAGTGGTTGTGTTAATCACTTACATATTTAATTATATCATTAAAGAGAAGGGATGGTATGGTAGTTGAAGTAATAATTGAGGAGACTTAAACTGAGTTCTTAACTTTACTGGGTTTCTAACTTTACTGGGATTTTTTTGTGACTTGACATAGAGCTGCTAACAGAGAATTGGCAGAGAATGAATCATTTGCTCACGCTTCACACAATGAGAAGAACTGTATGGTAGACGTGTCATGTAGTAAGGGCTCCTAGAATACTCTTTTTATGTGCTCCCACTCACTGCAAACCTCAAACTCATCCCAAGACTGCTAAAAAACTCTCTGTTGATAGTGAAAGGTAAAGGTTAGGTTAGTGATTGTCTTATCAGCTCCGTCCTTTTTAGATGTTAATTTAATATGACCTACATTTGACCAAACTAGATAAAAAGGTCTCTCCAGAAGTGTTATTGCAGTCTCGGTAGAATTTTGAAACTCCAACAAGCTTCTGTGCACATATGCCTTTAATCCAGTGTGAAATAGAAGCAGCAAATTTTGAAGTGACACATAGACTGAGATTGATGAAAATCATTAGATACCCACCAATTGGCCTGACTGAGAGATCAGGTATAGTGTCTAGGGCATAGATGGAACATGACTAGGGACAAATGTCTTAAGGTGATGATCTTTTCATTGCAAGGTAGGTAATTTTGTCTCCAGGCTTTGAAATATCAAGAGGTTATTGTGGAGAGAGATTATTATTTGTCACAAAACCAGCATCTATCTCAGATTCCTGATATTTGATATCCAAGAATTATAAACTACATTGCAAAGAGTTACCTTTTGAAGATGTTTTGTATGCCTCCTTTAAGGTTTAGGACTGAGAGATCAAAGGTAAAGTGACTGGTTTGTGTGTTTCCTTTCTGGAGGTCTGATCTGGACTACTGTAGCTTTGATTCCAGCTGGGGTCTAGAAACTTCTTATACCTCTTATACCTCTTATACCTAATTTCCCTGGAAGGCTCCATGCAATAGCACTCACGTGATGTCTAGGAATCCAGACTTGCAATGACATTCTTTTACTCCCATCTACCATCATGTTTTATATACAATAGCTTTCTTATGGTGTCTTATCTTAGAAATGCAGTTTCAGCTTTTTCCTCCACTGTTTTTAGATGGGAGGCCATTAAAAACAAAGGTGTATTTCCCTAGATAGCACAACCTTGAAATTTTTCAATGGCATGAGGATCTCTACAGTGTTAATATGAAACTTTGAAGGCACAAGTTTTCTAGAAGGGACTGTGTGCATTAGAGAACCAATCTATGGGGGTTAATGTCCTTAACATTTCCTCCTGAGAGGAGGCTGAAAATATAATACTGTGGCTTAGTTTTTTGTGTATCTCACTTGAAAAGCCTGTCTTTTTCAAGGCACTGTGGATGTTACCTAGGCACTTGTATAGTTTTAGCCCATAATCTCTCTCTGATGCAACTTCACATTTAGAAAATAATTGTAATGCTTCCTCATCTCTCAGAGAGTTGCATGGCTGGATATACTAAATCCCTATTAAATTCAGAGGGACAAAGGTCTGTAAATAGAGAACAGTTCGAAATTTTCAAATGGCAGAAAAGTAGAAGCATAAGATACTGTTGTCCAACCTACTAAAATGGAAAGAACGCACTTCTCATATAAACAGTTCTTACCTAGCATTTTAGGAAGAAACAAAAGGAAAAAGGAAAAAAGAGTCAAATTTGCATTTAAGAGCACAGTGCAACTCCTCTGTAAGACGTTGTGCTATGTAGTCCAGCCAGCCATGCCTAAAATTTGGGAGGTACTTTGCATGCAGAAGTGAAGGGCCACTTTCTTCTTTTCCTTTGTGGAACTCACAGCTGAAAAATCTAACACAGGCTCAAAAAGGACAAACCTCTAAGGCTGTGAGACATTACCTGACAGCAGTTTAAACAGAATTATATTAACATAGAATAAAACACATGAAATACATTCTTTTCTCAATTAGGCCTCAAAACTTTTTCACAGTCTATTAGTTTCTGGCAGGAGTGGATTGCAGAGAAGCTCTTATACAGCTATTTAAACTTGCAGCTTGCCGAAATCTACCAGAGTACACACCACATAGGTGTGTTTGTGGACTGGACACAGGCATCTCCTGCAACCATACTTGGCTGCTTGCTTACCAGTCTGCTGAGACAGAGGTAGGGAAGACACAACACTCCCAAACTGGCCTAGGCTGCAGCAAGGAAAAATCCTTCTTAGGGATTAAATTTTAAAAAGAATGACATTGTGCTAGATCCTTGCTTTGAGAACTCATAACAAGGCTACAAAAACTATCACCCTCAGGTTTTTTGTTCATCATGCTGAAACTTTTAAAATGAAAATTGGCTGAACTATGTTGCCAATATGACAGAATATAATCCATTCTGCACTGTTCATCATCTACTGTTATATTTAATCAGTTTTATATGCACACATTGAGCTATTCTTATTTCATTTTTTTATTTATAATAAGGTGATGGGTTTTTAACACTAAAGACTGAACCTGCAGTGAGAACTGTTATCTCAAAGGAACCATCCTGGTATAAAATGTTTCATGAATTCTCTTCCAGATTAACAGTACTCTGTTAGCCATTTGATATGATAACAAAGCATAGGCCTTTTTCTGTCTGCTTTTACATCCTGGTTTTTTTTATTTGAGCTTGCTTGGTCCACAGAAATAATCCCAGCCTAGGAGCAGTTAGCCACTCTTGCAGCATAGAGAATAAACACTCTGGAATGCCTTCCCTGAACATAAAATTTAATCTGTTTACAACGAATCTTAAAAATCTTAAATTTGACATCACCAAGAAAGCATATCATGCCACCCTACTCCCTAAAGAAGGAAAAAAAAAAATTAAATTAAAAAAAAAAAAGGAAAGAAATGAGACATCTCCCTGAAGTTCTGTAGAGTCCATAAGGCAATAATAATCCAAAGTATGGACAACCTTATGTACCATGTTATATCTAAATGAAAAGATTTGCCTAATTGTATAAATTATGAATTCAGATGGAGATGTACATTTTAATGTGTTGATTTTTCATTCATTTAAAATATGACACTATGAAACTACAGCTGCTCTTATCCCATATCATCCTGATCAAGTAAATGCTGGAAATATAACATACTCATTAATTTTAGAGGAGACAGAAAATTCCAGGATGTGAGGCTTTTATGTACTTTTCTGTTCCGCCTTTTTGTAACATTACAGTCATTACTTAATAGTGAACATAAAGAAAAAAATATTTTTTTTTGTATTCCTCTAGGTGGTAAATAACTCTGGGTTAGCACAAGGGATGACACAGAAGGGTGCAAAAAGGATATGAGACTCACTTTGCAGAAGAGGAAAATGAGGCAGAGGTTTTCCACGGATCTCTCTGCAATGTCAGGTTCTCCAGTAGAGTTGCCTTTTCCAGACAGCTTCACCCTCCCTTCTTTCACTTTGTTGAAGCTGCCTGTGCTGCTCAGGCAGTGCTTATACATGTGCAGCCATGGTGTCAGAGCAGCAGGTCTCCAAACCTTAGCTCCCCTTGTCCTTCAGGTAATGGTCCCAGTGCCGGCTGGGTTAATAAGGCTTAGAGTTTGGAATGGGGCAGCAGTGTGTTTTGGATTTCATACTGTCCTACTGTCATTAGCTGCACTGAGCTGTGTCTTGATAAGAAATTGGTGATTAAATTAAATGACTGGTTTAATTTAATTATGGTTCATTGTATTTGTTTATAGTTATCAACTTCTACGACAATATTTTTTTCCCAAACTTATCTTCTAATTACCTTCCACATTATTCATTAGCTTCATGATTAGCAGGGAGTTTTTTACAGTTGTCAAGGAAATCCTTACTGGATTTGGGTTTTGTTTTGCTGTTTCTTAGTGACATTCTCAAATCAAAGATTTAGAGTGTGTATTCAGATTATTAAACTACAGTTCATCTGTAATAGTATAGTTCTGCCTTTTTGTCATGACTTCAGTTTGTGCACCTTATTTCTGAGTAACTTCAAGACAGAGATTCATTAAATGACCATCTCAGTCATATTGTCTGAACTAGGTACCTGAAATCATGCTTGTATTTTCTGTTGTCTTCATAGTTTTCCATATCTTATTTTTCTTGTCTCTCCATTTTTAAAGAGAAGCCTAGCTTCATTGGCCCATCTGTATAACTGTATTCCCCAGATTTATACATCATTCAGTGTTCCTTTTCTTTTTTCATCTCTTCCCCATAATATCAATTTTATATCAAGGTGACCTTAATTGAGCTTGGTATTATAATGTAGTGTTGTTGTGAGACCACCAGACTTCACATTTATTATCCACTAGCAATTTTTCTTTGAAAATGCTGCTTGCCACCAGGAAAAGAGTGATGGAACTAAGATGTATTCTCATTCACATATTGATGATGGTCTGAAGGCATTTTTTGTTTTAATCCATGCCTCTAGATTCTGTAGTTCATAACTTGTCATCATTGAAGTGCAAGAAGTCAGATGAAATTTAATTGCATGAAATTTAAAAGTTGCAAATTGGTCAGGGAAGGGGAGACCATATTAAATCTATTAAGTTTTGAAAAGCATCTGATGTTGACATTAAAACAGCTCCAGAGGCAACAGAATTCAGTGTGTGATGAAGTTCTTCAGAATCAGTCTTGCACAGACTCCTCATAAACTGAAAAAAGCTTCTATATATCTGCATTTGCAAGTGGGGCACAGAAAGGCACTCAGTGCAGTAATGACATTAAGCCTCTAATTCCCATACTACTCTCACAAGCAATTGTGAAACATTATGCTTATCTGCAGCTTTAATTTAAAGGCGGAAATAAGTTTTAACCATTTGTTAAATGTGCCAGCAATGCTGTTTTCCCACTGGTAGCTCATGGGTAACTATAAAAGCATCAAACTTCAGGCAGGCTGGTTTGTCTGCATCTTAAAGGGTGACAGGGCAAACCTGTGATTTTTCCAGCACTGTGGCTTATTTTTTTTGTCAGAAAAGGATGACTTGGAGGAGTAGATCAATCTCAGTGAAACCTTAATCAGGATGAGGAGAGAAGGCGTGTCCCACACACACCAGACTGACAGGGCACTTATCTAGCAATGGGATGTGAGGGAGTCTTATGTTTGGTCCCAGCTACTTGGCCTAGTTTGAGGGGGAAAGAGGGGGGAAAAAAGGATGCTGCAGTGCTTCGACATAAAATTTGAGCGTTTGCAGAAAGGAGGATTCCTCAAGATCTCTAAAAGTACTTTCTCTTATCTCCTGATGATACTGTGGTAACCTTAGCAATAGTCACTGTGAGCTGTAAGGAGTAGCATTAGGCCTGAAGGAAATAATCAGCTATCCAGATGGTTAACAAAGAGTAGATAACCAGACAAATTAGTCTGGGAAAGCACCTTCTTGGTCTGAGACTGTGATAGCTTTAAAGTTTGATGTGTGGTATGTAATAAGGAAATGAATGAAAGTGGAAAGTTTTGTGTTAACAGAAATTGCTGTCATCTGTGCAATGCAGGCTCATTTAATAATATATTGTAATCTGTCTTTAAAGTTATTTTTTTAAGATGATAATTAAAAAATTGCAGACCTAGATGCTCCGCTCCTCCTTTAAATCTGACTTGTGTAGATTTCAATATAAGCTTTTTTTAAGTAGGTGCTGCTGGAGTATGTTGTGTTTGCATAAGCTCACGCACCTTGTACAAAATAAAATCCATCAAAGTGGTTTACTAGCTAAATTTAAGCTCGTGTTTTCCTGTAAGCATGTGAGGTGTGATTAGTTTCATTGACTTTAGGGCAGCTCATATACCTGAGTTTTGTTCAATAACTGCTACACAAACTGAGCAAGAATCACTTGCTCAACACTGAAAAAATAAAGTTAAGAACAGAGAAAGGTGGTCTTGGTTCATTCCAAGTAACACTTGAGTTCTCAAATATAAAAGTAATTTTTTTCTAGCCTCAAAACCCATTTAGTGGGCAATATTACTGTAGAAATATTCTCTGAATTTTGATCCCAAGGTTTAATAATGCCTTCCCATTCTTTCCATAATGCTTTATAAACCTCACGGTCATTTAATCCAATTGGGAACAATGATCACAGGCTTTGTCCCTAGATTTCTTCTTAAAAGTGTCTCCATCATCCACTTTCCCTACCATTTCACTGGTACAAGTGCAAACAGTGAGTGAAAAAATCCTTTACTCAAACTAACTTTCTTTTATTGTCTTGGGCTATTTTCCACTATCATTGTTGTAAATTGGCATGATGGATTACAACTTCTCTATTTTTTGTGTAGCACAAGGCTAAGTTTTGAAGTTTGGCAGATGAATATGTGAGAACAAAACTAATTATGCTTACAGCAGTCCCAATGTTTGTAGTAGTGAAACAAGCACTTCTGTGAGCTGGGGGGTCCTAACTCACTGACTTCAGCGAGATTGTGGTGATTGGTGCTTTCTTCTTCCCAGATTTTTAGCTAGATTTTGGGATAAAAATGGCTGTGTGGAGAAACAGAGATGACAGCTATGAAATATTTCTACTCTTTTTTTTTTTTTATCTCAGCCTTACATCCCTTCTCTGATGTGCTGCCAGCTTTGGTTAGAGATCTCACAGAGTATAATTTATATAGATGACAAGCCTAGTTACCAGACTTCCTGAGCATATCGATGATCACAGGATTCAATCCACTTCAGTGTATACTTCAGCCTGTGTCATAATGACTTTAGGGTAATTAGCCAGCTTTCCCTAATGATCACATATGGCAGCTCAGAATTTGGTTTTCATATTAATCCAAACATTCTGCGGAAGAATCTTGAATCTTCTTCCATTGCTGATTTCAATTAGGCAGCTTAGTCACAGTGATTACTTAAAATTAAGACAAGTAAGAGAACAATTAATTATGAATTAATTAGAAATTATTAAACATGATTATATCACAGGAAAGCTGTGTCAGTTGCCAGAGTAGAATCAAATTGGACAGAATCTATCCAACACACATTATGTTGGTTTACTCATGGATACTTGTCATGGAAAGAGCCACAGTTTTGTGTCAGCAGAAACTGAGACAAGAGGAAACATTCCTTTAATGTGAAAATCAGAGGACGAGATGCTGCCATAGTCAGTGCTGCCCTTCATACTATGATGTCCAAATCTATGCAGGTCACTTATTTACATTTATGTTAGTCATGCATTGGCAGCATCATTATTATCAAAGAACCAGCACAGCTGTACTAGCATTTATTTGCTTTAAAGAGCTGGTGTCAAAATAGCTTTACCTTGTATAACTGCTTTCCATTCTAAGTCACAAATGGGGAACCCATAACCATTCAGGATGATGTAATAGCTTCTGGTCACTTCCCAGCAGCCCCCTGGAATGCTAGCATCCCACTACATCCCCTTTGTGTGGTGTGTGGAGCCACCGCTGATGCAAGTAAGCTCTGTGAGCCCCTCTCTGTGTGCACATCCCCAGGTGCTTTTACCTGGCTGCCCCACTTTGCCCCTCCACCTGGAGAACCATGAGACCCTGCACTCTATTAGCACATGGCTATGCCAGATGCTTTGGGAAGCCCTCCTTGCTGCCTTGGTAGGATGCTTTCCCAAGCCCACAGAGACTGGTCTGTAGGGGATCCAAGTGTTGCTTTATATCATGGCAATAGTCCATCTGCTTTTTACCTTCTTTGATTTTAAGCTGTAATTAGTGTAACAAAAGCATTGCATCATCTGGCTTAAGTCTAGATTTTTAAATGAAAAATTAGTTCCTGCCTTCCTCTTTGTTCCTTCTCCTTGAACATGTTCCATATGGGCAACAGGTGTTACCCTCCCTGCCTCTCCTGGCCTGCTGCTAGCACAGCCAGCAGCTCAGGATACATGCGACTCCACTCTGACTCTCCTCTGTCATATGAGCCTGTTCCTCCTCCCTCTACCAGCATCATGTCTGGCACTCCATTGTTGGTCTCACTTCCATGCTCATTCACCCCTCAGGCTGCAGTTCCTGTGCTGTCCTGACCTCTCTTTTGCCACCTTCATGTCTGGCAACCCAGCACCTTTATGCCACTAGGAGGGGGGATTCCTGAGCCACACTGCATGTAACCAAGAGGCAAGGCTGCACCTCTCAGCACTCTGTTTGAAGGCTCTCCAGGAAGGATAATAATGAAAATAGCTATTAAACAAAGTATTTATTGAGGAAAAAAATCATAGTAGGTCATGCTCTTCTTTATTCCATCTAGCTGAGGGGCAACTCTATGGGTAATATATGTATAGTAAAAATAGCTATACAACTTAAAATTCAAGTCGTTTTCCAACAATTTTTCTGAGTCCCCCTGCCACATGATTTCTGCAGCATTAATGATGCTCCCCTGTAGGATCAACACTTTACTCATTTAAGTATGTTGCAACAATTGTCACCAGTTATTTTCACTGCTTCAAAAGGCAAATTGCTCTATGCTAACAATTAGAAAACAATTGCTTTGTTTTTCCTTTATGTAAATTATTTGGCATTAGCACTTACCTTTTCAAGCAGGCATTTGATACAGGACAAGTAGCAGTATTACATAAAAGAGTAGAAAGCAGAAAAATAATCACATCTCAAAAGAGAGGAAATTATAGTAATCTCTGTGATAAACAGAGAATTCTTAGAAATCAAATACTGAAGTTACATCTCGTCTTGGGAAACCTGATCAGCAGATATCGTACAGAGCAGGGAGGGTGTGTTCTCACAGCACTTAGTGAAATTACAGTAGCAATCCTTACACATGTAAACACACGGAATGCCTGATTTATTTTTAAACTTATGATTTGCTTTTCTTCAAATATTAGGCATTATGTGCTTCTTGGTGAATTACAGACTTTTTATCAGTAAACTATTTTCGGGGCAAGTACTACTTGCCTTACATGAACTATAACATTGACAGTCCTTAATGAGTGTTAATTTAAGGAAAGAAGATTTGCTGCCTCTCCTTGTCTGTTCTTTTAAATTCATAATTGCTTAAACGCAAAAGGAAAGGAGAAACAAAAGCAATGTCTCTTCCACAGAAAAGCTCATGTTTGTTTGCTAGAAAAACAGTGGGTAAGAATGGCAATTAAACAAAGATTGGAAACTGAAATTGACAGAGTAATATCTCCCTTTCTGGATTTCATTTTTAATTTCTTGTCCTTTCATTTGCTGTTTGAGATAATGAAGCAGTCACTGAATCAAGACAGAGACATCCATTTTAAGGCACTGAAAGCATTTTGTCAGTTCAGCTTGAATGCAGTAACCATCTGATGCTGAGGATTAGAGATGGTTTAGGGTATGCAGTAGTTGAGGCTCACTGCTTTATTCAGTCAACATTAGGATTTTCAAAACATGATTAAGTTGGGGTATATCTGGGAACTGGGTTTTTTGTTGTTTGGGTTTTTTCCCTCTCATGCAAATATTATCTTTACGTTTCTCACTTAGGAGTCAGAAAGTTATATATGTCCATCCAAAATTATTACGTGGAATAGTTGGAGTATTTGAGTTTATAAAACGCGTGTGTTTTTAAGTAATATAACCAATTTTTCTATTCAACCACAATGTAAAGAGCGTGTTTGCTGAGCACACTGACATTGAAATTTATGCAATTCGTGCAGACTAGGAGTCACAGGTTTGCTCACACAACAGCGAGGCATCCTACAGCAGTGAGGCATCCTCCAGCAGCTCTGCGCGAGACTTACCTTTTGAGCTGAGAGCAGAGGTGGAGCAGGGCACTGTGAGCCAGCTGGGTGACAGCAGCAAGGGGCTCTGCCCCAGCTGTGCCTCTGCCCTCAGAGGGCTGAGCATGTGACACAGCAGCTCCTGCATGAGCTCTTTGCCGTGACTTGGAACTGGGTCTCCTTGATTGGCATAAGCAAACCTAGTGGTAAACTTGAGCTGTAGCGTGGTGCAAAATAACTTCATCCAAGTCAGTGTGCCCAGCTGGGCATACTCAGTAAGTAGTACCTGAAATTGTGTAGTATTGCTGAGATGGTTAATAGTCTGTGCTACTTCTGAAACAACAGGTAAACATTTATTATTTACCGTGTATGTCTGAAAATGACCATTAGTCAGTGGTCAGTTTACTTTCCTCTTAAGAGCAAATAGGATTTCGCAGCCTGGTTTGTTCCCTACTGAGCATAGGCCTTTCCCCTGCAGCTCTGCTTATATCTGTTCCCCAAAGCTTAGCTGGGCTGTGGTTTGGAGCCCTTCACAGGCTGATGTAAGAACACTTTAAACACTGCAGAGCTGATGCTTAAATAACATTCAAATGACCTCTGTTCCTCCTCCAAGCTACTGTTGTACCAGGTCTGCTTCACAAAGCAGTGCAGGCTTTCATGTCTTTCTCTGGAGGAATAAAACTGAGGCTTCATTCACATGAAAAAATCTCAGTATGATTTATTTACAGGTTAAGGGCCCAAGCACATCCCTATAAATAATGATTTAGCCTTATTTTTTCCTGTGTGAACTTTGCATTTTTTGTGTGCCTCCTAAGGCCTTCGGGTTATTACCACAGTGAATAAATACCACTACATTTTAGGTACTGTGTTGGAAAAGACAAGTTGTTTTCCTTCAACCTACAGAACTAACACCTAAATCTAGTCTATGTATTGCTGTTACTTGACATCCTTTCTTCTTTTATTTCCTATGCTTCTATTTCTAACTTTCTATGCTTTCTATGTCTATCCTAACTACCACTGATCTATCTACTTGGATATGTATTTCAAGATGCTGCAAGTAGTTAAAATTGAATAAAAACTGTTAGGTTAAACAGGTTTCTTTCAAATATGATTACAATTATATTAAAAAAAGGATGAAAAAAACACATAGAATATAGGGGGAAAAAGTAGTATTTATTTTATTTTCATATCTTTCTTCAAAGACTAGTTATAGTCCTTTTAATTTTTAAATTACAAGTATTAATATGGTTTACTAGAAGTCTAGCTTTGACATGTTGTACTGTCTGCCACAAAATATTATTAATCACATAGATTATGCATTAAAGTCTTCATTAAGTATTAACTATAACTAAAATAAATTAATTAAGAGCTACAAGCCTGAATACTAGAACATTAACAAAATTGTAGAACAAAACCAGAGTAATGTAAAACTTCAATTTCTTGGAAAATGGGTATCCATAAAGAGATTGTATTTTGGCATTGATTTTATTGTTGCAATCAATTTCAATATGTCTTTTAAAATGTCTTTCTGATATTTTAATATCTGACACTTTTCACCTAGTGTGTGGGAATAAAAAACAATTACATATTTCTCACTGGGCTGCCAGATGATCTCTTGGTAGAATGACCCTGAGGTCAAAGATATAACAGGCTACTTGCTGTTTTTTATGGTGTTTTTACAGGGACTATTTTTATTAGGGTTATAGTGGATGCTGTTATGTGTCTAGTGAGTCAGGGCCTTGGGACGTTTATGCCACCTGTCATCCCCTCTTAACAGCTTTGATCGTGCATGCACTGGTTGGAAAAATTATTGTGCCATTTTTCAGTTTCAGCCTGCAGTGGTTTAACACAGCTACTGACACTTTTTCACAATATGAGTTGATACAGACAAGCATTTTTGAAGAAAGCCCTAAGGCTAACAATAATATTTATATCTTCTGCCATTCATGGAAAAGCAGAGCAATAAAGCAGGCAGAGGAACTGGTATGTGTTCCCTTTTGCTCATTAATGTTTCAGCTGATTCTGTGAGTGTTCTGGGGAAGAGTGGTTGCTTTCATTTTCTCATGAAAAGAAAATGCTATATTTCTTATTCAAATCTATTGCCTATGAGATTCTCCTTTAAGCTTTTTCTTGAAGGGTGTTGTTCATCTCATTTACACAGAGAGATTCACAACGCAGAAATATATGTGCATTGAACAATGCTGGATTGGCATTGAAAAAACAGATGCACTGAAGAAGCCGTATATGACAATGCAGATGGAGAAACAGAGAGCCTGGCACAATAGAAAGTGCCTACCACCTTCTAGGCTGCATATCTGTTTGAAGGAGGAAGGGAATGGTTCCTAGAATGTCAAATCTCTCCTTTCTGTGGTTGCACATAAAAGCCACCATGCTATATTTCTCATCCTGAAGGTTCCACCAGTCTGTCTCTGACTCCTTTGATACAAAGAATATCCAGCTCCCACTGCTCTTTTTCCTGGCTGCCTTGCAACCACACCTCTGATCTCTCCCGGTGTTCCATCACTGTGAGGTGCTGTGTATCCTTGTCATAGCCTTGCAAATTTTAAGAGTGCATTTCCTCTGTGCTCCTTTTCAGGTGCTTAAGCCTCATATCACTTTACCTTCCCTAATAACTCAGAAAGCTTCTAAAAAGACTTATGATATGAAAGTAGAATGCAGAACAGAAATAGATTTTGGGTTGTTCCCACATTGTTGGTACTTGTTTGGGTGGTTTAACAAAAAGAACCATTTTTTGCCGATATTATTCTTTACTACAGTCCAAATACAGTCCCCTTCAGAACCAGAATGTGGCAGCATAGTGGTAGCAGAAAGTTATGACATACAAACAGGCCTGATATTTCACTCCAGCATCTTCTAGAGAAACAGAAAGGCTTATGATCTTGAGATGAAATGATCTTTTCTGCCACTGAAGAATTGAGAGCAGCAGTCAGGGAGACCTGTGCAGGTGCATGGGACCAAATCCACAGCATTTTCTCTTCAACACGTTTGGATTTGTATTGATTGATGCAAGTTGTGGGATTTTTTAAAAAGGCAATTCATTTAGAAACTGCCAAGAAGCCCACTCTGTTCACCCACTCACGTTTGTTTATACAAATATTACACATGCATTTGGACCCAAAGGAACATACAAGATTTTTAATGAAAAATGTCCCCAACAGAACAAGTGATACATAATCCTTTTAAGAGAGAAAACATGCTATTGTTGATAAAATAGGACTGATTAAGACTGATTTAGGGAATATTTCTTAATCCAATCGAAGAGAGAATAGTCCTAATCTGTGACTGGGATGGCATTTGTTTGTAAAGTACTTTGATAAATGCCAAAATAAGTAAAATAATTTTTCTTATCTTAAAGTACCAAAGTATGTAAAGTATTAAAATAAATTCCATTGTTTGTATTGTGTATACACAATACACCTATGGGATTTGTATCTATTGTTTGCCATAGTGTCATGCACACGTACACATACTTGCACAAATACACAGTACTTTTATTATTTTAATATTGGTTTCAGGGATGTTCACTGTCAAATGAAGAGGACCAAATCCACGAGAAAGAAATCCATAGAATAATCCATAGAAGAAATTCCAAAGTGTCGATGAATATATTAATTTTTTTTTTCATTTTTGTGTTTTAAAGTGCTGCCATGTGGAGGAAAGTTTGGATTGATTTCTATTATTTAGAAACTAGTCATGAAAATTCAGGATAATTCCTTGTAACTTTGGATACCTGGTTGCCATACTTCAATTAGGATTCTAAATTAGAAAGTTGTGTTCTAACGGTGGGTTAGATCTTCAGTGGGATGAATTATGCTTGAAAGTTACTTAAGTTGAAATTCATAGATAGTATAAGAAGTAATATTAGATTTTATTTAAATGCTGAAAATGTGATGATGTGAATCTAGCCCATCTACAGCGGTGGCATTCCAGCTGTTTCCCTTTGCACCTAATGTCATGGTGGTCAGTGAAATCAATGTTTCTCACCAGCTTCATATATTGCATCCACCTGTTCTTTCCCACTGTTTCTCAATAGTCCACATCATCCTAAATAATGTGAAACTAAAGTACTACTGAAATGTCATGGGCTAGATAGAAAAATCTGGTAATCAGTCAAAGCTGAGAGACACTGAGAATTCACAGGAAGATGAGAATAATACATAGGAAGATCAGGGTGACCTTAAAACAGCATTAATAGAAATGGAATTAAATGTTCCAGTACAAGGTCAGGTACTTAAGAACTACTAATAAGAAGCCTACTGTAAATTAAAAATGAGTGATAAAGACAGAAACCCAGTTAATCATAGAATGATTATGTGATACTGCTTTGAAAAAGGCAAAAGCCTTCCTAGAATGCGTAAGTTCAGAGACAGGGAAAGTATTTGTGCTATTGTAAAAGGTCTTGGTGAAATAGTGGTCAGTCATATTCCAAAGCCACTAGCATACTTTCATGCATATAACTAAAGAATTATCTGGTTAAAGAAAAACACAGAAAACCCAGCAAGAATGAACCCCTTCCTCGTAATTCACAAGCATGACAGATTATATGTTTGGTCTTATAAGAAAACATTAAATGACAGCCTGGTGTCTTGAGATTAATTTTTCTTTACTGCGGGTGCCTTTCTCCCCTAACATTTTTATAGCCACAGCCCTTTACAGCTACAGACCTGATCCAGTCCCATCTGATTTTAAGTCATTTGCTATTTAAATGTGCTTGTACTTGAAAATAAGTACAGGTTATGGATTTTTAAAAAATGAACTTTTCAATTGGAAGTTTTACCAAAGAACACGTAGGGTGATCAGGACAACAGAGAGCATACCTTATGGGGCAAGACTGAAAGAACTCTCCTTAGTTTATGACAAGGATTAACTTTCCATCTGACCTTTCATGAGACTATCTGACAGTCACATTCCCACAAGGCCAGAAACTTTAACTGCTGGGACCAAAGCCCCTTCACAGAAACAGCCCGTGCTGGTGCCTCCTAGAGAACTCCCAACAAAGGAACCCCTGGGCTTTTATCCCCTCACAGTCTATACCCATACATAAGTCTTGTTCTTCCCCCTGAGTCTTCGCATCCTGTCCCCCTCTCCATGTCCATCCACCTCCCTGGCGTCACCTGACTTCACCTCCTGTGTTATCCAAAAGGTCAGCAGTTCCTGGCTCCTCTCTCCTGCTATGTCTCTCAGTGTCCATTCACCTGGCTGACGTCATCCATCTCTTGCCCTTTGTTATCCCAAAAGGTTGTCAGTTCATGGCCTCTTATCTCAGGCTCCCACCCAGAGCTCAATCTGCAGCCTGCAAACCGAGCTACCTGCACCAGGTGTATTCCTCAACACTTAGAAAACCTGAGTCCACAGGAGGGTAGGATTGCTTTCCCTAGAAGTCTTGTTGATGCCTTCAGTCGGGTAAGTAGTTTGACGCAGAAAGTTACTACTTAAGATAAAAGGTAAAGAAAACTTCAAACAACAATAACAGTGATGGGCCTGAGTAAACATATATGACGATTCCAATTAAAAAAATATAAATACTGTAGGAGTTATATTCTAGAACAGCCTTGAAAGGAACAGTGGAGAAGCAGGCTTCCAAAACTACTTGCTCGTCTTTGATTAGATAACAAAAGCGATTAGTTATCTACATTATTTGTTGTGGCAGGAGACTGGGCTTGATGATCCATGAGGGAATTTCCTTTTCTCAGCTTTTTAGTTTTTTTTCTGATAACAAAATCGCTTTTTTCCTTGCAGACACCAACTTTTAAATTCATCTTACCTTTTCCAAATTTCAGTTTCCAGAAAGCAACATTCAGTTTTCTTAACACTGTCACAAACTTTTTTCCGAGCTTTCAGTTCTATTACAGGAGAAACCTGATCACCTTGATTACTATTTGTATATCAACCCCAGGTCGAATTAACCCCAACACTTAGAATATTATGTAGTCTTTTCTGTTCACAAACTGCTAAGTATTTTACCAGGAGTAATTAAACTCTGAACAGTTCAGTGATTTATTGACCTCGTGCAAAGTTATCTATCAAGTCAATGCCAGAGCTCCAAAAAGAATCCTTCTCTAATTCTACAAGTTAGTAAATCTGTTTGCACTCACTAAAAAGTAACAACACAGGCATATTTTTACTGTATTGTACCGTAAGTTCTGCAAACAAAATACAAATATACCCTCATAATATTGGAGAAATACTATCTCACGATGCAAGAATGGGAGGTTTACAGAGGCTTAATTTGTAAAAAAGTGTACTCTTGATATCTTTGTTTCAGTTTTAGAATTATTTATGATCCCTAGAATAAGCTACTTGGCTGAAAAAATTAGAAGATAAAACCAGATACTTTTTAAAGGTAGTAATGAAAGAGCAATACTGCATTGCTCATCTCTTTGCATCATTGGGTGTTAACACAGCTGTGTTAATTTTTTCTAAGCTGACATTTCCAGAATGAAACACTTGAGTAATTCTGGTTTTATGTTCTAGAAATATTGGTGGTAAAAACATCTCTCATAGATCCCAGTATGTAGATAAATAGGTACAAAAAATGGTACAAGTGAGAAATGCAAAAGCGGTGAATTCCCTGGAGAAGTATGTGGTGTCTGCTTTCATTGTCAATCCTTCGAACAGTGAAGTGTTAAATAATTTCTATGAGAAGTATGTTAACCTAAATGGCACTGAAACTCTGGATATTTGTGAATGATAAATAAATGAATTTTGTCTGGTGCCCTTACTACTGGTGTCATGCTGAGTAGCTGAAAATGAGATAGTGTGGACCTGATGTCATAGTGGTATAAGTTTGGATTGAAAAGAAAAAAACCCAAGCCCTAACAAAACACACAAATTTGAGACAAAAAATAAGACTTGTGAATGTAGGTCTTTTTCTAATGTGCAAGTAAGTGTTCAAATTTCAAATGAAGCGATAATTAAACAAACCATTGAAAAAGGTACTTTTGGAAACATAAGCAGGGGTGAGGATTTACCTTACATACTCATGCTAAAGATGTGTGAGCCACAGGGGACATCTGCTACCTTCAATCAGCCATCTGGGTAGTTGCAAATAGTCAAATTTCCAGGGGGTTAGCTGGGAGGTAGGCACCATTCTTGATATCGTGTGCAAAAGATAAAATATTTCTTCCAAGTGTCAAAGAAAATACAACCTTGCTTTTGATCGCACCTAGTTGTGTCACGTACAACGTGAAATAGTGCAAGCCAAGGGAATATGGCAAAAAAAAAAATGTGAAAGAGGTGAATTCATAGACTAAACAAGCCTGCATTCTTGGGTGATTAAACCAGGTCATCTCTGCCTTGCCCTCTCCCACATTCCAGAAAGGATGTTATAGCAAAATTTCATGCAGGTAAGTTTTGATATACTCAGATGTGACGTCTGTCCATCTGGGCAATTGGAAAAAGTCAGATGCTTATATCATTAATTTATGTCCTATATATTTCTTAGAGTTCAGTACCTTAAAGAGAATAGCCTAGCACAAAAAGACCCAAAAATCTCACCCATTGCTATCTATTACTCATATAACTCCAAAAGTTTCCTGGTACTTCTGTAGAACAAAAGAGCCTGATTATTGTCAATCACTTGAAACCTCTTAGGTCAGGTACAGGAAGAAATCAAGCCATTAAGTACAGTGCAAGCTGCAAAATTCATCTGGAAAGTGGACAATTTAGTTTTTACTGTGCTCCATGCTGGAGCTCTTTGGCTAGATGCTGCTTTTTCTAAGTTGGGACTACTTTGATATGAGATCTTTCAATTCTCTTTCACTCAGAATAAAGTCACAAGTACTGTGTTGATATAGTCATAGTTTTAGGAAGCTTGCCACCTAATTTTAGACATGATAAGGAATAAAAGCAATAATGATAGGTGTGTACATATATTGAACAACTATGAAATAAAACAGTAAAGAAGACTGTCGTTCCTCTATGGACTGCAAATATCTTGATGGTTCTCTTTGAGAAAATTGAAGAATATAGTAGTAATTTGCTATGAAAGCTGTATCTGTTAGAAAGGAGCAGATTATTTATTTCTAGAAAGTGGCAGTACAATAAAACACATACAACAGCATTTTCCCCCAGTAAAATATTTGTTCAAGGGCCTGAAGCTGTAGATTCTGTCAAACTCAACCAGTCTGCCCTATAGCTATCTAAAATATTTGCAGTGAAGATTGAGTTTCAAGTTGTATTTCAAGTGGTTTTCATTCTCATGCATCTGTGTATTAAACTCTCATCTTATTTTTGTCTGTGTGCTGTCTTCCAAAGAAAATTGTGGCTCCGTTTTTAATTGTCTGCCTTCCCAAAATGCTGTCGGGCTAAGGCATATTATCTTACATATCATCCATGAACAGTTCAAGATTAATTAGCCTTTCACCCATTTTAAAGGTATCATCTATATCCTGAAGGCAGAGTATGGTGTTTGGCAGCCTCTTCAATCACTTCAAATTTTTCTCTGTGTACTGTATAAATAATCTGTGGAAAAATTACACTGTTCTGTGAATAGAATAGCTACAGATATAGATGGCATATTCTGTATAATTCCACAATCTGAGTCTATACAGATTACCCCCTTTGAGCATTATACGAAGGATAATAAATATTTTTTGCATATCCTCTAATCCTACAACAAAACTGACATATTGGCATTCATTCTGTGTTTTTAAGGCTTCACACGTTTTTGTTTCACCTAGTAAATGTTATTGTTAAGTAAAAAAAATGGCAGAGCAAATTATAATCGGTTGCAGTGAGCTATTTGGATGCATTACCTATATGAGGATTATTAGCTACTGTCGTAAGCAGATTTAATAACCTACTTGTTTACTTCCTTAAGTTCCTGCTTATTAGTACTATTTCTTATGAATTAGAAGATCTGCCCAATATCCACAAGTATGAAAAGACACTGTCTGCTGTAATGGTTGTGTATGCAGTTTGAAAATACACAGAACACTTTATCTAATGACTTCAATTTTGTGTATCATTTGTTTGTGATGTTGAGATTTTACCTCCTTTAACAGCCAACAGCAAAGAGGGAGCAGAGCAAGCAGCATGGAGGCATGCTCTTTTCCTGTGCAATGCATTGTGAACTGGCATCTTATTGTCTCACTGCACACTAAGATAAGTCCTATTATTGGGCTTGGCTGTTATCTTAAACATTGGTAACCAGTGCCTGAGGGTAAAATCCTCAGTAAAAGCCTCAGAGATTAGAAGAACCTAGAGCAAAATATTTACTCTTCTCCATCTTTGTAATGCCAAAAGGAAGAAAACTGTGAGTGTCTACAGATGTGTTTTAAGAGCAGTGATGATGGAAGAAGTCTTTACCCAAAAGGTGCATTTTACAGCCTGCTCTGGCACCATAAGGGTTGGATTTAACCTGATTTCTATCTTGGCCATTGGTTGTGTGGGCAGAATTTTCTGCCAGGACATGCTCTGGCCCCAGCATCTATGAGTCAGCTTTGTTGCTGTCTGAGAGTACTGCAGCTGATAGAAGCTAAGCTGTCACTTATAAATAAATAAACAGGCTTCCTGCATTTCAAAAATAGTATTCATAATGTGAGCTGATGTGCTGCTTTCTCGCCAAACTGCCTTTGCAGAAAATCTTTGTCAGCTGAACAGTAGTATAATGAAAGTATGAGCTTAATTACCTTATGCCTCAATACTGCTCTTACTTCAAAGCTATTTAAACTATTAACCACAAAAAATGCGATTTTTTTCCAAATGACTTGCACATTAGTCAAAATGTCTTGGCCTGATAAGGAGATGGAACACATGACCTAGTGAATATTCTCTATTCTTAATATCTGTGGACTACTTTTGTTGGAATCTCTAGGAAGAACAGAACTTACTGTTTTGTCATTTTGCTTCTGTTTTTTTGTTTAAAGCATACCTAACTTCTTCTCTGAGGTCAATATAAAAATATCCAAAGTCCAATATTTTTCCGTCATTCTTTTACAGAAATTATTTTACTTAATTTCCACTATCTTTGGACCTTTTTTTTGTTGCACTGTGATTTGATCAATACTATTTTTGTTGAAGTGAGATCAGAAGGCAGTGTCTGAATATTGTTTTACATTTAAATGAGGTTTTAACCCTCCTATCTTTTTTAATATCAGTTTTAGAGATGAGATTGTACAATATCTTGGAGCTTTATGTAATGACATTGACATATGCAGAATAATACTTTTCTTTGCACTGATACAAACATTCTAAAGCTGTTTTAAAGTTATGGATGAGAGAAATGGTTGAGGCCTTTAGAGAATATACTAAGACACAGAGGAGACATTTATATTAATAAGTCCCAGGTATACAAACATACATAACTTTCATCCTGGATTGGATCATGTTTAAAACTCATGGTGAAAACTCCCTGAGAGGAAAACTCATGAAATTCACCTACATCCACTTTGGAGACTGCAGCCCCTGACCTGGTGGGTCTGTGCATTTCAACTATGTCTCTTATGCTCCCACAAAGCTGAGAAAAGAGATACACCTGATAGGATTACTCAACCTAAAATGTGTCTCAGTTTTCCTGACTATTTCTGCTGTATGTATCAGAATGTCAAAGTGTAATTGTACTGAGGGGAGAGCAACAGAAGGAGGTCTCCTCACCATGCAGTGAGCACCTCTAATTTCAGAGGAATATGAAATTCAGTCTCTGTGGATTCTGGATATTTTCCACAAAACTGTCAGAAGGAGGCCTTGGCCTTTAATGATCACTACCATCTATGTTCAATTGAGTGTGACTAGATGAAACAAGAATTCAAACTGAGTCTCTTCAGTGAATTGTCTGTTGATTGAGTTGTGGCTCAGTGAGAGTAAAATGGTCCCAAGAGAACCAATTTCTATTGAAAAAACAAGTGGAAAAACCTGATTTGAGGCTAGGAAGTGTTTTCTGGACAGGTCGTGATGCAGAATTCTGATAAAGAGGGAAAGGAGATTGATAACAAAATGCTTGCTTACGGTTATGTCTTTTGGAAAGAAAAATGTGCATCACTCATTTGTACAAAAACGCCCAAAACAACAACTCTTAATTTTTTACCATTTCTGTGGAAATATATTCTGTATGATCTGCACATAGGACTCATGGAAATTCTCATGACTCATGTTTCTCAGAGTTGTAATATTTCTTTCTGTGAGATATTTCAGATTAACAACTGTCACCTTGTATTGAATTAAAGAGCAGCTTTCAAGCCACATGCTCAGTGTTGCTAACTTTGCTCCAGACCTTATTGGGTGAGAATTGGCATGGTTTCCCTTCATTTCTACCTTTCTGTTGTTCTTATACTGTATTGGATAGTAAAATGTTAGAAAACATAACAGAGAATAAAAGAAAAAGAGTAACATGAGGAGAGTTTATTATACAGCACAGGAAAATTCCCCAAAGACACAATCTCTTTTTATGTAGAGAAAGAGAAAAATACTATCCGCCTAAAACAGCATAGTACATTCAAGCCTTTTGAAACCACTCTTCCTCCTCACAGTCTGGGCAAGTGCCTCAGAAAAGGGTAAGTTTTGGGATGAATAATGACCTGGTCTTAAGTTCCTTCCACACAGGTAAAATAATGGGGTGTCTCAGGCAATGAATAACTGTCCCTATGAGCCCACACTTTAGATTTTGTCTTATTAATCCAGGTTCCTTTACACATTCAAGTCATTGTCTGCGGAGCTGCTGAAACCTCAGTGAAGGAGAGCTCTTAGTCTTCTGGAAACGCTGCTGGTGAAGCTGTCTGTACCTGACCACCAGCTTGCTTCAAAGGCAGCTTTCTGCATGGGTTGCTCCTTCTTGATCCCACTTGGAAGCACTGTATATCATGGGACTGAGCTACTCAAACTGAGGCTCTGTGCTGCCCATGGTCACTGGTACACGCTGGTCCCCTCCAGAGAGGAGGACAGGCAAGCAGCTGCCAGTTCTGACTCAACCAGGGTAGCCCTAGCTGCCAGCAATAACAGGCACTGAATTCCCTGTCTTTAAAAACATTTGCTTCTAGAAAGTAATAAAACAATCGGGGATTGTGACAAAATATAGCTAACAGCCCTAGCTGTGCTAAATTTATATTTTCAGGTGAGAAAATTCTTAGACCCAGTCATTTCACTCATCTTCACCCCATATCAGAGGCGTTAGGAGAAAGCCTCTTTGCCATCAGTGATGTCTGCAGTGGTACTTTTCCAACCAAAATATTATTGACAGTTTTGTAGATTAACTTAAGGACAAGTTTTATAACAAGTCTGACTAATCAGACCCTTATTTGTATATGGATAATTCTGTGTAAATATTTATTGGAATTTTATCTGTCTTTCTTGTTTTGTAATGAGTATATTGTAAATGTGTAACCGTCTGCCCTGAAGTCTGCAATAGATTAAATGTAGGCAGAGCATAGGTAATGAGAACAGTTTGTCATAGCCTTATAGTCTTCAGGGACATAGTATAAATCAAGGTCTAACTCATCCCAGGGGTCTAGTAATTTTACAGTATATGTTTATTTTCCATTTGTATTCTGATAACAATTCATATTTATTATGATCTTACCAATGGCAGGTCTTCATTCAAGTATTAAAGAAGATATATTTCACAGGTGACTAGAATTGAAAATAAAAAGGCCCTGAAGAATATAATCCCTACATCATTACTTAAATCATTTTAATGAAAAAATGTGCATTTTGATGAGTAAAAAAGTTGCAAATTAAGATAGCAAAATTGAAAATTCACAGTACACAAAGACTATTTACATAGGGGCTACCAACTTTACAGTGATTTACATTTTTTCACAAATTAAACTGTTGCAGAAAATTTTCTCAGTTATTCATACAATTACCTGGCTATACAGCAAGTGTTTTTCTTATTAGCTTAAATCATTGAAGGCTGTCTGCTACAGAAGTGGCACATCATATATTTGTATTAAACACAGTTTTAAATCATGCTTATATTGAACAGCGGACTCTAGTTGAAACTGCATCAAGAACTTTAATTTGGAAAATGTACTTTTGGAATAGTTGGAAAGAGATGATTAACCAGCTGTCCAGGCCAGCACCAAGGCTTTAGTGGAAAGTAATAGATCTTAGTGCACAAAGCTAATTAGCCTTCCACGTTTGGTTTACAATAGCATAAGCCCTGAAGCATGAGATACAGTACTTCACTACAAAGTTAAGCGTTAATCTTGGTAGTGCTGTAATCTCCTGTAAAAATTACTGTGAAGCCATTGTGTTACAATACTCAGTGGAAGGCCAGTTCTTGCTTTCAGATGTGCTCCAATTGCTTCTTACATACATCCTAGGGTTAAAAATCCTAAGTTAAAATCTCAGACACAAACCTGCTACTCAGAAAAGTTTGTTTATGAAAACTGTATTATTCCCATGCTTAAACTATATTATTCCCATGCTTTTCTGCAAACTGTCACTGATGCTTCTGAATATGGTAGTCCCATTTCTTCAGGTCACAGGGCTGAGATTCTGAAATATTTCACCCTAAACTAGTGTTAGCAGACATGAGGGAGAAAGAAAGTGGTATTGATGATAATGATAATGATGATAAAAATAATAATATTATTAATAATAATAATGCTTTTACTATTATTTACAAAAATGAAGTGCACTTGTTTACATTATATGATTCAAAGTTTTTTTAGGAACATCTGTCTGTTTGTAACCTTCTACTCATACTGCCAATTTTTTTCCTAGTAGAGGATGTTATTGCTATGGTATGAAATTTTTTATTAGAAATTCCTGCTAAAATAGAATGTGCAATACTGGATGAGAGGCATTTCTAATAACTCAGCAACTCCTATTGACTTTGTATAAGGAGTGCTGAGTATGTTCCTCTTTCTTCATGCCAGCAGACTGAAGCATATTTCTAAACAAAAATAATGATTTCCAGATTAAAAAATATGTTTTTCTGGGACTTTTGCATCTTTATATATGTAACATAGTTTGTCTTATGGGTTCTCATTATTTAAATTGCTAACATTTTTAATATATGTTTGAAAGATTTGGAATTTCTTCTGCAGTCCAAATATTTCTTTTAACCATGATGAGAATTTACATAAAACAAAAATAATAGGTAGTCATTAAATTTGTTTCATCAGCAAATATCAGGCATTCATGTGAGCATTGTGTTAAACCAAAACTGAGTAGAAGTTGAGTGAACAGCCATAAGATTCATGTAGAACTGTCAATTTACATGATTTTACATTCATGTGTCCTCACTTCTAAAATTCTGTTATTTATTTCTGTAGTTTTCTTTCTGTTTTGCCCATTCTGCCCATTTTTAATGATTTTTTCACTGAAATTTTCCTTTTCCTTTTAGTTGTAATGTTTTTTAGAATTTGCTATTTTTTACTATTACATTGAAATTTCTGAGTTTATGCCAAGTAGAATGTTATACAAAGACGAAAACAAATCCCAAAAGTAATTTTTACGTTTGTTAAACCAAGAAAGACTCACCTGTGCCAAAAAGAGAACAGTACCTCACCATCCATGACTCCTCTGAGTTATTTATGATAATTAAGCAGGATCTGTGTATTGATTTTTATGGTAATTAGTTCCTGTTTCAATTCTGCTAGAATAAAGCGTTTCTATCAGGTGATTGTCATGCTCTTAGTGAAGGTACTGTATCTACTGGAAGAATTTCACAGTAAGATCACAGCGGAAGAAATTATAGCTAAATTACCAGCATTAGAGATAAGCTTCTGTTTTTCAGTTTTCTTGCATATCTAAATCATAATCTACTCTAATTAATTGTCTTTACCTTGCTAGCCCAAGGTTTACTGTTACTAAGGATGGACTCTTCATGCTTTAAGGCTGTAAATCACTTATGGTGACAGAACAGCATGCCATCCTCTAGGAGTATTTCAAGTGGAAGATATAAAGATGTCACAACCGAGCATCAGAAAACTGATGCATAACTTTAGTGTCTCTTCAGGTCCTTTTAATTCTGTCATCCACGTGTGTTAGGTAACCGGGGTAGCTGAGGGGAAGTAGTACAGCATGGCCTGCATCTTTATGGGTAACCTGCCTTTCCTCCAGAGTGAGGTGTCTTTTCCTACTCTCCCAGACAAGAGCCATTATTTCCTTGCCTGAGCATTGCTAGAATGAGCTTTGCACTGAAGAAGCCATTTCATCTGATGGAGCATGTTAATAATTAGACAGTATGGACTGTGATTTGGTTGCTTTGCTCCCCTGGCTCTTACTCCTTGAAAAGAAGCATCTTCTTTTGTACACCCCATGGATCTTAATAGCTGAACAAAAGTCAAGACAACTTAAACAGAAGATGAAAATGAATTATGTTTTTAATGATAGATGGTGTTGGAAAACATCTGGCTGTGGATATTCCTGTGCATAACACAGCGAGTAGGGATTGGAAAAAGATCTATTGGGTAGGGATTTCTCTCTTCTTCTAGTTCAGGTTTGTTCTTCATAACACATTTGTTAAAAATACTTCCTTGTTCTGTTCAGTCAGGAGTCTCAAGTGGTGGGAATCAAAGACAGCTTTTGAAAGGCTATTTGGCAACTTGATTTTTATAGGTGTCAGGAAGGTATTTCTAATATGGTTTCTAACTATCTTCTGTCTTAATAGTATTTTGTTACAGTCCCTGCAACACACTAAATTTTTTTCACACTGAATTGTACATACCCTTGATGCATATCCTCCTCTAGGTACTTGCAGGCTCTTTCCTATTAATCATCAGCTATTGCCAGAGATACACAGCCAATTTCTATTTGCCATAGGAGGGACTCATTACACTGTCTTCCTTAACCTCATTTGGAAAAGATCATTTTAAAAGGTGCATGAGCAGGTCAAGTCCCTCTACTCTTCCATCTTTGCTTTCATTACTAAAGGTGAAATTTGGTTGCCCTAAAGATTGGCATCTGGTGACAGTTTAGACATATTAAAGCATTCTGCCTGCCCCCCAGCCACGACTGTGTGTCTCCTCTGCCCTATTCACCTACTCCGTATGGGTCATTGTCCCCAAAAGATGTATCAGAGAAGATTAAATAACTAAATCATAATTGAAATATCTACACTGGACATGGACAAGTGAATTTAGACAATCAAGCAACACATTTAAAATTTACTCCTGAAACAGTGTTATGGATAATGATTCAAAAGTATCCATTTAGAGCAATAGCTGAGGATAATTAGTAAAGAGTCTGTAAGTTTGCTTATACAGAGACGTAAAATTTTGTTAGAGAAAAGGATAAAACATTAAAATGTGGAAGTACAGACTGACTACACCCTGACCCCATCCCCTCAAAAGATTTTATGTCTCATTTCAAGCGCAAATAGACCTTTTAGAGATTTCTGTTGTCCATCCGTGGATCAGATTACAATTCACTTCATAACTGCTATTAATAACAATTGCTAGCATTCCTTTTGTTAAGTTCAGTTAAAGACAGAGTATTTGGAGCAGTGTCTATTGATAATAGCATTGAAAACTAAATAAAATAAAAATACATGTGAAATAATACTGTAATCGTGTAGGAAATCTTGCAAGACTTCTGGGAATAAGTAAAACAGTATTCTGTAGCTCAATATTGAATCAAAAGCAGGAGTTTTTCAAGTACAAGTATCCATAATAAGTTACGTTAATGTATTGATTTTACCCCCTGTAGTAATTCTTTTGTTGTTCTACAAATTACACCAAATGATTTATTTGATATAAAATAGTGCTGACTGGAAAAAATAAAGGAAGTCCCTGCACTACTGAATATGATAGGATCAACTATGATAGGATCAACACTTTTGCCATTTTTGTTGTGAATTTGACAGCTGTGTCTTTGTAAAAGCCAAACTAATAAGGTCAAAGTAAAACACCTGTAGAAAGAAAGCTGCTGGTCCAGCAATGTTTCACGGTGCTGACACAAACTGTAAGGTAGCTCCTCAGCTTGCTTAATGCATATATAATTTTCTATTGGTACTGATAATATTTTGTTGGTTTGGTTTTTTTTTAGTTATACTGTTTTTCTCACATTTTAGCTACCATTAATTCTAATGGTACCTAACAATATGCTTTATATATGTAGGATATTTTATGAATCTATTTTTTCTCTTCAAAACCATTGTCTACTTTCTGCTGCAGCAACTACTTCCTGCAAGTTTTTTTTCTGAAACAGTTGACACAGTAAGACATATCTAGCCACTGAGAAACCTCAGCAACAATCTACAGTAAGAATAATACAAATATTATTTATCATTTGCTTCAGGAGCTATTAGCATCTCTCTCCAAACATGAAAGGTAACCATTCTCTGTACTGAACAAGTTCACAGTGAATTATTCAATTAATGTCTGGCAATAGCCACTTTGCAATAAAATGGAATTGTAACTTAGGAACTTGAGAAGTAAAATAATTATTGAAACACTCCTCTATAATATATTATATAAAAGTATCATTGAATTAAAAAGCATCCTCTGCCTTCTTGAGGACTTGAACTTTATTGTGTTTCTTTTTTTACAAGAGATACAATAAAGCAGCCTCTTCAATTTCCTTGATGATATATTGAGAAGGTTATGCAATACCTATTAAAAATGTTATTCATAATGCTGTTGAACAGCTAAAATAGCCCTGACTTTGAAATAAGCACACATGCAAAACAGAAAGAAAAGTTTGCTTCCAGTGTTTGAGGAAACAGGAAATATATAGCAGAACATCCATAAAGCACTGACAAAGAGTTTTCAGTAATTCTGTACTGTTCCTTGAAAAACAAACTTAGTGATAGTTATAAAATCAGTAGTAACCACTTGTTTACATTGAAGCTGCTAGTCTCAAGGACACCACTTTTCAAACACTTGCAGACAGCTCCATTAGAAAACAAACAACTAACAAGCAGCCGATTAGACTGTCTGGTGTCCAGAGACCAGTGCCTGTTAACACTGACAGCTTAAGTGGATATAGGGTATTTGCTAACTATATTTCTTTTTTCATCATGGAGTATTAACTGATAACACTGACAGAACAAAAAGAGACCTGTGGTTGAAGCAAAGCTTCTTAACATCTGGGTTTTGCTTAGGTCCACATTCATCTTGCTGCAATGTGTGCGTGACTTTGGGAATGGGTTATGGAGCTCTTTTCTAAAGGCATGTTGAGCCGTTGGGCTTTGTGAAGCTTGTAAATACTTTTCTCTTTCAAGGTAATACAGGAAAGATTAAGAGGTGTACTGAAACTTTTGTAAAAGTTAGTTGCTAAAAAAAGGTACATTTTTAAAACTTTCTCAGACATCTCTTTTTATTTTTGTCTGAAATACAAATCAATCTATTTTAATGGAATCACTGGGGAATGATAACAATACAATTCTCTTAAAGTAAAGAGAAAAGGATCTTGAAAGTTGGTTTAGATGGATAACCAAGAAGTATTTCAAGACATGGTCTTTTCTAATTAGTCATATGTTCTGTTTTTATAATTACTTAATGGACGTCTTTTATGGGACCAGTCTGTAGATCTGTTGAAGCTTAAACTGCAGGAAAAGGTTTCATGATGAAAAATTTTGGATGACTAGTGCACATAATAAACGCCTGAATAATCCAAAAACCAGAGATGTGTCCCTCTGCAGCACTCCTTGCTTATGGGCTATTAAAATGTAAAGTTGCCTACAGGATTTCTAGGTTAATATACGACATCTTTATTGAGCACACAAGAATTGGAATCCAAGAAGTGAGTACTCTTTTTTTAATTGAAATCTTCCAATAATTACAATATAACTTCTACTTCCAATTAATATTTTTTCTTATATTTTAATTAAATGAAATAAAACTCAGTGTTTTTCACTTTGCAGTCTGTGTAATTCTCCAGGGAAGCATCATCTTTACAACAACTGAAAACAACAGTTATGCTTAAACCTGTCTATTGTTCTACTTCTCAAAGATTAAGTCTTGGATTATTATCTCCTAGTCCATAATCACCTCAAATGTTCTGATTATTAACATGTCTGAGCTCAGTACTAGAGCTAGTTCTAGAGTACTAGACTGTGCAGGTGAAAAATTCTACTCATCATCAAAACGGGCTAAGAATCTGCTTAGTGCTTTGCCAAACAGCAGCACAATCATTTTCTGAAAAAATGGTCAGAGTTCCTCCTGATGGTGTTTGGATTGAGAAGGGGCAAAAAAATGAGAAGAGCTGACTGCAAGGACCTCACAGTCCTAACATTCTCCATAAAAAGCACCCTTGAAAGGCTGGATATGCTTTGGGACCAACTCTTGTCTTATATAACACTAATGCCTGGAGTTTGTCAACTGGAGACAGAAGGGAAGAGGGAGATCTCTGGATCAGGAGCTGAAAAACGTAATCTGGTCTTCTTTACTCTCAAGCACCTGCCTCTGTAAGTCTTTGTAACTTTATAGTTATGAAACTCAAAATGTACAAAAATATTTTGCCTTAGACTTGTGCATCAACAGTGATTGATTATAGCAGAGTAAGATATCCTTGTCTTTAAAGCATTTAATCTCACTGGTTGTTACAACCGTTAGACTGTATTTTGGAAGGCTTTTTGCTCTTGACTCAAGACTCTCGGCTTGCATTCCTGATTTGCCACACAGGCCACTTTGGAACTGACAAGGCAAGGATCTCCTGGTGGCTGCTTTAAACAAGTAGACTCTTTGGTGGAAGCAGGGTAAGTGTTTACTGACGCGGGGCTTCAATGAAAGGCAGACGCCCTACGTACATGATTTTATTATGTGTGTATCATATAATTAATAAATTATTATACATTTAAAGTAAATCTGTATTTTCAAAAAGCATTTTAGATGTAGGTTCCTTTTCTGCAATATTATTATTTTTCATGCATTTTTCTGATCCCTCTCTGATTATTATTTTCTGTCCAGCTGATTCATGTCCCAGAGACATAACAAATATTTCATATCCATAGTCACACTTTCATTGTTTGTACTAGAGGTTTATAGCCTTTGTCCAAATTATGCCCTTGGTTACACTGAAGACAAACTTTGGTCTTTAAATTTGTATGAAATAGGTATGAAAACCCATAAATGCCTGTTAGTGAATTTTTTCCTAGTAGCAGAGTAATAGTTCAATTTTTTCCTGTCATGGTTGTGGGAGTTATTTTCACCGTTACCATGGATTGGAAGAACATACAGTGATATTCAATAAAACAATAAAGTTCTCAAATGCCACTCCCATTACATAATTTAGTGAAACAACATGGCACTGGTACTTGTAGCTTTTGGGAGATGAGTAACTGATGGCCTGAGAAGTATTCTAAAGAAGAAGGTATATGCTACTGGACTCTAAACAGTCTTTAAGCAATTTTCCAAGACCACAGTGTATTGTGGCTTCTTCAAAAACCGCCATGCAAAAATAGCAGAAAGTGGACATAACTGAATAGTTTTAGCGCAGTCTCTCTGAGGCACCTAAGGAGACTTGGTCAAAGCAGAATTGGAATTGCAGTTTAGCTGCACAATAGTGAAAAGAACCATTTTAAAGTTTTATTATGGTGAGTTGAGCATCAAATTCTTTTCAGCAATTTTAAATTTGATTTGATAAGTATTTTTGATTTGAGGTGTCTCATAATTAGGCCCCTCTTTTAAATCAATTTGTGACTTTTGAAAAAGCACGGTTTATGGTGAACTATATTTATCATTAAGTTAATGGATTTTTCAATACATTTTCAGCTTTTCAATATCCTTTTCAGATCTGAAATCATTCTCTTTACACTTGCATGTGTGTGATTCAGATTGGTGGTAAGTTCTTTGTCGTGGGCAACACGCTTGGCTGAAAGATGGTATTCTTAAAATAGAAAGAGATGTAAAATCTACATCAACTGTATAATAATTTCTTTAAGCTTAGTGATAGCACAAGGAGAGAAATGCTGAAAAATAAGGCACGTAAATAGCAAATGTTTGTATTTTTATTAGAACTGAAAAAACTTACTCACTTCAAGAGTGAAACTGTGGCCTCTCTGAAATGCCTGGTGTTTCTGCCACTAGCTTCAAGCAGTCAGGAATTCACATCAGAAGTAAGGAGCTAATGGATTAAAAGCATCACATGCTCTTAATGGAGTCACTTCCAAGGATGCTTTTGAAAATCCTGCTCTTCTTCATGATGACAGTTGCATAACAGCAATGCACTTGAGCATATTTTTCATTAAAAAATAACCATTCTGAACTCCTTAATTTACCATGTGTTCATTTAAAAAGAATAAACTGCTTACAGTATTGTACAAGACATTCTCCAATGAAAAAATTA
Source organism: Manacus candei (assembly GCF_025592945.1). NCBI lineage: Eukaryota > Metazoa > Chordata > Aves > Passeriformes > Pipridae > Manacus > Manacus candei. Next base: position 22,168,380 of record NW_026138076.1, read on the forward strand.
TGGATTTTAAAGTAAGCTGTAACTGTCTGTGACCTTAGGCAAAGGACACAGTTGTCACCAGCTAATTCACACGTGGCCACAGGTGAAGTCTGGGGTCTCTGGTGGTGTCAGACAGGACACGTGAGCTAAAAGCAAACCTGTGCATGATGCAGAGTACAAGCCTGTGGTAGATCGCAGCTGTGTTACTGCTGCCTGATAAGATCTCTTTTGTCACATTTGGGCTAAGGAACAGCTACTATCTTCTTAGCCTATCCCTGCTGCAGAGTGAAGCAAGCTATCTGAAATTTGGGTTAAGGAAGTCTCACCTTTGCAGTTTGGATGCTAGGAGAGAAGCTCAGGTGACACAGACCTACCCCTCAGCTTGGGGACGCTCTTTGTTTCTCACGCTGGTGGACCTTTCTGCTGTTAACATAAAAACCCACAGAGAATACTCCTTTTGTTCCAACTCTACTTCCTCAGATTTACCTTCCACAAGAGAACCCCAATCTTTCTAGTCAAATAACTGAAGCAGTAGATCATAGAAATTTGCCTGTAACATTTAGAAAACCATTTAAACATATGGTAATGAGTTGGTTTCTTGCTAAGCTGTTTGAGGTGTTATATAGTGTTCTGGTTGTATTATCGTGCAATTACCTCATGCAGGTCTGCCTGAGAACAAAAAGGGAATTCAGAAGAGATATTTGCTTTTAATTTCCTGATTTTTCTCATACTGAAGACTCAGCTTTAAAATTACAAGACAACAACTTTGTGCATAATATGTTGTCATTATGACAGCTGATGAGCTTAGTGTTCTTTGATGAAGTTATTAAAAATTATTTTATATAACACCTGCAAACAATACCACTGTGTTTCTGAACACTTGGTGGCTTATTTAATGTCCCTTCCCTTTAGTACTACACAAATCATAGTGAGAGATTTTTCTCTTAGAAATCATGTATCTCTGAACTTGTCAAGATGAGTAAGGCTGTGCCATGCTCTTTTATAATGGTATTCATATCTTTAAAGCCAAATATTTTGCAAAGATATTAGGTCTCTTGAAGGTAGAGAAATTGGATCAGTTAAATAGTTAAAAATTGCTCCTTGATTAAAAATGTAAATTCTAGAAACACAAATGTTATAATTTCTAAAAGCTCCTAGAGAAAACACTTATTACTTTCTTTTAGATTGGCATAATAAGTAAACATCAATTTTCCTTACTGTGAAAAGGCAATGGGTAAAATACGCCTTTTTAGCTGCTTTCTAGTCTTTGAATTTTATACTACATCCATTTTCATATTTATGTTAAATCTAAAGATTTAACACAGCAAATCAAAATTCTGAGAAAGAGACAGCGTCATACAAGACGAAATATACTAAAAATAATGTAATTCTTCATTGAGGATGTTTGGATATGGAGCCAGTGTATAGTCTGCCCCTATAACAGTGATGGCCATGCAGTCCCCCATCTCATTACTGAGTGTTCAGCTGAGGGGAGACCAGAGTCTACTTCACCCTACTCCTCTCCTGTGACAAATCTGTCCACATTCTGAATATGCATGGAGTGGGCAGCTTTGCCTTGCTCGTGTGAGATCTCAGTTCAGAATCCTAGACTGAAGTTTTGGTTCTCTGAATCAAACAAAACAGGCATGGAGTACAAGGCTGGCTCAGATTTCCAATAGGTATCAACATTAATAAATAGCATGCATCTTGCTTCTTATATAACCTGTATCAAGAGGCAATTTAGGCTGGAAAACTGTAAAGCAGGTGACCTTATTTGGTACAGATATATAGCCAAGAACCTGAAAGGGTTGTTCTTGGGCTTCAAAAACATAAATAGCTTTCTGGGAACAGCAGCAGCTGGCCATGCCTGGGGTTGTTCCACGCAGGAAGAGCCATTCCTGGGGAAGGGACAAGTTACCAGCAGCCATTAGATCAATCTCTGTTCTAGACTGGGTCTTCTTTCTATTTCTATCAGAAAAAAAATTATACCAGATTACCATGAGCACACTAGGTAAGGTTTTCTAATTATGATTTTAATTGCATCTAAGTGCCATGTTGCATTCCATTGCATAAAAATCTGCCTCTTTCTCTGACAGATGCAAGTTCATTCAGCTTGAAAACCTTTCAGAGTTTGAGGTATGTAAGTTCATGGCAGGAATTGCTCTTGCTCCAGATGGCTGCAGCTTTAGTTCTGCAGCATTTTTAAGGACTTCTTTTTTGAGTTTTTCATACATGTTGCACATTTTTGAGAACACGTGCTAACACAGAAAAATTATATCAGCTAGCAGGCAGAACCTCCTAGTCCTCCCAACCCCCAAACATCTCATTTTCAATTATTTATTTAAACATAAAAGAATGGAACTGGAGAACCTGCCAGGATGAAGATGACTTCAAAAGAATGCAAATAGGATGAATGGAATTTAAAAATGCAGCATATGAGCAGACAAGACAGAAATGAGAGTGCTACAGGAAGGAAATATTTTATTCTATCTTCTTGTAATTTGCACTAGAGATTCCATTTTTTCTATGGAAATAGTGTAAACAAATGATAAACACCACCATGATTTTCTGAAAGTGGAATTCACAGATAATTCTATGATAATTTCCATTCCTGTGTTTATAAATACAGATGATAGAACTACGTATCATATTTACAGTCTGTATCAATATATCTAAAACCCTCAACCTTTAATATACTGTAGTACTAACATTCTTGCCAAGTTTAAAAATGTGATTTTGCCCATGTAACGAATGATAAACTGAGGCAGAGAAAGGGAGAGCCCTACAGAAGGACAAAAATGTTGTGAATTACAAGTACAACGCTGAAGCTGGTAGAGAATGGATTAAGTAAACTCTTACAAGGAGAAGAATATAAAGTAAAGGAATATTTCTTTTAGAGAGTGTCTTGAGGCAACAGGTCTTCTGTATTTTGAATTCAAGATTTTAAGAAAGAAATTGCTTTGCTAGATGGCTTAAAAAATGCATTCTTACTTAAGGGAGAGCGTTGCATTTATCAGCTATATATTTCAGCTATTTTCATCTCTCCCCTTTTGAGCTACGCTCAGAAAAGCCCCAGTTCTGACACTGGATTTACTGTCTCCAGGGACTTATGGTGCTCCACGTAATGTTTTTCACCAGTTAATGATATAATTTGACTTACATTTTTACTTTGACCTTTTCCTCTTTACTTAAATGAATTGCATTAAATCTTTTGTACATATCCACAAAAGCAGACTTTGAGTTGTTTCAGATAACGCAGGAGACCCTTAGCTAATCTGAATTATTGTCGCTCAGCTGATTCCTTCTACACCTCATCTGTTTGCCTGGGGAGTTTTTAATATTGTTTTTTTCAGTTGATTGCTGATTGCAGAATAAAAGGGGAAGGGATGTCAAACTTTACAGCTGGAAAGCAGCATTAGTTAGGGCCCTCCAAAAAATGTGCTTCTCTCATGACTGCTGAATTGAGAAAGAGCATGTATCAGGGCATTCAGTAATGGTGTGAAAAATGGAACAACTTTAAAGAAATAGAACACATGATAAAGTCTGTAACAGAAGCTTGATTGAACTGACCTGTTGAGCTGACCACTGGATATCCATTTGAAATAGAAAAAAATTAGCATTCAGTCTTTTCCATTTTGTCACAGTCTAAAATGGACTGTTATCTGGCTCTGCATTAGAATTTACTAATTAGGAGCTCTGAAATTTTAACAGTATATACCAGGTGGAACCAAAAAATCTCAAGCCTTCAAACATCACACTTCTTGGAATATGCAGAATACTTTAATTTCTTTGTCAATGACCTGGGAATTGATTCTAACCTCATATTTAGGCAAGGACTCTTTGTTGGTTTTAATGTTTCTTGATAAACTCTTGATAAACTGAGGCAGATATAGATTGTGGTGGTGTCCTTTCCTGTTCACATGAAGAACAGATATTTGGGGTTGAGATGTCTGAGTTTTATTATATACAGTACATGACTGGCAAGTGCATTACAAAAATAAGTCAATGAAAGATTTATGTTATAGATATATATATTAGGTCATGCACTAGTTTTCATGAGATGGCTGAATAAATGAATTTTCTGTCACGGAAATCTTCTTACGCCACATTCCTCAAGATGGGTTGTAACTCAGTCTTGTATATAGGCACATTTCTGTATAATATGAGACAAATCATGGTTTTGGCTTAGCCAACCCAGTAAAGCTTTGTCTTTCTCTATACTTACTGATCCTATAGCTCGGTTTGATGCCTACAAACTTTAAGTATCTAACCAAGATGTTTAAATTGAGAAAGAACTTGTCCTCTGCTCCTTTTGCACACTTTGGTGATGCATGAAGAGATGCTCAGAGAGTGACTCCCATAGAGGCAGGTGCTATTTGTGCTCCTTTAATGGCAGGGAATCTGGGTGCTACACTCAGCTCAAAACACTTAATTAGATGTGGGTTGGAAATTATTAGGTAGATGCTAATTGGTTAATAGGTATGACTAATTTAAATTTAAATTCCTTCCTGTGCCATACTGTGGTTTCAGTAGGAGGAGTGTCCTCATGGTTGAACAATGGATGGTTCGGTCTGGATACCCTAGCAACAGGTTTCAGTCCTTCTGATTAAATTCACATTTCTCATTGTGTTTTTTTGTTTTAGTTTTTGTTTGTTTGTTTGTTTTTCTGTGAATTCTTTAACTACTGACAAAAGAAAAAATGGTGAGGTAGGAGAATAGAGCTGCTTGTTTTCTATTTTCTTGTTTGCTTTATTTTTTTCCTTAATGAGGAATACTGTTAGATCCCTATTTGTGCGTAATGTGTGCTGACACACCTGTTCACACAGAGGGGCCCTCTCCACATCCTATAAACTAGTGTCTAAACCTGAGAAAGGGTAACCTTTCAGGCATATCCCTCCTTCTAGCTTATCACTGGCCACTTCAGAGAGCTTCCTACTAAAATTTTGTAGGATATAAAAAAATAACTGTACACTCAGTTTTTAGTAATAAAAGAGGGAAAAAAACCCTAAAATGCCCTACGCAGAGTTTATGCACAGGGCTGTAGAGTCCCTTTTGGAAACGTGGCAATGATGGAAGAGTGGTTCTGAGCTGCATTGCTCTATCACCTCTCAGCCTCTTCAAGCACCTCTGGGTATTCGAAAAGGACAGATATGGCAGGTATCCTGGGTATCTCCAAAACATAGTCTCAATTTCAAACCAGTGAAGTTAGTCTGAAGTTCTTAATCCCTTCCTACAGGACTTATGTAGCCAAAGTAAAGGGTTTGGTCATGCCAAATATATTATTTGATACCACACCAAAGAGAAATATCAATGCAAAGAGTTCGTTGCTGGCTTAATGGTGCACAATACAGAGCTCTTGTTTTCAAGGTAAAAAAACCTCAAGTGCTTGGCCATCTCCAAATATGAGTGCTGCTCTTCAAATGAATATGCTGTTCAAATTACTGCATCTCTTATCTGCTATTTCTTATAATTACCTAGGTTTATGTTGGGTAAAGTTTCTGGAAACAAAAGAACTGTAAATCTGTGGATTTTTAAAACAAATTTTGCAGCTTTTAGAGTACTTAAAGTTACTGTTTCTAAGGGCAACCTATTCTCTCTTCACTTTTTTTTTTTTTAATCCACCTTTTCCTACTTGTTTAGCCATAAATGTGAGTGGGGGGAGAATCCCATTTAAGATTGCCTTGCCAATTCACTGCTTTGAATTTTTAATGATGACAGCTAAATAATAAACACTCCCCAAAGGTAAAAAAATCACAGTAACATTCTGATGGCTCTTCTGTAGTCTGCTACAAACATCTGTGAAAACTAATTTCCTTTAATGCTGCCTGATGAAGGTGACCTTTAGAGTTGTCACAAAAGCTATACTTTAACCACCTGCAGAGGAATGAAAGGCAGATATTTACATGGTAAATATTTTAATTATTGCAGGTAAAAATATTTTAAAAAAATATTTAGGTAAGTCATCAAATGATATGATAGTTGGAAGTTGGGCACTAGGAACTTCTTCAAAGTTAAATTGTTGCATTTTACGTTCATGTTCAGTAGGTAATAACAACACAAAGGAATAACTCAAAAAGTACCAAATACAGAAGATTTTGAATAGGCATGCACAGTATTTCATCTGAAAAGAAAGAAAAGTATTTAAAAATAATATTAAATATTAAATAAAGAGTTACCAGGACTTTGGTAAGCAGTGCAAAGTAATTACTGCAGTACATACTAAAGGAATCTGTGCTAGAGTAGCTCTAGGGCAGCAGCTGGAAGTACATTAGGTGATGGTGATATGGGCTGATGTGACCTAGCAAATGTCTTCTGAAAAATTTCTTAGGCTAAGCTGCAATGGGAAGCCAGGTTTACAGAAAACTTACATAAAACACAGTGTGGAATAGAGTTTGACATTTTTAATATTCAGAACAGTGGATTAATGAGCTTTGAATCTATGGCAGTATCATTTTTCAAGGGGGGAAAATATTTAATTTTAAGGTTATTATATATTTTTATTAAAATCCAGTTCTATTTACACATATTTACACAACAGTATATTTACACAGCAATATTATGCTGACATATTGGCATAATTCTATGTAATATTCATTGAATGTTAAGGGTTTGGAGGGGACCTTAAAGATCATCTAGTCCCAACTCTCATTGCCACAGGCAGGGACACCTCCGACTAGACCAGGTTGCTTAAGATCTTATTCAATCTGGCCTTGAAAAATATATTCACACAAAACACAGAACAAATCTGTCATAATGAAATCAATAATTTTTTTTGTAAAATTTAATTCTAGTTTTTCTCTGAATTATAATTGTTTTTCACCTTTGACTTCTGAAATACTGAACTTTTTCCTAAAAATCAACCCAGCTGCAGTCAGAACTTAAGTTCAGTGAAAAACTTCATACCTCCAGAAATGCATTTCTCACAGCATTAGGTGAGGGCATTGATCAATTTTGCCTTGGAAACATGTTGATCCTTAAATAAAGTCTCAAAAACCACTACATGCTGAACTACAAGTATTTTTGGAAACTTTTCCTTTCATGATCTTGCTTATGTTGCCAGAAGTGATTGAGTCACAGCACACAGTTCAATTTATATCTTTGTTTCCTGTTTTTGGTTTGTTTTGGTGTTTTTGTGTTTGTTTGGTTTTTATCTCCACTTTATTTCCCATTCAGGTGGGACTGATTTCATAGTGAAGAGATGGAATAAGCTCTAGAATATCTGTGATGTATTCTTTTTTGGTTGTTTTTTTTTTTCATTTGGAATTAAGACCTGGCTTTCACAAAGTAATCTCTAATACTGAGGAACTGTTAGTTTTGTACTGTTGACAAAACAGGATGTGGGGAGGGTGCCTGTAATTGTCAAGAATAAAAATAAATAATAAATCTAAAGGCATGAAAATGTATCTTTATATTTCCCAGACATTGATTTAGTGACTGGAAAAAAGATAAAATTGATTTTTTTTCTCGCAGAAAAGCAATTATAAAAGTTGATTAACTGTTAACCACAGGATTTAATAATCCTTAAATGATCCAGACAGAAGGTAAAGCATTAAAGTCAGCCTTTAATTATAGAGGCTGGGCATTTCTGGTAGGAGTTCATGCAAAGTATTTTCTCTGTACAAATGGTGTACAAATTGTGTGGATTCATTTCTTTTAATATTTCAGATATGCTGTACAATTTTGAGAATGGTTTGCTTAGACTAATTTAGGTAGATTAAGTTTAGTGGTTTTTTTTATAGCGGTTTTTTTGTGGAATTTTTCCCTATCTCATCATACAACCTGAGTTTGCAATGATCTTTTCTAGTTTTCCTGGCATGATTTTTAACCAGTTTACAGTTCCTTTAGAACTGTTCTTCCAGAAGAGTTCACATATACATTTTTTTCTGATGTGCATGCAGCCCATTTAGATCTTGGTTCTACAGCGGATACATGTTACAAGATCTCCCATCTTCTCACATAAGATTTTCTCGATTTTGAGAGAATATTTCTGGATTTTCATGGACCCATTGTCAGAAAAGAAATAACTTTCCTTTTTTCCAAAATTTTGAGAAGTGACTACTTGTATGATGTTTGAATTTCAGCTTGAATTACCTTGGAAGTGGTCTGGGTAGGTAAATAAGAGCCCTTTCAAGAGCCTAAAGTGAAATCATTTAAGATCACTGGTATCTATAGGTACTAGTTAGTCCTGGACTAGCATTACTCTTTGTTTATGGGTAGCTTGCGCTTGTGAGAGGAATTTGTCTGATGTTAAGATGAAATGTATTACTTTGAGTTACCAGAAATGAAAAGTTGCAGCTAATGTCTGTCACGGGTGGGAGTGGAAAGCTTAGACAAAGTTATTAAAAAGCAAAGCCTTGCTGATGAGTTTCAAGGTACAGAAAGGATTCCCTTGCTTTCTAAACCCCTTCTCAGAGAGGAGTCTAAGTGCAGCTAAACCCAGTCTTAGCCTCGGATTATGTTAACAGTTTAAATTTAAGGAATTATAGAGGTATGATTGAACAACTTTTGTCCCGCAAGTTTTAATGATTGGCAAAATGACAATATTTATATAAAATGAATAATTTATTTTATACAAATGGTCAGACAAAATATCTTAATTAGAACTATTTACTACATAATATAAACACTAAAAGTCTACTAGTAGAGTATAATATAGCATAAAGTAGTATAGTGCACTGTAACAAGGCAATTATTGAAGCAGTTATAATAAAGCTAGCAAAAAGAAAAATAATTATTAAGTAGAGATCTGATGTAACTCACCCATACCAATGCTCGTGGGGAGATCTCTTTCTCTCAGCCTCGAGGAGTATCTTTGGGGGGCATCCCCAGCCCAAGGGAGGAATCTCCACACATACACCCCAAGAAGGGTTATGTCAGAAGAACCTGACTGCTTGAGAGGACACTAGACTTTTAGAGTATAAAGTGATTGACTACTAATCACGAATTTACAGGCCAGCTTATCTGTCAAATCAGACTTCAAAAAGCAGGGTGTGTATTCAAAGTCTGATGAACCAGGATGGTTTTTGCATAATTAACACCAAGACAACACCCGGGCTCCAACAGTTGATCCTGCATGATAGCTTGCATGATAGCTTGATTGGATTTTAGGTCTTATCAGGGTGGGTCTATCCTGCCACAATGTCACAGGAATTTTAGAAAAAAAGTAAAAATTTCAAGTGCATCACATTATGTGGGAAATAATTCAAGCATACTCTCAGCACCTACCTTAATCATAAAACTGATAAAATTCAATTATCAGTTCTCAGAAGCAAGAATGTATGAAGTATCTTCTTTAGGGATCAATCTAAATTTTAATGAAGGATTACATTTGGGAGTTACAAAACAATATAAAGCTCTGTCTGTTGGTCTATGGTGAGAAAAATCATGAGGACTGAAATATTGATGATTCAAGGATTTGGGGGTTTAAGCAGTTTGTATATGGTGAGATTGTTTCATAAGACCTTCATTAAAATTTTGTTTGAGCAGTTAAAGAAGAGAAATAGCATTGCTAAACCCATTTTCTTGTAGTAGGACTATTATATTATGATCCACTTACATTCTAATTCAAGCTTTTAACCTCTTTCAGTCTGGGACATAGGCTCATATCCACAAAGCTATTTGAGAACCTAATTCTTGTTTGAACACCTAATTGTCACTGATTTTGAGAGAATGTACTTGCTAGAATGGGAGTTAAGTGTCTAAATACCTATAGCTGAGCTGTAGTGCTTTTCTTCAGAGCTGTAGCTTATACAGGAACTAATGTTCTGATTTTTCGGGAGACAAGGCAACACTTTTCTAACCTTTTCTATTAAAAAAACGCATACCTGCAAATTATGCTCTGACACGGTTAAACGTGAAGGCTTTTATCACTTTTGTCTACACTACTGCAGAAATATAAAAGCTAGAAATTCATGTAAGCAAGGAGAACGCCTTGCCAGTCCATTTCTGCAATATGCTTTGACTTTTCAGTCGTTAATGCTCTCTCTTGAAATGTTGATGCGAACATTAACAGCTAAATGACGCTCTTGTGAATTAGCATGGGATTATATTAACTGAAAGTGCAATATTCAGCCAGCAGAACCACCTGATTACTTCATATTTTTATGTTTATATGGCTATACTCACTTCCATGTAATTGGACTGCTACTATTAGCAGAAACCATTCAGACTTTATTAAACATATTTGTAAACCTAATTTTCATTAAATATGTGACATCTGCATTTCTGTCTTCTGGGTTCTGCCTTCCTACCTGAAACAATCAAATCTAGACATATACCTCTGTCATCTTTCATAATCTAAACTGCTTCAAGCAGGAACAATGCATTTATATTTTATAATGAAAAGAAAGCCTCTGAATGCCAACTAGTAGACACAAAAGATTATCTTCTGATTTTCTAGGCTTGCATTGTCAGACATTAAATTTTTTAACAGCCACTTCGGATGAATTATTGATGCTCTCACTATTTAGAAAATGGATCACATCACTAGAGTAATTAGCACCCTGCCACTTCTGCCTGTCTTATTTAATGTGTCACAAGAGAAGGCTGTGTTGAACTATTTCTTTTTAAATGAAAGACAGGCTTTGTTTCTCGTCCATTGCTCTGTTGTGTATTATCACCTAGTGAATACAGGTGGTCCATAGGGTTAGGATCTGACATGGATATGTGGCTTCCATTTAGGATAAGTCTACATGCTTCTTGTAGGAATTTAAGGATGTAGATTTTTCCTCAGGATTACTATGCCAAGCAAAGGTTTGAACCAGTGTTTTTCATATGTCAACAGAACCTGTTGACAATAGAGAAACACTTTCTCCACAAAATATGCAGTTTTATCAATTTAGAAAAGAATTCTTCAGTTTATCATCTGACAACTCATATTAAACTCGTAGTAGAAATTACTTCCTAAGGAACTTATGACAAAATTTTATCCTGCTAGCTGAATGTTTGAGGTTATCACAATACATGGTTTCCTTCTAATTAAATTATTACAAACCCATAAAACTGCTGAGGCATTGATTAGAAATTAAGCACAGTGTGGATGAACCATATATTTTGCTTTGAGTGATGTAAAATTTAATTTTTACATGTAAAACATAGAATGGATGCCTTCTAAAAGTGTTGAAGTTGCAGTAAAGGTAGTAATTGAGGTGTGTGGAAATTCAAATAACAAAGTGTTATCTCCTTATAGGTACAGATATCTCACTTCAGAAGGTCTAAATACTTAGAAATAATGATGATTAGCAGATTTTTATACTTTCAATAAAATAGAATGCTCTTTGGAAGTTTGTATTCAACAAATGAAGAAGTTCTACAGATTTAGATGAAAAAAATCCCAAAGCCTTCAACATAAATAAAGACTATTGAAATCTCATCAGAGTAAAAGCTCCTTGCCATAATTCGCTGTCCTTTTCCAAAATCAAGATGCGACAGTGGTAGTTTTGCTTTCTTCTTGATTTATATACATCTATGCATTTTTGAATTTGTCATGCCTTAGTCATGTATTTCTTCCTAACAGCCTGCTAGAAATGACTGAAAACACAGAGCTAAATGTCTATCAGCAAAGTAATTTTTATCAGAGCAGTAATTTATAAATTAATGTGTGTTAACTAGAAATACAAATTTTAGAACATATCTGGAACTGCATATTTGCCTAGGTTATTGTGCACTTAACTGAGCACTTAATTATTCTCTAAATTTAAATTATATCAATGCCTGATACTTGGGAAAGCAGTAATAATAAGAGATACTTAAGAAAATAGGAAAGTGGAAAGAAGTATCACATAGAGCTCATGCTTATCAAGTTTTTTTAAAAATCAGTAATTGTGTACCTAAATGAGAGACCACAGAAACAGAAACTGGCCTCATTCCGGTATTTAAATGGACAAGGCCATTGATCAGCATAATTAGATGCTTAACTGGATGCACTAGTCTATGAACTTGAATAAATACACAGTATTGAAAGGTAACCTGTTTCAAAGTGCTTTGTTTTCTGCTTTCAGGCTCTTTATATTACTGAAGATTGTAGATTATGTAAAAAGGACAATGAGAGCAAAAATTCAAAACCAGATGCAAACAAAAATCTATTAAACAAAATAAATAAAACAAAAGCTGAAAAATTAAAAGAAAAACTAAGCAACTATAAACAGAATAAACATAATGACCTTCTGGCACTTTTTAAGATAATTTATTCTCACTTATAGACATGCATTTAAATTGTGTCCCGCAATTGGAAAGTGGAATTGCTTCCTGATTTCCACGTTAAAGTGGATTTTGCTCAAAGAAATTATAGAAGCTGAAGAAATGGAAGCTTTCCCTGTTGACATCTAGCAGATCTGGAGTAGAATAACTGCAAGGCAATTTCTGTGATCACCTGGCAGCTGTGGTAAGTGCTGGAGCACCTCTAGAGTCTCTAATTTGAGTGCATTAAACCTTAGGATGCATTTAATGCATTAGCAGAGCATAGAATCATAGAATTGTTTCGGTTGGAAAAGACCTCTAAAAACATTGAGTCCAACTGTTAACCCAGCACTGCCAGGTCCACTAATAAGCCATGTCCTTAAGTGCAATGTCTGCATGTCTTTTAAATACGTCCAGGATTGGCGACTCAACCCCTTGGCAGCCTGTTCCAATACTTGACCACCTTTTCAATGAAGAAGTTTTTCCTAATACCCAATCTAAATCTCCCCTGGTGCAGCTTGAGGCCGTTTTCTCTTGTCCTGTCACTTGTTAGTTGGGGGAACAGACTACCCCCCCACCTGGCTACAACCTCCTTTCAGGTAGCTATAGAGAGCAATAAGGTCTCCTCTGAACCTCCTTTAATTCAGGCTAAACAATCCCAGCTCTCTCAACTGCTCCTCATCAGACTTGTGCTCCAATCCCTTCACCAGCTCTGCTGCCCTTCTCTGAACATGTTCCAGCACCTTACCTTGTAGTGAGGGGCCCAGAACTGAACACAGGACTAGAGGTGCAGCTTCACCAGTGCTGAGTAGTGGGGGATGGTCACTGCCCTGGTCCTGCTGGCCCCACTATTTCTGATACAAGCCAGGATGCCATTGGCCTTCTTGGCCACCTGGCCACACTGCTGGTTCATGTTGAGCTGCTGTCGACCAGCACCCCAAGGTCCTTTTCTGCTGGGCATTTTTCCATCCACTCTACCCCAAGCTTGTAGCACTGCAGGGGGTTGTTGTAGCTGAAGTGTAGGACCCAGCACTTGGCCTCATTGAACCTCAAACAATTGGCCTTGACCCATTGATCCAGGCTGTCCAGACCCCTCTGCAGAGCCTTCCTACTCTGCAGCAGATCAACACTTCCGCTCAACTTGGTGTCTGCAAACTGACTGATGGTGCACTCAATCCCCTCATCCAGATCATTGATAAAGATATTAAATAGAACTGGCCCAAACACTGGCCCCTGGGAAACACCACTTGTGACCGGCCACCAACTGGATTTAACTCTGTTTACTACCACCACTCTGGGCCTGGACATCCAGACAGTTTTTTACCCAGCAAACAGTCCATGCCATAAGCAACCAGTTTCTCTCCAAGAGAATGCTGTGGGAGACGGTGTCAAAGGCTTTACTAAAGTCCAAGTGGAAAACCTCCACAGCCAATAAGTGGGTCACTTTGTCATAAAGGAGATCAGGTTAGTCAAGGATGTCCTGCTCTTCACCTCTCAGCCCTATGTGTCTATTATGTTGTTGAGTTGACTCTGTGCTGCAAGGGAAGCCAAGACTGTGTAACAAGTGGAGCACACAGAAAGCTGGCAGAGGTTGTTGTCTCTGCACTGTCTGCTGTTGCAGTGGAATAGCAATAGCTTCATTTCTGCAGGTCAGCACGAGGGTCCACTTAAATATGTGAAAGGTCTACCAAATCTTTCTGTATGCCCAAACCATCTTGATCTCCTAGCAAGACCTGTATCTCTGCAGAGTTCTTTGCCAGTGTTAGATGTTGTGTAGTCTCCTTTTTGGTGATGCAGAAACACAGTATATGTAATTACCTCTATCTGAAAGTATAATAATTTGTGATTAGTTCTTATTTTGATTGGTAATAGGGGCAAAGAGAGATATTAGGTACAATTAATACAAACTACAACAAAATTGGCAAAGAACATAGGTGTGTTAGTGACCAAGGCAGTGCTGATCACACTGCAAATGAGAGCACACCACTCATGTATTCACTTCTGCTGTTGTCAGACTGAACTGGATGCTGTACACTGGAGAGCTGAATACAATGCTGTTAGAAAGGAGATGTGCAGATTGCTCAGCTTACCTTAGTGCTGATGCAGGAGGCTTTGATGCCAGGATCTGAAAACAAGGTAGTAGATGTGTTGGACCAGTGTACTCGATGAGACCATACACAGCTTGTGCATTTTCAGTAGAAGGTTGCTCCTGGGAAAAAGTACCTCTGAGGAGGCTGCTTTCAAATAGATGTCCTGTAAATTAGGGTGGTGGCATCACCCCAGAAGTGAGCATTATTCTGATGCAACTGAGTTTAGGGGTTGTGAAGTACTTGCAGTGGAAAAGCAGGATATCTGATTTCTATGCAGAATGGAAAAATAAGTGGTAAACTGTACATGCACTGGCTGGTTTCAGAGAGAGACAGATTGAAATATTTGAGTTGGGCAAGTCATCTGGCTTCTTTTGTCTTTCTCTTTTCCTATTATCCCTGCCCATTGTGTGGTCTGCTCAGGAAAACTTAGTAAATATGAAAGAGTATATTTCATATTTACTAAGTTTTCCTGAGCAGACCACACAATTTTCCGTACTAAAAAACTCACTGTGCTGGATCCCTTGCATTTCCTGATACTGCAGCCAAATTTCTTGCTTGCTGACCCACAGATGACTGCAGAGAAAAGTTTGCTTTCTGTTGTAGATTCAGTTTTTGGAAGAGGGTCTGAAAGTTCTCCTTTTGTTCCAAAAGTTGTAGTGTTGGCCACAAAACTAGAAAATGTTTGATATGTATCACAAAGTGTGTTTTATTTTCCCCCTCTGCTTCAGGGTTCCCAATTCAAAGCTGCAGTTCTTCTCCAGTAGCAAACTGCAGTAAAAAAGAAAAAAAAAATTGAAATGTAGCGTTGCTAAGCTTAATGGCCTGCACTCCTGCAGTTAGCAATACCAGGGTTATAGCACTCAAGTGGAATCTCTGATCACTGGAGGAGATCACACAGAACATGAGTCACTGTGTGAGCTGTCAGTTGCTAAGTGCACATCTTGGTTTGCATTCCAAAGTGTGCATTACGGACACTTGCATACCATTTAAGATCAAGTCTGTAGGAGAAAAGAGAGTGCTATTATGTGCTCAGCATACAAATAAGAAAGTTTCTATAAACAAAAAAGAAGTATATGTGTATGCTAAAAATCACTTGAATTATGTTGGTTTTATATTGTTGCTTGTGTAATTAACTTGGATGTACTTCAAAGAACAATTGTGGTTTACAAATCCTTTTTTTGTAAGTACAACCAAATAATAATGAACAAAAGATGTGTAGCAAAAAATAATTAAAAAATCACTTCTGTTGTTTTCAAAAAGTAATTATGTACACAGAGAAAAAATAAGAGACAGTGCAGCCTAATCACTGAAATTATTATTTTCATTTAACTCACATGGCTGCAACAGTCCAGAAGAATACTTAACTCCTCTTTCTACTAGGATTATAAAACTCTTGTAACATTGTGTTTTTAGTCACCTAATGTCAATATGAAAGCCTTGGCTCTCTCCACTGTAAAAATCTTGCTGTATTATTTGACATAAATAACTACATCACACTGTTTAATGGAAAGAACAATAAAGAAAAAAGTGCTTTGGTGACTCAGGACTTCCTTCTCATTGACTTTCAATAATACACAGGCGTCTACAAGTCTTACTGAGTCATACAGAAGGACACTGAACATTAAAATGGAATTAAAACAGACTTCAAGTCTATAATTCTGTTCAAAGAGTCCCATTGAGCAGTCACCTTCCCCTAAAACTACCTAAATTGACAAGTATCTCCTCCTTATCTGATCTGGCATTTACAAAGGCTCTTACTTTATGTAGCCATGCAGCTGCCCCAATCTAAGCATCTGACTCTTACTGAAGCTTTGCAAATCTAGCAATTAGGGCAAGTGATGCTTAAGTCCTTCAGAGGACCTTTCTGTCATCTCTGCTCTAGGGTTGTCCCATAAACCATGCCTCCCTTTCATACAAACTGTCTATGCATAACAGCCTTGCAGCCTTGCATTTTTTGTTTTTAAAGTAAAACAACATTTTTATGTAGTTGGTAAAGCATATTTTTTTCCCCTGTTAGACAGCTTAACTGCATTTGGGAGACATCAGGGTAGAAGCTTCAGATGTCTTCTCTGTTTTCTAATGGTGAAGGAAAAAAGGGACCGTGCAGAACAGTGGGGTACAACCCACAATATGTGAGCCCTCCAGATCTCCCTGAACTCTTTTTAAAGGGTCAAAACAGAGGAAACATTGTAAATCTAGCCTATTGTTTTGTGTCAGTTCACAATATAGAACTATTCCTTCAAAAAAAGCTGAAAAATAATTTCTTTACATCGATCACACTGTTCCATGGTTTGATCCTGAACTTAGATTTTTGGGTGGTTTTAAATGCCTAATTTCTTTAACATTACAGTGAGATATAAAGTATTTAGTAGTAAATATAGGCTTATTAACAGCACACCTAAATCCAACACGTAAGGACTCAAACCAGTATGTTAGTGTGCTGAAAAGCTATTTATTTGCTAAAACATCATTTTGAGATTTTAAATGGAGGACTAGGAAGAATATCAACATCCTGCAACATTAAAAGAGGACTTCCCATGAATTTGGAGTCATGCCTAGGAGCCTAACTTGCAGCTTTTCTTGTGTTGTCCCAGAGTGCACACACAAATCTCCAAAGATTTCATATCCTGAAATGAAGTTTAGTAGATAATATAGAAAATTCCCCAAAACAAAATGAAAATAATGCTTGTGTTTTTCTCTTTGGTAAACTTATCATGAAATAATGAGGATAAAATGTGTGTTTTCTGGGATAGGTTGTCAGGAGGGTAAAAAAAGATCTGGGTATATAAAACCACTCAATTATTTCTGGATTTTGTACACTGTAGTTCTGCTCCCATATGTTTATGGTTTTACATGGCTTGTGTTTGACTGAAAACTATGTATATGTGTGCTAATATACTCCACCTGGGGAATTCCAGTACAGAAACTAATTAGTTCTTGAAATTGATCTGACACCATGCACAATCGATACTGATGGGTGATGGGATTATAATTTTCTTGTGATTAAACTGATTGTAAAACTAATGTCATCTGTTAGTGACTAAGGGTAGCTTGACATTACAATTGAGTGATGGTCATAAACTCATCATCATAATTGTGTTGTTATCTGTTCATAATAAGAACCTATTGGACTTAAAAGTTTGATAGCAATTGATTTTTCTTTTTAATGTGCTGCCAAGCAGATACAAAGTACTAGTTGTTCTAATACAACTACATTTCCAAGCACTTGTGGTAAAAAAACTCAAGTCTAGTCAATGTGGAAGCTGGATCTGGCATCAGAAACTTTTTCTTCATGGCTTTGATTAGAAGTGGGAGCCAAATAGCAGTGGTGGGAGGGGCAGGGAGCAGAGTACTAATGATATGTTCCTTTATGACCATGGTAGTAGATTTTTATTTTTTTTGCACTGAGGTTGGATAAGGATAAGGAGGAAAAAAAAGAGAGCCTGAAATAAGATCATCTGAACATCTGTTTTATCCTGATATAAGCTTCATTTTCCTTTCCCGTCAGTCATAGATCTGCTACTGCATTGTTGCTCTGTTACACATTTTTTTGGTCTTGGAATGACTTGAAGGTGATAATGTTGCACTTGGGTTATTTACATGCTTTGGACTTGAGGGGAAATCTCTGCCCTTTGAGAATATGCAAGGATATAGGATGAGGAGAAGAGCATCATAAAAACATATTAGGAGACAGGCTGGCTTCTCTGAGTTAGATAAGCCTAACCTGGAGCCTTAAAAAATTTACCATTACTTCTTGCAAAGTCAAAATCTTAAAAGTGGTTACTGCCAGGATCATCTCAACGTTACCATTTTGAGTATGTCAGTTGTAATAACCTTAACAGGTCACATACTGCTCTTTTAACCCCACCAGACCTCTGTCTTATTCAATGTGCCGAATGTGTAACTGTTAGTTCCTACCTTTTAATCTTACTGCTCAGTATATGGCACTCAAACTTATCTACTGTGCATTATTCTAACAAGTACAACACTATTTCCCCCATATGCTTTTCTGTAAATCATTATCCTGTCCAAGGACTTAAACTAATTTTCATGATCCTGAGAAAAGAGATATTTTTCCATTAGTTCCATTTCCCAAATAGAAGACCTGGGACATCAAATGGCATCAATATTGGAGCAGCTTCTGGCTTTCTTCTTTGGAATAGTTTGCATTGCAAACTTCTTGCTTTGAAAGCACAGTTCTAGTCAGCTTTAGATAGAGTTGTGGCTCTTCAGTGACTCAAACTCCACAGTCTCAAAATGTGTATATATAAGTAGAATATATATTAGCATCTAACTGTTAAGCTTAATTTCAATTACTATTTTAACATCACATTCTGGTTTGTATCAGAAATAGGGTGGTCAGCAGGACCAGGGCAGCGATCATCCCCTGGTATTCGGCACTGGTGGGCCACATCTCAAGTCCTGTGTTCAGTTCTGGGCCCCTCACTAGAAGAAAGGCATTGAGGTGTTGGAACATGTCCAGAGAAGGGCAATGGAGCTGGTAAAGGGATTGGAGCACAAGTCTGATGAGGAGCAGTTGAGAGAGCTGGGATTGTTTAACCTGGATTAAAGGAGGTGTAGGGAAGGCCTTATTGCTTTCTACAACTACCTTAAAGAAGGGGTAGTGGAGAGAGGTTGGTCCCTTTCTCCAGCTAACAAGCGACAGGACAAGAGGAAATGGCCTCAAGATGCACTAGGGGATGTTTAGATTGGATCTTAGGAAAACTTTCTTCATGGAAAGGGTATCATTGGAACAGGCTGCCAAGGGGTTGAGTCACCATCCCTGGAGGTATTCAAAAGATGTGTAGATGTGGCACCTAGGGGCATGATTTTCTGGTGGCCTTAGGAATACTGGGTTAAGGTTGGACTTGATCTTAGAGGTCTTTTCCAACCCAAGAGATCGTATGATTCTGTGATTCTATCACAGTTCACATTAGTGTGTTGCTGTACAGTTATATCTCTGCTTGCTTAAACACAGAGTTCAGCAGTTCTGCATTAGTATGACATTCCTCCTTTGTCTGCTTTGTTTAGCCTCAGTGCAGCCAGCACAGCACTGCATTGTGCTATAAAGATATGTCCTGTCACATGCAGCAGTAGCATCCAGCTCAGCGTTATGCTATTTATGTCCTTGTTCATAGGAGCAGCTTCTGTCTCTGTGAAAGCCCTTGTCTTTTTTCACTATACACATTCTGCCCCCTGAAACAATGTAATATCTGGTAGAAAACAGGTCCACCTGTATATTTAATGCCAAGTGGAGAAAACTAGTGCAGAATAAGGTCTTGGAAGATTTTAATTTTATGCATTTGTGCAAGGTTCTTGGTTTGAAAAGCTTGACATTTTTTGGTGGGGTTTCTAGAGGAAAAAGAACTCCTGGGGAATTCTGATACAACTTACCTGGTTTATCCCTTACTCTAATCCTCTTCTTACCAATATCTATTTACTCTGTTGCTTAGTGTTGCAATGCCATCTTGCTCACATTGTTTTCTCTCTGTCTTGCCCAGCAGTTGCCCCCACTTTCTAAGAGGCTAAAACAAATCCAGCAATGTTTCTCTAAAAGTATGCAAAATGTTGCACCTTTCCAATGCATTTTAAAATACAAATTTCCCTACTTTGACAATAATTTTAATTAAAAGTACTGTATTTTAAAAATAAGTATAGCACAAGCATGAAGCTTACTTTGTGTTTGGTTATTCCGTTGTTTTACATTTTTTTTTTGTTTTTTTTTTTTTCTTTTTCAACTCCAATATATTTATTTGATCCTATAAACCTATCTTTGGAAATTCTGGTACAGCTCTATTCAGAACTCCAACAACTCATTGAACACTAAGAGGACAGTGCACAACCCTGGCAAACAGCAGGGATCAGATGGAGACTGAATCACAGCTCAGTTATTGCTTAGCATCAGAGGGAAGTAAATTCTCTCATTCTTATTCATGGGGTATCTTGCAACTCCCTTAATTTGTGTCAGCTCATCCTTCACCTCCCTATCTGGGAGCAAAAGTGATACTCTGTCTGTTGCAGAAGTCCTCTGCTTTACATGCAGAGTACCTGACATTCCCCATTCGGAGGAGTTCAGAAGATCAGCAGAACATCTCCTCAGCTTTCTCTCGAGGATATGTGGCTGAACTGGCCTGCAAGCCAGTCACTAGCTTCTGTTTGCTTCAGCTCTGCTCTTACCCTACAGATGTGTACTTGTGCTGGGCTCATTTGTTATGGTTTTATCTTACCTTAATTTTTGTTAGGTGATCTTCAGGGTATGTTCATATCAGATACTTCTGAAAAACCAAAGTATACAGTATTTCCACATGCCGCACTAATAAGATCTTAAAAAATTTCTATCAAGTTAGTTATGACATTTGTCTCTTAAATTCATGTTTGGTCTCTGTCAGAGCATGTTTTTCATGACTCCGCCTCACTGTGAAATATATCCTCTATGCTGAAAGCTGGTTTTAAATTAACATGTCCATAACTCTGTTCAGCCTCCTTCAGTAGTGCTCAACTATTTTATAAATAAACTGAACCTGTTTTGGTACAGCAAAAATGACATTATCCTTCAAAGAACACTTTCTTAAACCTGCATCTTCTGTCATTCATGGGAGAGTGGCATTAGTTTTTATACAAAGAGAATCTTAACATACATGATGTGAGTTTGTACTATTAAATGCCTCAAACCTCCATTTACTTCACTGCCAAAAGTAATAGACTGGAGAAATCAATACTGAGGTTCAAGGCAAGAAAATGTAGCTACAGAGCTTTTCTCATTCTGCTTTTGCTTTTAGCCAGACTGTGGTTTGTATGTGTTTGCTCTGCAGTCATGCAACTTCCAGAACTGAGAAGTTTTGTTGCAATAGGCTACAAAACAGTGGATGCACCAAAACCTACTGGAGTATCAGGGTTAGTCTATGCCATGACACCATAAGAGGCTTTTGGTTTTTGCACTCTGCTATCAGGGGGATTGCGAATGCACATCTATTGTGGTATTTCACGCAGTGCTAGGAGGCTTATTCTCCAAAAAGCTTTTCTTTTTCCTGGCTGTGAATTGAGAGGATGTCATCAAAGGTTTTTTCGGACTGGGTGAAGTGACCAGAGTCTCTTCTATCGCTATTTTCTGAATAGTTGTAATGTTCTAATATTTTTCAGGCTTTTGACTAGTGTGACAAAAAACTTTCTTCATTTCCATCTTCACTTCCTTTCAGTCTCTTAGCCATGTATCGCTAGACAGAGTACTTTGTCTATTTTAATATATGACTAATCTTTTCAGACCCATTTCCATTGCTGTCTGTGCACTACAATTGCTAACTGTATTATACCATTCAATATGGTACGCAGCAGTCCATCAATCTTCTTTCTTCATCTAAAGGCAGAAAATATATAGTAATTGCTTAATAAATCTGCCATTTCTTTATCTCAGTCTCCAATTCTCCATTTGCATTTTTAGTAGTTTTATCTTTAGGGCTGGCTGGTCATCTAACCAAGACAGGGTGATAGCTAACTTTTATAGTACAGAAAGCAATAGGATTCTATGGCGAATTAATATTTTTTTTATTAATAATGGGTACTAAATCTTGATGGAATAGTTAATGTCGTGCATAGCTCCAACCCCCACAGAACTTGTCTTGGGCACCTGGGATGGCTAATGTTTTCTGCTGTAGTATCAGAAATATATGTTAGTTGAATCTATTAATGATTCCAGTTTTTTATATATATTGACAAGAACTGTCTGCCAGGAAGAAACCTAAAAGTTCTAGCTAAGAAAAACAAAGGAAAACCAGAAAGCCCATCTTGTTTATTAATTGTTTATTAATCACGCTTGTGTTTTACACCTTATTCTGTGCTACATTGAAGCTTAAGATGACTCCATTACCTATCTGAAGTTTAATTTTCTATTTATTGTTTGCCTTCTGAACTTTGAGCTGTGTGATAGGGAGGATTTGCAAGGAAGCATTTATTCCTGCTCTTGCTTATCTGCACTTGACATTTCTGAAAAGGAGCTTCTGTTGAGCAAACCTTTTGATTTGATAGCGAAAATTTTCAGCATTTAGGAAGCGTGGACCTGTGCACACTCATAAAATATATGTCATCAGCAAAACAGCCTTTTGTGAACATATTTGACCCATCCTGTCCCTCCTACTTTTCAGACTTGGGCCAGAATATCCAAGCGAGTTCAAGATCTCTGTCTTCATCTTCAGGGAACTCCATAGCATAAGTCTTCAGATATCTAAAAGATCTTAAGAAATTCCAGCATAAAGCCTGTTTTGGAAAACTTGCATGATGCACCTTCCTATTTAGGACTAAATCTCATTTCTGATGACAATAAAATTCTTAAGGTTGTGCTTGAGACCATGGACTAAACTGGAAATTTTAACAAATGGAAATCTCACAAACTTCTCCTATCTTTAAACTATGTGTTTGCTAGAATAAATACATAGCAATAGACAGAAAAGAAAAAACCTCCCCAAACCAAATACTTTTAAAACCAAACTAGAAAACCTACTAAATCAAGACATTGATTGCCTGGGCTCCTGAGGGACTCTTAATAAATGAAAACACGTGGCTGATATTTAGTTATTTTACCTAAATACATACCAAGGAAATATTAAAAGCAACCTCTGTAGAGGACTTTCGTAGAACTACCAAAATGTACTGCTTCTTGCTACTATTACAGTCTACAATCAAAATTCAGGAGCAATATAGAATCCCTCATTTATTTTTAGTTGAGTGCCAAAGCAAGAGGAATAACCATGTATGACACACAGCTCCAGTCTCACGCTTTAGGGAACCTAGGAGACTTTATTTCTGGGGGAGTAGAGGTACATAAGGGAGTATACAGTAGAAGAACTACTGCTTTAACATTTAAATTTTCAAAATAATGGGAAAAATAAAAAGAGAAAAGCTTTCTAGTTAAGCTGTACAAATATTTTTTCATGGAATCTGCTAGTGTAATTTTTTTTCAGACATTAAATGGACCAACAGTAAGTATGTGACATGAATCAGACTTCCTGTGGTGTGTGGTCCAACACAAGCTGCATACAAGTGGGGAGACTGTCTCAATCTTTAAAAAAATGTATTTTAATGTTGACAAGCAAGCACAGCAAGAGACAGAAATGTAGTCTGTACAGTGCAAAGACAGATTCTAAGACTGTAGATGTTAAAAAGTAGTTACAAGAACACTTAATCCAGACTCATGATACAATTCCTGCTTGAAAGGTGGGATAGCCACATCCATTTAATTTACTGTCTTTTAGAGAACTAGATACGCAAACTAAAATCAAAGATCTTACTGCAGTGAGACTGCTGTGTGTGAATATCTCTCTTTTCTCCTTTCCCGTTATGGAAGAACAGTGTCTTTCTTACTCTTCAGTTTGCTTCTGATTCACCTAGGAATCTCAAATTCCTTTCAATTTTTCAGAGCATTCAATATTTAGAAATATTCTTATTGCTTCTATTGTTCTTGATTATTCAATCTTACTTGATAAAATTGGTCTCTGCTGCCCTATTTTCTTTTGGTTTCACCTTGGATGAATTTCAGTTATCTCCTATTCTTGTGCTCTCCTTGTGAATTTTGATCATGTTTTCTTGGAGTATTTTACATTCTTTAAAAGTTACTTATATTAAAAAAATAGCTTTATTTTTGTTACAGTACTTTCATTCTTGGGTGTTTATATTGAATTACAGTGTTTTATCAAAGTGTTCTCTAAAATCAAATTCATCTGCTTTACTTTTTCTCATTTGGCATATGAGTTCATGGACAGCCTTTTTGATGTTGCCTTGTGAGGAAACCAAAAGGATCAATCCCACTCCCTTTTAAAGCCAATGGCAGAAATCAGTCCGATTTATCTAGGAGGAAGATCAAGGCTTCTTGTAAATGTCCCTAGAAATGTCTCCCATGTTTCAGATCTGCAGTTGTTCTCCCAAACAATACCTCTGCCCTTTTTCACAGGTCTCATGAAACCTTTCCTGATGTTCTACAGATGTACAGCAGCATATGTTATTCATCTAACAGGCAAAATGAACACCTAGGTAACTTCTTACCATCCATAATTCTTTACCATTACAACTGACCTTCTTCCTGCACTGGTTTCCACTACACATTTGATAAAACGTGCATTCTAGTATTTTTTGGTCCATATGAGGTTTGTCCTTCAGTCAACCTTCGATTTTTTTTTTTATTTAAGTAATCAGTGTTTTCTAAATATCTTCATGGAGGTAAGAAGGCAAGCCTGCCTTTGCTATTGGTGTAACAGTTGCATATCAAGGCTTATACCTGTAAACTACTAAACATCTGAACTACAGATGACTTCACTTAATAAAATCTCTGAGGTCTATTTTAAAAGGCTATGCTTCTACAATGATGATTGCAGTAAAGCCTAGAACTGCAATGAATTAAACAAATATAAAATGGATTGTTTCTTTTCTGTCTTGTAACAAAAAGCTATTTCTGGGAAAAAGAAACTTAAAATTGTTCTGTGACAGCAATGCATATGAAGTTGGCTTCCATGTTCAGGAGCAGAAAAAAGACTAGAGGCAGAAGGCAAGAGAATCAAGTAGTATTTTGAATTATTTTTCTACATGGCAGGTCTATGAGCCACTTAATACTGTGTGGGGATTAAAAAAAACCACAAACCATTACATAACAGAAACAAACCAATGAGCCAACTTGACACTTGAATCATAAATTGATTCAGGGATTTCTATAGAAATTACAGAAATTATATATGTGAGAATACCATTGTGCAGCATCTATCTTCCTCTAGCTTGCTTTGACTGATCAGCTACACAGTGCAAAATGTTTCAAGTAGAAGCTCAATGGGTGGAAAAGTTGTGATCCTAGTAAAGTGCTAAACTTTTACTGATTTCAACAGAGCCAGGGTTTCACCTGAGGAGCCACGTGCCATTCCTAATTGTCCTGGGTGCATTCATGGAGCTGAGAGTGGGGGAAGTTGATATGAACTGTACTAAGAAACTGCAATTAATGACACATAGTGATCACAAAAATCATTCAAGAAAATGGTTTATTCTATGGGAAAGGAATGCAGCAGTGAATGCATATTATATTTATATATACATATATATACAAACTGTCTATTGTAGTGATCATAGGGATACTATACTGATAAGTAAACTTAAATTCTGAGTTTAAAATTAGCTGTTTACCTTAGAAATTTTATTCCTTGTTACCACTCTTATTGTTGGAGCAATAAGTTCCTTTCTAAGGCATCAGGAAAGCAAGACATTTAGTATGAAGGTTCTCTGAAGGTCCAGGAACACCAAGAAGGTAAGATCCACTTGCTAATGAACTGCTCAGTGTCATCCCTGCAAAGTTTTTGCTTCTTGACAAGCAGCAACAGCAGGAGGGTTCAGATCAGAAAACAGGATCCTTGGGTCATGAGTGATTTAAAAGGCTGACATATATGGTGTGCCCACATAAATAAAACATCTATTAGTTGCCCAAGGTAGACATGATGTGACCACAGTGCACAGTGCATGTCACAGCTATGTATGAACTGAAGAAACAAATATGACAGAATAATGATGGTGTCCTTGTGTACTCCAGACAAAACATAGCATGTACTCGGCTGTTGTGAGTTGAACAATATGGATGTGGGCTAGTCCTTACCATTTAACCATAACCAAAGCCTGAACCACACAAAACGTGTGTGAAGTCAAATATACCAGGCAAGGAACAGAATAGGACAACCATGAATCATATGTTGGTTTTGAACTGTCTTGCAAAACTAACATCGATATAAAATATTCTATCCTATAATGATACAGAATACATATAGATATAATGTCAGTTATGGACCAAAACATCCATCTGGAGGATCTTTTTTTTGTTTAGGCTGTTTCCAGTTCAGACACATGGGAGTCTGGAAATCACTTTATCCTTGCCAGCATGTATAGGTTTCTGGGTTTTATTGTTCACTGTTTCTGTCTTTTATTGTATTTCCTTTACAGCTGTGATTTGTGGCCATTTGCCTTTTTGCTGACATGTACTAAGAGTAAGTCAATATTTATAAAGTACTTTTTTCTATGCCTTCCTTTTACTAGAGACTTTCCTAATTGTAATGAGCTCCTTTTTCAGAAAGCAAAATACAATTTGGGTGCATATGCCAACAATAATTCTACTTGTCGAAAGAAATAGATAACATTATAACTGCCCAAAAATTTAATCACAAGAAATGCAATAATTCATACGGGAAATCATGTTTTACAATTTCTTTCTTTCCATGGGGTTTATAGTAGTTCAGGGAAAAAATTACACTGTTTAGGCTAAGCATGCAGAATGGTATAGAAAGGCAATTTAATGCAAAGAGTCTAAAATGTATTAGTGTTTCCTGCCAACAGAAACATATCTGAGACTACAACAATAAAAACACCATATGAGAACTTGGAAAAAAGGGATTTTATATTTAACTGTTGTATAATATACTGTCTTTGATTTTGTTTGGAATGTCAAGATTTTTCTGGCAGTTCTTCTGGGAGCAAGTATAATGTAGCATATAAAATAACCTCTCAGCTGTGAAGTGTGAGATTCAGTTCTGTCATTTGTGTAACATTGGGCTAATTCATTGCATCAGTTTTGTTCCATATTGGTAACCATATAAGTGAAGATGGAATCTTGGCCAGATCTTGTATACTAAAATCCACCATAATTTTAAATTCTGCTTTACTCAAATTACTTTTTAACAGTATCAACTCATTGCTCTAAAAACAAACAACAACAACAACAAAAAGTCACAAACTCAACAAAACCAATCAACTCATAAAAATCAGCTATTCAATCAAAAAGTTACTAACACAGGATTTTTTCATTTTCACATTTTTTTTCATTTTCATACTAATCGAGTTGTGCTCTTACTACATGGCTTGGGGAAACTGATAACCTACATGAAGCTAGACCTTTAAAGACAGACTTCAGATGTATGAGCCTGGCTGGAGGAAAGTGCAGAGAGCTTCTGTGCTTGGTTACCTTACAGAAAGCCTGACTAGAGTCCCAGCCATGGTTGGCACAATGGCTTAGCTCTGAGCATGCAAGCTCTTCCCAGGAAACATCTCTGTCATCCATCATATTCTGGTGGTATCTTGATACCTTCTATTTACTGAAGGCATCTTGATTAGTGACAGGGAGGGACTGATTCACTTGAGATACGTATAAAAACTTCAGAAAGAATGTGTAAATGCAAATTCATTACTCAAGTATGTATCCAGCCTTTGCAAGAATACAATCAGGATAAGGATTTATAGTCTGTTTTTATTATTTGTGTGTGGTGTGTGTGTGTGTTTTTGTTTTGGTTTGATTTTTGTCAGTTTTCTGCAAAGCAATACTCTCTTCCTACAACCTAAATTAAATATAGGGGAGAGTCAGTAAGTTATTTGTTGTAGTGCTCCTTTCAGAAATACAAAGAAAATTAATAGCTTGTTTTTTGAATTTGGACAATGCATAATAGGGGTAGTACATGTAGCTTGGAACTGAGAAGAGACTCTGCTCACTCTACTTTATACATACTAATTTGCCCTGGAAAGGGGAGAACTTAGCAATTCAACAGTCACTTGAGGTTTTTATAACTGTGATGTTCCCTGCCTAGAAATGGAGTTCTGCAGCAGAGTGAGGAAATGAGCAGCAACAGGAGGCTTTAAAGAAAACAGGCCACAGCAAAGAAAAGCAGGAAGCTTAAAACGAAGATGATAGATGCAGTTCAGAATAATGACTATATACTTTTCATCAAGATTGATAGAGATTTCTTTGCCCAGCAAGGAAACTTATCAACAGTGCAATGTAACAATTGGGACAGGAGATTCTTTGTACTCAATACCTCTTAATGTCTAAAGAAAAAAAAATAACAGCTTGTAGGTTAAGTCTTGCCATACTCTGATATAAACTCTTAATTTTGTTCAACACTATAAAAACACAGAAGATGCAGAATGAGATTTTTTTTTAATACTTTCATTTTTATTGTCGGATATAAAATTTGAGCAGTTATACAGGAACACAGTTCTATGAACTGATGTATTTAAATGTTAATATGACCATAATAACCCAGCATAGTTTATATTTCAAGGGAACTTTTTTAAGAACAGAGTAAGTTTCTGCTTCAGAAAGAAGTCCACCAGCAGTATATAGTGACTTAGAGCTGATATGATAATATATCTCTAAAGAGTCTAGCAAATAATTCTGAACAAACCAGCTATTTATACTGCACTTTCACGCAGCGAGACCTCTGGAGATGTAATCTAAGAGTTTTGAGCTCTGTACAAGTACTAATCATCAGAAGAGCTTGACAGCTTTGTAATTTTTCTCTCTGTGCATTCCCATGGCATAGTAGTAAGGTGATTCATAAAACAAGTCAGCAACAGATTTAGGATTATAAATATGCAAATTAGGAGAAAATATTTTAATAATTTTTTTCTATATTTATATGTAGCAAGATTTACTATTGGATTTCATTCTTTCTTCTGTTGGTGACTCCTGCAGTAGTTGTAAGTGATGCCTTTGATGTTGTGACACTGTTGGCAGTGTTCATCTCCCATCGTGTTGGGTATAGACACCAAAGGTGTAATAACAGTTTGTAAGAGAAAAGAAGTTGAGAAGAGCGTGTGTGTGTGTGTGTGCACACGCGCGCGTGTGTGATTTCTGAAGGCATTATTCATGCCCTGAACCATGCCCTATGCTTTTTAAATGGTGACACTTATTTCTAGCCAGATGCTACAGGAAATAAAGAAGAAATCCACAAATGAAAGAATTTTGATTAGAAAATTTCTTCTTCCATATTGAGATGAGAGAAGGCTTGCCATCCCACCTGTTTCCCAGCTGGTTTGGGAGGGCAAATAGGAACTGCTAGAGCTTAAGGAGATATCAAAATTGATTTTTAAGCTATCTTGACAGTTTGAAAATACATTTAACTGGATCACTAGGAGACTAAATAAATTTGGGACATCATCAGTAAGTCCATTAAAATTTCCCCATCTATTACATAAAGCAACAGGGAGCAAGAGCAGCTCATTTAGAACCACATCTTCCAAATTCAGCAATAAAAAGTGAAAGGCCATCTTTTTCCATTTCTAATGCCTGCTGGAAGTAGATAAAGGAGAGCTTCATGTGTTTTCCATCCATTTGTATTCCTTCCTCCTTTTACCTCTTAGTTGCTTCAGTACTTCAGGATATTGTGTTGCATTAAACAGTAGGTCTTTCCACTGTATAACCTTCAGAAGGGTTATACAGTGTTTTACAGGCTCTTTTGTAGGTGGACTGGAATAAATGAGAAGGGGTCTTTCTCTGGAGAATAACATACTGCTAAATAAGAATGAATATTGTAAGAACTGCTCCCCAAGGAACTGAAGTACGTAAGAGGGGTGTAGTGTTTGACATGAACAATTAGCATATGGAAGCTGGAAAAGTGAGACTTGAAGGTAGTTGGTTTTGTGTATGAGGGTCAATGGACTTAACTTACTTGACAAATAAAAATACATTTTTTTTTCACCTCTATGCAATAACAATTATTCAGCTCCTTCAGAGAAAGTGGGGAGCAAAGCAAGGTGGGTATTTTAAGCATATAAGAAATATGTACGTAAGGTCAGTAGTTGGTTGTGTGTGTATGCAGGAAGGTGAGGGAGACACTCATGTTTCCCTTCAGCATTTAGGAGATGGTGATTATTACTTAAAGAAACTTTGCAAACTGCATATCTCATAGATAACCTTTCATGTCTTTAAATTACAAATAATTAGAATAAAACAAGAGGTCCAAATATCCTTGAACAATTTAGAAATTCAGAACAGAATCTAATCCAATCTAGTATTAAGGCTTTCATCTTTTCATGGCTGCCTGATTAGCCCTAATAAAGATTTTGGTTGGTGCTTGGATAAGTATAGAAATATTTTAACATTCAGCTGGAAGTGTGGAACTACCAGAAATTCACTTTTGTAACTTTGGCTCATCTTTCTTTCCAATGACTCTTACATATTATTCACAGGACTCTACTTATTTTTCCTTTTGATGTAGAAGGGGGTGGTAAAAGTCAATCTGATTATTTCAAAGAGCTGTTTTTCTTAGTTCCCCTTGTCTATATTAACAGTTACATCTTCAAAGAACTTGCAGAGGAATGTATTCTGAACTCACCTTTGGACACGCTAGTTTTTTCAGTTTCCATTCATTACCATAGCCATAGTGTCATTTCTAAGAAATTCTTTAAAATTCATTGAAAACTCATAGGTTTATGGATTAATTTGTCTCTAAACAGCCTGGTGAAATTGCATTGCATTTTCTCCCTCATCTGCAATCCCTTTGGTGCACAAGAGTTTTGCTAAAGGAAATACAAAAGATGAACTTACTCAAATATAAAGAAGCATTGTGAATGATCTTTCAGATAATCTGTTGGTCTGGATTTAATATCTCTGAAACTTCTCAAACTATTCTAATACAGTATACTCTACTCTCTAAAGCATATTTCTGTGCTTAAACTGTGCTGCTTTAAAACTTTTGTTGCCATAAAGTAGAAATCTTTTTCAGCATTACTCCCCCCCGGTATGATGACAGTCTGAGAACAGCCTAAGCTAAAATTTAGAGTTATATTTTCAGAGTGAACTTCCTGTTCATATTTTTTTCCCCTCTAACAACTTGTCTTTTCAGTAGTTGATGAGTATTTATTGGGAATCAGACGCATCTCAGAAATGGCACCACTAGACTGGTGCCTTTAGCAATGAGTATGTACATATACACCATCCCCAGCACCACCCTCTAGCCTGAAAATTTGGATGGGAATATATAAACTCTTTTATTTTAATAGCTACCAATTATTATAGTCTGCACACAAATTTCTTATGTTTTCCATTCAAACACAGAGTTTCAGAACAGTCAGGACTATAATTTTGACATTATTGTGATGGTGATCAGTGCTCAGGGCCAGTGCTCCAGGTGACATCATCACTGTAATATGATACCTGTGAGATAGCAGGTATTTTGTGTAGGTTCATATACATCCTTCTTGTTCCTTTCAGTTTATTCTAGTTTCATAGAATAAAGGAAAAGGCTTCCTTCCATGTTATCAGTGGTGATAGTTAAGTCAGGCTTCAGGTTTTAAATTGGATTATTTTTCCTAATCATGGCATAATCTAATGGGTAAAATGTTCATTTTTTCCTTTTAAAGTATCTTTTAATTAAAAATATGAGACATTTACTCAGGAATCATTCACATATACATGATAACTTTAAAACTCTTTTCTCTGATTCCCTTGACACCTCCAGAAGCATCTGACAACAGTAAAACCTGCTGTATCTTGTCTCCAAATCATCTAAAAGTCCCTTATCTCTTTCTAACATGTACAATAGCAAGAAATTATTCTCTTGGAGTAGCAGACTAAATAGGATTGTCGGTGTCTTAGGCACACTCTCATCTGTGGAAAGGCTCAGTTAACACAAGTTTGTCACAGAAACAGCAGAGAAGAGAAAAAGCCAATTTTGCCATGAAAAGAGGACGTAAAAACCAAACCACCAAGGAATTTGATCTGACACCAGACAAGGGAAATAACAGCACAGCACAGGAACAGTTCTGGTGTTTGAATGCTCTGTGCTGCTTTTGCTGATATATCAGATCTGCCTGTGATTCCTACAATCATGCTTGCTTCTAGACATGTTTAAAGTGTTCAATTGTCAAATAAACGGGGAATATGATTTCTCCTAATTCTTTTTGCAAACAGCAAAGGACCTTCCCCCCCCCGAAAAAAAAAGAAAAAGTGATAAAAAAATTGCACTAAAGAACAAAATCTGGGACACCCATTTTCCTAGTCAAAAGGTAGAACAAACTGCATTAAACCTAACAAATGTTGTAATTTTTCACTTTCAACATTGGATCTTCAGTTTCAGTCCTGATTCACTATATGTAACATGAAATTCAGGACAATTTCATTTGTATACAGCTGTCTACTAAAGTTAGAGAAGGGATTTAGAGATTTTAGATAAAATCTATATGAATTTAATTTTAGAAATATCAGTGTCTTAAGAACTTTTAAAAATACAGAATGCATTAAATTTTCAAGTCTATCTACTTGGCTATGCTTGAGCTTATGAATAGTTATTTAGAAGCTTAATTTCACCATCTTGAATATAAATTTCTTCTTTTTTTCTTTCTTGAAGTAACCTTCCCCTTCCCCCCCCGCCCCTGTTCTCTCCCCCTGCCTCAGTGTAGCCTTCCACTGAAGATTTGTAAGAAAAAGATGTTTTACTGGCTGAAAAATGGATATTAACTGTGTATGGGTAAATGATGATTGTAGACCTTTATCATCTGTGCTGTGTGTTAGACACTTAGATCATGGGTTAAAAGAGGGATTTGCTCATTTCAGGCACTTAAAATGGAAAGGTAGGACCAGAATGAGGTGGAACGATAGATGTGATTTATCTTTCAAGTAGATCAGTCTAAAGCATGTGTAGGCTCACTGATTCAGTTAGACAGTTCAACGTAGATTTACAGTAGTGTATGGAAATTAGGATCTGGAGTCAAATGTCTTTTACACTCTTGGGAGGGTTTCTTATTTTTTAAGTGAAGGAAGAAAAGTCACGAATAGAGTAAGATAGAATAAAAGAGAAGACATAAATAAAAGATAAAATCTTATTAAACACTCCATGTACTATTATCTTCTAATGCTCCGTTGTAAGAAAGGAACTAAAGGAAAGAATAATGAGCTGTAAAAAAAGGAGAAAGAAAATAAAGTCAGAATATAATGGCTTATAAAGAGATGGTGCACATAGGCAGGTAACTGTCCATATTGGAAAGTGCTAAACAATATCTCTTTCCATTTACTATATTTTCAAACTTTGTGATCAACATCCCTGTATAGAACATCATTCCACAGCTATTTAATAAACAAAACCTTTAGCATCAAATTGTTAGCTTAAATTCTATTATGAATGGAGAAAGATGGGACTATTTACTCTGCAAATCATAGTTATTTCCCTGGCTGCCTTCTAGTTCCTGGAAGGAAAGTGAATTGCTTTGGATCTAACCCTCCTCCATGTCTTGAGTGGACCAATTCAGAGTGATTTACTGATTATCTGCTAGTTTGTTCTGTTTGGCTAAACATAATGTTTGCTTGCCTTGTTGAAGAATTCCAAATGCTTTCTTCATCAGACTTTCAGGGACTATAACCTACTCACCAGGTATTCCAAGAACTATCTCAAAATGGATTTTCCAGTTGTGCATCAGATAACAGTATTATTCATTTTTTGCCATGCACAGCCTCTCCTCTGAGAAATCCATTTTGAGTTGAGCTAATGGCCATTCAGCTGCATAAAGAAATACAGCATAGAGCAATGCTAGAATTGATTGGACGACGGGATACCATCACAACCTGCACAACAAAACAAAACGTTCAACAAGCAGCACGACTTAAAATCTGACCTATATTCACCACAAGTTGGGGGAAAAAATCTGAGATCATATGTTCTTGCTAGAAGACAATACACTGAAGATTTTTTTTTTTTAAACTTTCTCAAAATATTTCGATTTTCTCCAAAGTGGTGCTATTTCTTTAAACAGTTGTCCCATTTTTCATTTTAAGAGTTCATTTGCACAAAAATATTTTCACTTCTCTCTCTGATTTGTTTTGCTGTAGGGAAGGCTTCTTCCTTTGGTGTTCTGCACATTCTGAACATTTTATTAGGTATTTCAAATACTCAACACGCAATAAACTTTTTCAAGGACTGTATTGCAGAGATAAAAATATTGATTAAAATTCTGTTTATTTTGTTTTGGATTCTGAATAATGCATTTTCTGCTTACTTTGTGATTCTCTAGCAGTATTATTTTATAGATTCACTGCTGCTAAAAATCATACGGTAAGACTGACAAAGTACTCGCTTTCTCTTAGTAGTTCTTGTGACTGCTTGGAGTCCATTCAGATGATCTTATGCTGGTGGCTGGGTTTTTTGTCATTCTAATTGGGCTTCTGTCATTTTAATGACTGAAATAAGTTTTGACTCTGAATTATGTCCTGCCTTGGTCCTTCATCATCTCTTTTGAGTTTATACAGGATCCTAGAATAAATCATATTCTGGCTTTCACAAGCTTTCATAAGTCCCTTTTGTTATGTATACATATGGAGTATATGAATACATGCTGTTTAATAACATATATATCTTATGAAAAAGTACAGGTGAATTTAAGGCTAAATATATATTTCATTTTGGAACTGAGTCTATTAGTTTTAGAAATATCTTTTATAGGAATGCAAGGGCATAGCCAGAGACAATTGAAGTCAGTGGAAAAGACTGTCATTTAGGGACTAATATTTTTCTACAATTTTTAAGGGAAAATTTATTTTTTTTTACATTAAAATGCTTTTACCAGACCATAGTCCAAAAGACATTGAAAATTAAATTTTGCTTTTAAGAGTGTACTTATAAAAATTATAGGATTTACAAAGTGTATGAAGTGCAGGAGATTTTTGGCAACTCTAAACCATTGTACAATTACTGAAAAACTGCAAGACTTAAATAATTAAAGTATTGAATATAATTTAAAGAATCAGCTGAATAGATCACGTGCCTTGGATCAACATCCACTAATGGGCAGTTAATCAGTTTACAAATGGTGCCTGCTAAAGTCACAATGAAAAGTCATAACTTAAAAAGGAGAGAAGATGTGTATACAGTGGATAGAGAAATGAAATTCATAACTTAGCTTCACTTGGTCTGTGTGTCAAGGAACGGACACTGTGTTGCCCATTGCCAGCTCCTGCCTGTGTAAAACTTCAAATAAAAGGACAGAGAAGGAAGTGAAACACTATGGTTCATAAGAAAATATGGCATAAAAGAAAATAGAATGTTCTACTAAAAGTAGGGGCCTTGTACCAGAGTTAATACACATTTGGAGATTAATATAGTCTTTATAAGTATTTTATAAGGGATTTTTAATCTTAAAACCTAGATTCTAAAGAAACTAAATAAAAGTGCAAATAAAATACATTATTCTGATAGTTTGTACATGAATTTTCCATCAATATATCTCCACAAATTGGAGAAATATTTGGTTCATTTTTCCAATATTAAATAATGTAATGAACTAATCTTTTTAGAAGAAAAAATCACAAATAATATTGAATTGAAAACATCCTTTAGTAAAAATTATCTTATTCAGTCAGAAATTAAATAGCTTTAGTAATAGGATTTAGATTTAAATTACTGCTACTCTTGCTTACCAATTGTCTTTCAAAATATCATAGTATATTAGTTCCACAGCACTTTAATATCGCCCTACATTTTAATAAAATATTACCTGCTTTCATATCTCCATCTTAATTACATATATGTGGAAAATTGCCACAAAGAGAAAAAATATCTTTTCAAACTAACTGATATTTCCAGCAAAAAGGTGGTTGTTACCGTGGAGATGAACTCTTGAGTTTTCCAGCTGCTATATTTCTAAAAGTAACTATTCACATAAACAACCCACTAGAAGCAGAACAACAAAAAAATCCCAAAGAGTATAAGTGACATAGCAGTGTTCATGAAGTGTTCGTTAATCATACCAGGTTGGATGAACGGCAAAACCATATAATTACATTTTCCAGCTTTTATCACATATTATGTTTACCAGTTTGTGAATAAGAACACATTTACATAGTTCTCAACTCTAAGTTAAACTTCTTTTTTTAGCTCTACCTGATGTGATAAACTTCTCTCTGAAACAGAGATGCAAATACTAGATTAAAACATAGTAAGAGACATTATGATGTTATGAAAAATATGAAAAATATTAATTTGTATATTGTGAGATCCCACTGATTTTACAGTCAAAACAATTGGATTCGTTTAAGGTCTATTTTGACAGGGAAAACACGCAGCATGGGTTTTAGTAGCACTGCTATCTGGAAAACCTGAGCCTCTCTTTAATAATATGCATATTTTGTATGTACATTATTGACTTCACAGTGAGTTACAAATTTGAAACATCTAAGTCTGTACTCTGACTATGGGACAAGTTTACATTGTTAATATAGATGTCACAACATGTTTTGAAATATGCAATACTGACAATGAAGGAGGAAATTTGACTGAACTAGGAAATAGAACCAGTTAACCACATTTATATTAGCTTTAAGCCATTTCCAAATGCTGTACAGAAAAATACCGATAATGAACATTGTCATTAAATTTAAATCACAGTCATTGTAGAGTGTAATGCTATTTAAATTTCTCTCACCATTTGACTGAGTAAAATTTTTCCAGTTACATGGAATAAAAGAAAGAATAAAATGTCTTATTTCTGCTGACAGCTTTCAGACTTCCCTTCTTCTGTGTCTTTTAAAGAAGACAACTTATGAAGTCCTTGCCTTACAAATGACTCTGTTATCTCAAGAAATTATATGCATGGCACTGTCTATGAAAGGAAAGACCACTCCTTCTTAATTGGATGGTAGAATTGGAATTCTTTCATCTTAAAATCAGAGTTTTTCAGAGGAAGGAAAAAGTAATCGAACCAATAGCAAAGAATAGAGAGAGAATGACAAAAGATGAAATTATGAGTAATCATTAAAAATAAAATAGTGTAACCTTCCTAAGTTTGCAAGGTATCTTCTTTCCTCTTTTTACAATCTTGGTATGTCACACCTTAGTTGACAGTGGGGAGGAAGAAACTACTGAAGGCCAAGTCTTTGGGTTCTGAAAATGATCTTACAGAGAGGGTAATGGAAAGAAGGCTAAACAATCTTGTGGTGGATGAGTACTTCTGAAGATTTACAGCTTTTTAGTTCTGCTAGGTCACATCTGGAACCCTCAGTTAAACCATAAGTCTTGATTAATGGAAAGTTTTGATGATCTGGTACTTTGGCACAAACATAGTTTAATATTTCTTCAAAAGTCTTAAATTCACCTACTTTTGCTTCAAGAAAGCTGTCTGAGAGAAGGTCTTACTGCTCACAAATGATTACGCCCTTCACAGTTTTGTCGTTGTTCGTTTGCAATGAGTGTTCATAAAGCTAAATCAATGAAGACTGCATTAGGTGGGACTCTGAAGGGATTAGGGGAACAGAGAGAAGTATGTATAGCACAGCTTATCTGGGAGGCAAAAAGCAGCTTAGTAGGGCTGATGTACTTTTTCCACTCTCCAGAAGTTGCTTGAGACCAATAGCTGAGGACAGAAGTTCAACAAGAGGCCAACATTTTGCTGTGCCTCAGTGGAAAAAACCCAGGTCCACTCAATCTGATTGCATTACAAGTGGCTTTCAACAAGGTAAGCTGAGTCTGCTATGGACTGTTTCCAGCAGCTGTACTGTGTTCTGGGAGGATGGGGCTTGTTATTTAAGTGCTTAAGACTGCATCAAGAATATGCAGAAGCTAAATTTAGCACTGCCAATTTGAACTCTTGGGTTTGGCTTGTTTGATGTGTTTTACTGGCAAGAAAGAAAAACATGTAGGGTTAAAAATATGTACCTTAAAAATAATATTGTGTTTTTAGGATCAGAGTCTATTTTTTAAACAATTTAATGGAGCTTCTTGAAAATGTTATATACATGTCCAAAGGCAAAATTTAGAATACTTTGTGCAGCAAAAATAAATTGCAGACTTGTAGAATGTTTTGCATTTTGTGATTGCTTTGAAGAAAAAGCTGTTCTGTGAGGACTATTCAAACTTTTTAGATGTCTTATTATAATCTTGGGGGCTCTGTGAAGTATGCTCTTCAGTCAAAGAATGGGGTGGCGGAGGAAGGATGTTGCCTCTTTTGGGCCCATACTAGTGTCCAATGGCACTTGGGAGTAGTGTGTCCTGATAATAAAGTCACTGAATAGTTGGAAGAGGTATGACTTCAGTGTAAGGAAGCTGATGGACAGGTAGATTCTTTCTGTCATTAAGATACACTTTTAAAAGTCACCTACTCTTCCAGCAGCCCAGAGGACAGAGTAAAGTGCTAATGCAAGGAGAAAGAATAGCAAGTGCTTTAGACTGCCATTTCACCTTTAAGCAAAATCTATGTTATACTAACTGCTTTTGTGATAAAAGTCTACATAGTTTAAAAAAAAAAACCAAAACAAAACACGTATGCAGTACAACAGAACATAGTACATATAAATTTGCTATTAATTCTGTCAAAACTTATGCGCTTCAGCCAAGGAAAGACAAACAGGAATATGGAAAGATCCCCAAGGTTCTAAAAATTCTTCTTTTACAGTCACACCTATACTAAGGAATTCTGCCAGTAAACAGGTAACAACAGCATGTGCTAATCTAAACATTATATTTGATTTCTGTTAAGCAAATTTCTATGCCTCCCATACCTTCACCTAGCTCATTGTGGGGTAGAAACACTTCACCTGAAGAACTCAGGGCACTCTAATCCAAGAAGCCATAGTTCCTTTCTTGTTATGATCATACTCCATATCATCTAGGTCTTTCCCCACAACCACATGGTCTCCCACAGCTGCTCTTTGCCCTCACTCTTCTCTCAAAGGTAGATTCTGTGCAGCTAAAAGTGTTCCCATCTCCATTTTAGAATCAACATGCATGGTTCCTACAGCATTTCA
This sequence comes from Manacus candei, assembly GCF_025592945.1. NCBI lineage: Eukaryota > Metazoa > Chordata > Aves > Passeriformes > Pipridae > Manacus > Manacus candei. The sequence goes on from NW_026138076.1 coordinate 22,207,137, forward strand.
GTCACTAAACCACTATGTGTTAGCTTGAAGATGAGAAACTTGAAAATAATGAAAACACACAACTGTTTCAGGTTCTATCAGACACTTGGCAACTAGTTCTGCACCCTGTGAACTGATGCTTCTAAATTTCAAAAAAACAGTTTGGCTGTATTATGGTACCGATACAATATAATTAACTGTGTATGTGCAAATCTTTCAAATGGGGAGGAGAGCTTCTTTGAAAGTATAAAGGAAACATGCAAATCTGTACTGATACATGTCAGTGCATAAGTAGTTTACAGCAGGGATGATAGTTATGCAGATGGAGACATTGAATCTTACAGAAAGCTGTTTCGAAACAATGTAGAAAACAAGAGCTAACATATCCCACGATACCAGAACCCTGTTGATGGATAACCTCAACATGCCATTCCCTAATGCTGTTTGTGTGTACAAAGTATTTTTGTGAGTACAAGTGAATCACTGGGAGATCTGGCTGATAGTAGTACTGTTTCTATGATCTATATCTGTTGTTCCCCAATTCTGAAACATGACACTGTTATTAAAAAAAAAAAAGTTAAATGGAAAGAATAAATATAAAGTGGAAAACAGAAAGTTGAAAGCAAGCTACTTCTTCAACAGCTAGACAGAAGGCTTTCATTTAGTGTCCTTGGCTGAGGGAGACTGAAAAGAATGCCTTAGAGTGCCAGGCATCCAACATATATTGTGATGCAGCTCTAACAGAGTCAAAAATCGGTAATCAGTGTAATTGTTCACTAAAGCCAGCTCAAGTACACAGTAAATGATTTACAAAGCCCATTTTAAATTAGCATTCTGATGCAGTATGTCATTAGACACAAGTTAAAACATATGAACATACCTGAGCACATTAACAATAGCAGTCAAAGATTACAGAAAGTACTCTTACTTAAATTTTGTATTTTAAAAAATTTGAGTGTGAGATTTCTGCTTAACCTTATATTTTATCTGAACTCAACACTGTTTTCTAAGTGGCAGAGCTAGCAAGTTTGGCTGAATGGCTTTGCTGCTTTGAAATATATTTCTGAGGCAGCTCAAGTGTAAACATTTCCACAGATGTGAAGGTTTTGTGGGTATTTTTGCAGCATTTGTGTTTGCTGCCTGAAAATGACATACTATCCTGTTGCACTTCTCACTACATCTCTGGGCTTGGCTATTTTCTCCAGGAAGCATTTCTGTTGATCGTGCTTGCTTTGCTATGTCAAAATTATGACCTGAATATAAATTTTTCTTTTGTATTCCTGAAAGTGGACTTACGATTAACAATGAATTTGTTTTGCTTAAATCTTTTCCACAAATATTATCTGTAGGAAATAGTAGTAAAAAATGTTCAGTCATTTTGCATGAAATTGCCAACATTAATAGTAGCACTTGATTATATGACCCACATATTTTCTCAATTAACAAGAGGCGGCCTTCCTCTTGCCAAATAATCTGGTTTACTGCACACAGGTACATAGATCTATTAATTTGTGACAGGCCTACACTTCGAAAAATTGTTATATTTCCTTGGTATCCACAGAACAATTGCAGATGTTTTTCAAGCACCTTAAAAGGAAGACAAGCTACTCATGTCACACTACTTTAATTCCAGCTTCTATTGTCTTCTAAGGAAGCACAGATTTGCAAGGAAGACTATGGAACTTGCACCTGGCATCATGCTCTGTGACAGCCCTACTTTGCTTGCTGCTGTGCTGTAGCAGGAAAATGACATGCTGAGGGGAAACACAATTGATTCTGAAGACAGATCTACACAACTGACTCCTATTGACATTAAATGTTACTCACTGTAAGAATCTTAAGGGTGCATGGCTCTTACTGATGTTCTTGCATTAGCTTCTCAAAGAACAGCAGTCCTGAAAGGCATATGCGATCACATTGGGGTGCTAGGAAAACTTAGGATAACTGTAAATGCATAAGTTCTAGTATCTGCAAGTAAAGTTTCCAGGATCAAGGAATTTTACAGGTGTTAATAGGTACAGTGTAAGGGACAAACAGAAACACATCCATTGTCAAATAACGTCCAATTTATCTAAATAAATAATTAATAAGGGAAATAAAATATTTTATTTTTAAAATAAGGAATGAAAAAAAAGTATTGCTAGGACGATGTGCAAGTAGAAGAATTGTAATAACTCATCTCTAAAAGCCATCTTAACTGATGTTCAATAAAGTAAATGTGATTCCCAGTCATCACTAGGGGGTGCTCCTCTCCTAAGCACATTAGGAAAAGGCACAAACTGTACATTCCTATAAAAGAGTTTTCTTGGTGAGATGTTAACATGCACATGGTCTATTTAAAGAGTTTCCTATGTTTCTAAAAGTAAATTTTAAAAGGTAAGAATATTTTGATAACTAACCTTTTGTCACGTTCCTTGAATTTGTGAATCTTTGACTAAATTGAATGTTAAAATTAGTTTAGAAACGACTGTGTCTTGAGAAACTGGGATGTTTTATTCTCCTTAATTTGAGTCAGTTAATGAAGATTATTATTGAATATCTTATTCCTGCTTGGAACTCATAAAGTCTCATAAGACTATCATGTTCTTAATTTTCATTGTCAGTTTGTAATCATTAACTTAACATTAATTAATACTTCCCTATTTATTATCCATATACTTTCAAAGAAATTTATAATTTAATACTCTTTGACTTAAAGGAACAAAAGATAAAAGCTTTCCAAATGTTCAGAGTATGTAAATTAACTGTTATTATTCTTCTGACCTTTAACCCAAATGTGTTTTTAATTCCCTGTGAGTGCATTGGCACTGTATGTAGTACAAAACAACTTCATTTCCAGCTGCATAAAGCAGTTTGCAAGTGAGTATATCTGAATAGAAAATGAGAAATTAAAAAGAAGGGAAATATCTGCCATTCAAAAAATAAAAAATACAAAAAAAAGGAGAGTAGTGGCACTATATAACATGACTTGTACTATAAAACAAGCCTCATAGATTTCAGCATTTAGCTTTCAGTTTCATTTTACTGTAACCTTCTAAAAAACATTGCTCCAAAATATAATACAGGATTAGAACAAGAGGCATTTTAATTAATATGTACATATGCTTTTTCATAATTGGAAATCATGTTGAACAAGTTATAGAAAGGACTATTATGTTTTAAATACCAAGTTTATTATTAAAAGAAAAGCATTAATTGCATGCTTTATAACTGCATTTTTTTTTATATTATCTGTGTACATGGCCTGGCATCAGGAATAATCAGATTCAGACATAATTTTAAGTCTAATGATTAGTACAGACTTCTGGCATACATAATGTGACTTGCTATATATCAATCAATACAGTCTATTCATTTAATGTGCTATGTGAAAAATATAATTTGCTTCCGTTGTTCTAATTCTATGCTTCACTTTCAGAACAATTTCTGAGAGAAGGTATCAAGAGGAAGGTTTTATATGCACAAGTTCTATGATACTGTCTAAAAATGTCTGTTCCATGTCTGTCAAAATATTACCTATCACCATAGCTTCTGTTTTGGTCTGAGAACTATGGTCTATCAAAAAATCTTGGAGCTAATTTTCATACTACTGAGATAGTTACAAGTTGATGTCAAATATCAGAAAGCTCCATGTCATTCACTCATCACTGGTTTTCAAGCTTCTCTTGGTGCATCATTCCCTCCCTCTTCCAGGGGTACTTTAGGTGAAAATGTAATTGTTTATTGTGAGTCTCTCTCAAAAAGAAATGATTAAGTCAGCCCAGTGTTATGGCTCTGATATGTGGTCACCAATATAAAAAGTTACAAAGTGATGAAGAATGTGGACATTCCTCTGTCTTGATTAAAAGGAGGTTTTCTATCATATGGCTAAAATTGTTCCTGTTCTGTAACTGTGAATCTCTCAGAGAGACTCTGTTATTAGGAACTGGTGATTCTTTGTTAGAGTTCTGATAAAAATGAGGCTGGATACTATGTAGTGTTTTGGAAAAACTCAGACATTGATTTTTTAAAATTTATGTGAATTTGTATCCTTTAATGAATGTAATGTCTGTATGAACATAATGAATGTAATGAATGTAATGTTGATAGTTTGGGATTTGGATTCTCAAAGATGCTGGTAAATAGCAGCTTCTATGTTCTTGACTCTCCCTCTTGACTCTCAAGGGAGAGTCAAACGTGAAAACTAAATTCCTATATAGAGTCCAGAATTGAATTCGTACAAAATAGTAAAAAATCCTGAAAGCTCTAGCCTTCTTTCTCTCTTATATTTCAGTGATGAGTTATATTTGGTATTTGGAGAGACTATGCTGGTTATAAGAGGTTTCTCTGAAACACAAGCAGCATCCTTCAAATGCATCCTGGAGCATGGAAGGTGCACTCTAGGTTATTGATTTTAATCTGTGATACAGGGAAATTATGTCTCTTTTGCAATGTTTGACAATAAAAGGAAATCTGAGATCCTTGGTGTTTACCTTGATGATGTGAAGCAGAGGAGGAAAAAAAAAAGCCACACTAAACAAAAAAAAACCCAAAACACATGGTAGTGAGAGATCAGAATTACCTGCTGTTCTACTCTCATGGGTAGGTAGAGTTAAGACGGGTGTGATATATGTTAATATAATAAAAGGATAAATCATAATTTATTATAATGACATAGATATATAAAAAAATCACAAACTTTTTTAAAAATGTGAAGTAGTATGTTGTATATTAACATACCATTATTTTACTCAAACGAACTGGGAAACTAGTGGGCACATAGTATTTTAATCTAATAAAATATCTAAACAATTACACTTTGAAGAGCTATTAATTGAAGGTCAGCTTATGGTCTAGTATACAGCCTAACTACATGCAAAGTGAGAGAAAGGGAAGAAGAAAGTTTCATCAGCTGTGTCAATAAATTTCTGCATTTCTGATGAGCTCTGTAGGAGTCTCTGGAGGAACTGAGGGTGCTGCTGAATCTAGAGTGTAGCTCAGTAGGTTACCATCAACCTTATGCTAACATCTTTGCTGCTGTTTGTAGAGGCACTACAGAATAACAAAATACACTGTAGAAAAACATGGGATCCCCATTCAAGACCAGAAAATTTCAGTAGAAATGTTAAACCTGTGACCCGACTAATCTAGTCAAACCTAGCTGGATAAATTACAGACTTTTAAAGGCCTATACTTGTCAAGGTGTGTGGAGGAGGCTGAGCAATGTCTTCTCCCCACTTTCCTCTGTATGCACAGCTATTTGGCATAGTGTGGGTCAATGTCAGGAAGAAAATGTTTGCTATGAATGTGGAAAAACTGCCATCTCAGAGGGATTTAGATTTGAGATTGGAATTATCGTGATTCTCCCTGTGGTATCCTATGCCCTTTGAAACAGATCATCCTAATGGAAAATCATCTTTATGTAAAGGGCATGCAAGCTTCCAATAGACTTATTATAAACTGCTTCCCAGACTACTCACAATATGTAAAATATTTTATTCCTTTCATATTTTCTTTCATGTCAAGTTGAGATGAAAAGTCAATGTCCTAAAAATATCTGTAGAATCCTAACTTTAAAAAGGACGTTTTCTTTTAATTTCAGTGTTTTAATTGCCTTGAATTGAAACGCTAATTTAAATTGAATGTCAGATTGCATCTACTGGTATCTCTGAATTAGTTCTTTATTGTCTAAACACTTCACGTTCATATTCTTTCCTATGGTCTACCTAAGAAGACAGATGGTTAGAAATTTCCATGTCTTTGACCAGGCTCTGTGACAAAACGATTTTCTACAACTCATCATGGTCTCCTCTGAGGTTTAGACGTACACCTGGACCACAGAGATTAGGACTCTGAGGAACTGAGCCTTTGAAATATAGAAACTACAAATTGTAGACAATTAATTATGATGGAAACTACTTTTCAGTAGTAGTAGTTTCTTTTCATAAACTACTTTTCAGTAGGTAAGCTAAATTTTGACAAAATGAAATCTTTCAATTTGGTTGAATAAAGTGATAAATTTTGCCATGTGAAAATGCCGACTGTATAAGCAGAATTAGCATCCCACAGGAAGAAATTATTTTGCACTAACATTTTAACTGTTTAACTGGATTATTTGTGAATTTGAGTACCATAGAACTGGAGTTCCTTTCTTGTATTTTCTATGGGTTTGGGTTTGTTTGTGGTTTTTTTTTGTTTGTTTGCTTGCTTTGGAACTTTTTTGTCTGATTGTTGATGTACTGAAGGTGATGAAAAAATTAAAATAGTTGCAAGAATGATCACATATTTATGAAATATAGTGTTTTCCTATAAATAGAAAAATATTTAGCTCCTCGATGTCTTGATTAATACAAGTTGCCAATTGTGAAACACTGCTGCCAATTCAAAATGTCCAGTTCAGTACAGAGAGATCTGGCTGGACACTGCAATAGTTTATAAATTTGTACCAAGCTCCCAATAGCTTCATCAGTCCCTGTAATCTGGAAGGGCAACTGTACTCTACAGCACAGTGTTGTTTGTTGTGGTGGTGGTGTTGTTCCACACTCAATTTTCCACTTCTGAAATAGACCACATATGTGATTATTAAGATAAAATACAGCCAAAGCAGTTAACTGAAGAAAGTGAGAGAACAAGGGAGAGAAGAAAAAGAGATGAAAAGGCATAAGTAAAAGAGAAACTAGGAATTTGTATTCTGAAAAATCACAGAAAAGGAAATTAATTAGGAGGAAGTGATTTTGAAAGACAGGAAGTGACAGAAAGATGAGACAGATAATAGTAGTTTTAATAAATAAAATTTCTGTAAATGGGGCCTGTAAGAAATATGTCATTGAAAGTTTCTTGTTTCCTGCAGTAAATTCCATATTTTCATATTTAAAAATTGGATAGAAATGTGCAGAGCCTTTTCTGAGCTATATCCTAAAAATTCTACCTTATTTTTTTCAATATATATGATGCATTTAATTTACTGTAAAATCTAAGGAAAGTTTATATGATTACAGCACATTCATAAAAAAAAAAAAAGAATTTCAGAGACCTAGACTTCATTTTAATGTTATTTGTAAAGAAATTGTACATAATTGTGTAGCCTCCTCTCCCTTTTAAATGAATCGGTAACAAAGTAAGACATACAACATGTGTAATAATGCCTACAGGCCCAAAACAAATTAATATAATGGGCACAAAGGTATACTCTTGTCAAATTATGTATTTGATTAGAAATGGACCTGGCTTCAACAGAAAATGGGGTTTCGAAGAAGATAAATAAGCCAGTAAAGTAAACTCATGTAATTCTGAAATGTCTTACACAAGGATAGAAACAGAGCAAAAGAATAGATGTGGTTTGTGATTCAACTGTGGAAGTGACCAAGATTCCTCTTCTGTTGTACATACAAATTCCTTTAATGCTTACACTTTGCTTCAAAATGTAACATGATAAGTAAGCAAAGCTTGACCCTCATAGCAAAATTCTTTTGAATATGCGCAGTCCCCCAGATTTACATCAAGTTGGGTGGGAGTGTGGATCTGCTGGGGGGTTGGAAGGCTCTACAGAGGGATCTGGATAGGCTGGATCAATGAGCTGAGGCCAGTTTTGAGGCTCAACAAGGCCAAGTGAGGGGTTCTGCACCTGGGTTACAATAACACCAGTACTACTGGTTTGGGGAAGAGCAGCTGGAAAGCGGCTCAGCGGAAAATGACCTTTGAGTGTTGGTTGACAGCTGTCTGAACTTGAGCTGGCAGTGTGCCCAGGTGGCCAAGAAGGCCAGTGGCATCCTGGATTGTATCAGCGGGACCAGGGCAGTGATCATCCCTCTGTACTTGGCACTGGTGAGGCCTCACCTCCAATCCTGTGTTATTTTGGGCCCCTTACAACAGGAAAGACAATGAGGTGCTGAAGCATGTCCAGAGAAGGGCAATGAAGCTGGTGAAAGGTCTGGAGCACAAGTCCTATGAGGAGCAGCTGAGGGAGTTGGGGTTGTTTAACCTGGAGAAAAGGAGGATCAGGGCAGACCTTATCATTCTCTACAACTACCTGAAAGAAGGGTGTGAGACGAGATGGGGGTCAGTCTCTTCTCCCAAATTACAAGCAGAAGTACAAGAGCAAACAGCCTCAAGCTGCATCAGGAGAGGTTTAGATTGGATATTAGGAAAAACTTCTACAGTTTCCAACAAATCATTATGAAGCACTGGAAAAGGCTGCCCAGGAAAGTGGTTGAGTCACCATCCCTGAAGTTATTTAAAAGATGTGTAGATGTGGCACTTAGGGCCATGGTTTGGGGTGGGATTGGCAGTGCTCAGTTAATGGTTGGACTTGATCTTGAATGTCTTCTCTAAACTAAAAAATTCTATGATTCTATAGTAAAGACTTATTTCAGGTGGATGATGCATAGTGGGTTCAACGAAACTCTAAAAATAACAGTACTGTCGCTAACTAGTTATATAGGTTAATTAATCAGCCTAAAGCTAGTCAACAAAGTATTGCAAGTAAACCCGTCATCACTACAAAATACAGGATACTTGTGTGGGAAAGCCTTTGTCCAGCTGCTGACAGAAGAAAGGGGCAAGATGGTTCTATTTTGATCAGCTTAGCTTTTGCTTTCATGAAGACTTTAGTTCCTTTTTAAGGTGGAAAGACTTCCATCTTTCAGAAACATGAGATTACACCAAATTTGTAGCTACCTATCTTTGATCTCCAAAAACACATGCCTAGTTTCTATTTCTCATGGAAAACATTTTTATAAAAGACAGCTGTCTTTATAAATGACAACTTATTATGAACATTTTTACACATTATTAGAATTAATATAAAATCCTCTGTAACAGTCACAATCTCAATGAATACATTAGAAGTGTGTCATAATCTGTGCTCTATTCAGAAGATAAAGCTTGATAGGATAGCAGTGTCCAATATAGAATAACCAAATAAGTTATATTGTATCCAGTGCTTTGGATGTCATGCATAAAACATTTTACAGGAAAGCATTCATTTCTCAATAAATGAGATACAAAAAAAGCCTGAAATATGAACTAACATAAAGGAGAATGTTTCCGTATTTTATAAATTGGATTAAAGATTTGTTTAAGTATTTGAGTAAACCTTGCAATTTTGATAAGTGTTTTGATAAAACAGAAAAAAACTAAATGCAGTTTTGCACAAAAAAAAAAAAAAAGAAAGAAAAGCAGAGCCATGTAAAATGTTAAAATACCATGAAAAATGTCTCAAGGTTAGAAATTTGTCATTAAATAATTTTCTTACTTGCTACATTATGTATAGGCTAGAGCTATTGTTAAGAGAGACATTCAAGAATTTCAAGAACCCTGTCTTCAAAATAAGATGTAAGAGCAGACAATGGCTTGTGGTCAGGGAGAGTAAATATTAGGAAGGAGATTAATTAGCATGCCAAAAGAACTTTACTAAGATGAGGAGGCTACAATGGGGCTGAAAATCTCCAGCTGTGCAGAACTCTCAGAAAGGAAGAAAAAAGTGGTAAATGAAGAATCAAAAAGGGACCCCTACCTGTTTAATCATCCACAATGATTAGAATAATTAATGTTTTTTCAAACTGGATGTTGCAGAGACTTTTCTTAAAAGTCAGGAAAAACAGGAGACAAAATGTTCCAGAGACAAAATGAAAAAAACCCCAAAATTCTACTGACAAGTAATATGCATTTTTTTCATGTCGTTTTCATTCTTATTTGAAAGAATGAAAATATCACTGTTTTATTACATACTTCAACTTTTAGTTTTGTCTGCACTAGAAATAAGTTCAACAAGTAGATTTGCAAAATTATTCTTATATCTTATTTCAGGCCTGAAAATCCATAATGAAATAAGGTCATCCAAACCAAATATACTTTTCACATCATACTATCACCCACACTACCTTTGTCTGAGCATAACTCAAATTGTATGTCTGTATTTCTGACCCGTATATTTGAGCAAACAGGAAACTTTCAATGGGTAAAAATAGCAGAAGTACCTCATTCTCTTTGCTTATTCTTATTTCTCATTTTTGCCTGAGAATGAAAAACATATGTGGAAGACCTTTAGTCACATACTTCAGAAAACATAAACTATAGGGGTTATGAATTAGAAAACTGCTGACCTACTCCTCAAACTTCTAGGATATCTAATTATAGAAAATTATGAAGTAAACATTTTTTCTCCCCTTGGGACCAGAAGGAACAAAATCACAGATCTGAACAAAACCATCATATAGCTTGTAATATATACAGTACTAATGACATAGTTCATTAAAGCCAAAATTCTTAATTTCCAAAGCATATCTAGAATGATAAGTAACAACAGAATCAGAGGCATATAGTGATATTTGACTCCACTCTGCTGATAAGGGAACCTGAACTCAAGATTGTTCCTATATTATTCATAAGGAAGAAATTTAGAGAATTCAAAGCTCACAACCTACCCAACTTCTGAATTGCTTCTATTGAGATTTTATGGTGTGAGATGGTTAAAACAGGTCACCGTCCAACACACAAAATCAGCTAGATGCCCAACATTTTTTGGTGCTTAAATAAAGCCAAGTCTGAAATTCCAGCCACAGCTCTCGAAGATGAGTACTTCTGTATAAGGCACATATCAAATAGCTAGAGATGCTTAAATTAGGAAGGTGTTTTTTCAAGGAGATTATGAGTAACATATGAAGGTCTTAACAGGCATTGTTTCAAGTGGTCCATCTATCTTACAGTGTTATGACTGTTTTGTTCACAGAAAATCTACTGCATAAAATGTTTGCTTTGAAAGGTGTGTCTGGGACTAGGGCATAGGGAGATGTTCAACTTTCTCTGGAAGCTGTGCTGTGTGCCAGATAAAACTCCCATACAGGAAAAGATTCAGATTTTTTATGGAACTACTGAGAACAGGCAAATGAGAAGACTTTTCATTTTATAATGAATAAGCTTCCTCTAAAAGAACTGCCATGTAGACATAGAAGATTCTCCTTGACATCAAGACACTGCTTATTGTGTTCTAAATTTTAATGTTCAGTTAAAAATTGTTCACTGGACACGAAAAGAGTTTTTAATTTTTGAACATCAGGAAAGACAAAATTTCCTTGCTTGCTTTCCTAGAGACATAGACTTAACTTTGACAATGACAACTTAAAACATTCAGTAGTCAAAGTGAAAAATTAAGATTTCTTATCTAAACAATGTATTTTTCTTGAATAGGCTTGGTCAAGTATGAGTTGCTGAGGTTGGTTGGGGAAATTAAATTTCTGCAGTTTGTATTGTATAAAAAGACAGATCCTTCTGTGTTTAACATCTTTGGATGAAGAAACCCCATGAAATTCTCCTATTTTTGAAGGCCTGAGTTCCAGGATTTATCTATGTGAACTCCTGTTGCATCTGCTGTGAGTTTTGGGGCTACATAGAATGTCAGAAAGAGTAGATGAGATGTCAGGCAGAGATGTCGCACCATTGAGATGTTTTCTGTTTCAGTTGTAAGCTTGTGAGGAGGACTTTGCTTTGACCTGTCTTGAGATGTTAGACAGGTCCCTGATGCTAGACAGGTCCATACATCAATGCCTTATTCTGAAGGCTGTCAATAAGAACAGATGGATGAGCGCTTAATGCTGACCATCTCAGCTCCCGTGCTTTCTGGATCTTTGTGGTTTCTGGCTTTTTGACATTACTTGTGTTAGCAGAGACCCACAGGTGTTTAGCAATCTAATCATATTCATGAAGAATGAGAAATATGGGCACTTTGGAGCATTTACCCTACAGGAAAAATATTAAGGATTAAATTGCAGCAACAGCAGAAGAATAGGGAAAGTCGGAGAAAACCAAATATACTAAAACTTGAGGTCTGCAGTGGCCTGAGGTAGAAGATGAAAGTCAAAGAAGAGTGAGAGATGAATACTTCAAAGCAGTTCAAGACACAAGTAGCAAAAGTCAAGGGGAAGCTAAGATGCAGCTAACAAAACATAGTATGTATTAGTGTAAAGAAGGTAAAAGAAAAGGAATTGTCCCACCGTGGAGGAAGAATGTACTAAGAAAATAAATGGAAGAAGCAATACTTTTAAAACCTATGTACCAATCATTAATGGCATATAGGTGGTTAGCTCAGTTATCACAGCAATAACAAGAAAAAAGAAAGTGCTTAGATAAGACTTTGTCTGTAATGACTCTATTTTGTAAATTTTGTAAAAATTTGATTGTTGTAATCATCTTATGAACTCTGCCCCTGAATATTCACAGAATTGTCTGAAACAATCTCAGAATTGTTAGCCATTGCTTTTGAGAAACTGTACAGAACAAGTGGCTACCAGATGACTGTAAAAAAAAAAAAAGCAAATGAAAAGGTCTCTTTTAAAAAGGGACCTTCAAAAATTGTGTTGAAAAAGGATCAGAAAATGAAACTCGTTTTGTTCTACTCTCAATTTCTAGAAAACATAGTGACAGGGAATTCAGCACACAATGTCTAAGTATCTGGAAGGTACCAAAAAGATGCAGTTCCTGTCAAGCCAAAATCCTTTGTGTTGATGAAGTAATTCTTCTGCTCTGTTCAGTGGTATTCTAGTGTTCTAGACATTGACAACAAAAAACCATGTAGCCAGATTTGAAAGATTCAATGGGATAATAAGAGATCTCAAAACCATGGTATAAGATTAAAAGACCAAGGTAATATGGTAATGAACAAATCACAGGGAGGAAATATAGAGTGGGATTACAATAGTTTCCAATATGGAAAAAACTGCTGAACGGAGAAAGATAGTAATTTGTTCTTCATGCTTTTGGTGAATAGGATTCACCATAAAATATAAGCTTAAATTGCAGCAAGATTAGCTTTTTTCAAGTATTGGAAACCTCTTCTGAAGTTAGACAAGCTAAACTCGCTGACATAGATTAGTGTGGAATTTCTGCCACTGGCAGACCCCATCAATGGTGACTCTGTGGTCTAAAAATAGATTTAGATCGACAAGTGCCAGCAGTGACAAGGTATATCTGGTTTTGCTTGTGGACAGTGGGATATCTAGATGTTCCTATGGGATTCCCTTCAACATAAATTTTTAAAACTATTTTAACTGCAAGGACTGTGTTATATTTGAATGAACTTAACTCCACGCTTTAATGCCTTAAGTGAACACATTCTTCATTTGCAGGAGGTGAGTAAAGCACTTTTGCAGACACAACGTTCAGGGAATAAATTTCTTTCTATTTCCTAGTAATTTCTCAGCATGTTTCTTCTGTTTCGTCATTAACCTATACATACAAACTTTTCTTTCAATATACCTCTTGGTGCTTATTTTACATAATTCCAACACCTTTTCATATAACATACAGATGTGTACACAAAATACATATTTAAATGCATACTGCCTCTTTTTTCATCTCTCCATCCTTTTCCTTGTGCAACATCCATATTGCCTGTAACCTGTAATATACTTGTAACCTACAAGTATATTACCAGCTACACCATCTTCCTTGCTACCTCCCTGTAGGATCCATCAGCTAGTCAGAGGCAAAGCAACGTGAATATTTATGATTCTAAATTATTAAGTCCTAATATTTGAAATTTTTATATTACTAAAAACTAAAAAAAAAAAAGATAATATTTTAAAATCAAGAAGAAAGACATTTTTATTAATAACAGCAGTGCTTCCTGACTGGACGGTGATGAAAAGAGCTATGAGGCAGTTTCTAAACTCTAAGTTTAAAATTATGTACCTGTTACCATTAGTATTATTCTCTTATCACTGTTTCACTAACTGATTCCTTGTCACATCTTAAAGCTGCTACCGTAAGGCACATAAGGATGTAAGAATATAGATATATTTTCTGTGAGAAATGTCTGTACATTTAAAGTAAAGGAAAGAATATTTCTCAAGATACACATGTCTAATCTTTGAAGAGAAATGAAATTATCAGGGAAAAAAAAGAATACTTCTTAGTTTTGTATCTTCAAAATGCCATTTCAATCAAGTATCATTTTTTGTGTGCTTGAATAAATGGAATTACCAACTTGTGTAAAGTCCTTGATCAGAATGAGGCTCTTAAACCAATTATGTGGAGATCAGAGTGCTTAAAATTATAAGGAATACATTTAGAATTATTAAAGGTTTCAAATAGCTTGGTTCAGGCAAAATTACATATAATTGATCATTAGTATGTGTTGTCAGTGGAAACTGCAGCCATAGGTGTTGAAGATCACTTTCAGACAAATTGCAGTGAAACTTTTGTAAAACCCAAACCACAGCAGAGCATCCTTTTCTAAGGATTTTTACTGAATGCAAATCCTAACCACTTCTATTCCTCTTCTAAGGATGGAAAGATGCACCATGAGTTAAAAGTACTAACTAATATTATCTGGATGAAAATGTCAAACAGAGATGAAGTAAAACCAAAATAAATTACCTTGATTGCTAGGTAACTGAAAACACAAATTCAGGATTGGGATTCTGTTAAAAAAGCTTAAATAAGTAATTCTTAAAAAAAAAAATATTAGCTTTATAGAGAAATTTTTCTTTGCCAAATGGCAATGCAATTTGCAAAAAATTAAGACTGACAAATACAAACTGGATTGTCAGAGAATGTATAAAGGACTGACTTTATAACCCACTCTGAGAATGACTGTTTTTTTGATTCTTATTTAGCCTCTGTACAGTTCCTCTATCCCTTTGCTTTGTATTTTATGATTCTTTTATTACAGAATATAACATCATTCTGGATAGGTAGCATTTTCAGAGATAGGCACATAAATTCTAATCTGGCAATCATCCTCTGTATCTGTCAGACTGGTGACAGGATTTTCACTGATTTTAGTGATACAGGTTTAGAAAAAAAATGGCATGTATTATGTACTGTATGATGCAGATTAGTGGATTTAATTAATCCTTTACTATATGTGTGTAGTTACCGTTTACGACTGAAATCAAAACTTTCTGAAATCAGTCACAATCTCATAATCACATCTCTTTTTGCATGAAGTGTCATTTTTCTGCTTATCGGATCTGAGAATCTCTTGATGGACTTTTCCTTAGTTTCTAGTCTGAAAGTAAATAACTTTTTTTACCACAGAAAACACTTTCAGCTACTACACTAGAAGTGTTCTCTTAACATACTTGGCAACCTCGTGGTGGGTCAGTTTTGGCTAACAGCCAAATGTTCACCCATCTGCTCACAGCCCTCTCCCTTGTAAGACAAGTATAGGAAGAACTGGAATGAGAAAGCTCATGGGTTAACATGAAAGCAGGAATACTGTTTACAAATTACTGTTGCTGACAAAACAAACTTGACTGGGAGGCTAATTTCTTGCCAATTAAAATAAAAGTGTAATAGCTAATTTGAGTAGTGGGAAACAAGATGATGCACGTTAAAACAACACCTTTTCTCCTCCATTTCCCCAGGCTCAACCTCGTTCCACACTCTTCTTCCTGACCAGCACAGGGGGAATTGAGGGAGCATACAGTCAGTATGTAACAGTTTCTGCTCACTGCTCCCTCCTTCTCACACGTTTACTCTGCACAGGCACGGCTTTTCCATGGGCTGCAGTCCTTCATGAAAACCTGCTCTGGTGTGGGCTTGCCACAGTTCCTTTGGGTCTATCCATTTGCCCTGGTACGGGTCTTCCAGGGTCTGCAGTGCTCTTGCCATGGAGAGCACCACCTCCTCTCTCTCTGACCTTGGTGTTCCCTGGTTTTTCTTACCGTTTCTGTTTACACCTTCTCTCTTCACACAGCATTTCCTGCCCTTTCTTAGCTATGCTTTCACAGAGGCACCACTAGCGCTGCTGAAAGGCTTAGCTGTGGCCGGCAGTGTCTCCACTGTGGAGCTGGCAGGAATCAGCTGTTCCCAAGCCGGGGGAGCCCCACACCTCTTCCCACCCTTCAGTCCCTGTCCCACTCCCTCTACCGAAACCTTGCAACACCCAGCTAATACAAACCTAAAAAGCAGAGTGTTACTCAAGTCTAGGGAACAAAGCTAACATTACAAAATTAGATGAATTAGGTCAACAGGATAGCAGATGGAACTCAAAATTAAATATGGAGTCAGCTATGCTGAAAAGGTAATTGAACTATTTATGCACCTTGCTCATTCCTAAATTAAATTTAACTAATTCGGGAAAGCAACCAGATGTCAGTGAAGGCTTTGAGTTAACATATAGTTGCTGTTTAAAAGACAGAAGCCAGAAAGAGAGCAGAGTACACGATCCTTACAAAATGGGTAACACGGGCAGGCGGCACCGCATGTGCCTCCAGCAGCGCTCAGAGACGACCTGCGAGCTTGCGTCTCTCCTTGCCCCGAAGGCGCGGGAAGTTCTATCTTAACGTGACTGCGAGTTTTGAAAGATCGTGTCCATCTAAGGATTTGCGCAGACCCAACTCGGGGTACGAGGTGCCAACGCAGCTGCAGAGAAGTGCCGCCGGCCTCCACCCCCACCCGGAGGGGCCGCCGGCACAGCGCGGCTCCCGTGGGGTCAGGAGGGGCGCGGCAAGGCTCGGGCCCTGCGGGCGGCCGCGCCGCCGCTCCCGGCTGCCCGGAACGCTCCGCTCTGCTCCGGACGGGGCTCGGCGGGAGCGCGCCCGTCCCGGTGCGGCGGCGGCGCGCGGGGCGGGGGCGGGGCGGGGCGAGGGGCGGGCGGCGCGCGAGCAGGAGCGGGGCGGCCGGGCGGCCGCAGACGGCGGCGCGTGCGGGGAGGGAGCGGGAGAGCGCGCGGGGCCGCCTTTCCGGCGCGGCGAGGAGCGCGGGTGCGGGGCGCGCAGCAAGGTGACGGGCCGGGCAGCCTCCCCTCCATCCACTCCCCTCCCCTCCCCGCCCCCAGGTGGGCCAGGGGGCCTGCGGCGGGCGGCTGTCCCGGCAGCCCCCGGCTGGGGCTCGGCTCCCCAGTGGGTAACCCCCGTGCCCGTGTCTCCTCTCGCCCAGATGCTCTCGGCGGCAGCCTTGGTGTGCGTGTGTGCAGCAGCCTGGTGCAGCCCGGCGGCGGCGGCGGCGGCGGCCGGGGGCAGACCGGACATTGGCAATTTTCTGGACGATAAACAATGGCTCACGACCATCTCCCAGTACGACAAGGAGGTCGGGCAGTGGAACAAATTCCGAGACGTAAGTTGAGCCTTTCCACCCTGCCAGCCGGCTGCCGCGCCCGGCCCGCTCCCGCTGGCTCCGTTCGGGGAGGGCATCTCTTGGGCAGCGGGGGCTGGGGTGCAGCCTCAACTTGCCCCGTTCTCCCGGAATCCTAATTCTCATTTTAATTCCCGGCGGCGCCTCGGCAGGGAGGAGGGAGGTCCCGGCGGGCAGTTCCCGGTGCGCTGCCGCCGCTGAGCGGCGCGGACCGCGCGGTGTGCCCCGGGCCGTGCGGGGCGCACAGCCCGCACCTCCGGGCCCAGTGGGTCGGGCCGCGGGAACACCTTTCCGCCCTGCGGGTCGCCAAGTGGCGGAGGGGGAGTCGCGTTTGTCCATTCTCCTCCCCGTTTCCCGCCCCGCTGCGGGAGCGGCGGGGGCTGCGGAGAGGTCTGCGGTGGGGGCACCGGGCCGGGCCGGGGGCAGGGGCTCTCCCCGCCGCCGCTCCGCCGGTGCCGCCCGGGGCAGAGTCCCCCTCCCGCTCTCCCCGGGCACCTGGAGCGGGCGCCGGGCGGCACTGCCGCGTCTCCGTGCTGCTGTCAAAGTACCGGCAGGGCGGGCGGGGGAGAAGGGACAGCGCTCACAGCCGGGGGTGTGCGGGGAGCGCGGCCCGTGTCCGAGAGGTGCGGGCGTCAGGCGGGGAGAGTGTGCGCGGAGCGTCCGGAGCGCCTTCCTCGGAGCCCCTGAACACCAACCCCAGCCTGACCCGAATCCCATCAGTTACGAAACCTGCCGCTCTAAGGTGGCTCTGTCCTCCCGCGTGCTTCGGCTGTGCTTCTAGTTCGGTCTCTTTGCTGCAAGTTCAGTGAAAGACAGTCAATTTTCACAAGTCCTTCACATTTCTTAAAGTGGAAATGATTTTTTTTTTGATCATCCAGTATCCTGCATCCTTTGGTGTCGCTTTTAAAAATTTGAATTCCAACCTTGCAAAATAATTTTCAGTTTTATTTACTGTCTTACCTACTGAATTTCTTTGATATGGAGTAAAAGCTTGATATAGTTTGCAGCTTAAAAGGCAACAGGTTTCTCCTTGTGCTGCAGCTTGCTCGTGACTGTGGTTTGCAGTCCAGGAAGTCTCTTATTTTCTGAGACCTGGAGTGACTTGTGATGCATTAATTTTCTAGCTTTATCTCTGTGTTGCATGTTGGATGCAAACTTGGCTATTTATGTTAAGCAACTAGGAAAGAAGAGCTACTGTTAGCATTGTGGGAGAACTAATTTTCCTAATAGTTTTTATTAAACATCATACTTTTAGTGTTGTGAACACTCCAATTAGTAGTCAGATATTTTTGGTTCCCTTGAATACCTTAAAAGAACTTATGTTCGTGGGAAAAATAGCTGTTTAGTGTGCTGTGAATTGGTATCTGTGATTTTGGAAAAAAACCCCAAAACAACATGCAGGGCTATATAAATGTTTTAGGATTAAAGGCTACTGCTAGAAAGCTCCAAACTAAGTACATCAGTTATGTTTTATAGTTGGGCAAAGTCATTTATGTAAGGACTACCCTGCAAGGCTGAGGAAGCTAAGTGCTCTCTAATGCCTGTCTCCTGGGTGCCTGCTGACATGTACTGTAATATTGGATATTAGCCAGATAATTTATTCTGTGACAAGTAGGTGTTCTCAAGGGTTTTAAGAGTGACTGCTTTGAGGAAGTACTGCATACTGATTCTTCTGAGGTAATTTACAAATATGCTGGCTTATTTATTTTTGCACTGTTCAAGTTTTATAAGGCTGGTACTTCAGTGATGAATATGCTTTTATTTTTTGTGCAGAATGTTTATGTCCTATTCATTGGTACTTGATCTGGAATATTTATGGATGGTCCTGATACTTCACTGTAATTTGTTGGTTTTGAATTTGTGATTAGCAAATTAGTGATTCAAATGTGGTCTTCTGTTAAGGAACAGGACAACAGCATTTTAAACATATGTAGGGGTAACCGTCTTGCAGAGTTAAAATCAAAATAAAGGTATGCAAGGCCTGTGTTTGTAATTTAATTCTCTGATCAGAGTAGGGTATTTTTTGTAGTCTTTAAATACCCTACAGATGTAAGGGTAACATGGAATTCTGGTGTGAAAAGAAGTATTTAAAGGCTTAACTTAAGACTTAACTGACAGGACTGATTAATGTGAAAGATAATGACCCTGACTTCTGGCTCATTGGCTCAGTTTCTTAAGGGTTTTAGATCGCAGTGAGAAAGAACACAGTTATTCAGAATGAGAGCCCTCACAGAACCGAATAAACCAGGATGTGATGTTTTATTTATAAAAACCCAAAACCCAAGCCAAACCTCAAACCTAACTCTCTTAACAATTGTCTAAAATGTCAGTTTTGTCAATGTGTTATTAACTTGAGAATATTAGCTAAGATCTTTTTAGTACTTTTTATAGGCAGAACTGTAACTGACTCTTCAATTCTCTTTAAAGGTCTTGACCATTCTGACACATCTGTTGAAAATAATAAAATAGGTCTGTGCCTTAACGTGTAACAGTGGGAATGTTAGAGACTACTTCCTCACATCTTTTTCCTGTGCAAAAATTGAGAGTGATCTCATTTTTGAATATGTGACTTCCCATCTTAAAGATGGAGGGAGGAAAGTGTATTCTTGATATGTCCAATATCAACTCCCTGAAGATATATGTACAAGTCAAACGTTTGGAGTTGTATATATACAAGCGTATGTTTACTTTTTGCCAAAAGTAGCTGGGGAGGAAGAGTTTTTAACCCAGTCTTAATGCTGCTGTAGTCCAGTTGCTGAGTAGCTGCAGCTATTAACATCTGTCACTAAAATAAGTCTCAGGGTTGATACGTTTATTAGGGTTTTCCAAGCTGCTTGGTTAGGCTGCTTCAGCAGCCAGTGGTGTCACAATGTTGGGAGGTCCTGTCCCACGTGTATGTATTTTATGTTTATTTCAGACTTGGGAACTGGGACTTTTCAGTAAATGCTGTTAAGAAAATCTTCTTCATTCATATTTTGTTATATATATATATATATATATATATATATATATAAACTGCGGTTTGTCTGAAATACAGGTTATTCTTTTAAAAAATGTGATCGGGTAATGGCATTATGTTTATACTTTCCTACTTAGAACATCCTGAGTCTTATCTGGGAAACCTTCATTACTTGTAATGCTGTATATCTGTGGAGCAGAACAAAATATAGGAATTATTCTTTATTCTCTTTCTGACTTGTTTCCAAATAGCGGTGGTATTTTTAATCCTAGAGCAAAACACAATGTCTTTGTCATTTATAGTCACTTTTTCTATTTATGTGGTCATTACAGTCAGTCGGACAAAATTGCATACAACTGTCTGTCCTATGCCTATTTGAAAGTCTTTCAGACTTCTCAGAAATTTTAATTTTTTATTTCTTCAAAATTCCATGAAGCAACATTCAATAAACTAACGCATTTTAGTAACTAGTATTTGTAAGCAATGTCTTGTGCATTTGTGTTCATGAAAAAGGTTGTATTTTATATGGTAAATTTTACTTGCTGCTTTAAGAGTTATTTAGGATTTAACTTGCCTCTTAGTGGTTTGTACTTTTTCTTCTCAAAGAGATAATAATTTAAGTGATTCCTGTATTTGCAAATTTAAAATGATAAATAGACTCCTCATCTCAACTGTGGCATAGTGTTTTTATGAAATAATATGATCGGTTGATCATTGTAATAATTTACATTGTAGCAGTGTTTTAACTATCATCCTACCATGTTAATACACTTGTCAAAGGTAAAGATGGTAGAAGAAAATTTAAGTAACAGACCTTAGACCGATCATCTATGAAGTTTACACTGGTAATACTCCCTTTTAATCTACTTCACTGTGAAGTGTTCTCACATAGACCATGAAATGTATTGCCTTCTACAACATGTGACAAGTTTGGGCAGCTCATGTTGGGTCCTCAGATGAGTCTTTTGTAAATATGTAAAGAATAGGTTTTTTCAACATTAGCAAAAACCTCTGTGTTTAGAAAAGAGATGAATCAAATACTACGTCCAATTCAGTAATATCCAGCATTCATTATTCTTTTATCTGTTTTGGAGGTTTAAGGCTTCTCAAAAATACCGCCCCCATACTGCCCCTCAACTAAGCTCTCCGCCAACTGTACATTATTGTTGCGAGCAGAACATCTCTTCCCCGCTGTGGATCACAACTGCATTTCTGTACAACTTAGAGAGCCAAAGGCAGTTTTAAAAAGGATTCATTACAAGTTCTTTGCACTTCACTGTGTGATTACCTTGTAAATATTTGGAAGGTTTTCATGTTTCTATGTTTTTGTTTCCAGAGTGGAAACATGAATGTGTTATAAATTATATATATATATAAAAATATACAAAAGTTATGTAAATAACTTTGTTTGAAGAGGAGAAGGACTTCAGCAAGAATAGAAGAGGGCAAGAATCTCTCCTCATTTATGGAGAATCCTGAATGTACTTTAGAGGATATTGACAATTTTGTATTGGATAGTGCAGCACTCATCATCTTTCCTCACTCATGTTAACATTTCATTAAGTTAATGAAAATAAGTCTGGTAGGCTTATTTGTCCTGTACATTTTGTGGTTCAGGGTAAGAAAAAAACCCATACCTTTTTCCTTTTTAGTGGCTACAACAGCTCTAGCAGCTCTTTTACTACATACATATGTTATGATTATGAAAACAGGAAAAAATAGAATTTCAAGACATGAAAGATTAACTTCTTTATGTTGTCTTAGGCCTAAGTTAAAGCAAAAACTTGTAATAAGTTAGTTACTTCTTCAAATAGGGTATTGAATCTTTTCTGTATGCCAGTGTGGTAGTTGAAACTTATTGGCACCTCTAATGTGGTATCAGTCATTTTTGTTCATGACTTATTTTGTGGACAAAATTTTAAGCCTAGGAGATCTGACAGAAAGAATAAGTATTTTGTATCTACACCTATAATTACTGCCTTTGAAATGAAACTAATAAGGACTTGACCATTCTGGTTTAAACTGTAAAATATGAGAAAATGTTGGGAATTTGTATTAATTTTAATTAGGAAATTTAAGAAGCTATTGAATTGTTCATAACTTCTAAATTGGTTATGGCAAATTGTAATGGGAAGGAGTAATGGAAATCTTTAATTTTCTTTTCTTCTGTATTGTAGACAAAGGCTTCTGATTTTTATATGTGCTTTTAATTCCTTCTGAAGTACAGATTCCTTTTTTCTTTCACATGATTACTTTCTCTGTGGTCTGTTTTTGCTGCCTGTTTCTATTGACAAATTTTTTTTGTCTGAAAAGGCAGTCTACTAATCTCAAACTATTGTTAACATTGAACTCTTAATGTCTCTTGGAAGGCATTAACTTGGAAGCTCTTTATACAGCTAACGTTTAGAAGTTAAGTAAATGGTAATGTGCTTTTCCTTAGATTGCCCTCATAATCTAAAGTAAAGCTGATAACATTGTTTCATCTTATCTTTATCTCCTTTCTCCAAAGAATAATCTTTATTTTATTTGCTGTAGGTTATTTAGTGGATATGGATACCCAGTCTTCTCTTGTCTTTCCATTAAATCTTATTGGAATTGACTCTAGCCATCTGTGCTTATTATAGTGTGGTATAAATAGCTTTGTAATACACAAGTAGATGGTAACAGTAACAGAAACTACATAGGCTGTCTTGGGTTTACAATCAGAAACGAAAGATATTTAAGAGATATATTGTAAGGGGAGGCTGAAGGTAGAAAACAGTGGAACATGGGCAGAATTAGAAATACCTTAGTTAGAATAAAAGTTTCCTTATACTTGAATACCTGGGAGTTACTCTGAAGCTAGGTTCCAAAAAAATAACCAGCTGCTCAAAGATTTCCTTATTTCATTCAGTGTATCTTGGGGCAGGGGTGGGGGGTTGTGCAGGGACAGCATGGATACACCAGGAGTCATGACACAACAGGGACATGGCACAGGTGCAACACGGCTATTAAACTCAGTGACTGTTTGATGATGTTACACCTCAAAACTGGCCAGGACTTGCAGACATACTAATCCAAGCTATGATTTCTCTTTTCTGCAGCTAGTTATATCAAATGCTTCAATTACTATGAAGTAATAGAAATGGAAAAGATGGAAAAAAGAATTGATGGTGTTAGTCTGAAAATATTCTGTTTTTCCTATCAGTACATAAAAAGTACTTGTTAGTAAAATAGCTGCAGTTTTGCTTTGTGGTTATTTTTCTAAGGTATTTTTAAATTTTTAAATGTAAAATTACATAGGGAAAATTACATAGGAACTAATGATTTACCTAAAGAAAGTGGTGCAGTATAAGGTAGCAGCCTTAGAAAGGACACAAGGAGAGCCAGTATGAAATTAGCCCATGACAAAGCTTTCACATTACAATAAGGATGTAATTTCACAGCTTTGTTATTATCTTTGCGAGTGGATGCTTTAACAGAACACAGTAAAAGAATGGATTGAAAAGATTTAAGCCATTCAACCTTTTCTGTATTTTACCACTTCCAGAAAGTATTATCTTAATATATTATTAAAGACTATCCAGTGCTTGACATTGTGCTCAGAAAAGTCTTATGAACTAATTTTTTTATTTTCTCATGTGATATGATCATTGGCTTGAAAGAGACTGTCTGCAGTTTGTTCAGGATCTCTCTAAAAAATTCTGCAATTCATCAAATAATTCAATGTAGTACACTTATACTGGGGTCTGCACATGCAGCTGAAAACAAACTCTTTTGACTTTTTGAACCTGCACTTGATGATGAAGTTTATTCCAGTTGTTAAATCTATGTAACATAGTAGTGAGAGGTACAGAATTTACTCATTGTTATATGCTACTGCATATGAAAAATGACTTGTGTTTTAACAGCTTTATTAAAACAGAGGGAAGTTATTAATATGAAGAGTGTGAAATATATATTTAATGATACATATATCTTTAAGGATTTGGTAGGGCTTATGTTGGTGTTGAAACACCACTTCAGGAGAAAACCCAAACAGTGATTCTTATAAGCAGAATCAGTTGATTGGCACATAAAGCAGCAATGTCAAGAATCCATTGTATGAAGTGCCCTACAAGCCTTTTGCAAGAGTAAGTTAACCAATTTGGTCAGATTTAGGAAGCCCACATCAAACTGTGAGAACTCTCTGTATTCATAAAGTTTAGGGCCAGAGTAGACCATGGGATTTGATGATACACTTACCTGTATATAGTGGCTTACTTTTATCCTGACAGAGTATATTACATCCAAAAATTCTAGTTTGGCAAAAGCATTTCAGGTTTATCGAGTCTTTACTCTGTGCTACTGGCATAGATTAAGATTTGATCTCCAAGACCTGCAGTGTGAGGGAATTAATTAGCTGCAGTATTCCCAGATGATCTAGGTAGAAAATTTATGCTGTTTTGCAGAAGGAACGAGGAAGAATACTATTTAAGTTCATACTGATCTGTCTGGAAGTGTTTCCATCTTTGGCCCAAATTTGACAGTGACTAGGACGGGTGCTTGATTTTTCTTATACTAATTTGCTGTTGAAAAGGAATTGTGTTCTACCATCTTCATAGCATTTTTTTGTGTGCATTGTCAGTAATTGTGACCAGTTACTTTTATGTGTAAAATCGCAAATGATGTTGGAATACAAGCTAATTCAAATCCTAAGGAAGAGGGAGAAATGGCTTCAGGATTTTCATTAAGTTAATCACCAAGATGGATATTTGTTGTCTTAATCTGGTGTTCAAGTCTTTAAGCATACTAAGGATTAGGTAGGGAGTCCTGTTTCCAGCATCCAGGAATGAAAAGCGTGAATGTGAAGAGCTCGTGCATTTCCAAGCCAGCAAAGGCTGTCAGATTGGTCAGTGTACTGCAAATGCTGCACAGTATTTCATATGTGAACTGGATTAAAGCACATGAAGTGTATATCTATTTTTCTAAATCTTAGTAAATCAAGAGTTTCCTAAACTGTTAAGATGCTTAATTTTTCACCCATGTGCTTATTTTATCTTGCAGTTGAATGTGCCTGACTTTACTCAGGAATTCATAGTAGGCAGTTACGAAGTCCCGTTTTGATGAACTCTGGTCTTGCATGAATGGACAGAATTTCTTTACTGTATTAAGTAACAGACTTAATTATGTTAGGAGAAAAGGCAGTTGGTTGCACCTGTGTTATCTACTGATCTTCATGGGGTCCTCAAAAGAAAACATCCTCTCATAGGACGCAGGGATATATGATCAAAACTTCCTTGGAGTTGCTGTTAGTAACATCTTAGACAAATTAAGTGTAACATGATGGTGAGTCGTGAGATTTCACTCCGAGATCAGCAGATGTAGTCTCATAAAGATGGAGAGGGAGAGATATGCAGAAGTAGAATTAACTATGTAGTTTTGTACTGCAGATTAAACTAATAAAGGCACATAAAACCTCAAAACATTTAAATGTTCTTCACTAGGACTGAAGGTCCTGTTTATAAACTGAACTCCGCACAGCCTTATGGTTTGCACAAAAGCTACCATAGCTTTCTGTCTTGGTGTACTTTTTACATATGCTGAATGTTTACAATTCCTCTCTTTTTTCTTTTTCCCCCTTCGTTCCTGCATAAAAATTATAGTTTTTTAGGGCATATGAAACTATCACTTTTTTCCCTTCAAATTTTCTAAGTTTGGATTGTAGTATAGCCTCTGTAAGTTGAAGACATTTTTGAGGAACATAACTAGCCTGAAGAAAATAAGTGACATTTTTCCAGAAGGTTCTAAAGTACTAATGTTGTAGCGTATTTGATGCTCAGCACATGGCAAAGTTGAGCTGTTTGATTTTTTTTATTTTTTTTTTATAATAATGAATGCATGCCGTGTGTGTGTGAGAGCACACACACACAAGCATATGATAACTGGTACTTAAATCAGTAAAAATTTAAAGAGATTTTACTCTGTCTATCCCTCATTCTGAGGAGCAAAAAACCTCACAGAATATTAGAAGTATTTTATAAGTCCAACCTTATCATGTCTGCAGATTTATCTCGCTATTTGATATCCCACTGATTGTAGATAATTTTTGGGTATATAGTGAGAGTGACATGGGTTTAACAATGTTTGTGGTATGCAGAACAAAATAATAATTCTGAGCTCATATCTCAGATTTGTGAGGCAGTTGTCTGCAGTAGTTTCAGTTCACTGACTGGAAGAATTACCTCTTTTTTTGCATGCCTACAAATATCATATGTACAGTATGTACAATACAAGGCAAATATTACTGTAAGCATCAAGAGATTTTTCAAGAAAATGGACATTTGAACTCCCAATTCCTCCAAGAAAGGAAGGAGAAGGTATCAAAAATGCTTTAATAAAATTTGTGAAGTTATTCTATGAAGAAAAACTGATGTTGGATTCTAACAGTGCTTATCTCGCTGTAGTTGGAAAGTAAGGGAGTCTTGAATTTTTTACAACGAGTTGGACTATGACTTTCTAGCCCAGTTTGAGTGTAGTTGGACTATTTAGGAAACCTTTTCCCTAAAATATTGCAAATTTCTGTCTGATATTATTATTAATAAAACGTTCATCTTGTTGAAAATATGTGTATAATACTGCTTTTTCCACAGATATTTGTGCTTTTTATTCTAATGCAGAAAAAGGTTAGTAATTTGCATGTGCTTAATTTCCGTATACACAGATCCTGCTCTTGCTTAATTTCGTCAAAAAGCATTTTTTTAATTGAAAAAATGTATTAGTTGAAGCTAGAACTTCTATAGCTGTAAAATTATTATCTATACAACTGAGGTAAAAGATATCAATGTGCATCATTTATTTATATTTCAATGAAACAAATTTAAGCTTGGAAATGAAGTAGATGTATTTTTGGATTTGACAACTGAGTTTGTCAGTTGTTTAACTTTCGTAGCTTTAACCAAACAGTTTGCTCATTAGACCAAAAAAACTGCCAAGAGTAATCAAGCATAGGGATGAAACAAAAGACATCACGATTTGTTATTTTATGCCTGGTGTTTATCAAGAGAAGTGGTTGGTTGAAGGAAAATGAAGGAAAAAAAAGAAAAGAAAAGCATCCTCATGCTGCTTAATTAATTATAATTTGAAAAACATCAGTGATGTGTAGTCAGCTAACCCTATAGTGTCTGACTTCTTACCGGAAGTCATTCAAATAATGTATTTCGAAGAAGTTTTGTTGGAAGTTAAACACTTCATCTTGAAGGTTTAGGGTTGCTTCTTTCCCCAGCTTTATTAAATCTTCACTGTGGATTTCCCTGGGATGATGTTGTATTATACTGGATCTGAACTCGGTTTGTATGGAGTCTTGTCTAATTGAGGTCCCTGAGAATATGTTCACTGATGTTTGTGAGAGGTGCAATTATGCCAGTCTACTTAATTAAAATCATTATTTGAACATTAAGTCTACAAAACAGACTTTTGGATATATTTTACATCTTTGAAAAATGGAAAGAAAGCGATCTTGAACTGGATAACAAACAAGGTCATCCGTGGAATAACTTACTTTCATTAGAAAATCCTATCTAGTGGTCTAAAGTGGAACACATATCAATATTGTTGTGTGTGAGTTTTAAATTTTTTTTCTTTTTGCATAAAGGAATTCTAAATTTGTAGCTGCTTATGAAACACAATGAAAACATTGTTTCTTTATTTTGTTAAGCTACTGGATTTGAGTAGAGATTTTATTTCCCTTTTTCAATGATTTTTTTCCTGAATAAGTTGTTACTTGTTTTTTATTCTGCTGCGCTTTCCCCCTGCCTCCCCACTTCAATCATTTGTGAGGTGCAGGTAGAAAACAATCTTTTAGTTTCACTGACCTGAATCAAAGTATTTAATTTTGTCTAATTCCTCTGCAAGGGTTTCTCTTTGTGTATTTAAACTCTGTGTCTGATTAATTTGCTGCGTTGCTTCATGGAGTTATAGGTGTCTCTATGCTGCCTTTACATGCCAGGCTTCTACAGTGTATTGCATATTGTATGATCACTCTACTTTCCCCTTTAGCTGAATCCCATGTTGCACTGTGCAAAACAGTACAGGAGTTCAATTAAATGGGAGGGTGACAATTATTACGTTGAAAAAAAATACAATCAGGCAAGCATAAAAAAAGCTGCACAGTGCATAGCAAGACAATATTAGTGAGTCAAGATTTTCCTTCTTATCAGAAGGACCATTTATATAGATAATAATTTTATTAAAAACTAAAGCTGAATAACCTATTTTGTCAGAGGTATTAAAACCTCTGCTGTGTGGCTTAGTTCTGTGGGAAATCATCGAGTTTATACTAAAGCAAAGCACCGGGATGGATTTACATAGTGTTTACTTCTTCCATCTGGTGCTAGAATAGATTGGTCATCTTGTATCATTAAATCTTAGATGTCCAAAGTAAGGTGCAAATCTGTAGGCAGAGCAAATCAAAACCTGGTGTAGGTAACATATACCATAGTATAATTGTAACTAAGTTTTTGGAAGTCTGTAGTTTATTCTCTGTTCTTATTATGGTATGTCCTGGGGTTTTTTTGCTTAGATGAAGTTCCCTTACACCCGTCTCAGCTTTATTTTCTTACAAAGCTACTGGATCACTTGATGTTTCCAACATTTTTATTTTCCTCATCTTTATTCAGAAAAATGTTAAATATTTGTTATTTCCCTCCTCTGCCTAGTCAACAAAAAAGTTGGGTTGTATACGTTTAAATATTTTCTCTAGAATCAAAATATTTTACATCACCTTCCTTTTGTGAGGTTCACCAGAAAATTAGAAATGAGTGTAGGGTGAGATGAAAGTCACAATTTTACTACTGTTGCACCAACTGTAGGGATTTTCAGCATGTATTTTCTCCACAGATGGAGTTCTTTGACATTGGTCACAGTGATAAATATCCCTGTCGATTCAAACTTTAGAGCAGGTTCAAGTCCCTGGTCATTCCCAAAAACATCTTAATTGGTAGTGTTCTTTCTTGGAGGCTTTAGGCAAGAACGAGTGATTTTATGCCCTCTTTACACGAGTTTAAGTTATTTTTATGTATCTAGTATGAGGGAACTGGAAAAACTATAAACTCTGAAACTGAAGGTCAACAGCCCCAACCGTTGAACACCTTGGGGGGTAGTGTTGGTAAACATGTAAACTCCCTGTCGTCTTTGAACCTAGGTTAGTGGAAAGCTGTGCAGTACAGTTGCATTGTATCAGAAATAGAACTTCTTATCTAAAAAACTTGGGTATCAATTCAGATCTTATCATCACTTAGATAATTTCGATTTGCTGTTTGCGATTTAAACTTTAAATGAAAGTTCAGAGTTGGAACATTTTTGTACTTTCTGACAATAGACTATGAATCTGGAAGTCTTCCTTCTTGTCTCCTGCTAGATTAAGTTTCTTAATGAAGGATTTGAGTGAATGGTGTGCTTGTTTAAGTTACGTATCTGTAACAAGAATCTGTTCTATTTGAATGTGTATTCTATGGAATTTGACTGTGACTCTTAGGTAATGCTTTCTGCTTTTCAAAATATACAGGTACTTTTGTATTTTTTCTTTTTTTTTTCATTCGAGAGGTATGATGTACTTAATTTCTATTATAAACCATGGCAATTTGGCAGAGAAAACATCCTGTAAACTATGTAGGTTGTTCACTGGGAAAAGGGTTTAAGAAATAATCCAGTTATATGCGATTAAGAGGAAGTTAAGGGCTTCACTCCAACAGCATAAAATTATTTAAGGACCTGATACTGTTACTTAGCTGTGCATTGCTGTTCTGAGTGATTTTTGGCTTGAGCTGTTAGGAGCAGGTATTTGTAATGACTACCTGGTATCTCTGCTGCCAAGTAAATTTCTGGGGCAGGGAAGAATCTTGAAATCTTCTTCAGACACTTACGTATTAGCTTTCTAAGAAAAGTTTGAGAAAATATGTGAAGGCTTATGGAACAGCAGAATATTCTTAATGCATTTTGCTAAATACAAAATAGTACCCAGAGTTCTTCTCTCATTGATGTCTAGTTACTCTAGATAGGCAGCTTATTAGATATGTGCTTATTTGGAGGAGTGGAATTTATCTGATTCTTTTATCTAGATTGGATTCCTAGTTAATTTCTAGGAGTCTGTATTTTACTACAGTAAAAAAATAATTTACTTATTTCCTTATATCTCTCACTAATGCAGTGAAAATAAGACTGACTGCCAAATCTTAATTTTCACAATAATCATTAGTGTTTGCACACACAAGTTTATTGCATCCTTAAGTATGAATGATGAGATAATCTGGTATACTGATCTTTTAATACAGCATTTAACTATAAAGATTGATTTTTAGTCCAGTACTGTTGACCAATATGATTGATATCAGTCTTAGAGGGGTTCTGACACTGAATTTCTAAGCTGAACCAAACTGACAGTGTAGTCATTGTATTTACTTGCTACTGGGATTGATTTCTGCATGTTGAATTTGAAATGCTGATGTCTTCTGTGCTCTGTTCAGCAAAGAGTTTAGGCCTGTGCTTAATGTAAGCCTTAGGAGTAGGCTTCCTTTGAAATCACTTGCGGTGATTCCATTAAGTGAGATTATTAATTTGTGTTAAGTTTGTCCTTATCTGGCCAGTTTCTTTTTTTTTGTTGTTCATTGCAGTAGTATGTTTTTTTTTTTTTTTTAATAGATATAATTGTTTTTTGCTTTTGGTGTAAGTAATACTTTATTGGTGGGTTTGCAATTTACTTCTCATAAAATATTTTCCCTATAAAGCTTTTTAATTAGATGGACTTGTTTCAAAATAGATTACAGTTAATGAAAAAAGTTATGGGTACTTTCTTCAAGCAAGTTGTATAAGAATTTCTGTGAATCATTGTATATCTTACTGGAGAAAGACATGCTACAGTGTTATTATGGACTTTGTTCCTTCGCTAAACCCTTTTCATACAACCTTGATTGCACAACCTGAAATTGGAAGTAGGAATGAAGGTAATATTGCATAGACTAGCAGGGATGAAACTTAATTTTCCTGTTTGTAATTTTATGTTTTTGTTGCTTGTCCCTGAGTTTAGGTGGTATTCTCTCCTTACAACTAAAGGTCCTTTTATTATGTATTTTATTAACTACCGAAAGTGGGTTTTGGTGCCACTATCATTTAAAGTAAGATATGTAAAGTTTTTTTTATTCTGTATTGACTAAAATACAATTTTTAAGAATTTAGGTTAAAACTGCATTCCTTGCTTTAACTACTGATTAGTAGACCTCTCTGTAACATGTAATGACTTACATAAATTAAGTTCAGGAAGACCTAAGTGGAGAATTAAATATTCTATTTAACTGTTCTACGTTACTTTAAATTTCAAAAATGAGGAATTTGGTTGGAGGATTCATATTTTGTTTGATAAAATCCTTAAGTAGTAGCCCACAATTCTCAGTATTTCTTAATTTTAGAGCAGAAAGAAAACAAAAACTGCTGGCATGGTGAAACAAGCTGCACCATTATGTTTTGGTGGGAGAAAAGGTGGATGTATTGCTCCCCCTGTCCAATTATGCTATTGTTATGATGTGATCTACATGATTTTTGATTCACTTTTCTAAGATCAGTTTCTTGTAACTAACATTTAAAAGAAATGTTTGCCTTTTTTCTTTTGACTTTTAACAGATGTGTCTCTATTGAAAAAAAAATTTTTTATTCATAAATGTTAGTTGCATGGGAAATCAGATGTTAAATTTAATTGAACCAACACCAATATAAAAAATTTTTATTCTGTTTCTGCAGTGACTTAAGTTTTTCTACATTACTTGGTGTTTGTGTTTGTAATATTTTTTGTTGTGCAAAACTGTCTTGATACAACAAGATTACTTGGACATTTCTGAAAGTAAAACTCTAGTACTTCGGAAAGATTAATTGTAGCAGCAGTTACTTTGACAGTCTAGTTCACTTTTTGTATGCTAGAAGGAAATACTATAAACTGTTGAACTATTTTGGTGACTGAAATTTTTTGGTTCTTTGTTTAGAAAATGTTATAATGGTTGGTTTTGTGAACCACTGAAACTTGAAAACTTCTTTTAAATTAAGTTTCTCATAACTGATGCAGTATAAATATCCAAGACATAAAAATTGTGAAGGGATCTGCTGTGCAGGAGCAAATAATGCTGCTGCCAGTTAATGTCAGATCAGATGCGTACAAATGTAGATTAATTTCTGGATTGTTACTTGCAGGTATCACTATTGTAAGTAAACACTATTCCTTTCAAGATTTTAAACTTTATTTCAGGGGAATATACATCAGGAAATCCAAAATCATTTTCAGTAGTTTACATAGTTTATCTTACTTGGACACATTTGAAATTCTTATGTTAAATATAAAAGCTGGAAGTAAGATTGTGTTAGAATTTAAGATGTCACTCAGTTTCTGCAACTTCAGCTATCACATCTTTTTAGTGTACTTTTCTGTGCCTGAAAATTTTGTGATATTTCTTTTATGTCTGCATACACAAACACCACCCACCCCTGCGCGTGACTTGCCTCTTTTAAAGTAAAACACTTCTGTAATACACAAATCAACTGTTGATTTTGAACCCTGGCTTGCAGAATATAGGTTGTAGAAACTTGCCTTATTCGTAAACCTACTTGTTCTTCTGCAAATGTGTTTTTGTTGTAGATCTTTCACAATAACTTACTGAAGAACAAGCAATAACTAATCAAGAAGAGCAGAAAACAAGAGTTACGACCTCAATTTTTTGTATCCTAGGGGAGCACTTATTATAGGAAGTGTAATATGACTATCATGAACTATGCACCAGGTTTATTTTAGCAGCCAGATCCTGTTTTTTTGTGCTTTCATTCAGCTAGAGCTGATACTCTGAACACAATATTCTGAGCTAGATTTGTATGTTTTTTGACTTCTCTGAGAAAGTTTTGTATTGGTAACAAATGGTTTCAGGTTTTATACAACAATTCAGCAGAAGATGAAAGTAGCTTTTAAGCTGAACATGTAGAAGGAATCAGTTTTTAGATGGAAAATAGCCTTAGCTTTATCCAGTGGGATTTCTGTATAGTTTTCTTATTAAAAAAGAAAAAATAAATTTGGACTTTTTGATGTAGATAATTTTCATCAGATCTGATGATCTGCATTGAACTGTTTGAAATTGTAAGCAGTCAGTTTGTCTTCATTAAGACTTTTTTTGGTAGGAAATGAAGTGGCATTTATTTGAGAAACTTGGTATGGAAAATTAGTTGCATGGTCATGGATTTGTAGTATTAAATTTTACACACTACCATCTGGGGGAAAAAAATTCACCAGAAGTACTGTTCATATATGAAAGGTTCTCGTGGGTTGTGGTGAATTCAAGGTAGAACTCTGAGCTGAGAATGAAAATTATGTACTCTATCCCAGTATTGAAACCCCCCCCTGTAAAATACACGATATGTGATATATTGCTATGTATGACACTTCCAATTCTCGCAACTGTTTAGCGGTCCTAAAATTTATTTGTAGTCTGTGCATTTCTTGGTTGTTTGTGTCAGTACCTCGCTGCTCCCACATTCAGAGTGAAAGCTTGATGCTGTGGTGTGGTTTCACAATAGGCATCATATTCCTTGATGGATTTTGGTGATTGATTATATACAGAGATATATATAGTTCTTATACTTGTATGTAAAACAAACAAAAAACCAAACCCAAATGACTAAAAAACCAAAGAAGAAAAAATTGCTGCACATAATTGAATTTTCCTGTTATTAAGTTAGTATTCTATGTCTTTAGCATATGTAGTCTATTTAAAATATGCTTAATATTTGCTTTCCGGTTTTAAGGAGTAATTTCAAATACTTTACATTTTCATGTAGTTTCCTGTTTGTTTTTATTGCTCTACTACCATGTTTTTCATCTTGTTGTTGATTACTTTTCTGTTGCTTTATTAGATAACTAATGGAACAAAGGAAACTGAATACTTCTCTAGGGGAAACAGGAAAAAAATTTTGATAAATATACAACATAAGCACTAGAAGGAGATTCTCACTGATGAAAAAATTATAGCAACAGTATAGTAGTTCCTTCATAGTGGGATTTTTAAAACCAATGTTATGTTATAGATTTATTAAGGAGCAAAACAGCAGGGCAAAAATATAGCTGTTTGCAGCAAGAGAAGTTTTTTTTTTTAGTGTGCATGTATGCACGTGGTGGAATTTTTTTTTTGGCGTAAAAGTCCTTTGACTGTAAAAAAAACCCAGATGAGGCCAAATGTTCATTTTACTTTTTCTTTAGTTCTCATTACAGAGCTAAGCTTGAGGAAAACATTTTAGGTTTTCTTATTGAATACCTTGTGATAACATATATGGTGTGGCATAGATTACAGTTAAAGGAAAATTAAAAGTTTTATATTTGTTTGGTTTTGTTATTTTTTTCTTTCTAATGCAGATAAAATTATATTGTAAGTATTCATTTGCTTTAAAAGCTCTTGCAAAAATATTGACTTATTAAATTTGTCATGTGCACAATTAAACCTGTGGTCTCATATATAAGTTTTTCATCTAAGTTGGGAGTGTTAGGAAGACTTTAAATCTGTTTGTGATAAAGGGACAGTATGTCATCCTTTCTGAATCAATTTCAGTGACCGTAGAGAGAAACTTGAAATTACTTTTCTCCCCAAATCAAAATGGAAGATCTTTTTTGTCGTCAGGGCATCAGTCACTCCTGGGGGTATTAATTTTTACTGAGCTCTTTTTCTATCATGAAAATGATAGAAATTTGATGGAAATACATCTCTGAGATTTATATTGAAGAGTTACATAAACAGGTAATATTTTTCTGAAGTCATGAGTAATCTGCTGAATTGAGTCCTGATTACAAAATTGCTATCAACAACTGATACGTGTATATGAAGATTAATGGAGAATAAGTAGGGATAGAGAGCAAACGCTTTACCTGTTCTTTCTGATATCTCCCTGTGGAGACACTAAAGGTGCATCTACATGCCAAAATGTTCTCAAGAGATGTGTGACTAGTGAGGGTATGGAAGTAATAATAATAATAATATAGAAACAGGATAGCTTTAGTAATGTAGGACGTAAATCAAGCAAACTTACCCTGTTTCTGAGCAATGCCTACAAAAAGCAATATGTGCTCACAGTTTTAGTGATTTTGGTATTTGAATTTGGTGTGCAGGGGTGATGTGGATATATCTATGTTGTACTATGAACAAAATATGTAATTACATAATGAAGTGCCGAAGTGCCTTTGTATGGACTAGCTTAACATAAGCCTCATTTTCACTAACTCCAAGTGAAAAGTTAGTGCAGAACAGTTAGTTGGCTTGCTTGTACACAGCGGCTAGTTCATTGAGATTATTTTTGACAAACAGCCACTAAAAACATGTATGTGTTGTGACTAGCAGGACTATTACTTTCTGAAATAAAAAAATGTTGTAAAAGTAGATAGCTTGTGTACAAGTATTTTGAAGCAACTGAAATCACTGCTGTTATCAGAGGGGTCCCAAATATACTTAGCTTATTTGTTGTTAAACCTGGAACTTTAACAAGTAATTTTAATTCAAATGAAGAAGAAAAATAAATTTTTGTTTAAGAACACATTTGGCACATTTCAGAAATTTTGCTTTCTCTTTCAATAATACTTCAGAGCTGTCCAAATGCTTCCGAGCATCAGAGAAAGACTGCATGGAGGTCAGTGGCTTTGTTTACTAATGTTATTCATAAATCAACTATACTGGTACAACATGTTTGATATTTCAGCTGTGACTTAATTCAGGACCCCAAGGTTTAAAAGTGACTGTTTTTTTGATTTTAAGAGTACATGTTTTCTTTAATTCCTTTTGTTGTAGCAACTGTGGTAGGTATGAGAGGAGAGAGTCTTAATCTGTGGAGGAAATTGTTTAGGTATTTTTTCAGCCATGGTTAACTTCACTTCTAAGTAAAAGAGGAAAAACAAAGAGAAGTATTAAATTGAGAGAGGAAAATAAGAGAGTGCGCACTAAAAATTCTCTAATAGAAGGGAGAAATGGGTTTTTCCTTGTCTGTTACTGATAGAGATTGGAGAGAGGAGAAAACCTCAAATTAACTGAGTGAAAGCACTGTTTGAGATGTTTATATCCTTTGCTGTGTATGCACAAAATATTTAAGTAATTTGCCCGTTGAGCATCAAAGTGAGAGCATCCTCTTCCTATTGATGTGTTGCTTCGGGATTCTCAAAGATAAAGCAGCCTCTGGGAAGTAGATATGTCCTCAATTACCTTTTGGAGGTGTAATTTAATTTGCTTTAGGCTATTGCATCTTCCCTTTTCCTGTAAGGACAGATTAGGAGCCCCACCCTAAAGTACCAAAATAAAAGACCAGTCATGGAAAAGCACATGATTGAGATAGGATATTGTTATCACTGTTCCATGACAGCTTTATGATTATGAGAGTATTTAAAACAAGCTTAAGACTCTTCAAGTGTGTATGTAATAGTCTTGACAGAATTGATATTAGGAGTTTCTAGTTAATATTACAGTAGCCTTTTTACTTTGTTGACTGTGTTCCTGTACATTAGACTCTATTTTCTGTTTTTCATTGTGAGACTATCTGGAAATGGATGAATCAGTAAGACATTTATGTTTTAAGCCTTTCATCAATGATTAGTGTGACGGTTGGAGAGGGAGAAATTTTGCAGAAGTTTTTATCTCCTGAAAGGTCATCTCTTTTCCACATAATTTGGGTTATAATTAAAAGCAAGAGTTGTTTAAATGGGGAATGAGCTTAATGGATACTATACTTGTTTGAAAGGGCAAATCTGCTATGAGTACAAATCCTGGTTCCCAAATGCCTGAATTTCTTTCTCAAGAGACCTTTCTCCATTTTTCCTCCTTGTATGAGCCTTTTAACACTATATGTAAGTTTCTTTCTGACTCCATCCTAATCATTAAGAATACAGTCCAGGCAGAGGTAAATTGCTAACGTTATCCTCAGAGGAATGAAAAACCTTCATGCTCTAGATGATCATGTTGGTTTTGCTGACTGGCTGTTACCATCTCTACCTTAAATAAGAATGTGTGGTGTGTGCAAGGTCTGTGCTTTGTACTGGTACACCTCTAACCCCAGTATCTTGTCTGATCACATCAACTGTAGTTGCAAATAGTAAGTATGTGACTTACATCTACTATACAAAGATACAAAATTTACTAGGGAAAGATTGGACCAATATTTCTGTCTTTCCTGCTTTTATATTTCTTTTCTGTTTCCCTTCCTATCTCTTGCATGCTGAGTTTTTCTTGTCATTTACTTGATCACATATGGCAACATCAGTTGGCAGAAATATGTCATGCATGAAGAATTCTTGGTAGGATGCTCAGGATCAGTTCCACTGGAGGTAGTTACTGCACTACAAGTGTTGTTTTTCTTCATAGCTATGAATGTTACCTCAAAGCTTCACTGCATTTCTTTGTGCTAGAAGGGAAAAAAGAGTCCTGTGATAAGGCAAGAGGAAATTTTAATTGTTATTTCAGAAAAGTTTTGGTAGCAGAAATAGAAATAAACAAAAAAGCTAGTATTTTCTGCAACCCATCATCTCTTCTTTTAAGTTCTAGAAAATCCACTTCTGTCATAATTTGTATCTTTGCCATTGGGACACAAATTCTTAGAATCTGAGAAAATGGAAAGAATCAGGTCAAGAAAGGTTTTGATAACAAGAATGCTGTTTCTCAAGGATGTTAAGATACTATGCATGGATATATACATATATCACCCTAGCAGTGGGAAAAAGTTGAGAAACCTATTTTTTACAGTTCACGTATCTTTGTGTATTTGTTTTTCTGTTAACATTATAACTGGGCAAGAAATAAAATCAGTATATGATTTTCATGGCTTGTGTTGAACTAGGAAGGCTGTTCAATGCCAGGACATTTACCATAGTTCCTTAAACAACCGGAAATTTCTTTCCCCTTATTTTCCTTACCTGATTTCTGTCATTACATTTCAGCTATTTCTCTTCTTCAAGTCTTCCAAATGATGAGTATTATTTTCATCACCACCTGAGGCTAGATATGTAATTTGTTTTTCCTTAGGAGTAGAATGTAAATTAGATATTGCTGTATTATAAGTGGAGATAATGAATCGTTTTGCCTAGAAAAACACCAGCATTAAAATTTTTTTAAACATTTTTATTTCAGGGAAAAAAGAACAAATGTAAATGAACTATTTTTACTACCAGAAAGAGGATTCTGATGGAGGTTGAATTAATTGTGATAACAATACATTGTTTCTTTTTGTTTGGAGTTGCTTAATGTTGCAGCCTAAAACTGCTACATAGATTTAAAATATTGCATCGGGAAGAGAAAAAAAGGTGGTAATGAACAGCATTTTAGTCCTCCCATTTCTTCTGAAATAGCCACATTTGGAAAAGTTCAGCTATCTTTGGGTCAGTTTTGCTAAACAAAGAAAACTTGTTCATTTTCCATGTAAAGCACTACTTGGTTTGTGTTGGGTGATAATCAGAGTGACAATTGCTTGATCAAGTAACTATTGGGAAGTGAAATGGAAGTATTCAGAAGGTGAAGCTGAGACCCATCCTGCCAACAGTAATAGTGTAGAGGCTTGACATAAGCATATTTTCTGCAGACTTAACTCTATAGTAAATGGAGACAGATGTCTACTTTAAACAGTTTTTGTTGTGATTCTGTGTATGATGTATCACCCCTTCAAAGTGGTCACCTTTTTCTGTCAGGAAGGATTGTCCCAGGTGCTTTGTACCGATGAAACAGCTGGTTTTTAAATGCTAAAATCCGATACAGTTAGTCTGTATTAGACCAAGACCCAAATTATAGGTGTTTTGTACAAGTGAATGGAAAGACAATTCTTTGTTCTTCTTTAAATTCAATTTTTAAAGAACTAAGTATTGAACCTGCATGTTAAAGAATTGTTTTATTTATAGATTATATTATTTTTTCAGCATAGCATTATACTGCAAAAAAAAAATTAAAATCTTTATCCCTGACATGTATAGTTATTATGTAGTTATCTGACCTTTCTCTAAAACCTGTTATTACAAACATTTACTGAAGCATAAAAATTAATTATTTTGTTTCAGCATTCTTCTACTTCCAGCCACATTTAAGGTTATTATTCCTTAAGAATAATTAGACTTTCAGAGTTGCTACCTACAGGTACTTTTCGGGATTTTTATTTTTCTGTTGTTTAATTTCAGTAAAACTGTTGATTAATAGATACCCTTTTATGAACAATTAGGACCCCTTTATGATCACACCTGTGTTAGAGAAGATACATTATATACTTTTAATTATTTTTTTTCTTTTTTTTTCCACAGAAGTGGCTGATTTTCAGGTTATCTTATTTAAGTGTGAAATATTGCAGTGTATCAGTCCTGCACCATACAGAAAATAAAGAGCATGACCTGAAACTCTTGGAAATCTTTAAAGTACTTAAGTGCACTGTGGGTTGGACCTTGAAGGCAGTGCAGATTAATGCACTCCAGATATGAATGTCTTGTAACACTTTTCCC
Source organism: Manacus candei (assembly GCF_025592945.1). Lineage (NCBI taxonomy): Eukaryota > Metazoa > Chordata > Aves > Passeriformes > Pipridae > Manacus > Manacus candei. The sequence goes on from NW_026138076.1 coordinate 22,246,613, forward strand.
CTGTCCCACTGATCTGTTACAGTACTTTCCTTAAAGAAGGTGTAGGCTTATATATTGTCAAGAATTCTGCTTTTGCAGTACTACTGCAGCCTGCAGAGTGGGTGTTGCTTTCTCCAGGGAGATCCAGAAAGAACATTCTTAGGTGTAGTACAGTTTGTTGAGGAAGTGTAGCTTTATAGCTTTGAATTACTCTTTGTCACTCAGCTAAACAAATCCATTTATTTTCAGTAGTTTCAGGGAGAACCTTCAAAAGCTGCTGATCAGAATGATGAATTTAAGGGTCAGTAGTAAATTCTGTACTACAAGAGGAAATTTGAGCAGGTGAGGCCAGTGTTTAAAAAAGACCCAGCTTCATAAATGATGTGAAAAGAGCACAAATGTGAGGTCAAATATGCATATATATCCATGCAGAGGAAAAATATTTTCAGCCAAAAGGAGAAAAATCTGAAAATGAGAAGTAAACAAAAAATTTTGTTTATTCTAGATGCCATACTCTGGGTATCTAGTGATACATTATATAGTATTTATAAAGTTCCTACTGTACCTATAAAGAAAAACTGTGAAACCTGTAAGCTTTACACTACAACTTTTTGAGCCTGAAGTTAAAAAAAAAAAGAGAATTGCACAATGTATTAAATTACTTATGCAAAGATAAAAGTGTGGGACTGTACCCAAAATTGCCCAAAACATTGAAAAAAAATAATGAGATGACTATTTTCAACTTGTTTTCTGATATAAAAAAACTTTCATTGTAAACATCTTTTTCTTGTCCTAGCCTTGGCCTGAGAGGCAATGAGAGTTCAAAGTACAAGTTTTCTGAATGTAGGGTCTTAAGTACAGACTTTGTTTTAGAAGGAGGGGATGGCATGAAAGCAGGGGCATTGGGCTAAGGATGGCTTTTGGTGGCTTATTAACACCTCAGACATCCTGACTAAAAGCATTCTTTCTCTTTTAGCCAAAATAGGAGTTTGCAAATAGTTCTTTCAGCAAACATTCCATGATTGAATTTGTTTTTCTAACTAGTCAAAAAGTATTTTATTATGGACTATGAGAACTCTTGTCTGTAGCTTATAAAATTAAAGTGATTTTGGGCAGCAGGATATACTCAGGAAAATATTCTGGGTAGAAGAATTCAAAGTAAACTGTTGTATATGAGTGGGCAATATAAAATAATTTTAAAAACTCATTTGAGTGCATTAAATGGAAGCTTTATGTAGTGGAGTGAAGTGAACAAAGAAATTTTGAGCAACTGGGAGTAATTACTGTTTTAAATACAGAATAGTGCTTTTAAAAATTCTTGTAAATTAAAATTGCTGTTCTGTATTGTGCAAAGGAATTAAGATATTAATATGATAATATTGATTGTGTATTTAAAAGTGAAGGATAACTGGTACTGTACACTGCAAGAAAATCTTAGAGTTTACTTTTTACTTCTTCACTGTTTCTTTCAGATAAGCTAGAAATGGAAAAGCACCTTTGGTCATAGGCTTGCTTAGCTGGTGAAGAGAGCTTTTAAACTAAAGTTGCTGGGAAGGGAACTTCAGTCCTCCCGCTCTGATACCAGAGCCAGCAAGAGATGCCCAGTGACTTTAGAGGGTATGCAGGGCTGCCAGGGGAGGACCTCATGGGCACCACAAAGGAATTCTAGCCAGTAAGTTGACTTCATGGGGGCCCAACTTAAATGCCTCTGTGCTAACGCGTGTAGCATGAGGAGTAGACAAGAAGAGTTGTGTGCACACCGTCAGGACTGTGATTTTGGCATGTTGTGGGATGGCTCCTATGACTGGAGTGTTGAAATGGAAGGATACAGGCACTTTAGGAAGGACATGCAGCGGAGATGAGGAGAGGGTGTCATTCTTTGTGTGTACCATGTGGAGTGCATGGAGCTCCACTTGGGGATGGATGAGGAGCTGACTAAGAGCTTGTGGATCAGGATTAAAGGGACAGGTAACATAATAATGAGGGTTTGCTACAGGCCACCTCACCAGGAAGACTAAGAGGGTGAGGCCTTTTATAGATAGATAGATAGAAGCAACCTCACATTCACAAACCTTAGTTCTGATGGGGGACTTCAACCACTCTGGTATCTGTTGGAGGGACAACACAGCAGGGCGTAGGCATTCCAGGAGGTCAGTGGAATGTGTCGATAACTTTGATGATAGAGGAGTCAGTGAGGAGAGGTGTTATGCTTGACCAAGTTCTCAGAAACAGGATGGATCTGATGGGGAATGTAAAGCTCAAGGGCAACCTTGGCTGCAGTGACCATGAAGTGGTGAAGTTCAAGATCCTTAGGACAGTGAGGATGCACAAGAGTCTCACCTGAGTGCCTAGCAAGATCATAGAGCAGATCCTCCTGAAAACTGTGCTAAGTCATGGAAAAGTTGGAGATTATTGTTGACAGCTAGCATGGCTTCAGTAATGACAAATCGTGCCTGACAAACTTGGTGTACTCTTGGAATGGGATTGCAGTGTTGGTGGATAAGGGAATAGCATGTGACACTGTCCTACACCACATCGCAGTCTCTAAACTGGAGAGACATGGATTTGATGAGTAGACCACTTAGTGGATAAGGAATTGGCTGGATGCGTGCACTCGTAGGGTTGTGGTCAACATCTTGATGTCCAAATGGAGATGGAGTGGTATTCCTCAGGGGTTGGTATCGGGACTGGTGCTGTTTAACATCGTTGTTCTTGACATGGACAGGGGACTGAGTATGCCCTCAAAAAGTTTGCCAACGACATGAAGCTGTGCAGTGTGGTTCATGTGCTGGAGGGAAGGTATGCCATCCAGAGGGACACAGACAGGCTTGAGAACCTGTGCGAACCTCATGAAGTTCAACAAGGCCAAGTGCAAGGTCCTGCACCTGGGTTGGGGCAGTCCCAAGAACAAATCCAGGCTGGGCAGAGCATGGATTGAGAGCAGCCCTGGGGAGAAGGACTTGAGTGTGTTGGTGGACGAGAAGCTCAACCATGAGCCATCGATGTGTGCTCGCAGCCCTGAGAGACAGTTGTATCCTGGGCTGCATCAAAAGTGTGGCCAGTAGGTTGGGGGAGGTGATTCTGCCCCTGTACTCCATTCTAATGAGGCTCCACCTGGAGTACTGCATCCAGGTCTGGGGTCCCCAGCATAAGAAGGATGTGGATGAGATGGAGCAAGTCCAGAGGAGGGCTGTGAAGATGATCAGAGAGCTGGAGCACCTCTCCTATGAAGACAGGCTGAGAGAGCTGGAGTTGTTCAGCCTGGGGAACAGAAGGCTCTGGCGAAACCTTAGAGAAACCTTCCAGTAGCCAAAGGGGGCCTACAAGAAAACGAGAGAGGGACTTTTTGCAAGGGTGTGTAGAGATACGATAAGAGGGAATGGCTTCAAACTGACAGAGGGTAGGTTTACATTAAATGGTAGGAAGAAATTCATTACTATGAGTGTGGTGAGGAACTGGAAAAGGTTGCTCAGAGCGTTTGTGGATGCCCCATGCCTGGAAGTGTACAAGACCAGGCTGGACAGGGCTTTGAGTAACCTGGTCTAGTGGAAGTTTCCCTACCCATGGCAGGAGGGTTGGAACCACATGATTAAGGTCTCTTCCAACCCAAAACATTCTGCAATTCTGTGATATGTTTTAATTCCTGAGTGTTACAGCAATCTTTTTAAATAATCTTACTAGGATAGGAAGTGTTAACTATAGTTCCTGATGCCTTAGTCTATATGAGGTTCATTTAACATTGATACTCTTGCCAGTTTGCTTTTTGATGCTCTTGGAACTTCACTTTTTGTGAACAAGTATAGGTTTAGTCCCATCTTCCCATTTTCTCCAGTGAAACTAGAAAGAAAATATGGTTTTTGTATGGAGTATTTCTTTCAGAAATTGTTTAAAATCTCCAATACAGTTTCACAGTAGTAATTTAAAATAATTAAACTACAGTTATGCTTACAGAGAATGGTTAATTTTTATATTATATTTTGAAGACTGTCACAAAGTCCTATAGCATGGATGGAAAAAAATGCTGATTTTCTCCTGAAAGGAGAGAAATGGACAATTTCAGAAGGTAGTTTATTAAAAGAAGAAAAGTATTTTGATGCTAAAATTAGGGTGGCTGGTGAAGAAACCTTGGATCAGGACTAACAAAATTGACTCCTCCATCTATTTCTTTCAGTAGCTTATATTGCTGGCAATTATCTAGGTTGCAGTTTTGTTTGCATGTAATAAAAGATACATCTAGAAAAGGAAGACTTTGTATAGCTTTTATGTATCTGAAAATCTTTTCTTCCATAACAAAGAGACTGTCCATTTACTCCACCATGTACTCAAGTATCAAAACTACTTAAGATAAAGATGCAAAAACCACAAAGGCATAATGCTGTCATCTCAAAGTGATACAAAGGCAGCCGATAATATTACAGGCTTTATCAGCATTGCATTAGTTCTTTCTTGTGTAAAATCCTTTACTATACAAATCAAATTGTCAGGTATTTGACAAAAGTGATATAAGGGAAAAGATGCTACATAATCTCCAGTACAGTTAAAATGATTGTAACTAAGGAAGATAATTATTTCATCATTCCATCCACAGTTCACCAATTAATCTATAAAATGTATTCAGAAAGACTTTGTAATTTTGATGCTATGTATTGTAAGCAGTTTTAAATTAAGGAGTTGGTTCACATGCAATAATGTGTCTTACCATACATAAGTCACTGGAAATCTTGATGTGCGGGGGTTTTTTTGGGTTTTTTTTTTACTTAGTTGTACATAAAAGTCCCTTTCCTTGGCAGTATCATACAGAATACAAGAAGCAAATACTTAGAATTTTTGCTTTAGCTGGTAGGCAGTCATTAGAGGGTAACAGATATTCTCATCTTGTGTTTGGTCTTTCCAAAACCTCAGGCAACTGCCTCTCTGTGTTTATTTAGTGTGTGAGGCAGAATTGGCAGCTTATTGAATGTTTGCAATCAGAATACTTTTGTTGAACATTGCAATAATGGGTTGCAGGATTGCCTGGAATCTTCATTGGGATAAACCATTAATGTCAATGTTGTTGGCAAATCCTGTATTTTCAGCAACTCTTGGATTATTGAGTCCTTTTAAATTTTACTAGACATGAAACTCTTTGTGCAAAAGAAAACCCCATTGAGAATCTACCAGGCTAATTGCTTTCAAAAAAGGATGACATTAGTCCTTTCTCATTGAGGAGAAGTATACAGTTGGTATATATATGCAGCTGATGCATATATTTGTTTCTGACTATTGCAATTTGGGGAGAAGAAAATGGAAAGGAGTTGTGGGTTTTTTTTTTTAACTTGGTCTCCTGTTGCATACTGGTCCACTTGATGTGTTGCTGTTCAGAATGACAAAGATATGATCACTTATTCTCAAATAATACTTATCAGACTAAGTGTCTCTCTAGAACTGAAAATTGTTAAATTTTTAACGTGATATTTCTATTCAGCACAGTCAGATCTGATCCTCTACAGTATCTGAAAGGGCTTCTTATCTCATTTGACAACGTAGTAGCTACAGATTATTTCAGATTTGTTCTGTTCTGCTCTGAGTTTCTTCATCAGACTCTACCAAGAAATGTTCTCAAAGATTCTACTGAATCAAATTCTCTACACTTGGAGGTGTATAGTGGTAACAATCTGCTTGTGGTAGTGGTAGTTGTCACCTATACAGGCAAATTCACAAGTGCATTTGAGAAACTCCAGTAATTTTCTCTAGAGTTCTCTGTTTTATCCTCTGATTTGCTAAATTCCAGTTTCTTCCAAAACTGTCTGTCCTTTTGCCCTTTTCTCTTTCCAGGAGATTAGAAAAGTTACATTCTTTTAGTTTTTAAAATACCTTAAACCTAGCCAATGACTGGATCTGTACAAGTGGTTTGGTAGACAGTCAAAGGTATGTAGCCAGAAACTGTAGGAAGACTATGAAGTTAACAGATGCATTTGTGTACTAAAAAATATATGAATGGTTAGAGTAAGAATTGTAAAGATAATTGTAATATATCTACTGCCTTCTAATCATACTGATCCCAAAGTGTATTCTTGTGCTCTCCATCTAAACATAACCAGGGTTGGGATTGGCCACCAGAGGGCAAACTAAACGTACATCCCTGTTCTACATGTTCTTGAAAATCAACTACAGTTGTTCATGTCAGTATCATTTGATTTTTTTTTTTAGGAAATAGTGTTTTTCACTGAAGAGGTCATATTGTCTTGGTTCATTGTGTGGCAACAATAACCTGAAAGGCCAACTCTGAAACAGCAAGAGATTGTTCAATAAGAATGATATAAAATATGAACAAGTTAGTAATACATCTTACTGCTGGATGGGTTTTGATGGCATGTATAAGCAGATGATTGTGATTGAGTCTTGCTTCTTTAGATGATCTGAAAGAGCATTAATCAGTATGAGGCTATCAAAGAAGCTACTCTGTATACAATAAGAAGTCTTTAGTCCTGTAAGAAAGGGATTAACTATTCTGAAGTCCATTTCCCTGATGCTGCGAGTGCTGACATTCAAAGAGGAGTCCCCATATGTTTGAAATTAGGTACAAATTTTGTTATTCTGTTATTCAAAGTAGCTCCAGGAGTTTCCTTTTGCACTTGCATATTTACATTCCCTTCAAAGCAAACCACTTCACTAGACAAAATACTAGGAAAGTTTTAGATGAAGAATATACTGAATTTGTTCTCAGTTTACATATGAAAGATGACACATCTCAGTGATTGTATATTTTCACACCATAGAAATAGAAACAGGATCGTAGAAATAGAGACAGGATAGATTTCTTTGAAGAATTATGTACAAAATTAAAATATGGTAAGAATAAATAAAAAATCCACTCTAAACCTTTCAACTGTTTCAGAAGCAGTCACTAAATTCAGTAGCTTAAATTGATATGATCTTCTGTCTTTGTGTAGTGATAGATATATCTTAAATTTAATCTGACTTTCTGTTAAAAAGTATTTTTCCTATTTGACATTATGGTTGTCAAATCTAATAGTATATGTAATGAAATGCCTATCTTGTTGGAAAAGAATGTTGCAGTGACTCAATTTGGTGTCAGTTTTCACGCTGCTTTTAGAATGTAGGTGAGTGCACTTTCTTCCCAGTATTTAGCAATACCAAACTGTGATGTGATATGTTCCTGTTTGAATTTTAGGCTTCTTGACCACAGTTAATTTTATTTCATCAAAATTTCAATATGGCCCCTATTGGACCAGTGTGAAGCTAGGTAAGGTATTGCAGGATAGAAAGAAAGCCTTTGACAGGTTCTCTATTGAGTAACTTTCATTGGTAGGAATTTTGCATTTATGAACCATCTGTGCAAGACAATAACATGGACAATGTGTTTATTCTAAAATTTATCTGTCATTCTTTGTAAAAATTTATAAATATATTTCTTGCATTTGTTTTTTGGGAATCATGGGATCCTGTAGAAATTTTGAATTTCGTTCATTTAGAATTGCTCATTTTATAATTAGAGGACTTAACAGTTGGAAAATGATCCTGACAGAGTAAATTAAGTATTTGACAAGTGTTCAATGGGTGTGTTTTGCAGACAGTATGTTGTAACAACATTATGTCTGGTAGAGGGAGAATTTGAACCTCTACATCTGTATACACCTATCTACTAAAATGAATTATAGTAGAGGACTGTTTTCTTTAGTGGCAGTTTGACATATATTTTCCACAACATCTTGACCATATCTGTTACATTTCCTAAAGCTTTTCTTTTGAAAGAATAAGTGGGTAAGATGAACATGTCATTGTGTGGAGGCGTGTCCCTGAGTCATTGAAAAAACCCAAGGAAACAAAAAAAAGACTGCAAACTGTCTAAAACCAGAAAAGTGACAAGCTTCACACATTTTTTCATAAATATGTACATTCTCCTACATAGAAAATTGATTCTAAGGATGTTTCAGACACAGGGTTTTTCCATTTCCTTTTTATCATGTGACTCAAGAATTGGATGCTATTCTGAAGCAATGCAGTTCAATGCTGAAAAAAGGAACCATCTCCCAGAAATATGTAGAAGTCAGCAAGCACAGAAAAAAATAATCTTAATGGCAGATATTTTTTATAAATTGTGTTGTAGCTTTAAGATGGAAATCAAAACATCCAATGTTGTTGTTATTCAGGATTTAGTTACTGTGTTAGAAATATGGGTTGTTCACCTACTTTTATTCCACTTAACAGCTCTAGAGAAAGTGTGTGTGTTAAGCTGCAAGTGAGAAAGTGTGATTAGGACTGTTCTTAAAGGAAAGAACTGTCTATAAGCAGAATGGCCTGTCTTTTATTGGTGGCTCCAGTTTACAGCAGGTGGATTTGGAAGCTGGAAAGGTCAATGAAGGGAATTTTTCCTTGGAAATGTGAATTTTTCAAGAACAATTTCTACATAAGTACATTTCCCTACCGTTTACTTTCCAAAGACTCTTGTAAAATATTTGGTTGTGCTTCCTCTCTATGGTGAATCAAACAACTTAAAGACTCATTTGGTAACATTTAATACTTTTTTTTTCTTTTTTTTTTCATTATCTCAGAACAAAATTTGGTTGGATTTGAAGGAGACTCACTTGAAGGGAAATGAGATTTAACCAACTTATATTCTTAGGTTCTTTTTCTGTTTGATTTAAAAAAAAACCCCACAATCAACAGCAAAACAAAACAACACACCAGAAGAAAGAAACAAATCAAAAAACCCCCAAAATAAAAAAAAAATACCAAACCAAAACCAAACTAATAAATACTCCTAAGTAAATAAGAAATAGAAGTAAATCCTTTCAAGTTATTGATATGCAGTAACCCATAATGGCTGCTATTTGTACAGCTTCTCTTCTTCTTTTGAATTAAAATACAGTTCGTATGAGAAGAGTCAAAAACTTGTTTGTTACTTTGACAAATTTGTATATATAACAATGTATATTTTGTTACTTTTATTCAAAGCGGATGAACACATGAAAATACACTGTATTCAATATATTTTTTTAAACTTTAAGCATCTTATTTTAATGAAAATTTTTGGCAGAGTTGTTTCAGAATTTCTAAGAAATTGCTTTTAAGTTCCCCAGAGCTGTTATGTAGGAGGCAACCTTGCAGTACAGAAAAGAATTGATGACGTCACAATTGGAACAATAGTCTGCATTAATTTTCATAACTTCATAATAGTAACATGGGAGATAATTTTATAATGCCTTAATACAAATTTGATTATGTTAAGCAAAAAAATATTAAATATTATTATATTACAATTTCATTTTCTAAAAATAAATGGTGGTTTTGGCATATTGTGGTGTTACACGAGATTCTTTCCTGAATGAATATTGAAGCATGTTTTAGAATTCATTTCAAAATTGTTTTTATAGCATTACTACCAACTCCTGTCTTGCTTGAACTCCCATCCGAATCAATAATAAACATTTTTTCCTCAAACAGATTTGACCTACTTGGTCATGTTCTTCTTGAATGTATGTAGAGATATCTACCCCAAATGAGTCCTAGAGAGGAGAAATATTTTTAAAGGTAACTGTAAAAATAGGAACTTGATGTTTTTTATTAATGTATTACTTATGTTTCATTCGCAGAGTATACTGAGTAACTCTAAGGGAGGTGGTTCATAACATATCAACTGAATTATTGAGATAAATGAATTCCCTGTAAATGTTCTGTTCACACAGTAACAAAGGGTTTTCCAGATGCATCAGAAAAACTGACATAGATGGCTTTCCTTTCTTTGCCTTTTCTGTTACAAATAGAAGTTCTTGCTGCCTCTGCATGAGGTAAGTGACAGTTCAAGGATGGAACACAGGAGAGAAAAACTGACTTTCCAGTAACTATATTCTTTATGACTACTTCAAAAGTGCCCTGGATAATTTGTTGAAAACTTGAACCTTAATGACATAGAATGCATGGTTTCTCTCTGGGGTAGAGTTCTTTCTAAAACCTGATATTTTCAGCTAGTCTTATTCTTCTGTCATTATGAACATATGTTGTATATTTAACTATGTGATCTCACATTTTTTAAGGTAATTTTGCTTGTTTGTTTAACAAACTGTCTTACTTTCAAGGTTTTTTTATTATTATTGTTTTACTAATGTGCACTTAGTGAGTTATAGACTGCACCTTAATTAAGTAATTATCAAGGGAAGAAGAGTCTGCATCCACTGTATAATTGTCTTATGCTGGTAATTACTCTCATTCAGCTTTTTGTGTCTCTTCTCTAGGGTCTTTTAAGTGGATTGTTCTGAAAATAAACCTCTTGATCTATTTGATATTGTAAATACTGTGGGGATTTAAGGCTTAAGATGTTTTAGAGGAAAAATACCCAACGTCTTCATTGATAGACAAACTCGCACGTGTGCAAGGTTGCCTATTGCTTTCCATGATGCTGGCTATTAGCAGTCCTTTTTGTAGTTCTCCATATTTGAATTAAATCTGGAGTTTCTCAGGAGTCACTTAGCAATGATTTCAGCTTCTAATAAAACATAATTGAACCTTATCTTTCTGCAGAATAGTGTCTGAAGTAACTATGCCAGTGTCTCGGGAATATTTTCTACAAATATAGCAGAGTTGAAAGAAGAAATAAGATCAATTTGTTCTTAAGTTATGCAGGAATAAGGCTGTTTGGAACCAAGATGTTCAATCCATGTATCAAACATTAGATATATAGATAACATTTAGATTCTGATAGGATTCTGTGCAAATTTCTATATTTTAGTTCTCTCCTTCAGTATTTCTCTTATAATCAAATAAGCTTTAAAGAGTAGGTAAAGTGTATGACTCGTGTGATACTGTTTTGAGGATAGCTATACTATTTGAATTGAACTGTACATTTTTCCCATAGATTTACAGACTGCTTGCAGAAGCAAGCCAGTGATGCACAGCTATAGAGATGTTAAGCTAGCTTTTGGCTTGCCTTTTGTGTTCTTTCTTGTTTGGCTATATTCTTTTTTTTTTAGTATAAAAATATGGAAAAGATTAAAAATTGTACGTGGTCAGGAACCTAATGATCATAAAAGGAAATAAATCTCATACGTAGTAATAAGTTTTTTGTATGAAATACATGTGAGAAAATGACACAAGTCAAGCTCAATTTCCATCAAGCCCAGTGGCCTGTGTCTGATAGTTGCCAATAACAGGCAACTAAAAGAGCAGCTCAAAGAAGTGAAGCAGTTAAAGATCCTTCCTCAAATTGCTTTTCCAGCCTCTTAAAAAAATTATTTTCTGGAAATCTGAATTGCAATGGTATCTTTCTTATTTCTGTAGTGTGATATAGCTGCTCCCCTTTTTTTGGTTCGGTTTTGCCTTTCATGACTTGAATGCAACTGACTATTTTTGGATGGGATAATAGTTTTATTTCATATTCCAGACCTTGTCCTATGCAGATATTTAAAAATTAGGAACAGCATTCCACTTAATTACATGAACCATATGTAATCTGTAGCTCCATGGAATTTACCCAGGAGCTGACTTGGTCTTCTGGTTAAAATAGATCTTAAGATACTTTTGAATAGAAGAGATTTCACCAGCTATGACTGCATCATTTGGCTTCTACCTAAACAAGGAACAAAAAATATATTGGATATTTTTTACTTTTATTTTCAAAAGTTAATCAGCAAATGTTTCCATCCAGTAATGAAAGAAAAAATATTTAGGTTTATATTTTGGTCTTAAATTACTGTGAAGTTACTCCTACTTTCCTTAGGTTTCCTATCTTTATCTTCCCCCCCCCCTCCACTTAATCAGTTATTTTTGGGTTTCCTAGCACTTTATTTGTATGTGTCTGTCAGTGATCCCTTCTACTTTTGAAAAGTTAAGAAAAGATTAGTCTTCTTTTCCTCTCATGCTGAAGGGGTTTTTAACTGTTATGAATGGCTGTGGGATCACTGCTATTTGGAGATCAGTGATGTTCTTAAGAAATCTCAGTTGTCACTTACATTGCTTGTTTGGGTTTTGTTGTGTACCAGTAAAACAATTCTAATGCTTCTGATCAAGCTACAATCAATTCTGCATTTCTTTTTTTTTTCCTTACCTCAGGTTAGCAACTGCTTAAGTTTGTTAGGTGCAGTGTGTACAAATTAGGAAGTTATCATCTACAATACTTACAAATTCTGAGGTGTTTAGCAGTGATGTTCTTTCATCAGATTATCAGATAAGAAAAAGGATAAAATAGCAGTTTATGAGGGAATTTGTTAACTGAATACCATAGCTTTTCATATCCTACCTTCCTATCATTCGCATGTAGTCTATCCTATAATCTTTGGCCTTCACTGATGAATAATATGGTACATGTTTTCATGGTGACCTTGATAGTCATGTTGAACTTAGCTCTCATTAGGTACTATTGTGGTACTTTAGTTGCCTTCTTGTTTTGTGTGGAAATTTCTCTTAAACAAAAAACTGGATTGCAGTAGTCATGGCTGAATTTACAGTTTGTGGGCTATATTTAGGCATTTTTTTATAAGGTAGGCTTTTCTGTACTTTCTCTTGGCATCAAATTTAACTAGAGTGAACTGATGTATTGCTGCTACAAAGAACAGGAGAGACATGCAGCAATTCAACTTAGAAAGACGAATGAGTATCTCCAGAAATACGTTCTGACATGAGTTGGTCCATTTTATTCAAAGGCAAATTGCACTGTTTCATCACAAGTATTTGAGATGGAATCATTTTATACAGTGGTCTATATTTTTAAGCAGCTACACATTGTTTGTTGTCTTCAGAGATCACTGATCTTCAAAAATTAACATCAGGTAAAATGAAATTTTCTGAGAATTTAGGCAACAGTCAGTAAAGGAGAAAATATTCAAAATAACTTTAATGAGATACAAAAGTAAGAGTTAAATGGCCTATTAAATTCACCATAGAGGAATCTAAAATAATGAGACCATTGACAAATATTACGAGCTCTCAGTGGCCATATAGTACAAAAGTAAGTTTATAAAATGTTATGGAAAAGTTGTGGATAGAAGTCTTAAGCTTTGTAATGGTCCCTTGTGTTTCCAATTTTGGAACACACAGGCTTCAAACAGGAGACAAGAAATATTTTAACATTGTGCAGATCACCTGTAAAGTTGCAAAATTAGTATTTTACTTTTTAATTACACTTTTACTCTTTAGTTTTTCTTTCTCAATAAGAGAATTTATATAAATGAAGTGAAACTATGACACATAGTTTTCAGTAACTCTAGTGTAATGTAGAAGATGAGTATGTGAAGTATATTTTTGGAATGTGATGGTCAAGAATTTTTAATTTATACCTCACTGAGGTTTGCTGTGGACCTAAGTGAAGCTGATATTATGGAACTTTCTCATAGATAATGATCTGAAAAAGTAGATATCATTTGGCAGTTGGTGATGGCAAAACAGAATGTGTAACCACATGCTATAGCTTTGCCACTTTTCAGTAAGCATGTGAATACTTTTAGGTTAATAATATTCTCATAAATTATATTTATATTTAAATCCATAAAGCTCCATTAATTGTAAGGAGTGAGGTAATCTTAAAGTTCGGTCATTGAAGTAAACGTCCTTGTATACTTTGATATCAAGTGGGGCAAATGTGTCATCTTTAATACTATGAAGTTTCTTTGAGGTCTTCAGAGCTTATGTGGGTCTCTTGTCAGTGCAGAATCTTTAAAGGAAACAGTATTTTTTCATTACTTGAACTTTATACCCCTAAAAGTTCACTTAGAGCCAACTTCTCTCTTTCTGCTTGAATGTTGCAACTGGCTGCTATATCTTTCAATTTCAAAGTTTGTGTGGTCATAAACTGAAGATCATTGTGTTTTCTCTCAACTGTAGGGGTAGGTATTCTTTACCTCTGACAAACCTGTGTGATTTATGGTGTATTTTTTTTCTTCTGTCTTTCTCCCTCCCCACTTTTACCTATCACTATATAGGAGACAAATGATTGTAGGACAAAGATTTTTTCATATGTGAACTGTCTTTTTCTTCATCTGAGCTCCATGAGTTTGTCTACCATAAAGACTGTGTAGATAATAACCTATGTATAATATCACTGTTACATAAAAAAAGATTTAAAACAGGAAGATTGAGTTTGTGATCCCTTTTTATTTAGGATGTATGCTACATTTGGGATTACAGATATTTTAATTTAGATGCAGTCTGTAGTTTAAAGAAGTGTATGATTTAGGTTTAACGTTACTGCACATCAGGGAGGAGGAGGGGACTTTTGGTTTTTGGTGCACTTGGCAGATTCTTGCTTTAGGTAAACTTTAATGTTACAGAAATTGTACTATGAAACTTCTGCTGTAATGAGTAACATGTTGCAGAGTTGTGTGCCTGAACAGCTTCAGGAACTGATCCTTCCCAAGTATTTATGTATTAACGGTATTGTGCACCCTGGTTCTTTGCCAAGGATCCTTTTAAGATTGCAATATTGAAGACTTTATCCTTTTTCATCGTTAGCTGTGTTTCTTGTGTCACTATTGATTAATTTGGTTTTTATTCGCTGAAAACATTGGAGACCTATAAGTCATTACATCATAGTACTGTTGAAATTAAGTTTCAGTATTCTCTTGCATTGACCCTCTCCTTTCATTTGGTTGTAACCTTGTGGGACAATTCCACTGAATAGGGGAGAGAGTGCTAAACAGTGGAAGCACTCCTATGAATTAAGTTTCTAATTACTTTTGTTGAATAGTGTTTCTTCTGTAAGTAGTCCAGTTAGTATACATTCAAAATTCAGGTGATGAGTTACATAACATTATCATTACTAACATGAGCCAGCTGACAATAAATAAGGTCAAATTGTATGTTAGCAACTGTTAGAAAATCATAGGAAACAAATTAGAAGATATTGTTAAATTCCTATATAATTCTCTGGGGCTCATTGTCATTCCCCCTCTGCTCACCCCTAAAGATATATTAGAATTAGAAGAAATATTAAAAAGAGCAAATATGTGATAAACAGTATGAAAAAGAGCAGATTTTCATAAAAATTTACTTAAAATTTTAGGACTCTGATATTGAGAAGGAATGGTGATGAAGGGATGTTGCTTTGCTTGCTTTCTCTAAAGACCTCTATCTTTGTCTATGTGTCAGCCTGTATCTGTTCAATAACAGACTGTAGCTATCTGTTCTTGGTTCCAGCTGGAGATGAAACTGGAGTAGTTGGTTCCATGAGGCAGAGTTAGTTACCTAAATACAATGGCATATATTTTAAAACCAGTGGAAGTATTTAAATGCTCAGGAAATCTAATGGAATGAATACAAAATGGATTCACTTGAAATTTAAAATCAAAGAGAGTAGCATAGTTTTGACAAACAAAATGGACAGGTCTGTGTACTGTAAATAATGGAAACATTCAAGAGTTCTCAGTCTTATGGATGACTGTTCATTTTGAGACCAGAAAATAACGTCGCGACGGAAAGCTCTAGACACCTCAATGTGAGAATCCAGGAACTTCGTTTATTGTAGATTGACAGTAGCTTAATATACACTCTATAATAGGTTCATGAATATTACAGAAATCAGGCTCATTATTGGTGCTCAGTTAGGTGGTGATATCATCTTAACTGCTTCCCACTGTTTACACAGGTGGCTCGTTAAGTGCCTTTGTTTTGGTAATGCCCAGCTCCTGTTTCTCAGCTCAATTTAGGATACCCAAGGACGCTGCTGCTTTCTCACGGCCCTGCTATCTCAGACTTTCTCATGGGCCTAGTGAAAACTGCATCTTATACTTTAGCGGTAGTCTTGTACTTTAGCAGCTCATCCATAGCCTTAGCCATGTTCATATGTCCTCGCATTTCTAACCAATCCTCTACAATTCCCCCGTTTTTATTATGGGCCAACAATGCTTTCTTTGTCGTAGTATTTAGACGTCTAGTAATACAAGAAAAGGCAACACGAGCTATTACTAAGATTACAATAACTGTCAATATCCATTGTATAACTTAGAGCCCATTCAGAATAAGGAATCACTATGGTTCAACAGAATCACGTTACACATCTCTAAAATCTTGACACCGGCAGAAAGTATTTTTAAGTTTACACATTCACACATTCATGTAGCTTTTTTCTTTCACACAACATTCAGGTGGCCACCTCAGACACACTCCTCAATCACACACACATTTTCAAGTGGTCATTGGCTGTGCACTTCTTGTCAGTTTCATAATTCAAAGGAAATTTATGGCATAGCCGCCATCAGCAATCTGCAAATCCTGCATAACTCTCCATGTAAAAGACAAATACAGTAAGAAAGAACAGAATATTATCTTGGAAATCTTCAACGCTTCTTATAGAGCAATGATATTTTATCATAAAGGCAATAAAGCTACTTTTGCAGGGGGAAGACTATATCCCCTTCTGTCTCATCGTTCCGTCTCCAAATCTTCTACCTGCACCCTGCCCCTGGGGGAAACAGCCAAATTTCATGTAAGAGAAGCAAAATGGCAAACTATAGGAAATTCTTAACAACCTTCTGCAATATGCAAAAGCTAAGCACGGATGTCGCGTTATTTCTAATCTTACTTCAAAGGATTTTTCGTCAGTCTCCCTTTCTGTTTTTGAAGAAAACATTTGAGAATGCCATGAGCACACTGCATGCTTAACACCTATTGCTGTAAAAACAATGCAATCTTATTTGATTTATAAGTTGGGATATTGTTAATTTTAAGTTGTTTTTTCTCTTTTCCCTTTTTTCCGTGTTTTACCGTCTTTGCCTCCCCCCACGCTCCTCATTGCCGAAGGACGAAGGAGGGGAAGGAGGGACTGGGCTCACCCAGAGAGATCAGCAGAAGGAACTTAATCACAGGGTCTGCTTAAGAAAAGACAAAAACATAGGAGAGGGAGAGAACAGCTGCAAACAGGCACGTTTCAGAGAAGGGGTGATTGGTGTAACGGGGAAAAAGAGAAACAGCTTTCCCCCTCCCCCGACTGCACCCCCCAATGTTTTTGCTACCGTCATTAACTCTAGGAAGAGGAGCAGCACCAGGGAAAAACCACTCGCTGCAAAGAAGGGAAGGGGAACGCACACCCCCCGGGACCATGGCTGTCAGCAGTGCGGGGGACACAGAGCCCCCCCGCTGCGCCCGGGGCCGCCGGCGTGCACGCACTCGGGCGCACCGCTCCGAGCTGGGGCCGCGCACCGCTCCGAGCGATATCACCGGCCCCGGCTCTGCGTCACCCAGGAGCGCTCCGAGCCGGGGACACGCAGGCGGCGCGACCACCGCTGCTGCCCGGCGCAAGCACCCAGCGCCATGAACACAGCCACAAATGTGCAGCGCAGTCCCGCTGCACAGTTCAGATGAAAAGCTGGAAGTGTCTTAAGGTGGAACTCAGTCATAGTGTTCCTAAAGTTCATCTCTGGTCCATCAGCAGTACTTTCACGCCGCAGCCGTCGTCTCTGATCGTCCTGGATATGCACTGCCGAGACGCCAGCACCGCGTTCATGTTGGCGGGGCCACTTCGTTGTTTCCGGCCCCGTTCCGTGATCTCTGGTCCCGCTCCGGCTCCCTTCAACTCCGCTCGACTCCCTTTTTACACGATTTCTCCGTATGATGGTATCCAGTAGCATCCTAATGTCCTCAGACTGTGCTTTAATGCCTTTGACTATTCCAGATAACAATCGCCAAATTGTAAGGAGGGAAGCAGCAACTTTTTCTCCCTTACAGGCAGCACTAAAGAGTTTATCACTAAGTTCTTTCCAAGTAGAGATAGTAAAGGCAGTTACAGTGTTCGCTTCATATCCCTGGCCCGTACATGAAAGCAGCATCTGCCGCAAAGCCAGTTCGTCTTAACTCCCCGCTTTCCCAGAAAGCATTGGAGCAATGATAGTGCCGCCTGTCCCTCTATTACCTAAAAAACGTGTTACCACGCTTTGTGCAGCCCTTTCCACGAGACTTTGCGGCTTTGTCGGCGGGCCTCCTTCTTCAGGAGTCTTCCCGGGCGCTGGGTCCAACTATTTCGTTGCTAGGAACGCGGAACTTAACTCTTTCGCCGTCCGAAATCCCCAAAAGGGAGGCGTCCGGCGGCGGCAAGTTGAGCTCTTTTTCGTTCAACCCTTTCGCCTTCTTGTGCTGCACGGCAAGACCGACCGAAACTCCTACGTCCGACCACGGCTGCGAGAACCCGACTTGGCTCTCGGGAGTCCGACTTGACCTCCTAGGGACCCCCACTTGGTCCCTGTCCACGGGCGCCAGTAATAACGTCGCGACGGAAAGCTCTAGACACCTCAATGTGAGAATCCAGGAACTTCGTTTATTGTAGATTGACAGTAGCTTAATATACACTCTATAATAGGTTCATGAATATTACAGAAATCAGGCTCATTATTGGTGCTCAGTTAGGTGGTGATATCATCTTAACTGCTTCCCACTGTTTACACAGGTGGCTCGTTAAGTGCCTTTGTTTTGGTAATGCCCAGCTCCTGTTTCTCAGCTCAATTTAGGATACCCAAGGACGCTGCTGCTTTCTCACGGCCCTGCTATCTCAGACTTTCTCATGGGCCTAGTGAAAACTGCATCTTATACTTTAGCGGTAGTCTTGTACTTTAGCAGCTCATCCATAGCCTTAGCCATGTTCATATGTCCTCGCATTTCTAACCAATCCTCTACAAGAAAAGATGTACTTTTCATTGAATTTGCCCTCAGTTTCACAAGAGGAACGCTTAGGGTGACAAGGACACTGAAAAATTTATTTTCCATGGTGTATGCCAGCCCTTGCAAACATACAAGCTGGGTGAATTTTCTATTTAATTTAATTCCAAAACCATTACTAGTGATCAAAAAGAATTCTGAAAAACAGGTGGTGATATCATGACACATTTTTGAAATATATTGCTAAATCCATTATTTTATAATAACAGTAATGTTCTGGGGAAATATGATCTGTTTCCAGTGCATTAAAGCTAAAATTCGTGTGTAGTTCATTATGTAATTTTCCTTGCTACTTGCTGAATATCAAGATGACAATTAAAAAAAACCCAACAAAAAAACCAGCAAACAAAACTAAGAAAAACAATACTTATGATTTTTCCTTTACATTTTATTATCTTCACTTCCTCTCATTCTGGTTTTCCTGTTTTAGTTTGAGTTTAAAAAAAAGATCTGCAGATCAGTAAGCACAACCATCACCTCCATTAATAAACTGGAATTTGTCATATTATCATATATTTGTCATATTTATCATTGTACCTTCTATAAATAGAACTGTTGTGGTAGGTTTTATTAATTGAGAAAGGCTGGAATCATAAGTATGGAATATCACTGCTGCAACACTGAACTCGCTGTTCTTTGGGGAACTGCTGAAAAAACCACCAGCTTGTGACTGATATGGATAAGGAGGGCTCAGTTCAGACACATTGCTTTATCTTTACCACTGAGATCTCTGTATCTTTCAGGAATTTCATAATATGTCACAAGTAGGGTTTGACATAAGTTAATTTTTTTGTTTTGCTAAGTGAGTGTTTACCATTTTGTTTTTCTGGTATTTATTTCTCTTAGTTTCTTACCATGACTTTTTTTTTTTTTTCTGGTAAGGGATGGCTGCAGGAGTGGACATTGCATTTTGGAAAGGCAAGCAGTGATGGCTTTAAAATGTGGTCCTTGATATCCTGTTGCTATTACCGATTATACAAGATATTCAAGAAAGACCAAACCAGAAATATCCTGGAGAAACAGTCTTCTGGGTTACATTGTGCACTGTCAAAAACTGCTTCTGAACAATGTGCATTGAAGCTTAATGCAGACAGATGGAAGGACTGGTACTTGGCATAAATTATATAAGTTCCTTAAAGAATTAATTTCTTCCTGGTGTACTTGTTTGAATTAGATGCAGTAACCAAATAAGTAATTGGCTTTGTCAGTCAAAGCATGCACATTTTGTCCTTGTACAAAATATTCAGAGGAAATTTCACCCAAGTCCTAAAATGCTTGAAACTTTCAGATTTACAGTAAGCTGAATTTGCAAAAGAGAAGCTGTCTGGCGGAGATGAGCTGAGCATGAAGTGTAAGACTGCTTTGTTTGGGAGTCATTTCAGTGACACTGCTTTTAAAAGTACTTTTTTTTCCTTTTGACTTTCTGTGTTCCTTTTAATTTGAATGAGCTTGGACCGTGTGTGGTATAGTTTCTCCTTTCTTTCTCAAATACTCCTGGAAGATTTTGTGGAAATATTAAGCAGCAAATCTTGTAATATTTTGTCATGTTGATTCATATGTACATCATCGTGTGTGTAGGAGAGCTCTTGCTCTTTTATTGACATAAAATAAATATGTCAAGCCAGCCTCTTCATTCTGTTGAAACTGAACAAAAATTCCTTCTCCATGTATTTAGCAAGGATTTGATTGGCTAATATGGCAGGAGCTGGGCATGATATATAAAAGAATTTTACAGTGAGCTCTGCATTAGTAGCACCCTAATCAATGTTAGTTTGACTACTTTGAGTACAAGGATTGATACTGCTGAATTTTTAAAGATCTCCTCTAATGTAACTGAACATTTTCATCCAGAGATATGTTTAACTCTTCAAATGTTTTGGCTTTAGTTCTTTACAGTGAATATGGGTAACTGGTGACTTTCTTTGGAACATCTGTCCAAATATTGCTTTGCCAAGTATTTCTAATAATGTGAATTTTTTTTTAACTTCGTGGTCTCCAATTTTCCATATACTGTTCCTGAAGTATGACAAGTAGAGCCACAGAGAATGTTCAAAGAAGCAAAGGTTCTTGATTTATAATTTTAAGGCTAGATAAAAAGCAGTATTTAGTTACTCCAACCTTCTGTGTTATGTAGGCCTAGTAATTTCACTACTAAGCCCTGGAAAAAAGCCCTGATTAATACTCTCAGTCTGATTACAGATACCAGGCTGATCCTTAGTAAATGTAAGAAATTTTAAAATACTTAAACTTTCAGCCTGATGCCTGTACCAGTGCTGTTGTTGATAGCAGTATGATACAGACTTGTACCTGCATGCTCATATCTTGCATGTTTTAACTGGAAGGGATTTTCTGTGAACTGCGAACCATGCTTGACTTTGAGGGCAAAGGACTTAAGAGTCATTATACTTGTGTTTCAGTCATGTTCCAAAGTGCAGAATGGGTAGTGAGGGCACAGAACTACAGGAAGAAAAAGTAAGAACTTCTGGTGGAGGTAGTTTATACTTCATGTCATGTGTACTGAAATGTAGTGTCTTGTTTCTGTGTTTATTTTTAAATATTCAAGTTTTCTAACTTGAAGGAAGTAGTAAATTCTGAGTGTAGCATAAAAAAAAAGAGTTAATAGAAGTAAATGTTTTGCACAAAAGCAGCTATTAAATGTGTAAGGAAATAGAAGTGGTGGATCAGTACTGTAGCACTGTCATGTCTAATGGAACATACACTTGGTTCTTATACCTAAAGAGAATGTTACACTTCGAATCCTGACCAGTCTCATTCAAAGATTTTTTTGAGGGAGGTCCCAAATGGGCTTTCTGTCAGTGAAACTCAGAGAAATGTTGCATAATGACAGAGTGAGCATACCTGTAAATCGGTTTAAATTCTTAAACCCGATGCTACTTTAAAATAGAAGTCCATTGATTAATCTGTAATGTTTTGCTGCAGAATAAACTGCAGTGACTAAAGTTTCAATAAAGTTTCATCCAGGCTGTCATAGTGATTTACGGAATTGAAAACCTAACTGAACATGACTTAGAGCAACCTGCTCTGGTTGACCCTGCTTTGAAGCATGGGTGAAATTAAAACAGTCTCCAGATGTTCAACTTGAACTTCTCTTTTCCTCATCCAGTAAAATGCAGATTCTGAGAGTTCCCTGAATTAACAAATGAAGCTACTGGTCATTATTTTCAAATTTACATTTTACAGTAGACTGTTGATAAACCCTTAAGTGTCTTCTGTGTTTAGGGTTTTGGTAGTTCTTGAGGTTTCTCTTTTTTTTTTTTTCAAGGCATTTTGATTTGTCCTGTTTACGAGCAAAGAATGCAACTCTTTTGTTGTTAAAGTGGGGTTCTTTTGCAATTCCAGTGACAGCACTGCAAATGTGTGTTACATGTACACACACACACACATATAAAAAATATTATACAACTCTTTAACATTGTTTTTTATTCTCCTAAATTATTTTTGTTTGTAAAGAATAAGAAAATAGGTGTTCAGGTTCTTTCCATTGTTTCCTTCTTGTAGGCTTGAATATTGTGCTTCTTCATTGTCTGTATATTTCTTGTGACCATTCTGTTTCTATGTTTAATAGAATCTTTCTTTTAGGTGGAAAATATGTAATGTGTATGTTCTGTAACAATGCAATTCAAGTTGTGGCAACCACAGAGTAGTTTTCTAATATGTCTTGCTATCTGTAGCATCAATTTATACTTCGCAAAAAACAGCACAAAATATAATCTATTTTGTATAAACTTTGCATTATTATATGGCTAGAAATACCTATTCAGTGGTAGAAGCACACCCGTTTAAAGATATATTGAGTTTCAAGTACAAATGTGGTGTCTTTTTCTCAAGAGAGGTTATAAAATAGCTGGTTAACCTTACAAAGTAGGATTTGCTCTTTATGCTTAAAATTTCTTGCTTATGATTTAATGCAAGCAGTTGCTTATGATTCAATGGAAACCTTAACTTGTTTATTCTACTTAGTTTTTCAGGAAATTTTTTTTTGTTAAATATAATGTTTACAAGCTAAAATGTAGATTATTAAAAAAGAATAAAACATAACCTGATCTATGTAGAGACACATATTCATGCTAGCAATGTTGCTCACACACACGTGTGTGTATCTGTGTACCTCATAACAAAACTGTCCAATCTGTTGTATTTTGCTGTGGAATTAAGTAAACAGTTTGAAAGAAAAGCTTATTTGTGTAAATGCAGTAAAGATGTGTATGGAGGCTGAGCATGAGCCAACAGTGTGTCCAGGTGGCCAAGAAGGCCAATGGCATCCTGGCCTGTATCAGGAACAGTGTGGCCAGCAGGACCAGGGAAATGATTCTTTCCCTGTACTTGGCACTGATTAGGCTGCATCTGGAGTACTGTGTCCAGTTCTGGGCCCCTCAGTTGAGGAAGGGTGTTGAGGTGCTGGAGAGTGTCCAAAGAAGGGCAGCAGAGCTGGTGAAGGGACTGGAACAAAAGTCCTGTGAAGAGCAGTTGAGAGAGCTGGAGTTGTTTAGCCTGGAGAAAAGGAGGCTCAGGGGGGACCTCATCACTCTCTACAACTACCTGAAAGGAGGTTGTAGCCAGGTGGGGGTTGGTCTCTTCTCCCAGGCAATCAGCAAGAGGGCACAGTCATAAGCTGCACCAGGGGTGCTTTAGATTAGACATTAGGAAGAAGTTCTTTACAGAGAGAATGATTGGTCATTGGAATGAGCTGCCTGGGGAGGTGGTGGAGTCACCGTCCCTGGGTGTGGCACTTAGTGCCACGGTCTAGCTGACAGTGTGGTATTGGGTCGTAGGTTGGACTCAATGATCTCAGAGGTCTTTTCCAACCTTTTTCAACCTTCTTTGACTTCGGTACGTAACTCTGAAACAGGATTTAAGTAGTCTCAGTATACTTTTGGAAAATAAGTGGCTTGATATCTTATAAGCGAGTAGGTATGAAAGTAATGTCTTAAATTTGTGTGCACATAAATACTAACCCATCAAACTGCTTAGTAAACTAGTAGTTTTCACTAACCACTTTAGGCACAGTCTACTTCCTAGTAAAAAAACAAAACAAAGCATTCCATTATGAAATTGATACATTATTCAAAGAATGCACTGCTTATTTATAATGTAAGTACTACAGTGCTTTAGTGAAGATTTGTTTCTTGCTGTGGAATTCTTCTATATTTGGGGGTTTTGGATGAATTTGGAGAACTCTGTGAAAAGTACTTGTCCACATTCATATGTCTCTAAATATTCCAGTAGTAGTCTTAATTATATACAATTTCTGTATAAGTAGGAAAGCTACAATGAGGCTAATGTTACGTGTAGTAGGAGGATGGGAACTGAGAAGCTCTTTTCCCCCTCTATGTTCTTCAAAATATGGAAATGAGCGCTCTAGCTCTGAGATAATATATATTCCTTAATATCAACCACAGCTGTTCAAATAGTAAATCTGCGTGCAGATATTCGTACAAATTGAAGGGTCAGTATTGTTTCTTCCTCTTCCTTCAGTGTAAGGCAAAGCAAGTAAGGTCCAGTCTTTCTCATTCTCTGTGTTGTTATCTGAAAAGCTGGAGATGACTTAGGCTTGGGGTAAAAAGCCAAAGGAATTTTAACAATATTGTAGTCTCCTCAACAGGATATTATGGTTAAGTTCAAATATGTTGCTTTTCACTGTTAATGGATGCACAGAATTGGGATCTGGAAGGTGACGAGAGCTGAAGTTTGCAGATATATATAGAGCCATTGATCCTGACTTGGCTGCAAGCAGTACTGGCAAGCCAGAAGGGACATGGAAATACATGGTTTACTGAATAAATTTCACCATAAAAGGCAGTCAAGACCTTTCTATATATTGAGTAGAGATCTGAAATAAAACTGTGGTTAGCATCATAGAACAGTTCTCCTCTTAGTATTATCATACTTATAAGTATAGTTTGTAGTATTGTATGTAATAATATATAGTTCTTATAATAAGCAAAGGCATTCATATGTTTGAATCTATTTCATAGAATCATAGAATACTTTGGATTGAAACGGTCCCTTTAAATGTTCTCTAGTCCAACCACCCTGCTATGAGTATGGACATCTTCAACTAGACCAGGTCGCTCAGAGTCCCATCCAACCTGACCTTGAACTTTTCCAGAGATGGGGCATCTGCCACCCCTCTGGGCAACGTGTTTCGGTATCTCACCACCCTCATCTTAAAAAAATTCCTTCCTTATATCTGGTCTGAATCTACCTTCTTTCAGTGTTAATCCATTAACCCTTGTCCTGTTGCTACAGATATATTTGTTGTGTTTCTGTTATTTCATAGGTAATTTTATTATTATCTAAGCAGGAGCAGTCAGCATGATTGGGCATGATTCTGTGCCACCTTTTGTTATTGCACATGCTTTAAGCAGTGATTAGACTGGATGACCTAGGTTTACAACCTAGGTTTATTTAATGATTATAAGGAAAATTAATATCAAAGAAGAGACTTTGCTATACTTACAAAATATAAGGAAGCTACTAAAACCTCGTTCACCAAACAGTTTGTGATAAGATTTTGTGTAATTTGTGAATGTAAATTGGAAGCTTTAAATATTAGATCTGGTTCTGTTGAGGAAGTTTACAAGATGTTTCCTAACTCAGAATGAGCAATTATCCATTACTTCCTAGCTTATTTAATCAGGAGACTATAGGAAATATTTGAGGGAGAATGATAAAATAAATAGCTCATTTTCTTTTTAGATATAGCACAAATGATACATAATTACAGAAGTTAAATTGCAGAACGTGTTTTAGAAAAAATTATGCATATTTATGTGTAGTTTACCACACACATAGGTATGTGCACTGGTTTACAAATTCAGAAACCATTGCTGAGTGCCACTATCAAACTCGGAAACTTGCTTTCCAGTCTAGTTGAAAAGAATATAGAGCAGAGGATAGAGAAATGTTTATGTCTTGCAAAAGTTTTTTCTGTTGTGTCATGTCTTTCTGTCTCCCTTTATCTGTGTACATAGTGGTTTTGGTGTAGTAATTTCCCTATCTCATGAGAGTAAAGACATCTCTGTGTGTTGGTCATAATAGGCAAGAGTAGACTAATTCTACCTTCTTTCTTGTATCAATGGGTTTTTGTTAGGATTTCTCAGCAGGGCAGCTTAGAGGCATATTTTTCCTCTGAGCCTTTTAACTGTGTTATCATTGATTCTGGTGAGGCAACTACTTTTATTTTTTTATTGTTTTTCTTAAATTTCACTACATAGTAACATGGGAGGGGGTGGGAGGAAAACACAGTCTCAGGCCCAGCATTTTTTTTGAGGGAGGCTGGTGCAGTATTATTCACTTTTGGATCTGACAGTATTGTTGAAGCATCCCTCCTGACATATGAGAGAGATGCTATGGTAGAGGAGTTGGGGCAAAATATATTATGTTCACAGACACACACATAATTTTTCCATGGTATTTTAAGGTCTGTTGAGAAAACTGGAGACTAAATGCAGAGGCTTGGCATGAGGTGTCAGATCCCAACTGACCTTGTAGTCCAAAGCAGACAGGTTCTCTGAAGTATTTAATGGAGAAGATTGTTGTTTCAATGCAGTAGATTGAAACAGTTGACCTGTGAAATATTTTCTTTTTTTTTGTCTATCACCATAGTGAACTACAGCTGATCTTGACAAAATATGACTAGATGAGGAGGGGAACTCAATCTGGCTTTAAAGTATTACTGAGAAGAAATAAACTCAAATGTTAATGTACTCAAGTGCCCTTTCAGGCCGTTGTTTTTCTTTTCAGCAGAAGAAAGGCGGCACATATAGGTCATTAGAAATAGTAAATGACAGTCTTCGGCTATGATTGCAATTCATATATATAAAGTGTGTTATTATTGAATCTTTGCAGTAGACTGAAGAAGGGAGTTGGCATCTAGTCTGAAATGTTAACTGTAGTTCTTGTTAGTGTTGAATTCACTGCAAAGATTTGCAGATTTGATACGTTGCTTTGGTTTCATTTTGTAACTAGCACATTGACAGCCATGACATTCTGCTACTACTTGTTTGTCATCATAACTAAGACAACCTGACATAGAGAGCTTGTAGGTAAACACACAGTAAAGGCACTAAGGATTTGACCCTCAGTCTTGATGTGTAACTGGTTATTATTGCAAAACTTCCATGACAGAAGGAGGAAATGATACATGCAGTATTTCAGAGATTAGCTTTATGGGAGATCAGGATTTTCTAAATTGCCCTTAGCTGCTGCATTGAGCCATCATTCTCTGCAAGTATAGCTGTTTAGGCTACCAGAGTCCTTCTGGTTTTAGTTGTTCTGTTCTTTCAGTCTGCTTGAGAGATGCAAAACCCGTACTCTTTACATGATGACTTGGAATGAAATATTAATGTCAACATTTCAAGGAATTGTCAGGCAAAGAGGACGTACAGACCGACAAAGTCTTATTCTCCTTCTACTTATTTAATGTACCTCTTTTAGAATCAACTTAACATTAAATTAATATAATAGTTATCCATGATGTTTTCTTTGTAATCTTCAGTTTCCCTGTTTGGAAATGGAAGGTTACAGCTGATTTCTTCTCTGTGCCAAACTTTCCTTGGGTGGGAAATCTACTGGCAGACACTTATAATACCTTGTGGAACTTGATATGCCGTATTTAATAAACCTTGTTTAGAAAAAAACTTCATTTCTGTAGTGACACCACTGTAAAATAGAAATAAGAGAATGTGTTTAATTAGTGATGGAAGTATCATTTAATGCCAGTCATCTTTTAATAAGACAGATTATGCTACTTGATATTTTCTAATGAAGTAACCTCTGGATACAGATAGTCTGTGTTAAATAAAAAGTAGTGGCAAATAGTACCAACCCTCTTTCTGCTATTGAAAGATCAGTAATTATTGTTTGTGTTAGAGTTTGGGATAGTATGAAAAATGCAACTAGATATAGGCTGAATGTGTTCAGCAAATAGTTATAATTAATTGTACTTTCAAAGTCTTTTTTCCTGCATATATTGTGTGACTTTTTTTTATCTTTTTTTTTTTTTTTCCTAATAGTCATTAAAGTAATGGTGGAGCCTGATCCCAAGGTGAGAAAAATATTTGGAAAAGCCTTAATTGGCTTGTATGGATTTTGGGTCAAGTCTATGGGGAAATGTTCCTGAAATCTAGGTTTAGAAACCTGCTATAGTAAAATGAGAAATGAGTCGAGGTGATTTTCAACAGAATTTTTTTTTGACAGCATAAGGCTATGGAGGTTCTTACAGGAATGTAGACTGGGGTTTAGAGGCACTATAAAAAGAATGTTTAATTTGATTTTATATAATTTCATCTCACTTTGGGTTTTTAACAAATAGCAGTCTCCATAAAGTACTGCAGAAAATTTCTGAACAGAAAAGACAACACTTTTTAGTGAGAAAGAGTAGACAATTGTGTGGTTTTTGATCCTCAGTGTAGAGTGCTGCTTCAGGGCTTAACTCAGAAACTAAGAGAGCAAAAGAAGAGTAGGAAGAGGCTGAAGTTCACAAAACGTCTTCTATTTGGGAAGATCCCAAAATAAATTGCACTGTATGCTGTATAAACGATTAACATTTGGCAATATTGAAATTAATCTCATTCTGTGGCAGGATGTAGCAGATTTTAGTGCTCAGCAATATAATTCTATTTTAAGGCAAGTTGAAGGCTCTCACTGTTCTTGAAGCATAGGGAAATCTCAAGAATACAGAATGTAATTTCCTAATTGAATACTAAGAAGGCTAATCTCTTCTTGTGTGTGTGTGTAAAGTGTCAGTTCAGTTGTAACTATAGCTGCCAAGAATTTATCCAAAGTAAAACAGTCACATCTTCATTATTTAAGTAAAAATGCTTCTAACAGCATAGTTCTAATACCCTGCATCTCTAACAGTTTAGCGTGGACTTTGTGTGTCATGTACTGAAGCATCAGCAGGGTTTCCTGCAGCAAGTGGGATTATCCTTTGTCAGTCATCCTGGCAAGGTCAGAATGTGCTAGGTTTGAGATTAAAGGCTATAACCTGACATAAGACCTGAGGGACTGAGATAACAGAATGCTCTTGTGGATGGGAAAGGAAGATGATATGATCATGATATGATGATGGGGTGCAGTAAGGTTGTGAAAGTAGCATGTTAAATAATTATTTGTGTTGATTCTGGCATTTTATTGTAATAGTTCGAAGTTGTTAGAAGAAATTCGGTATTGGCAGTTTGCAGGTAAGAACCAAGCACTTTGATACACACAGCTTCTTAGTTTTCATGTGTATAAACTAATTCTTTAGTAGAGTCAATGAATGGGAGTTACCATTGAAACATTTACCTTGTCTCACTTAAGTCACTGAAAATATTCCTGCTGTTGTCCTTGGGATTTGGAGAAACCCTGAAGACTGAAATAAGCAAAATGTAATTTTGAAAGAAAAAATGGTGAAAAATTTCAGGGAAAAATTCAAAAGATATAGACTAAGGGTGGAGAGTAGGTGATTAGTAAATGAAATTTGGAGACTATGATGGAGTCCATTAGTGCACATTGTAATGCTGCAGCAGGGATACCAGCCAATAGACTTTTCTCTTTCAGAAGATTGTCGTCTCATATTTAGGGTAGTTTTTCCTCCATCAGTTAGGATGGAGGATGCCTAGCATAGGCAATGAGACTTTCTTTACTCATCCTTGGCCTTTACTGACAGTTCTTACTAAGGAACTTTGTCCTGTTTTACATTCAGGATGCCCTTTCATCAGAGGATCTATACCAATGTTCTTCAAACCGTTTTGGAATAGGTTACTTCTTGATTCTTGTTTTACTGTTCTTCAATGGATGCATTGTGAAGCATTTTACAGCACCCCAGGCCAAAGTTGATTGGAGTTTTCTGTATAAACAGGACCTTCAGAAAACGTTATATATTATTTCAGAATAATGCAATCCCTAATGATGTACAAGAAGTGGGTCAATTACTTTGAGTTAAATTTAAGTCACTTGTCAGAATAATTCCTTTAAAAAATTCAACACTTCATGATGTACATATTTGTTATCCTAAGTGAGTTTAATAAAAGAATAATGCAGGTGTTTCAAACTTCATTTGTGCTTAAAATTTTGAGGATTTCTTTAGTGAACTGCCTTTGAATGCTTTTGTTTATTTTTTTCTTTAAGCTTCATCAGTAAAAGGTACTGCTTTAGGGTCTGACATATAATGTTCTCTTACGGGGCCCTGCATATTGAATTGCTCTTTCTCTGAATAGCTGCTGTTATTAAAAATGACAGTGAAGCCAGTCTTTGCTCTTAAAAAAATGACTAATGGCTCTGATATCTTTAGAACCAATGGAAGATAGCCATTTTGGAGAACAGTTCTTCAGTAATTTCCCTGAGGAAGACTATTCTTATGCAGCAGATTTAACAGATAACGTTCAGTGATTAAAAACAGTTGCCTGCAGTTTGAAAGACAGAAGAAAGCCACTGTGTCTCAGCTATTTTGTGGCTTCTGTGAATACACAGTAGGTAGGATGTTTTGACTTTTACGTGTTTCTGTGTAACATGTCCTGATTTGCTATGTATTTGATGAAAGTTAGTATTTAATGAAATAGTTTTAGCACATCTTAATACAGATATGAGAGTATCATAGACAATATTTACTTCATGTGAGAATTTCTTATGTTCTTTTTTCCCCAGACTTAGTTAGAATATCCAAACAACCTTAACTGTCCGTAACACAGGCATGGTGGGTGGAGTTAGGAAAAAAAAATTGTAATTTTTTTAAAATTAATTTACTTTTATTTGGGATTCATAAAATTAAGTGTCAGCAGGATTCAACCTAAACTTCTTGTCTTGTTTATAGACCTGCTATCACCATCATGCATTTTATTTGAAACTGTTTCAACTCTATTTTGTTAACTCCATTTTAGCATAGCTTTTGTCAAGGGAAGAAGTAATTGGAATGTTCAGTATTGAGAACATTTTTATTATTTAATATTTGCAGATAGGATAATGAAATATGTCACAAGACAGATGTCTCTTAAGGGATGAGTAAGAAGCTCTTGAATTGCAGTCATGTTAGAACTGGTGTTTGAAAAATTGGAACATTAGAAAGCTTTTTGAGACAACAGCCTCTGTTGATTTATTTGAGAAATATTGTACTATTATATTAATCTCTGCTAATATACAGAGAGCTTTCCTTGGAAAGAAAACATCTAATTAGGCAGAGTTCAGAATAGTTAAGTAATTAGTGATATTATGAATTTTAGACTTAAATTCCACTTTAAATGTAGGTTGAATGAGCACAGACATTACTGATTCTTGTTACAAAGACTGGTGCACTTTTGAAAAGCAAGTTATAGTTGTGAAGTACCTTAAGGAGATTAACTAAAGCCTAAAGTCTTCTTAAGCACATGGTACATTTATCTTGCAAATAGTTTTCTAAGAAATAAACCTTGACTTGGTTTTGTTTAAACAGACTAAATATACCTCTGAAATTCATTTTATCTGTAGAGTAACTATTTCTTTTCTGCGAGACAGCTAATCTTTTCCAAATGTATCTGATAATGAAACCCAATTCAAGTACGTATTGCATGCTGGAATATTTCTTTATTTTCCCAAGTTACATTATATATTACTATTACTCTAATAAAAAATAACATATCACCCTAAAATCTATATGCTTTTTTTTCTGTTGTGTTCTCCAGTTTACTAATTTTGTACTTTTCTAATGTTAGCAAGAAGTGTGGGAATTTTTTTGTATCCCACAAAGCCAAAGGGATGACTGACTGACTTAGAAAATAGTTCTTTTCTTTTTGCCAATGTTATTTTCTCTTGTCCATATATTTGTTTTATTATTGAGTTTAAACTGTGTGGCACCTTATTTACATTCCAAAATTGTAGATGCACAATTATGATTGTACTTTCAGAGTACCCTCAAATCTACTGAAGAAACTGCTACTGGTTCTAGAAATTAAAACAACCCAAAAATCACAATACCTCGGCCAATGTCTATAGGGCATGTACAAATAAAAACTAAAAACTAATGAATATAAAGCTATATAGACATTAAAATTACAGCATTGTAATAGTTGATACAAGTTACATCAGCTTTGCAAATACTTTATATTAGGACATTGCCTAGAGGACAGTAAAGTCAACAGTGATGTTTTACTACTTCTAAACTTTAAAATGCATATGTTCTCACTCAGATAAAGTAAGTGTTTTGTATCCAATATTTGGAGGTGAGTTTTTTTCAGTAGCGTGGAATATTGGGAAGCTGAGCAAAGGGCAGCTTTGGAAAGCAGAGAAAAAATGATCACTTAGGTGATGAGCACACTCATAAGGAAAAGGATGATAACTGTATCCACTAAGTAATAACATCAAAACTGGAGTGGAACTGAACAACAGTTAAGTTTATAACTAAATTCTGTGTATAAGCACACACACACACACACATATATATATACATGTATAAAATAGTAAAGAAAAAAGGCAAGTCTTGTGTCTCATATTTGAATACTAGCTACCCTAGATTAAAGTTAGGAAAAAGAGGTAATTTATTTTTGGAGTCATTAGGAACACCACTAAGCTTATGTAGGTCTGAAAAGTTCCCATTCTCTCCCAATTTCAGTCTGCTAATCTGCTACTTGACATTTTGTGCTGCAAAAGTAGTTCTTTACCACGATTCTGTGTTGACCAGCTTGCTCCCATATAGTTTTTCTTTGAAGACTGATCCTCAATCCAGATCTCCAGTTCACCCACCACTACAAGTGACTCAGGCACTCCCAAGTAACAGAAGCTAGCACACGCTATCTAGCAGCTGAAAAACTGTTTGGTCTCAAGGAATCACACCTTATCAAAAGACTTCTTTTGCACCTTGATTGTTAGATAGGCCATAACATATATCATACCTCTTACAACTACCCTGTAATAGAATTACTTTATATAGTCCAGATCTAAACAAAGCATCTAAGCTCCAGGCTTCTAGAAGCTAATCAGCCCCAAATTAAGTGGTATGAATAGTAATGTGATAGTCACCTGCACCTTCACAGGAGATCTTGTGTAAGAAAAAAAAGTTTATAATAGGAATATATGTCTATATATGCACACATACATTTAGTCTAGGGTTTTGGAATCCCACATGTACTATCTCAAAGCCTTCATTACCATTTTGATTTTTTTCCTTTTCCAAATGTTGTATATTTCTTAGAGATAATCAACATGTAAGCTTGTTATCAATCGATATAAGCTTGGTAAGACTTCTCTTGGATTTTCTGTAGGTTACTGGTGTGTGCAAAAGTGTAATCAACATCAAATACTGTTACTTGATTCCTGCAGGGGGAGTCAGCTTTTTTTAATCTGACTGTAACTGCTGTACAGCTGTTATAGTCTGTAACTGCTGTTGCTTCAGTGGTACAGTTAAATAGGGCTTTAAATCAAGATGGCACCTCTTTTATATAGGTTAATCACTTACGGCTGTGAAAGGATTCTGAATGAAAACATATCAGAGGTTTAAACTACTTTTTTTTTCTTGATGAAGTGACGTAGTCTGGAGTTACAGGTGTATGTTATTTTAAAATGCGTGTGCAAATTCTTAGCTTGATATGCATAATTTAGAAATTAGTAGAACATATAACTGTCTGAATAGTTAGGGTGCACAGTGCTGAAGTCATGTAAAGGCTGCACATTCAAAATATAGGAGAAATCTGATAGCATTTGCGTGTCCTGCATCCCAATTACAACTAAGCCTCAAAGATGGGATATATTATGAGCAGTTGGGATATATATTTCACTTAAATGATACTATTCTACACTCTGCTATTGCACATCCATGATCAATTTTGCATTTCCAGTTCTGAAGTCTGGTCCCAGTGCAAGTAGTTGTTACTTGTTAGCAAAAGACATCTCAACCTGTGTCAATCATAGATAATTCTATACATGTACATCTTTCCTTTGAAAACCAGTTCTGAACAGCTCTCACTGTTTTTTTTCCTTTAGTGATCACTAATTGGTCATGTTTGATTTGATTTTTATATTCTTTGGTATTGTTCTGTGTGTGTACTTGAAAGACATCTTGTGTTATCTTGTCCTTTTAGGATTCTTGTTGTTATCTCCTGTTCTTTAAGTCACAGTTTTCTGTTAAAAGAACTAGTATTTATTAACACAGCCTAGTTACATGTGTGGCCCCATTCTAGAATCAGTGATTATTCCACTCTACAAAAGTAATAATGTATTAGAAGATGTATCTATATGGTGATTTATAGACACTTAGGTATTTTACAGATGTGATCATGACTTTTTTTAAATTGTAGCAATATCACTGATACTTATTAGAATTGCTCAAAAAATGGAAACTGTTACTTTTTTTCGGCTTTTATGGACTTCTGTTTTTAAAACATTTTTTGTCAGTAAGTTAGCTGTGTGATGCTTTCTCATTTGTTATAAGCATATAAATGTACTTAGCATTTCAGATGTATCTAAACAGTGCTAATTAGTTTCCTTAAGTGTGAAATACCATTCTGAGATACAATCCTCAAGTGTTCCCCACTGCTCAGTATTAGGGCCAAGCCTGTTTAGTATCTTTATTGATGATCTGGACAAGAGGATCCAGTGCAGCTCAGGAAGTTCTCAGATGACACTAAGCTGGGCAGGAGTGTTTGTCTGCTGTAGGGTAGGGAGGCTCTGCAGGAGGATCTGAACAGGCTGAATCAATGGGATGAGGCCATTTGTCTGAGTTTCAGCAAGGCCAAGTGCTGGGTCCTGCCCTTGGGTCACAACAACTGCAGGCAGTGCCACAGGCTTGGGGCAGAGTGGCTGGAAAGCTGCCCACCAGAAAGGGGCTTGGGGGGTGCTGTTTGACAGCTGGCTGAACATGAGCCAGCAGCGTGCCCAGATGTAAGGAAGGCCAGTGACATCCTGGCTTTTATCAGAAATAGTGTGGCCAGCAGGACCAGGGCAGTGATTGTTCCCCTGTACTTGGCACTGGTGAGGCTGCACCTCGAGTCCTGTGTTGAGTTTTGGGCCCCTCACTACAGGAAGGACAGGTGCTGGAGCATGTCCAGAGAAGAACAGTGGATCTGGTTAAGGTCTGGAGCACAAGTCTTATGAGGGGTGGCTGAGGGAGTTGGGGTTGGGGTTGTTTAGTCTGGAGAAAATGAGACTGGTCTCTACAGCCACCAGAAAAGAGGTTGTGGAAAGCTGGGGATTGGTCTCTTCTCCTGGCTAACTAGTGGCAGTACAGGAGGAAATGGCCACAAGCTGAGCCAGGGTAGGTTTAGATTTGACATAAGGAAGAATTTCTTCACTGAAAGAGTGGTTAAGCTTTGGAATGGGCTGACTAGGGAAATGGTGAAGTCACCATCCCTGGAAGTGTTCAAGAAATGACTGGATGTGGCACTTAGTGCTGTGTTCTAGGTCAAAGGTTGGACTCTGTAGTCTTCAAGGTCTTTTCCAGCCTTAATGATTCTATGATTCTGTAAGAGTGTCTCAAATTTGGAAGAATAAATGTGTCACGAAGTTCTTCTACTTTGTGCTCAGAATACAAGATCTTACAACCTGAGATAGGTCTTACGCATTTCTAGTGAGAGACAGCATTTAAAAGGAATGATCAGTTTTTCTCTATAAGCACAAATACATAAGACATTTTTGAGACTTTAAATAGCAAAGCTGAGACTTTACTGCCTGCAAAGCTCTTACTTTTTAAAGAGTTCAGTTACTGCCAAGTATTAATTTTTTTTGTAATTTCTTTCTTCAACTGCTGCATATTTTCTTTTGTTTGTCAACTTTCCTTACTCAAGCTAAGGCAGACAAAATACCCCAGTTAAGTCTTCAAGACAGTACTTTCAGACACACAGAGCAGAGGTCTTCTGATCTTTGATATATATCTAATATTATGGTATATGGCCTTGGTGTGGATGCTGCAGCAGTAAAATAAATTTTAATTTTTCAACACTAAAACATTTCAGTCCATCTTTTAAATGATCCTCTGTGAACCTGTTTCTCTTTGGACTGTAACTGTCAACCTTGTGAACTGATTAAAATGCAGGTGACTAACAATTGCACATACTCAGTTCCAGCAAAACTGACTTTTTCTTTTGATTTCCCTTCAGTCTGGGCTCTAATAATTCATTAGAACTGAGGAGAAGGCCTTTTAATTCTGTTCTATGCTTATCAGTATGTTTAACTGGTGACTTTTTTCCTTTGCATTGGAGAATGCTGTATCATTTTTCATTTACTGAATGAGACTGAACAACATCGTTTCTTGTCTCTGGGAATGCTTTTTTTTTAAAGATAGAAATAACAGCATCTTTGATCATGTAAAATAGCTGAAGTAAATCACTTGAAAAATGTTGCAGTTCAGATTCTTATTTTGTTCAAATATGAAATACAAACTAAATTTTTAGTACAGAGATTGTCTTATAATCATTCTTGCTCCCTTGTTAGATACTAGGCTGTAGTAGTTTTGCTGGAAATTAAGATATCACCTCTAAAATATACAGTTAAACTTTTATGTGCTGTAGATTAGTGTACATGCCGATACAGAAAATAAAAGGACTTCTATAAAGAGCAAAAAATTAGAGGTAGAAAATAATAATAATGCTGGTCTGTGAATAAATTAGGGATTATGTGTATATATATACATATACACACATATATATACATAAACCAAATTTTGCATTAATAAAAGGAAAGTACTTTTTCCATCCCGTTGTTTCATGTGTTATCTGCTACTGACTTGTGGGTTTGTGCCAAACTTATGGCGCAATGGGTTTTTCTGTGATACAGAGTGGCTGTACAAGGGAGTCACAGAAGATACAGGAAATTGGTTTAAGCTTTTTCCAGCACATGCCAAGGAAACAAGCAGGATCTCTTCCCAGTTACAGATTTTGTAGCTAAATAACTTATGTTGAAAAATACAACAAAACATGTTGACAGTATAAAGGGTAAACATCTTTTCTCAGTCTTGTGGTGAAGTTTTGAACACGTCCATATATTAGTAGTATTTCTCATTTAAAGTATGTAATGGTTTAATGTTAACTAATAATATTATCATCTCTTTTATATTTTCAGTACCCAGTGGTTGGGAAAATTTAAGTTATCTCCCTCAATTTCTATGAAAGACTGACCAAAGGCAGAGGTAGTAACCTACTCAAGGCATTTAATCCAGACATGTAATGTATTTTGCACACTTTACTACTAGATTTGTAAATTTCTTACTACTTAGTGGCAGGCTGTGTTAATTCATAAGCTGCAAACTCTGCATTGTAAGTTAATGAACTTTTCCGTTAGAGGGCAAAGGTAGCAACAATATTCCAAGTGAAAGGAATTAAAATGGGTTTCCTTCTGCATTTTTTATCACAACTATTTAGTTGGTCCTCTCAGTGTTCATACTTTTCTTTCTTTAAGAAACAGCAGCATTTGCAGACTGTGAAAGAAATGTTTTCAGTTCTGAACATCTGTAAAGCAGCACATGCATGACTTAGCATGGATTTCATATTATGTCATCAGATTAGTGTCTTGTGGTTTCTGTGCTCTGTTAAAAGAAGAAAGAATATAACTGATGATATAATTCAGTTTGCCTTCAAGTATAGGGCCTTACTTCATGTAGGACTTGGACAAAGCTTACTATCTACTTTAAGTATGTACTTTTCTAGAGAAACTAATGCTACGCAGTTCCCTTTTGCATCCATGTATCAGATTCTGAGATACTGAAATGGAATTCACTCATTTTGACACTTGAGTAAGGGTGTGACCTCTGCCCCAGCATCTAAGGATATGCACTAGTCTGCATATCCTTAGGTGCGACACAGAAAGGGGAAACAACAGCTTTTGCTTTCTAAGTTATATGAAAAGTTGTAAAACATTACAAATAAAA
Organism: Manacus candei; assembly: GCF_025592945.1. NCBI lineage: Eukaryota > Metazoa > Chordata > Aves > Passeriformes > Pipridae > Manacus > Manacus candei. Next base: position 22,284,060 of record NW_026138076.1, read on the forward strand.
AAATTTCAAACAGTACTTTCTTATTTTTAATTTGTCATCTGTAATGGAAGCACTGGGACCTGAGCAAACAGAGTGGCAGAAGTTAAAAATTTGAATTGTATCACTTACTTCATTTCCTGCTAGAATGACCAAGTAATTTTTACTAGTTGCTAGAAGACAAAATGATTTCCCCAAAAACTTGGAGAAGGTTATTTGACAAGTTTCGTCAGAGTCATGGTCTGTAAGATACCTACAGTAACATTTCTCAGTAAGTGGTATTGGATAGTATTTTAGCCACTAAAATCCAGCTATGGTGCATGAGTGTACCATATTTAGTGTCAGGTATCTGATGATCTGGTTGAAATGAGGTATCTCATTAAGATTCACTGTGCACTTCTTTTATCTTTTGACTAGAGAGCTACCTTCTTAGATTTTTATTTAGGAAATTCCATGTGCATTTAATGGTATTCTCTTATACATCCTAAAAAACTATTCTTACTCAATATCAGTAAAACATGTTGATGGCATGGGTCAGAAGATATAGGTGTATTATTAATTGTTTGATTATATGAAAATGATGAAATAAAATGGCAGTAAAAAAAAATATGTTAAAAATGTCCGTACTGTTTTTTCTCAGGCAACTGTAGTGACTGTTTTTTCTAGTTTATTTTTCTTTAACTTGGCATTTTATATTCATGCAGTTTGCTGATTCATGTGATATTTTTAAGCTTCTATATCATTGACTATCTCTGTAAGTTCCATGATTGCAATAGGGCCACTAGAAGCAAGAGGGCATAAAAATGCATTGACCTTGATGCTTTTTATTGATAGGTTAGGACATAACTGTTGAGAAATCTTGAATCCTGTCTTGAATCAAAGAGCAATTTGGTTACATTATGAGTAGTTTTAACAAAAATAACACCTAACCAGGGTGTATTTTTATAATGATTCATATTTCTGAAGTGATACGAATTTCTGAAATTGATATATATGTGTAAAAATTTCTTTCATATTATTTTAGCAATATGTATTTTTCTGTTTTTACTGTCTTTACTCTCTCTGGATCTACCCAATTTACAGTATTTTTCCCCATCTGATACAAGCTCCATAGACTTGACTATAATAAAAATACATTAAAGTAATCATCCAGCATTAGCATTCACTAAGAACATTGAATTAACATCTTTATCACTGGTTTAATTACAGATTCTGAAGTGCAGTTTATGTCTTCACAAATTCTAAGTTCAGGTATTGATTTTTTAGAAGTCCTGAGCTTGCTTAAAAGTGATATTTTTCTCAGGAAAAAGCTGTACAGGTCATATAAAAATAACTACTAATTATTTTCTTAAAATCTGTGCAACATTCCTAAGCTGAGACCAATAATTTTAACTGCTTCCTTCTATTAAGTTGCAAACATTTTTTAAACCCGTGGTTTTCCTTCCATCCCATTTTCTATTGCCACATCTGTTCTTATTTGCTTTGTAATGATAATTGTGCTATAATTCCTCTCTCATAATATTTTGTATTCCTTAATTTCTTCCATTTTGGGCTGTTTTCACACTAGGGTGTTCTCTGTCTCCATGGCAATGAGAAGTAGCCTAGAACATTGTTCTGAGCCTTGGCATAAGAGACTTTTTTTTTTCTTCTGCTTGGAGAAACATACTAAAATTCTATCTGTGTGAGTGCCATGATATGGCAAATCTCATGATTATCTTTTTAATGAATTTTCTCCAGACTGAAAAACAAACAAAAAAAGTCAACAAAAGTATGGTATGTGTTTTGTAAATGATTCCAGTTTTTTATCCTTGAGATGCTAAAAAGACAGAAATTTTCACCTTCTTGAATAAAAGTTGATGAGTAACAGTTTTTTTCCCCTCTTGCTCTTGTCAGATACAGGTATAAAATGTTGTGCAAAAACTATGTAAGGGCCAAAGCCTTTGCAAGTACCTTTCTTAGACACTTAGTAGACCCTTAAAACCTAAACTGTTACTGTCTTTGGACCCTCTGTGTGTACTTCACATCTTTCAGGACTTCTGTCTTGAACATGATACAACAATTTTTATTAGCTGCATTATATTATTTATATCTGCATTATACAAAGAAAGATGGAAGGGAGAAGAGGAAAAAAAAGACAAGTTACATGAGCTCTGGGCAGTCTGGCTGGTCAAGCACTGAGTATGTGCAAATTCTTGATGGATGTGCACAGACTATTTCTTACCTTTTATTTTTTAAGATGTTAACTGTTTATACCAGTTCCCAGAGATGCCCTTATACAGTTCACTATTTGTTTTGTAGATACAAACCATAACCTCACAATCATATTGTCAGTCTCTTTCAACACACCTAGGTCAATTCCCTCCAGCCCCATGTTGTGATCTTCTCTCTCTGCGTAGCCTGTTGCTGTTTCGCCACTCTTGGTTGCACTGTGCCATTATATACAGAGGTCGTGGGTTAATTTTTGCCCTTGTTGCCTAAGGCTTGTGCATTATTGAAGGGGCACCTGAGGAAATGGAACAGCAACCCTTCTGAAGAGGGTTGTGAAAGTCCCGCGGATAGCCTTTTACCTCACATGTATCATCTATTTTCATTTTTTCTCTCAAACTGTGTTAGTCTACAACCCCTATAGTCTAACAAAGCTACTGTAAGGCCCTCCTCAGAAATTGAATCTTGACATCATAATAGGAGGAGCATGACCAAAACTTTTCATTTCTGTTTGTAGTGAAAAGATGGTTCATTATTTCTTTAATTCATAATGAGAAGTAAGAGATGCACTCTTAAAGAAGCAATGTTTTAAATTTTACTGGGATTTAGAAGCTTATAGTGTTCATGCTTTGATATTAATTCTTATGTTTTCAGTATTTTCTCGGTATTTCTGAATATACGCTTTAGTGAGCACTTGGTATTTCTTGGCGAGTGATTTCAGTACTGAGCTATTCGAATGTACTGTTAGCAACACTGCTAGTACCAAATAGACAGCATCTGCAGAAGTCTTACTGAATGAGATCTATGCAACGGAGAGAGAAGGCTGACAAGTGGTGGCTCCTAGCCCAGCCTCATCAATGGTACTAGAAATGTGAGGCAAAGAAAGGGAGCGGGATAAACATTAAATGTGTGGAACTTGGTGCCAGAGTCACTGGAAGCAGCTATTGATTCTAATTGTGCTTTGCTGGCCCCAAGAATACAGACCTCGGGGGTGGCACAGCCCAGGGGCTGGAGCAGTGGAGGAAGCTGACATCAGCCTCCCCAGAGGCTGGCACTCAACAATAAACTAGTGTCCTTTCACATGTCACTCCAGCACCCCACTCATGGAGGCTGGGTGCCAAACAAGTAGGAAAAGAGTTTTGCTGCAAGGCTCAATCTTGCCTGCAGGTGTTTGGGTCTTTCTCTGCCAGAGGAGCAATGCTGATATTACCTCTGTGGTGGTTCGTTATTTTGGAGTTTTTCTCATATTGGTTCTTTGAGTTACTAAACTGATTGTTAAGATGGTAGTCAGCAGTCTTGAATTCTTGATTCCTAGGAGTACTGATGTGAAGGGCCACTGCCTTTATCTGTATCTGAGGTGCTTTGTACACTGAACTCCTTTTGAGTTATATAATATAATGTAAAAACTATATAATTAGTTTTGGCTAAACTAATTATATTTCTAATGGTAGACTTAATCTGGAGATATGGAGGCAAATCTGGCAGCAGTCACCTTTTTGCTAGCCTGTAAATATCTTCTGGACTTTTTTTATTCTAATTTCATAAGTCTGTGTAATAAATGTGATTGTGTTTTCTTGAAACCTTGATTCACTAAAGAAGGGTTCCTGCTCTCTGCAGTTCTCAAAGGTGGCTTCATGGGGAGCATAAGAGGTATTTCAGCTGGTAAGAAGAGGGGACATCCTGTTGAGAAGAAAGTATTGAGCTAAAAAATTTGCTAGACTAGCAGTCCCTGCCTTCCTGGAACTAGTTCTGCTCCTATTTCTACTGCAGATCTGTAGCTATGTGTCATCACATAAGGTATGTACATATTGTCCAGCAGATCAAGCCGCCTGTTGAATGAATCTGGGGCAATAAGTAAAAGATGTGCTAAGGAGCATGGTGGTGCTGGGGAGTGTGGTATCTCCCTTGTTGTCATGTGGGCACTATCCTGCAATTAACTGACTAAACCAACACTCTGCATTTATACAGCAGAGTGCTCATATGGCTTATGATAGATCAGATGTCTATGCAGGTCATCAGAGATGAAAAAGGCATCTAATAAGCAAGTAGGTATCCACATGCTACTGAATAACATCTGCATCTTGGATGCAGATTCCAGACTGGCTCAGATTTCAGGGTGAAGAATTTCCCACTACATCAGCATCACATAGTTTCCTGGTGCAACTTACACTTCCTCAATTGCGGTTTATGCTTTGGGGTAGTAATCTCATTAGATGTGGTTGTAGTATCTTAGTTATTCTGTGTATTCGGTCTGTGGCCCTCATTTTATTTGAGGAAACTGCAGTGTTTAGGAGTGGTAGATTTCCCATATGATATCAGCTTTGTTGATGTCTGATCCTTTTATTGCTGTAACAGTTCTCCGTGTGACCAACAATTTAAAGCTTTGTAGGGTAATGACAGTGTTGCTGACATTACACTGAGGGTCCTGGAGTAAAACATAACTGAAAAAAAATTTCTGCACACTTTTGGTGCTTTCTTTTTCCAGCACTGGAAGAGGTTGGGACAGAGGTATTGGATGACAACCCTACCACAGCTCTTTCAGTGAGACTTAGGATATAGAAATATGTTACAGAGTCACTGGGAAGGTTTGGAGCAGATGAGTCAAACCCCTACTATTGTACAGGTGCAAAGACATGAAGGGGACATAGTTGGTGAGCTCAAGTTTGCTGCAGAAGTGAGCTTGAGGGCTACAGTGTGGGATAGTTAGGCTATTCAGTTGGCTTGTTGAAGTGGAGTCTGAAAATAGCATATCTACCAAATAGCAAAGACCTAACCTAAAAGAGGTAAAGAGTTTTCACATCAGATGAGAAGCAGATGTGTGTACTTGAGATGCAGATATAAGAATTGGAATAGAAAGCCCATTAAAAACTCCTTGAAATTAAAAAGAGCAAAATAGTCTCATAGCTAATGGCAGAGAGGAAAAAAAAAATCTAAATCTGAACTGTAGGTTTTAAGTTTTGTTAGGGAACATGTGCATCCTGACAGATTTTTGCTTTTGAAATTGTCAGATGTGATTTCACGTCCATATACAAAATGGAGTGTGTCAGTCTTCTTTGTTAAAAACAACCCAAACCCCTATGTAGGAATAGGGAGACCAGCAGTAAAATGTATTTTTTGCATTATGTAAGTTGTATAAAATCTGAGTGGAATTTTGTATGGGCAGACTTAAGTTTGGTGTTGAATAAAGTTCAGAAAGTCTTGTCTCTGCTTTGATAACTGTTAGAAATATTGTTTCTTGAAACAGTACCTGATATTGAACAGTTACCTATTAGACTTTTTCTAAAATTGTTAGTTTGTAAGTCATATGGTTAACAATATCCCTGTGCTGTAGCAGTGAAACTGTACTTGGATGGAATATAATTACAAAATCAGAAAGCTGCTTCAATTTTAGTGGTTTCTCTCTTATAAATCAGCTTTGATTTTAAGATATAAGCTTTTAATGTATAGGCCATACTAGAGCTAAAATGCTGAATACAAAACAAGGGGTGAGTTTTCTATATTCAGCTTTTCAGGTCAACCTTGGTCTGAAAACATTTGTGAGGAAGCTGCCTTCCTTGCTCTTGGACACCTGCTGTTCTCTGAGTCAGTCATCATATCTACCATGTATCATTATGTTCATTAGAATATAGATATCTCTTGGATAATAATTCAAGCATTATATGGCAGCATCTACAGAAAATGTTGCAGAGGAGAGATCAGTGAAATGATGTAACAAAGGCTTTACAGAAGAAAGAAAAGTGATAGGGTCATATTTTTCTATCTCTATTAAAAGATAGAAACTGCTGCATAACAAATTTTTTTTTAGTGAGCTTTTTTCTCTTTTACCATACTTGACTGTGTATTTTATAAAACTTATGTAGTAACTCATACTTAACTCATATAACTTATGTAGTAACACATTTAAGAATGTGAGAATTCATCTAGAAGAATATTGAAGTCCAAAAAGAAGCAGTAAATTTTTAAGACAAAATACCTTTTTTCCTTCCCCCCCCCCTCAGTCTTTTCTTATTAAACTGCTTTTTTTGGTCACGTAGCTACTTTTTTTGTTCTTTCTGTAGAGTTGTCAGATTTTCAGATGACATAGATGATTTTTTTTTTTTACAGTAAGACCTTTTCAGGAAAAAGAAAAAAACATATTAGTCTCAAAGTACGTAAGTAATTGTAGCATGAACTTAAGTTCTTAAAAAACACTTCATCACTATGACCCTGAATGAGCATAATGCTTAAACGTGCATAATTTTAAGGCATGGATATTAAACTCATTGAAATCCATCATCCATGGCTGTTAGAAGTGCTTTGCATCTTTCAGACAGAGACACACTTGAAAGAAATAGTGACATTTCACACAGTTTCAAGTAGAGCAGTAAGAATGAATTTTCTATTTAAAATGTATGAATATCTTTAGCTAGAAAGTTTTCGATAAATGGTATGGTTACTGTTACAAATTTGTGACTTTATTCTGTGTACTTTTGTAACTTGCCCTTTAACATGTTTGGGACAAAGGCAAGGAAGCTCCTGAAGAAGTTCAGAAGACAGACTCTCTCCTGAGATCCTGAGACATTGCTTTTTCAGTTTATAGATTGTTAAAGGATACTTTACCTAGAGATGCTGTAATGCTACTCAGCCTTCACTGAGGTAGAACCATGTATTTGTTCATTCTGGGTTTTATATTAAAATTATGAAAATGAGGCTTTGTAAATTATATTATGATCTTGATTACATTCTGCAGAGGATATTGAACATTATTATAATCAAACTTACTGACTGAAGATTAGGAAAGGTTTGAATGTAACAGGAAGCCATGTGATAGGATAAACAGCTTTAGGAATATTTGTAAAATTGTGGAACTACGATTTATTGAAGCAATTTCCTTGTTTATTCTGAAAATCAATTCTAAACAACCCTTACTTAATCTGACAATCAATTCTAAACAGTTCTGTTTGTAGAGGGACATAGAAATTTTGTTTAACATATTCAATAATGGATTTTATTTAAGTCACAGATGATTTGAAAAATTAATTCTTTAGAACAATCAGTATAGGTATATATGGTATGTGGGTATATATGTTTTGTATTTAAAATAGAAAATTCCATGCAAACCATAACCCATTGAAACTATAGTGCAATTAAAAAGAACATAAACACTCCTCCCACCCAGCCTACAAAGACAACAGAGAGGTAGACATAATGGGGAGAAGAATAGAGAGCAAAGTAGTGTTGTGTTATGGAGAGATTCATAATGCTGCTTCATCTTGAATGCTCTGCACAATTCTAGTTATCAAGAAAATAGACTTGGAAGAGAGTCAGAGAATGGTAATGAGAAAGGTGTGAAGTTGCTTTGTAGACAGAAGTAAGTCAGCAAGACTTCTAGAAATGCCTGAGGGATATTATATTTGAGATCCGTGGAGTTGTCTGCAGGATAGAAATGAACAAGAATTGATTTATCTTCTGGTTGGTTTGAGGCCAACTTGAGAACATGTAATTTATACAACCCACACTTGTACATTCTTCCTTAAGCAAAATGCAGGCTGCTTTCCCTTAGAAGGGATTTTTGTCTCACTCAGAATGATTCCTCTTTTGTTCTGATAGCTTTATGTTCTAGTTATTCTGATATTTCACTATTTTCTGCATGGGCTTGTTGTGAGTGAACACTGTTGATTTAGTAGAAATGGAAAGAGAATCTACCACTTTGATGTGTTTTCAAGAATTGTAAGTTTTGCCACTGTGGTGGTGTTCATGGAACAGCATCGCGTTACAGCTCGTTCAAGCGTGTTCACAACACCACTGCAGGAATAACATCTCCATAGTTAGTATTAGGAGGAATAATGGGAAAATGCTGTCATAATCATGATTTCTGCTTATTTCTTGTGTGAGTAACAAAAATCAATAGGTCTGTGAAATTTTTTATTACTTTAAAAAAATTTTTTTATTACTTAAAAAATAATAAAAAAGGCAAATAACATATATTGATTCATAGATTGTTAATCTGTGCAGCATCAGAGTATAGGAATATGTAAGTATCTGTACAGAAATATGGTTAATTTTGCACTTCCAGATTCTGCTCATTTCTTTCTTTTTCTTTCAAAGCACACATTTCCATAAATACATTTTCACTAAATAAAACCTCATCAGTGAAATATGGTTTAGGCTGCAAGCACTGTTTGTTTGGGTTCCTTGGGCGTTTTTTGTTTGTTTGTTTATTTGGTTGGTTTTTTTTCTTTTCATTTGAGGTAAAAATCTTTAACGATTAAAACCCAACAAGTGTTTTGTACCTGCAAAGATGTGTTTGATGCTTGATCGTTTTTAAGTTATGATTGTGGCTTTGACAACTGCATGAGACTCACATTTTCCCAGTAGTTAAATTTAAATTGAGATTTCTTTACAGTGGTCTTTTAGCAAGGTAGATGGAACTGCTGCATTTGACAGTACACCCACTTCAGTTTGTGAAGCTTAATTTAGGCAGTCTTAAAATGTTTGGTATAGTCTTTTAAATATTTTGTTCTACAGAATAGGGAGTTAGAGTACCACATAATAATAAACAATTCCAGTCATTTTCCTGTGCCACGTATTGTCTGAGATATGCAGATCAATTTATTGTTTTGGCTATGGATTTGTAATTTATTTCTGCAATTTATTTAATTCAAGGTTTTCTTTCTTGAAATTGTAGCCTAATATAGCTGATGACATAATTAGGAAGATATTTTATGTTTGTAAGATGATTTGTAGAAAATACAGCTAATTAGACTTACCTAATGAAAGGTCTTACTGATGCAATTGAAAGCTACATAACAAATTATTTATTTTTCAAAAATTCATGTATCATTCTTTAAGATAGCTGAATTTATTGATGACAGCTTTGAAGCTTTACTTTTGAAAGCTCAATCAGTGAAAATGTAATTAAGTTTTTCAGTATTTTAGAACTTAAAGTACAGGAAAACTACTGTAACATTTTAAAAGCAGTGTTAGAAACATTACCTATGCAGGTACTATGAGAAATACATTTTCTATTTTAAATGCTAAGGAGTAACATTTTTAAATGGCATTTTTATTTTATGAGTGCAAATGGCCTCTGAATTATACTGTTTTATTCTGTGTAATTTGTCCCATTATGATAACTGTAATCTTTTTCTCTCCTTTTTTTTTTATTTTATTTTCCTGCTTGCCTTTTCTAGGAAGTAGAGGTTGGTATACTTCTTCTGTCTTTCATGATACTATGAGTTTTTTGTGTATACATTGATTCCTTATGTTTTACTAAATTTGAGTTGTTTCTCCCTCTCCAGGATGATTATTTTCGTACATGGAGTCCGGGTAAACCATTTGATCAAGGTAAGACTACTAGTTACTTAAATTTTATCCTATTCAAGTATTAGTAATTATGCTCCTGTTCTAGAATGCCTACAGAATTCTATCAATTTGTATAATTTCCTCTGTCTTCAAGTGATTTATTTAAAGAGGACCAGAAATTCAGCTTAATCATCATTTTATATCTGTGATTTTTTCAAACTTTTTTCGATATAGAGAAAGAGATGGAAGCATTAGAAACCTCTAAAGTAGCTTAAAGTTCCCTAACATAAACATGAGGTTTGTGAAGTTTTGTTTTATTTATATATTTAAGTAAAGAACTGATGCTTTTCATTAGGACATCTGAAAAGAAACAGGCTTGCAATCTAATAGTTGTCTTTTGCAGTTAAAAAAAAATCACTAGGATTTTGAAAGTCTCTTTATATGTGGCACATAAAAGAAGATCTAGAAAACTAGTTTTGGGAATCTCATGTTCAAGTGATCTGTCTTGGGGCAAAATGTAGCTGGAGCTTTGAGAATGCTATAGTACAACAGTTTTAGTCTAAAAATAATTTGAGTAAATGCAGTAAATTTTCCCATTACACATTCCCTCCCCAGGCATTGGAACTTAATGATTACTGTCAAAATAATCCACTTCATGTATTTTGTTTCAGAGTGTAGGGCTGCCATTTTGAAACAACTGAGAATCTTGATGCTTTTTAATTGCTGAAAGAAATGCTTCAGGGACTTGGTCTTTTTTGATAGTACCAGTGGCACAAATGCAATGAAGAAATAGCATAGGGACTTGTAAACAAGACACTGAGATAAAAATATGTTGCAAAAATGGTATTTATTCAGTTTAAAGAACTTACCAAAATGGATACTGACTTATAAGGGAGATTTACAATGAATTTTATTTTATTACAACCATATTTCTTAGAGGTTTCCACCAAGTTCTATGACTTCGTTACTTTAATACGAAGTACCTTTTGTCTTTTCCCTTTATTCTCTGGTTTTTGATAGAGGGGCATGGTCTGAAAGTATGTTTTTAGTATGAGAACTTATAAGTGACAAAATTTTTCATCTAAAAGCATTGAATTGAATATTGCGTGAGTTTTGAAGTTTTGCTCATGCTTTTTTTTTTTCTTGATATGTTTTTGGGGTCTTTTGATTTTGGTGTTTTTTGACTTTGTTGTTGTGGGTTTTTTGCTTGTTTGGGGTTTTTTTTCGTTAGTTTTTTGCTTTGTTGTTTTTTGTTTCAATTGGCTGTGAGTTTTTTCAGAAGTTATACTGAAATGCCTTTTCCCCCAGATTTGCAGTTTTACACACACTGGTGTGTTCTCTTACTCTGAGTTTTTTAGGCATCCTAATACTAATGTTTGTTGAGTACTTTTCTGAATTTACAAACAATCTAACTAAGAAAACATTTTAAAGTTCTTCTGCCTAGTTTGCAAAATGCATTGTGTATTGGACAGTGAATATTTTAAAATCACATCTACAGAGTTCAACTTTCTATTTTTATTTCCTTGTTAAATGAAAATTTACATTGAAGAGTGAAATGCATTTGCTGAGTAGTTTTATCTACAATTTACTGTGCAATTTTGTAACTGAAAACCAAATAATGGTAGTTTGTAACAGTTTTTAATAATAAAAAGTATACAGAGGTTTTATTATCAAAAATGTTCCCAATACCTTAATTTGTCAGTCTGTCATTTAAAGACTATTAGGGGTTTTTTTACCTACCAGTGCACTGGTTTTCATTTTTCCTGCAAGAACTACTACAGTCTTTGTATTGAATTTAGCAGTGATATAGAATTGTAGTGTATGTCAAAAAATTTACCGTTTCTTGAGAATTTCATGTTTTCTAGGCTCTGATTGTCATTAGATATTCTTTTTCAGTCATGGGTTTGCATTCAGTTGTTATTTATTTGAAACTCTGTAAATAACATTACCGACTAGATCTGGAAGATATCCTAAAAGATAAAAGAGGGTTTCCTAGTCATTATCTTGTTTTCCATGTTGGCAGAGTTGTCTTCCTCTTACTTTTGGGTATAAGAGGAAATATATATTTTTTTATTTTTTTTTTTGAAACATAGAAAATATTCATGAGAATAAAATATAACTAACTATGGAGGTACCGTGTACTTGTTCAGATATTCAGGTCGCTCTCATCCAATGGAAAAAGTAATCAAGTGTAACATTTTGTGGGAAGACCCATTCATACTTTAAAACATGTCAGCCTTGCAAATGGCAGTTCCTTCTGTAGGAGTGAATGTAATGTTCATGATTTACTGAAGAAATCAAGTCTTCTATGGTTCTCTCTCTTTGTGAAAGACATACAGCAGTGACAATCTCGACACGTTTTTGTCCTCATATAATTAATGAGATAGGAGAAAGTGAGAGTTGGTCGACTATACAAACTGAGTTGTAGGTGTACATTTTGATAGTGCCTGTAAATGTTGATCCAAAGCTGTGCCATAAGCACTGCTGCAGCACCATTCCACTCCAGTTGTGTATTACTTCACTAGTAAGTTCGAAGCAAATAGTGTTTAACTGTTAACTAGCTTTTTCACCTCAGTAACTGTATTTGGACGAAGTCGGGATGATATTTTTGGTCTGTGTTTGTCCTTAGCCACCTGCAGAAGTTTATAGTTCTCCCTGCCAAGTTCACTGATAAAACAGTGAATTTGGCCTTGGAGGGAGAACTTCTGTATAAACTGTTTTAATTGGTCTCTTGTGATTGGTCAATGGCTCGTCAAGGGCATTTGGAGGAGAAAGTGATGATGAGAGGAGGAAGGCTCTCCCCCAGACTCAATTGGAAAGACCCCCAGGACTCACTGTGCGTGTGAGGGGATTTCCAAAGTGCTCACACATGTGCAGAAGGGGTGCCCTTACATAACCAAGGGGGTGGGATTGAGAACTCCTGACGGGGCGGTACTGGCCACACCACCCCGGGCAGGTGTACTCAATGAACTGTATAAAAGCAGACACGCTTTCTGTGTTGGGGGGCCGGCTCTTCACGAAGGACCAAGTTGCTTTTAGCGGGGACGCCTGCTGAAGTGGGAGCCTGCCAGCCCTTCGGAACACGCAGCTGCTGCAGAGAGGTTTTATTACTGGTTAGAGTGGGTAAGACTCTCTTATAGATGACACCTGGGTGAGTAGGGTGTCGAGCCTTCCTTTTAGGGTTTTTTTGTTCACTTTTCTCCTTCATAATCCCCTTCTCTTGAGTGCCTGTTTTTACTGTTAGCCACCCTTCATAATAAATAGTTACTTTGTTAACTAGCAAAGGTGTCTAGTTTTCCACGTTCCAGTATCTCTGGAACCTTTTTCCCCCATAAAGTAACCCCTCCCCCATACAGTAACCATACACATAGACGTACAGGTTTTAGATATGTATTTTTTTCTTTTACCAAAGTGAACTATTCAAAAGAATAAATAAGGACGTCACAAATGACTGAATGTGGAGTCCTGTGATCTGTTGGGGCTCATTGCAAGCCAAGCAGTCTGTGTTAGAAAATCTTTATGAAGGTTTACCTTTCAGTCTTTTGTTAGTGCCATTCTGGTTAGTGCAGCAGCTACTCTCTCAAGTGAGAGCGTACCATAAAAAACACTCTCTCAAATTAAAACATGACACTCATAAGTGAAAGATAAACTTTTAAAATGTAGAGATAAGGTTACAGTAAGAGACTGAAATTGTCCCATGTCTGTTTTGTTCAAGTTTGTAATAATACTGCTGAAGATACAAGCAGGTATGTTCTTTGAGGACAGAAATAAAAAATATCCCTAATTTATCAGTGTTTTATTTCTTTCTGGTTTTTTGTCAATATTTGGCTTTTCAGAAACTTACCTATAAAGCTGCAAAAGTATGGGATAAGTAAGGAATCTTTTTGCCATGAAAAGATCTGAGCTCCAGTTCTACTAGACAGGATATTTTTTTCTGTTAACTATGAAAGCAGTGGATTATAGGAATTACTAGTGCTTTACAGAAATACTTTTTTTCCTTTGCTAATTTGAACTGTAGCAACATTACGTAATGAAATGACAAATATATATCTGAAAGTTTTAAAATCAGTATATGAACAACATATGAAGTCTTCAAACTCCAGCTGACTACACGTAATAGAGGTGTCATATCTGCATTTTCAAATTTTTAGTTGTAATTTAAAAAATACTCAATCTGGTGGTTTAGGCTGTAGTGTAAGTACCTGGTACACATATAACTCCTTGTTGATATCACTAGTAGTCAGACAAATGGGTTCTCATTATTTATGTTTATTACTTTGTTTATCCGTATTCTGCTTGAAATGGGAACCTTTTTCAAATAATTTTTAGTCAATGCTCTTAAGAATTTGCAGGTAGTATTTTTGAGGAACCATTGCATGACACGTAGGTGTATCTTTGAGGTCTACACGTAGTTATTATTTTTCTAAGATTTCTTTGTCTCTTAAAACTTTTTCTAAGATTTTGCACAGATTTACTATAATGGATAATGTATTTTTATATATTTTTTTAATCCTTAATCAGAACCCAAACATTATGCTAATATTTTGTTGTAATATTTGAAAAGACTGTGGTTCCAGGAACTGGTAGTTGTGCATGTAATAATAAAATGTAGCGACTTAGTTTTAAGCCTTCCAGTGCCTAAAGGGACCTACAAGAAAGCTGGAGAGGAGTGACTTTTTACAAGGACATGTGGTGATAGGAGACAAGGGGGAATGGCCTTAAGCAGAAGGAGGATGGGTATTTATATTAGGTATTAGGAAGAAATCTTTACTGTAAGGAGTGTGAGGCACTGGAAGAGGTTACCCAGGGAGATTATAAACTCCCCATCCCCAGAAGTATTCTCCCCACCCAGAGTAGGCTGGGTAGGGCTGTGAGTAACATGGTCTAGTGGAGGGTTCCCTGCCCATGGCAAGGGAATTGGAACTAAATGGTATTTAAGGTCCCTTCCAACCGAAACCATTGTATGATTCTATGAACAGTGTTTCAATTCACTCTTCTATACTTCAGTGTATTTTTAAAGGCGTTATGTTAATATGAGGAAGTGTGTCAGAATTGCTTACGTAGACAGATGTGTGTAATTCCATTTATATTAATAAGAGTGGCTATATGGAAATATAAGTCCAAGCATTCTAGGAGGTTAGCCCTTACCATGAAAATGTATAATGTTATTTACTCCTGGTGTGCAAAATCTATTTTAAAAGATGGAAAAATACTATGATTTGCATTGCCATCTACCAACACCATTCCTTTAAAGCAACATTTGACATTTGTTCAAGGTATACTTATTCTCATTGAACTTTTGTCTGTTTATATCCATATGATAGAAAAACATATTTAAATAAATGTTTTGACTATATATATACATATATATGTGTATATATATACACATATATATATGTATGTATATATATACACACATATATATATGTATATACACCCTTTAATGTTTATATATTTCTATAAATATCCCAAGGTAACTTCTTAATAAATAATTACGTGGAGCGGGTATTATTGTTGGAATAAAACTGAATGCTCTGTTATAGTTACTGCTGAAAGGAGGGTTTTGCTCTTTCAGTGGTTTTAGAAATAAGCAAGTAGGATGTTTTGTGTTTTAGACTATTCCAAGCTGACTATTCTGGTAGCTTTAATTTATGTTTTATCAGTACTTACTCAAATTAACCCCCCTATATACACAGTGTTTTCTAACACATTTTCTTCATATACCACTTCTACATCAGATGTAAATATATGGGATGCTTCTGGTGCATTTTATTTTTAGACTACAGATGGTAGCTTGGAGGGTGTAGCTATTGAATAGAATTACATACACAAAGGCACTAGTGTAATTTTTGAAAGTGGAGGAGATGTCTTCCTTTGCTCAATACTGTAGAGGAACACTGGAGTATATTCATGTAATTGAAAAAATACAAAATGACATTTCCATGGAGGATGAACAGCCTGAAGGTATAAATGGTTTGTAGATGTATTTATAGCATTTCTTGTAGACCATTCCACAGAATTATTTTTGGCTTTCATAGTATCAGGTTATATTAGATGCCTGTTTACAGAAGAAAAACTGTAGATACCATTGTACAACAGAAATAGATTTTGAAGCAATTTCACTTGTATTACTTTAATCTTTACCTTGTATGTTTCATCTACCTAGTTCTGTAATAATTTTGATAACTAAGGATATTCAAATGTATGCAAACACGTCTCTGTAATTTGTGAATACATTTCTGTACTGTGAACTGAAACCATTTAGAGTCATATTCAGTAAAATAATTTGATTCACTCACTTCCAAGCCCTGGGAGGTTACAAGAGAGTTTAATGAAGATCCATTAGTTGAAGACTGTGAAAACAGTTGGGTAGATTTAACTTTGCTGCATTTGATATGTGCACTCATGATCTAGTTTATGTAGCAGAACTATTGATGTTTTTAAACTAGAAGTATATGTCCATCTCTTTCAAGGTAAATTGCAGTACTTTGTAATTAGTATGTATCACAAGGACTTTAAAATGTTGACTGAGATAAAGAAATAATGTCTTTGTAGGAGGATTCCATGAATTTTAGAAAGAACAGAACTGAAAAGCTGTTAAAAATATTTCATGCTTATTTCCTATTAAGAATAAACTATATTTAATCTAGTTTCCAGTTTGAGGTATTTAGGAATCCTGCTCACTAATGAAATATGCTAAATCTTGTGTTAAACAGATTACCACTACTTTATGATCCCTTCAGATAACCCTTGCCTGAAAAGATTTTTTGTAGGTGTCTGAGGAACCCTTTAATGGTACTTTTTGTTAATTATCTGATGCTGTGCTTCAGTGATTCTTTTATTATTTCTCTTTTATAGATTTACCTACTGTGTTAACACCTTCCATGAAAGAGCCTTGTCCTGTACGATTCACAGACTTGGCTCCTAACTCAGAATAAGTGGGTAGTACACATCTGCTTCTCTAGTTAGGGCTCTCAAATTGTTTCAGTATTTATTTCTATAGAATCATCAAATGGATTCTAAATTGTATAGCTATTTTCAAAAGAGGCTATAGAAAGAATTTTTATTGAGGCCAAACCCAGCGCATAATACGAGATTTTACTTGCCTTCAGTAGCAGTCTAAGCCCTTGCTCCTGCTCTCCTGACACCTTTGCTTTATGCCTTACTGTTACATCTACGGAGTCACCAAGTCTTGAATTGTTATAAGATAAAGTAAAAAGTTTATTTTTTCTTTTTTTTTAACATGACCAAATCCTGGATTCTGGTAGCCATTCAGACACACGAATAATTATGTCAGAAAAGTGGAAATATGGCACAGGGTGACAGTGACTGGCTAGAGGTTCAGCATCAGAACTATGGCCTGATGAAGTTTCCTAGTTTGCCACAGAGATTAAGTAGAAGACTTGTAAAAATCTAATGGAGGTAGTTATTAAGAATATGAAATTTGAAATCACATATTACTGTTTAGTGGTGAGGGAAAACGAAATAGCTTAATAAATCCCTTAAAAAACCCCCAAACAACAGAGACTGTAAAGAAGAAAAAAAAAAGGCTATACATAGTTTTTCCTGAATAGAAGAATGATATTTTAAATGTTGAAAGTTGCTTTTTGACCCATTTTTATTTAAATTGCTCATATTTAAAAACCTGTTTATCTTCTGTAGAATTATAAATGGAAAGAATGTAAAGACCTACTCCATTTAAAATTTACTTTGTAATGTCAACTTTTTTTAATGCAACTTCTTTTCTGCAGTTACAGATGTTGGTAGCTATGAGTTGGGACACAGGTGAATACTCAGAAGTGACTGAAATTGTAGATTTATTACAAGCTAATGACTGCAGAACACCTGTAGTCCCGTCTGTATTTCCAGACTACAGGGTTCTCTATGGGTTCTCTCCATCTGGAGACCAGAAGTGTGTCACATAAACATGAATCTAATGATCCAAGAGAAACCCCGGAATAAGCATTACAAAGTCAATTCTTAATGGAATAGGTCTTCACATTCTTTACATTTGTATTTTTATAGAAGATATTCTTACGGTTTGAGTTTTCTTTTATTTTTTTCCCTAGTGGCTACTTAAATCTGCTTGGAACTTTTGCAGGTTTGGTATATTTGTGGTTGTTAGCTTGTAACAGTGAAATATCTTTAAATACTTCAAAACTGAAGCATTTTAGGTTTGCCTTTAATTTCAGTATAGTAAGCTCAAAGAAGCTTTCATAGATGGTTTCTCTGAGTCAAGATGCATAACTGACTTAAAAAATTAATGTACTCTATATATTGTGTGCAATATATGATTTCAAATTTTGTGTATTCTTTACAAAATGTATTTTATAATTCAGTTTTATTACAAGTGCATTTCTTGATAATTTTCATTATTCTAGGCTTCTTCAAAATACAGATATATTTATATTTCTGATTCATTAGATACTTACATGAATTGTCTACTGGATTCTGGTTTAATTGCTTAAAAAAATTTAAAAGCTGAAGTTGATTACTGTTAAATAAAATTCTGATTAAAATACCCTTTTTAACATAAAAATATATAATGAAATACTGAAATTAAAGTTCTCCAACAGACAAAAATAGAATCATGCAATCATTAGGATTGGAGAAGTCTTCTATAATCGTCAAGTACAACCATTAACTGCGCACTGCCAAACCCACCACTAAACCATGTCCCTAAGTGCCACATTTACACATCTTTTAAATACCTCCAGAGATGGTGGCTGTCCTGGGGAGCCTGTCCCTGGGCAACCTGTTCCAATGGTTGACAATCCTTTCAGGGAAGAATTTTTTCCTAATATCCAATCTAAAACTTCCCCGATGCAACTTGAAGCCATTTCCTTTTTATCCTCTCACTTTTTAGCTGGGAGAAAAGACCAACCACTTACCCTGCTACAACCTCCTCTCAGGTAGTTGAAGGGAGTCATAAAGTCCCCTCTGAGCCTCCTCTTCTCCATGCTAAAGACCACCAGCTCCCTCATCTGCTTCTCATAAGTGCTTCAAGACTCTCATCAACTTTGTTGCCATGCTATGGACTCACTCCAGCACCTCAGTGTCCTTCCTATAGTGACAGGGTCCACAACTGAACACAATGTTCGAGGTGCAGTGTCACCAGTGCTGTATCCTATAGCATGTTGTTTGCAAGATAATCATCTCGGTGTGTGAGGTAATAGGTGAGAGAATTTTCAGGAGGATGCATTTCTGCTGTTACAGGTCTGCAGATGTTTCTTTCCCCTTGTTGCCCAATTAGAGAATCTAGAAGTCGGTTCTGACACAGCCAGCATGTCTCTAAATTATGAGTTTGTGTATTTAGGAAAGGATAATATAGTGCTTAACTGTTTGCTAGTGATATATTACTATTGTGAATGTTCAAGTAGTCTTAAGACTACTTTGGACTCACCAATCTGAGCCCAAAATAACTGTGTTCTTTGGCAATTTAAATGAACAGGATCTTTTCTGAATTTTCACAGATTATGATAAGGAGGGCATTTGACATAGACTATGTGGAGTTTCTCATTTACATCTCTTTCTGAGCTATGGGTAACCTATATTCTTGTAAACTTTCAAAGAATACCCAAAAGAGAAAACACAAAATAATGGGAATGTTTTTGAAGCAGGGATCACAGATATTTGTGAGGGGGAGAATTTCTTATCATTTAGTCACTTCACAAGTGGCTAGAAAAGTGTGGCTCAGTGAAGATGATTGTTTTAAAGGGAGTGGAGAAAGAATGAGTGAATTACTTTGTGAAAAAAAGAGATCAACTTTAGTGGGTTTGTTCCAGAGGAAGAATAAAGACCAGTAGATTTAGTTTTGTTTTTTGAGCATTTATTTTTACTTACATTATCAGTACCCAGAATAGCAGGTACCATGTTATGAATCAGTATAAATGCATTTTTATGTCCTTTAAGTTTAAAAAACTTAATTGCAGCAGTGAGCAAAAGTACAGTATTTTATGTGTCAGGTGGTTAGAAGTCGGTGTTAGACGTTTCTTGGCTTATCAGAACTTTTGTTCACATAACTGCAACCATTGCAGGGTAGCTGGACACTCAGTGCTGATGTACCAAGAGCTTAGTAATATAAACCACTAGGAAAAATGGTGCATCTGAACAGAAACCTGATAAGAAACTATACACAATTGTCCCTGATTCATCGGTATGGAGATTTCTGAGCACTCATGAGAGCAGGCTTCTTGGGTAGAAGCAAGCTCCATACATACAGACACCTTAATTATTGCAGCACTTGCTCACCAGTCAGAAACCAGACTGGTTCCCAGGATGTTCAGGGATTTGAATCTAAACTTCTGATTACTTCCTTGGCCACCTACAGAGAAACCTACTGTCTAGCCTTCTTACTGAAGTTGTAGATTCATGTAGCCACATGGAACAAGTATTCAGGAAGATTCCTTTTGTGAACATCCAACTGTAGCTATCCATTCTGGTTTTTATGCTATGTAGTGAATCTTAAATGGCAGATACAGTCCCTGGGAAAAGAAACAAAAGTATGAGATTCTTCTTTTTCGGAACATCCCCATCAGATTGCTGAGGTAGGCTCTTTCTTGTTAATGCTCTGATTTTTATTTATGAATTTCAGATTGTTAGCTGCACAATGATTCATTTTCTTTTTGAAATTAAAAGGTGTTTATTCTTAGTATGTATGTTACATAATAAGATAGGGATGTCTTGTTACATATCCACAGCAGTGTGGATTCAAACCATCTGTGGCTGAGGATAGTCTGTATGTACAGATGCAAATTTTGAATGCTGATCACTGTACAATTTAGGCAAAAAATAACCATTATCACTGTTAACTGTAATTAAACATTTATCTGGATTCCATGCTAGCTGACAACATCAGCTGAGTGTTTAGGTGTTCTGCCTTGTTGTCCTCCCTACTGTTACTAGAAATTGTGGTGCTGGGATTCTGCTCATATCTTTAGACCCAACACACTTCTCAATGAGAAATCCTGCTTTAGAAGGTGAGAAATCGTCATCTTTCGAAATGGAGAAGTAAAGACATTGATGATCTTTAGGTATCTTCAGGAATTGTGTGGCTTATCAAAGCAGGTAAATATGAGTCATTCCCTCCAAGGGGTCTGCCTAGGGTTATAACATAGGCATTTGACCTATTTATTAATATTTTAGTTAAAATATTTCAGATAATTTAAATATTTTTCTCCCTCTGTTGTCAAAAAATGAAAACTTTGTAGACAAAGGAGTCAGTCAGACTTGCATTTTAAATTACAGGAACTAAACTACTCGTGGGATACACAAAGCATAGCTGAAGTTTCAGTAAGTGCAAACACAATATCTAGCTGGTTCTTATTTTGCCCATCAGAAATGAATCAAAACTCTGGAGGAAGGAAATGGAGTTTAAGTCTGAAAACTTTGTCCTTAACCTTTTTTCTCCCTTTCATTTTACTAGGAGTGGAAAATTAGGAATATGTCAGAGTGCACTTAGAAGATTGTGGAATGATGATAATTTACTGTGGCTTCTGCCACAGAACTCCTGTTAAGAGTATTCCTGTGTTATGTCTTACTAGTCTTTATTTCCTTTTGTATTCCCAATAAAAATTATGTTCTGGCTAATGTCTGTTTTCGGGAGCACTAGCTGTAAATTAACTTACAGAAGAGATGATGAGAAGCTTTTCTTAATTGCTTTTCCAAATTTGAATTATAAATGAATAAATCTATTAGTAATAATTGAATCAATTTTTTGAATATTAATTGCTTCCTTAGCATGTGAGAAGAACAAATCCATATTCATCTATAAAAGTCCCTAATTACGTTCTATAATTTTTCAGCAGAGCATCTTATTTGGCATTTGCAATATAAGTTCTTAGAGAAATAATAGATGTTTAAAAGCATTTTATACTTTGGAAGTGCATTTTGTAACAGTGGTATTTTTCTATTTGTTGGAATTTAATTAACATGATATTTCTTATTATTGTTGCCAGATATATGGACACATGGCATATAGGCAAATAACCTATTGCAAGCTTAGTGTCCTGAATATTAAAAGCTATGTAAAGCTGAACATTATCAAGTTGTTAAAGCTAAGATCAGACCTACATCTTAAGAAGCTGTTTGTATGACATTCTAGGAATTCAGCTGATACAGTAATAAAGAGATGATTTCTGGCAAACCTTAATAAAGACATGATTTCTGACAAGCCTTACATAACTGTATTGCTCATGTCTGGAGTCTCCTCACCATAGTAGAAACCTTCACCAATTTTCAATAGCAGTGTAATTGAGCTGTACAGTCAATGTTTTCACTTCAATTATGGGGAAAAAAAGGCCCTAACTTTCATAATTATGACAATATTTTAGTAAATGTGAATTCGATAAAAAATTGGATTGATGCCTATTTTGTGCTAAAGACAATAGCTCTGGAAATACATCAATCCCACAGTGGGATTTGTCACTTGTTATGTTTTTGGTGTGAACATTGTACTGTTTCAAAGATGCTTATTTTAGCAGAAATGGAAAGAAATATGCGGTGTCGTCAGTGCAAGTCTGCGTACTGTAAGTGAGCTGACATAAAGCAGCCACATCTTGTCAAGGATAGCTAGGAGATGTAGTAAAGAAGTAAAGAATTAATGCCATGTATTTCCTGATATAACTGAGTTACATGCTTAGAGGAAATCAATGGTACTTTTTCTGGAATAAATTTATTCATTTTCATCATAGTTTAAGATCAGACATATAGTCAGCTATGTCCCTGCATTGTAAGGGGAATCCAGTTCTTCCCCAGCATGAAGAACTTCAGACTATGGTTTTGAAAAATGTCTTTCTTGTGGTTTAATCTTTATTTCCCATGAAAATTGTCCATTGGTCAGTTCCAAGAATCAAGTAAAACTGGCTTTAAAAAAAGGGCAAGTAATTTCCCTGCTTTTGTAAATATCTAATTATTTTAGTCCTTTCAAAACTGGGAAAATAGCTAATGCGATCCATAAGTTTGCCATTTTTAAAAAACAGGTTAAAAATAAAAACAGAAGATCATGCAAAGTAGATTAGTGAAATGTACATCCTATGTACTTTATAGCATGGGGTTGACTACAGCATGTGATACTCAAAAAAAAAAAAGAAAGAAGTGCTTTTTACATCTTCTATCAACATTTCTTTCTGTGTTTTTATCCTCTGTGTTGCTAAGTGTTAGTCCAGGAAGCCATTGACCCTTCAGTTAATTAACTTTTTTGCCTTCCAAAAATCTGCATTTTTGTATCAGTGGTTTATTTGGTCTCGCCCTTGCTGTTATAAGATGGTTTCACAACAAAAATATTGGAAAAAGGGAGGCCACATGACACAGATAAGATGAGGAAAAGGGCTTCTCTAGGGAGTTTGTGGCTGAGAGAGAGCAAGTCCATCATGTCAGAGAGTGATAATGTGAGTTAGTGTCAATGGTAAGACCATGAGTGTTGAACATGCCTTTGAATATAAAGATGGTCTTGTGATTTGGGCACCTGTGGCTCTGGTGGCTTACTCACCCTTCTTAGATAGTAGCCCTAGACACAGTCCCATAGCCATTCTTGCTATATAATGATTATATACCTCACCTGAGGTGATCAAGAGTTACATGCAGGACATGATAACCATTGAGTCAGCAAATACTAAAAGATTACATTGGTTCTGTAAGAACTGATTGTGTGTCCTGGTTTCCATTTGACCTTCATATTGTCCTAAAGGCAAAGTATGAAAGTACCATCGCTTGCTTGCAAAGTTGGGTTCTGCCTGTAACATTTTGCCAAAATGTAACATATTACCAAAACCATGTTGTATGGCTTGCTAAATTTTGATGTAATTGTCAAAACACACCTTCAGAGTCTTGGGAAAAGAAATAACCTTTTCAATGGGAATGGTTTCATGATCTCCCCCATTCACCCTTTTTCCTGAAACCTGTTTTCTGCTTGATATTGAACTCAGCATCCTTATATGATTCCAGATTTCTCTTGCTTATGTTTTTTTTTATTTCATCGACCTATTCACTTTTGCAAAGCAGTTACCTGAAGATAGGCCATATTCCAGTATTGCTACCCTAGTGTCTCCAACCAGGGAACATTTGGGGGAGAGGTACTTGGACAAGTACCTTAAGTGATTATCTCTTCAGTTTTACTAAGGGCTGGCATCACGTTCTGCCTGACTTTAAGCAGGGGAAGTATTTGACGTGGAATCTAAAGTAAATTGGAGGAGGATACTGAATATGCTCTCATTAATTTTGACTCCAACTCTGTTATCCTAGTTCAGTATTTTTTTTTGCTGTGCTTGCTTCCTATTTGTATAGAGTTGTTGTAATTGGATTACTTGTTGTGTTTTTATGGCTGACTTGCTGTAAAGTAAAAAGAAGAATACATCTTTTCATATGTCTTATGCTGTAATTAACAAAATGCTACTTTTCTGTCTGCATTGAATTATTACCGTATTAATTATTCCATCACTTTTCTGTTCTGTTGATAATCTTGTGTATTTGTTTTGCTCAGCTGAATATGTTATTAAGAGGGAAATAAAACTGAAGAAGTCACTGCTCAGACTATATTTAATCATACTTAGCACTGCAACCTCATGCATCAAAACTGCAGCTAATGATCAGCTTGGTTCTTGTTTTCTGGGTACTTGCCCAGTTAGCGGTCTTATGTTAGTATCCTCTGGCAGGTCAAATAAAGATGTGATTAGAAGCTTACTTTTGATAATGAAGAATAGAAGAAACAACATTTTTGTTCAGAAAATGTATATGGAAATAAATGCTCTCAGGCACATGGTGTGATTCTTAGGGTGCAGGGATAAGAGTCAATGATCCTTGTGGGTCCCTTCCAACTCAGAATGTTCTGTGATTCTGTGATATTTTATAAGCAGATGTAAAAAATGAGAAATTTCTGAAATATAACTGAATACTGGGCAGTAACATGCTAAAGTGAAGAACACAGGGAAACAGAATTCTAATTGTTTATGGCTTTCTTCCTTGATAAAAAAAGGATTCTGATAGGGATAAAAAAATTAGTGTTGGAATATTTAGATCTACCTGAAAGACACCGTGGAGATGGGAGAAGGCAGAAGTTGATCGTTTCTAGTGAGAGCTTAAATTGGCAGATGTTTTTCTATATTACAGTCATGTAGGCATGGCTACTCAAGAAGAATGCAAATTTAGTAATAAGCAACAAACAAAATTATTACACTCTTTTAGTACAGCCAGAAATCACTATTTTTAGCTGGAATTGTACTTGAAAAAATGAGTATGGAGGATTCCTAAAGGACCAGCTACAAAAAGAACCCCCCTAAAACTCACAAAGCAGAAATAGAGGCCTAGAAGCAAGTACAATTTATATATAAAGACAGAGTCATACCAATCACTTGCCTGCATATTTTACTTTTACTGAAATCTCATCTGAGTAATAATTTCTCAGTAAATTCAGTGCCATTGTTCACCACTTAATGCTGAGTAGGAAGAACCCAGTTGTATCTTAGTAAACAGTTAAGGGAAAATGCTTTCAAGTTGGAAATAGCAGTGTTTGGGGATTACAGTCAGAGAGTGGCAATTGTTAAAAGAATATAGCAGTGAGTAGTTTCTTACCAATACAACAGCTGCATTTTTTTCCTGGTGACAGTCAGCTGCTTGCGGTACAACATGCTGTACAAGCAGCAGGCCAACCCCCTCCACAACCTTGGTAGGTTTTTTGTGTGGTGTTTCTTGTTTTAATTGCATGTTTCTAGATAATTGTTAACAAATTTCTAAAACTATTTTTAGCTTTAGATCCGGCTAAAGATCCATGTTTGAAGATGAAATGTAGTCGCCATAAAGTCTGTGTTGCACAGGATCAACAAACTGCTGTTTGCGTTAGTCACCGAAGGCTTACGCACAGGTAAATACTTCAAAAGTTAATCCTGTAGACATTTTTTATAGTGTTCATGACTGACTTTTAAACCATAAATCCATTATAATTAGTTTAGTTACTTAAACACATATAAGAAGAGTAGAGGTGGATTTTAGGAGTAATTATCTATGCATAGTTTGATTATAATGTTTAATATTTGGTTTTTTCAATAGGCTGGTAAACTAGAAGGGGTACATATTTAAATATTGCAAGCTTCTGGTACAAATACATTTACGGAAATACCCACTGTGCCAGTAGCAAAATAAAGTGATTATGATAATGTCCTGCTGCTGTACATTACTTTGACATCATCACTTCTTATACAAAGCTAGAGAACTCGAAACTGCCTCTTAAAGTGTAGGTAGCAGCCTCATACAGTGCAAGTTGTTTGAGGCTGGGGTTTTTCCCCCCTTTTTTCTCTTCTGCTGTACATTCCAATTTAATTTGCATACTGGCCTGGTTAAATATAAGGAGAAAATACATGATAAATTAATATACTTTTGTAGCTTTATCTGGGGCAGAAATATGAATATATAGGTCCTGAACCGTACATTTAGTTGTGTCATGATTTTTGTGTGCTGAGAAGATGGAGTCAAGTTGCACTTTGGCTTGAGATTATTGGGTTTTTTTGCACTTCCTTGTGCCAAATGAGCCATAGTAGAATGGCTAAATTTCGATAACTTGGTTTAACTGTCTACTACAGTGCTCAGTAGGGGCTGAAAAGATGTAAGGGAAATAAAAGACTTCCTTGTCTGTTGGAAGAGGATTATTTCAAGTACAGTTTCATCAATGATGTAAGAAATGTTGTTCTGAGTGTCTAGTTATGTTAAATACATCCATCTGGAGCTTTTCAAACAAGCAAGATAGTACATAATCAAAGGAAAGGTTTAAACTGTTCTTAATCTGCAGCTGAAGTTAATAACAAAAAACTTGACAGTATTTGCAGAGTTACACTGTTTATATTAAACAATCTCAGTGTAGAACTAGGCATTTTAGTTTGATAAAATACTATATAAGTTGCAAGAACTATCGGACAAAACTAGGTAGTCTAATTTCAACTGCACATGAAGTGTCAGGAATATGTCAGTGTTAACTGTCCAAGAAAACACAATAATTTGAAATTTCTAAGAGTCATTGAAAACAGTGGAAAAAAATGACATCTCCAAGTTAAGTATACATGCAATAGATGAGGACTGAAAACTTTTTTAGCTTAGATGAAGGTATGCACTGTGGTTGCATTAAGAAACTTTTTGACATCAGTCTTCATCCCTGTATTATTCCTCCCACAGTTCTTGGTACTCTTTTAGAAAGGTAGTATTTTAAGAGGTAAAACTTGTCTGAATATAATACAGTAGATAATGTGAAACTTTGGAATGGCACCAACTTGGTGATTGTAAAAAACACCGTAAGTCTAGTCTTGTAAGCTAGATGAAGCCAAGACAGGGATTTCCCAAGCTTAGATCTTCCTGTTCCCCTAGATTATGACATACAAGGAGAAATAATTTGCTTTGTTCTTTCTTTCTAAAAAGGTTTTCTTCATGCAGTCTCTGACCTTACTGTATATGGTGGGATAAGAGTATGAATAGCATGTACACAAGCAGTCATGTCTGCTGGATCTGTTTACTGCTATTAATTTCTTTAGCCCAACATGTTATTCCTTTGCTGGTATCTATAATTTGTATATTGATTTTCAACAGAGCCATCTGTTTTTCAGAGTTCCCAAAGGACTACTCCACTCTTTATAAGTCTTGATAAAAATTTGATAAGAATGGTTATATTATCAACTGTCCAGTTATATTATCTGCCTGTATCCATTTCTAACATATCAGTTGTGCACAATCTATTGGGAATAAATATTTGCAAAATATAATCCCAGTAATTTTTCCTTTTTGCTTAGTTAGTGTGTGTGCACACGTGGTGTTCTTCAAAGATTGGATAATGTAAATAAGTAAGAAAAGACAGCTGGAGGTGTTTTCTGGAAAAACAGTTGAGACCTTTTTGATGGATTACTGGGAACTCTTCATAGAAAAGAACTTGCCCGTAGATTTCAGTTTGGACATATTTGCTGTATAGATCCATAGATGTTCCAGAGATTATTCCCAAGACTCTTGTGCAGAAAAAGTATTTTTAAGCCTGTGAATTGATACAGTGTCAAAGACGATCCTCAAGAGGCAGACAGGGAAGAGTAGACTTTGCATACCTCCAAGATAAATAAAAAGTTTATGGGCACCTTTGAACTACTCTGGAGAAAGAAGCATGAAGTACAGTTACAACTGAATAGATTTTTCTGGGCTGTCATCAAGTTGAAATGCTGAGATTTATAGTAAAATTATCTATTATTAGTAGCAGCATTCCCAAGCAGTCCTGTTACCTGGTTCATAAACTTCTGTATATAAATTCTGTTACCTTTTTTAGGTAATTGCATAAATACAGAGGTTGCTAACGAGTGAACTCTGATAAATGTATCAAGTGGAGAAATCGATTTAGTAATTTCTTTTGTTGTTTGTAAGAAATCGACTTGCAGAAGAAAACAGGTAGGCGTAGACATTGTTGTTCAGTCCATGCTCCCAGGTGTTCTTATCTGTGCAGTACAATCTCCAAACTATTGTAGCCCTATATGGATTGCTGAGGGCAGTACCACATAGTGAAGCATGGGTGGATGTCCCAGCCATCTGCAAGGCTGTTAGTGACATGATATGACAAGGTCCCAGTAGGATTAATTAATGTGAACAGCACACTTTAGTGATGATTCTACTTGTGCTTTCAGAACTATTAACCTTTTTATTAGCTTGAGGATCTCAGCACTGTGATCTTGATGCAGTGTACTTGCCTTTGAATGGTTTCAAAACTAGCTACTACATATCACTGCCCTTTTCATGGAGTTATGTGGCAGACAAGCCTATGGTTTTGCTGTTTCCTCAGTTTCCATGACAGCTGAGATCATGGTCTTCCCTCAGTTTAATCTCAAGGCTCATTTCCTTTTCTGGTAGACTGCCAAGATGGCAAGTTCTCTTCTAGCACAATTCTGCAGTGCCATAGCATTCCCAGACAAGAGTTTCCTTTATGTACTGTCCTGGAAAGACTGAATAGTATTTGACAAAAAGGTGAAATAAGTGTTGTAGATCATTGGTCATGAGAGTAGTTTGGAGTACCAGAGCTTTAGAAATTATGGGGGGCATGCTTAAAGGCGGAAGATTTTTGTTGGTAGCAGATAGCATCTCTGCTGGCTCTAACTGTGGTGAAAACTGTATTCTGTGTGCTACCCTCTTAGCACTCTTCTTTCATCCTATGAAAGAAAGAGGATGTACTTGAGGAGGGGAAAACATGCAGGATGTATATATAAATGTTATTTATCCAAGTACTTCCATGTGGATTGCTGTGGGAAAGGAGTAGCTGCCTGCACTAGACTGTATCATAAACAGGTAATTCAAACTATGGTGTAAAATAGAATTTTTCTTTGCTTCTTTTAAATTTGGGAGTTTGTCATCAACTTTTCCTTTGGCTAAATGGTGTTCTTCTATCCCTTTGTGCTTTCCAGTTTATTGGTTAAGTGATAGGCTTTAGGGGGGGAAAAAACCTGTAAAGACTCTGTACATGAAACAGTGAAATGCTTTGGAGTATACCTCATTCAAATACTGATACAACTTGTAGAATATTGGAAAACTAATACTGGGATATGTTGATGTGAATGTTATGGTCACAGGCAGAATATTCATGATACTAAGAGAAATTGTCTACTTTTTGTATATGCAGAGCAACAGGTGGTAAAGATAAATCCTTTAATCTTCATGTACTTCTTATTGAGAAGTACATGTTGAGAACTCTTGTTGAGTTCTTTCCTTTTGAGCAAGGAAAGAAGGGATATGTGCTGACACCACAACATGTAGGAGCTCATTAGGGCCATGGAAGATGGTAGCTAAGCAGGCTTAGAAAAGTGGAAAAGTTAATTCAGCAGCAAGGTATCACAGATTTTCAGGTCCTGATGAATAGTGTGTTAACCTTCTCTTAGATTTGAAACAGACTATTATAATATTAATTGACACATACTGTAATTTTCAATAAGACTAATATTCTGTGAATCGTAGGCTACTGTAGGAAACAAAGCAGTGTATAGGTGAAGTTCTAATTAAGTTCTGAAAATGAAGTAGTTGTGAAACAGTTTTGAGCCAAAGATCGTGCTCCAGGGAAAGCCAAGCACGTTTGATATATTAGAACCCAGTGACTAATATTGTACTTACTGAACCTAGTGGAATCTGAGAAAACAGTCTCTTCTTCTGTAAGTACAAAAAAAGTACTGCATAAAATTGATTTGATACCTGAAATCAGTCAATCCTTAGAGGCATTAAATTATTCAATGCATTAAAGGTGTGTGGACTTTTTCTAGGCACATGTAGATCTGTCTCTTTTAGGAATTCCCCACCAGAGATAATGCCCCCTACCCTCATTGTGAAGGTCCTGCTGTGCTCTTACGACTTTAGGTAAAATGTGCCAATCAACAATACAGTTTCCTGCTACAGCAGAAATAGATTGTATTTGTGTCTGCCATGTTATATCCACAGCATGTTAAGATGGAGTAGGAATGTTTAAAGACTTGACAGCTCTTACTTGTGTAAGGATGCTGAACTTCCTTTTTCTTCCCATTGGATTTTTTACCTTCTCCAATCATTTATTCTTAGGTTTCAGAGTAGGAAGCAATTGTAACACAATTTAGGCATTTTATATCCAGTTTTTATTTCATGTATTAAGTATAGGAAATCTGTAGGGAATTAGAAATAGGGGATCATTGCTTTTGTAGAACATCTCTTCATTTATGATTTACTTTCTTTCTCTTTGCAGATTATACCTTTTATGCCTTACAGTCATTTATAGTCCTTTCTCTATCTTGTTTTTGTACTGGTTTTTTCCTTCTTTATGATAGCAGCTTATACCTATGTCATTTTAATAATGTAGGGAAGGTGTTCATAAGAAGAATATAATTTCCTTGTGTAGAAGTGCACATCTTTTTGGATGTTCTTTATGAGTAACTGATTCCCAGTAAATATTAACAGATTCTGATGATACTAGCAATTCTAAAATGCCCCACCCTATTTTATTAAGGTTAAGGTAGGAGAGAAAACTTAATCATGGTAAAAACATTTCAGTTACAGATGATGATCACCTGGAAAATGAGAATTCACTAGTCATGAGTAGAGAGTAATAATAAGAAAGCATTTATTTAAGTTAAAAGTAAGAAACAAAAAAATATAGTGGCTCTTCTATTAGAGCTCCACAACACGGGTTCCAGAGAAGTGTGCAGAATGGACATCTATAAGTTGCACAGCTGGGTAGAAGGTGAGCAGTATAGAGGGCCTAATGATAAAGAGTTCACTCTCTAAGAATTAGTGACTTAATCTTAAGAGTTCTGTGAAATGAAGTTAAATTTAGTGACAATGGTCCCCTGCCCCAAGCCTGTGTGTAATAGGACCTGAATTTACTGATTAATAAAAATTTTCTAGTATTTTTGCCTGTGGGCTCAGTCTTCAAATTACCACAGTTTCACTATTAAAGTGTATTAAGGAGCGTCACTTTATTATAGACTCACAGAAGCTGATAGTGGTAAAGATGTTACATCAGCTTATTTAATTTATTAAGGTAGAGGAGTTGGATAGCTTGATAGATTTTGTGCTAGCACTTGATCTTGTTACAGCTTCCTTTAGGGTTTTGAGTTAAGTGACATTTTAAAGTGCTGATTTAGTTCAAATAATTGGTCGACTAGACCATTATTTTGCCTCGGACTCCTACCCTCTTGCAGTTTCTCTGAAAAATGTGGAAAACCATTCTAAATGCATTATTATATGAGGTAGATTAACAGAAATTCTTCCATAGATGGGTTCATCTTAGTATTATAACTTGAGGAAAACTTTCCATCTCAGCTTGGAAGTGATGAGTGTTGGGCTCTGAAGCATTAGGTGGATTAGCCTGGATGATGTGACAGAAGCTCAGAGTAACACTGATTCTACTGAAAAGCAAGCCAAAACCTGTTCTGTTTCCATGGATGTGGGTACTGCATGGCTAAGATTATACTCCCAAGCATAACAAGTGACAAAGTCCAAAAATATGAGAGACCTGTTTGAATAAAAATGCACATATGGACACGTGCATACATACGTACACATACATACATATGAATAAATATGTACACATGCCTATGTATTCTTTTTGTTCATATTGTATGGATACATGTATTCCAGATTTTCAAAATATCATACTTTGGACTATGAGGTACAATAAAAGAAAGAGGTTTTTCAATTTGTTACCAGTAAGTTTTTGATTAAAAGAAGGGGAAAAAAAGCTGTAATTACAAATCTGTAGTTATATTAAATAGTGTGAGCAGTTTTGAAAGAGAGTCAGAACTGACATGGAAGATTCATTTGGTTAGAAAGAAAGGAAAAGAAGAAGAAGGAACAGTATAGCTTTGTAACTTTTCTGTATCTTTAGGTGCTGCAATGCTTTATCATGATTAAAAAAAACAAACAGCCTTTCAAAAAACTGAAGCAAAAAAAAAGGACTTGCTTTGAGCAGATTTTGTGAAAGTTGCAAACACCACTATTTAGGATGTCATCATTTCACATTATAATGCTGCTGAAGAAGGCCAGCTGGTGCAGTTAAGTCCCTTATTGGAAATTTTAGTCTGATTCATTACTGTGATTTGTAGTTGTACACAGAAGCACTTAATCATTCTTATCCTCCAAGCTCTATTGAATCTACTGAAGGCTTTCTGGTTCTTTGCATAATTTGTGCTGCCAGTCTGCCAACTTGGCAGTGTTTCAAGCTTGTTGCATTATCTTTGTTTGTTTGCACAGGAAGTGTTGCTGCACGTAGGCTGAATTTATAGTAATCCTTTTGTAAAAGGCTAATGAGCAACACTACTTCGTTCACAATGCTGACATTATATAGCTTTGATTAGTCCAATTATTGTGTAACTATGCATTGTGATCATACTTACACTCTACAAAGTACTGAAAAGGAAATTTGCTTAGCTGTAGCTTAATTGAACTTGCTGAGAAAATAATTAGGACTCTTATGGACTTAAGAGAGGTGCAAGTTTGAATATTTTGGAGATTTTTATATGCTATGCAATTTAATAAAGTAAGAAAACAAAGGTTCTTTTTTACTCTCTGTTTCATTTCATCGGAAAAGGAAAAAGGTGACTAACACTATGCATCATACGTTTTGCATATGTTGTGAAGGTCTGTTCATTTTAGTGGGGAGTTATGGATACACAGCTAGAGGAAAAATAGGGTCCTCTAATGGAATTAATTCTCTCTATACAGAACTTTTGCTAACACTAGTGGAAGATACATATGTAAATTGCATTGTATGTTGCAGTACCAGTGTTGTCCATATCAGCCTTAAAATTTATTAAGGTTGTAACTTAGACTCAAAAATTGCTGTCCTTAAGAAATTAAGAAAAAAAACCTGCCCCACTCAACGTTTGTCTGTAGAAATATAAAATATGAATATTTTCATGTTTGGAGATTTTTTTCTTAGTATGTAATATATGTTTTGTAGTAGGTCAAAGCAAACTTTAAATAAAGGAGACTTAAACAGAGCTTCTCTATCTTATTTATTAGCAAAACACGTGTTTTCCACAATACTTTTCCAATTCAAAATTCATGATATGCCTTTTTTTAAGGCAAATATGGAGTCCTATGCTGGACTAATTCATATGGACTTCAATTAATTTAGTAAGTCCTGTGCCTACTCATGTTCTACCTGTTCCAGTGCTTGTTCAAATTCTCAGTTTCCTGCACTGGATAATCAGTTGGCATGATGAATTTTCTGTGATCATGGGTGTCCTACTTTCTACAGTGAGATTCTAAATTAGGATTTAGGGGTTTTTAAGGAAAACGGATACCTGCTGAAATATTTGTTTTTGTCTTGCTGACAGTGGCTGAAGGTGCTCTCAGTTGTACCACCCACTAAAAAGCAGTGAGTTAGGACACTTTTGTCATAAACTAGATCATAGGAAAGGATGTGATGTTTTATCTAGGAAAGCATTGCTCTTAAAGTGTACAATTTTTATGCAATCCTGGGGGATGTTAATGTGCTGTTCTGTTAATAAAAAATGTTATGTTAGCTTTCGTTGTGTTTTTGTTTTAAAATGGTCTTTTCCCTTACAGTATTCCTGTGAATATACTTAAAAAGATTGCCTTTTTGTTAAAAAATTAAGAATGATGCAGGCAGTGCTTATTATAAATGATTTCTCTGTCCTTAACTGTAAAGTTGTGATTATAGTCCATAGCAATAAGAAGCATTATGTACTACTATAAACATGGAAATAATACAAAATTATAAGAATAAAATCTTTAAATATTCCTTCAGTAGAAAAATTAGGCAAAGTCAATTCCAGAAGAGTTCAATGCCCCTTCTTAAAAATACCTGTCAAGCTTGTAGTTTGTTTGTATAGTGCTTAAAAAACTTGCTACCAGTATCAGTTTTCAGTGTACTTTATTAGAATAAATTATCTATTTCAAATTAGCTGATGCAAACATTTGTAATCAGGAATTTGTTGTTGAGTTGTGTGTTTACAGGGTTTTTTTTGTGTTTCAGTGTTACTGAAATACTCTTAACACTGGGTAATACAATATAATATATTATATAATATAAATACAATAGAACTTCAGGATGCTTGTATGTGGAGGGTTCTTTTACAGGTTTTAAAATTTAAATCTGATTATAAATAGGTGATTTGATTACTACTTAGCATCAGTTCTTATGTGTTTCATGTTATTTGAAGGTTTTGGTTCATAAGTTGTGTTTAGAGGTTCAGAATATATCTGTTGTATTTCTTACATACCAGTGGTGGGAAAACTGTAAAGTGTGTGAAAATGAGTAGGAGTAGTGTTTAGGGAACAGAAAGGGTTGTACTAATTTCCATTTGTATAGAACAATACACTTAAGGTTTACAATGTTGAAAAATACATTAATTGTAGTAGCTGGAGATGTTTGTCATCATGAAGTGAAATATTTGCACATATTGCTACTTTACAGTAAAATGGATTACTGCTTTTGGAAATGAAATAGTGTACGTAGGATAGTGAAGGCATGTCAGGAGTCACTAAATGTTTGTCTTTGTTACATGGTCAATAATATAAGGGGTTTTGGTTTTATAAAATGCTTTATAAATGCTGTAGTCTGCTAGAAGAGAACAGTAATACTTTACTTAGAGGTATGACTTTTTCCACAGGCTACTATATATTCTATATGAGATCCTTTTTGCCTAAAAAATGCATCTTTTTTTTTCTATATTATGTCAAATGCTACATATTGGAACACTTACACCATACAAATACTTTTCCTAAAACTCTTATGCACTTTCTGCATTTCTGTAGTAGTAGTAACAATAATAATAATAAATTCTTAAAATAACACTATAGTTAAGGCTGGATTTAAAGCTTCCTAAATCTGCGGCATCCACTTCCTTAATTCAGGCAATATTTATCCAGTGGTTTTGGGGATGCTTTGGCTTTATTGTACATGGGCAGATTATCCACAAGATGCATGGTACTGTACATTCTATGTCCAGAATTCTCAGACAAATACTCTAATTCTGTGTAGACAAAACTTCTAGGTGAGGCAAAGAAGAGATTGTACCTGAGGAGATCTGCAGTCACAATAGCTGTGACTCCAGCATGTTCTGGTTCAATTCCTTTGAAGGAGACTTTTGTCAAATACAGACCTTCAATGATATATTTGAACATCCACAGGCAGGTAAACTTTGGAGGTAAAATTTATATAAGCATTTTATAGTAGTAGAGTGTTGGTTTTTATGGGATTGCAGAAGTGCACAGAATTCAGGATATATCATAATTTTGTAGATTGACTGTTACCTGAAGATGCAGGTACAATAGCAATAGATGAATATCTACTTTGTAACACTTTTCTAATAGACACAGACTTGCAACTCCTAGACTGTTCCACAAAGTAATAAAAAGCAGACAAACATAATAAACAAAAACCACCCCTAAGCAAACTAAAAAAACCACACAGAAAAAGAAGTCTCAATTTTCTCCGCTAACTAAAGGAGTAGAGCGATTAACAGACCACTGAACTGGTTCATAGCACCTATGGATCAAGCCATCCAAAATTATCATCTTGGGGCATATGTAGTAATCAACACTTAATTTTCACTGTAATTTAAAGTTATTTAATTCTTGATGTTTTCAATCATGAAAGTGCATGAGGACATAATTTTTCTGTTCTGTTTTCCAATTTTTATCCTTTTCCCTTAGCTGTAGATTATTTTAATTCAGAGCCTAAAATAACAAGTGTTGTAAAATACAGCTTTTTGAACCTTAGAAATAATGCCTCTGGAAAAGATGTGTCACAGAGGAATATACCTAGGTGGGCTTTTTCTTACCAGAGAGCTCCATGTGTGTGAAAATTTAAAATAATTGCCTTTATTGTAATTCAGAGATTACTTCATTTCATGATCAGCTGAAGATCTGGGCACCTAAAAAAAAAAATGCTTGGACTTCTTGAAGAACTCGTTCCCCTTGCCTTTGTCTTCACCACTTGCCCATTCATTTCCAGTTAATGTTTATTGTACCAAGATTTGCATACTTATGAAAGCTAATTTTGATCCTGAGATTCAACCCTAGTTATGTTCTAAGCTTTTTCTACTGGGCTTTTTTTTTTTAGAGATAGTCCCAGACATCATCTCCTCTTCAACCCCAAACTCATTGGTGCAAGGAAGAGGCAAATAAGAGAAAAGATTATTTCAGGAGGTTTAAGCTGGGTAGTAGAGTGATAAACATATGACTACAGGAAAGTGATATCCTGAGGATATCAGTGACTGATTTTTCACCTTTGGGGCATTCTACTAGGATCTCTAAAGGGTATGAAGTTACAGCCAAGATGATCTGGATGATCTTAGATATCATAAAACAAACTTGCATGTTAGGAATTAGGATGTGAGGGCTTGCTGTTCCCTTATTCATTATTATAGCTAGAGCTGGAGACCTCTGTACTCTCTACATTTCTTATCCATGAAATTCCTTCAGAGAGAACCAACAATAGCAACACTTCTAGCATGACTTTAGCCCTTTTCCTTACAGATTTAATGTTTCTGGAAAACTGAATTTCTTTCATATTCTAGAGGTGTACGGACATCTAGAAGTTATATGACATCATATAACCATTTACTTCAAAGTAGAAATGCTGGAGGTTTTTTACCTACACTACAATATTTTTGTCATGCTCTAATTCACCTCTCCTATCTTCAAATTGTAGAACAAGGTAATTTCTGTTAGAATCAATTATGTCTATATGTTCAAATGAGAAGCAAACACAAAGTGTCATTATGAAGGACTTGGAAAACTTATGCAAATGCAGTACTTATAAAAACAAACAAAACTTGAAAATTTGTAAAGAATGGTAAAGAGAATAGTCTGTAAATGTTAAGAAATCATTTTGAGTGAGGTCTCACAGTTTATTTAATAATGGTATTATATAAGGCCACCTTGAGAGAGGACACATACCAGAAACACTTTATAGCTGTTAAAAATATGATCAAAGACACGAAGAGGCTTTTGGATGAAAAGACACTGGAAAATGGTCACTTAGCTTAAAGTTAACTTAGTAAAAAGGACTATGACAGGAATTTATTTCTGTAATCATTGCTCAGTTAGTTTCATTTACCCCCTGATAATGATGGAAAGGGGAGAATGCATGAGGCAGCAGATTCTAAACAAATTTTAGGAACCTGTTTAATTTTGAAAGACTACTGCCACAGAGCTCTTGGTTCACATTGTGCTTAAAAGGAAGGTTGAGAAATGTGTGTGGAGAGCTACAATCCTCTAAGCTAGCATACAGGTAGGACAGCTAATTTTTCTGGCATGTAGCAAAACTATTCTTGGCAATAGAGTTGTAAATTTTGCCTCTGATCACTTTCCTGTTAAATTCCTTTTAGCTGTTCTTTTCCAGCTGCTGTCTAAAAGGAAGTTCTTTATTTGATCAGCAGACTGGATACTAGTCCAATTAGATACCACATTTACTCTCTTACCAAAATAATTCGGATATGAAAAGATAGAGTAATTTATATATGCCTGAACCTATAAAGATTGTAATAAAAATAAAATTTGAGGTAACTATGAAACAGAGAGGGAAAAGTGTCACTGGAAAAAGTAACACTGTCTGCTCTCAGGAGTTTTAAATTTAAAAAAAAAAAAAATCTTTAAAAAAAAAAAAAAAGCAGATGCTTTCCCAAGCAAATTATGAAATGCTTTTTCTACCCCACAGTGGGGCAGAAAATATGTTTCCATTTATGTCATCTCCCAATAGTTTACTTTTATCTTCCCCATGTAACCACAGCCTTTTTGTCACTCTTAGTGCATTTCAACTTGGGGATTTCTAGGCTGAATTTATGGTTGGTCTTCTAAAGCAAAGTATTTGGAAACGTTCAGCTCTGAGGCTGAGTGGTGAATTTGTTGTTTTGCAGTCATGACTTTGAAGTTAGTAATCTAAATCACAATAAATGTTGTGTTACCAGTTTGCAAAATACCAGGGGTGCCCAGCTGAGGCACCAGCAAAGGCCCCAGTTGTATGAAAATGTAGACCCTCTAGGAGCAACTGAGCAGAGCAAAAGCTGAGGCCTTACATGTCTTATTTTTCAGTTTTTCTGAGCAGCTTGAAATAATTTTTGAAATATTCAGAGAACTTTCCAAATTCTGCATGATTCAGAAGGAAGAAGTCAAAGTTTAAGTAAAGCCCTAAAAGCTGAACCACAATTCTCTTGATGTCACCATCACGTAAATACTGGTTATTGCTATTTTACCTTTTAGAGGATGTTTTTATTTCTTTAGGATTTGCTCCTTTGGCATTTTTCTTGTAGTTTTATATATTCATTTTGTCTCTCTTCAAATAATTCTTCTCCATTTTCATATGTTACTTTTCTCCACCACAGTTGTTCACGTTTTCACTCAGCCTGACTTAATGTTAACAGAGTCATGTCTGAAACCTGAAATAAGTCCTGGTAAGAGATGCTTTATAATGACTTGAATGGAGAAGGAATAGATTATGTATTATCCTGTTGGTACCACTTTGTGGAACTCACATTAGAGTAATTTAAGGAAGGGAGAAAGAAAAGGTAAGAAAGAGCCTATACTGAGGATGTTTATGAACATTAATAGGAAAAAAATCAAATCAAAATAGGAACATTACCAACTTTCTTAATAGCAGAAGAACAAGGTATATCTAGCTTTTTGGCTACCAGACTATTTTGTGGAATTGAGTTTCGGTTTTTTAAAAGACAGAATGGGAAATATAATTCTGACATAAAACAGAATTTTTGTCATGCTAGACTAAATACTGTGAGACAACATTACAGTAGTTAGTAAAACTTCTTTTAGCGGTATTACTGACTATTTGTTTTTCAGTGATGTACTAGTACAGATATTTCATCATGGATATTTCTGTTTTATATTAAATTTTCATCTTTAAAATGATCTATTTATATGTGTGAATTAGCAGACTAGAAAACCTCACAATTTAAATCTCTTTGATTTTCTTACTTCAGGCAATAGCACAAATAATCGTTTATGTTTTAAAAATAACTTTATTTGTAGATGCCAATGAAAATAGCTTTGCTTTTTTTTAAACTGGTTTATTTCCAATACATCAATAGCCCTGTCTGTCTCTGTGAGTTTAATATATCTATGACAAAATCAGGTGAATAAGTAAAACCAACTATGAATTAATTTAAATTGCAACTTTTTCAAGCTGTAAAAGTCCATACATACAGTATATCAAAAATGCTAAATTATTTCCTAACTACAAAGGGAACTTTTTTTTTTTTGTTCCAGTCAGACTCACTGTTGACAATCCTTGGATTTAATCAGAGAGGTAAAAGAGTATTACAAATTAAAACTAGATTTTGAGGAACAACAGTACTGTTGCAAAATGTGATTGAGTTTTGAAGAATAAGGGCAAACACAAGTAATATGCAGCCAAAATGGAGGCTGCATGAGTGTTACTCTACCTTTTAGTAAGTTTGGCTGGTACAATGCTTTGTTGAACTAGGTTTTATATTTATCAGTTTTCCCCATGAAGTTTATCAAAACAGGTTTTGATACTCATTCAGTGAATTTCTGCATATTTGGCAGTATGACTAACCACAGTGTTACAGACCTGTTGCACAGTGAATGTGTAATAGAAATGGTACTCCTTGATGGTTTGGGTTTGTTGTGCACATGCACCAGTTTCACTGCCTAGGTGAACTCTGGGATGAGTTACCTATATGAGATTGAAGGAGACATGCTCCTGAGCTATGAGAAATTTAGCCTCCTTTCAGTAATGAACAAGAAATAAAAAAAAAAAGGAAAAAGGAAAATTTTTATGTTCATATAATGTACAAAAATATCAATAGAATAATTTAGTATAATCCAGCAGATTAATGAATAATAGTTTGACAACCCATTATTGCTCATTTATCATCTTACTATACTCTTATTCCTGTATGTTTTGTCTGTGCAGACCCCTACGTCAGCTTGTCAGTTTTATCTTCCCATTTTCTGATGTTATCAGGCACCATTCATAAATTCAGGAGATCCTGTAGTGACAGAAAAGATAATACCAGGCTGAAAGCCTTTCTGTCTCTTTTTTGTTTGTTTTTTTGTCCTCTTCCTCCTCCTCTGCAGGAATGAGAGAATTGGTGCTCTTCTATCTTTCTAAGGAGCACTTGGAAGGTTAGAGTGCAGGAAGTTGTCAGTTGGCTACATGATCTAAAGGGATTCTTTCTTTCGTAGACATGGCATAGCTGTTAACCAGTGCCAGAATGCAGAAGTTAAGTTTTGTGAGGCACTGATACACAGACATACAACATTCTCTTAAAAATTCATCAACTGTAAAGCAGTGCTTTCTGAAGCTTGCAAGTACTCTTCTAACACCTGATTAACACCATCATCTAAAAACATCACAGCCTTTGTCACCAGTGACCTAACATAATCGCAACAGCAAAACTAGTTCGAGATAATACTATTTTAGTTTTAATTTAAATACCATATAGAGATTACTTGTAATTCCGAGCACCCTTGGATAAGACAATTTTCTGTCCAAGTGTGTGCCATAACTTAGAATGTATAACAAGGCATGATATTGTGATGCTTTTGAAATTATTTTGGGAAGATAATGTGTTTAGGTGGCAGAATAAAGGGAGTGTAATACTAGCACTAGAATTTTCAAGATAGCTGGCCCATTTCAAGCCTTATTCATAGAATCATAGAATAGTCTGGGTTGTAAAGGACCTTAAAAATCATCTAGTACAACCCCCCTTCCATGAGCAGGAACACCTTCCGCTACTGCAGGTTGCTCAAAGCCCCATCCAACTTGGCCTTGAACACCTCCAAGGATGGGACAGCCGCAGCACCTCTGGGCAACCTGTTCCAGTGCCTCATCACTCTCATAGTGAAGAATTTCTCTCTGTCTAAACCTGCTGTTCTTCACTGTAAAACCATTATCCCGTGTTCTATTCCAATGTGCCCTTGTATTACTCCTCAGCACCTGGCAGTAGATAGTACATAAGGAGGTTTAGTTGTGTCTATTATGTAGGTTTCTGTTTAGCAGAATTTAGACTAGTATGAGTCCACTTCAAACTTGTTAAATGTAAATGGATGTCCAGGGTAGGTAGAATTATATTACACAATGCCTGTAATAGAGCAGTTTAATGTAAAAAATTCCATTTTTACTCTTTAAGCAAAAGAGGTGTGGTACTTCTGGAGGTGGAGAGAACAGTAAATTAAAACTGTCAGGTTTAGAAAGATGAGCTATAGGTGGGAGCAGCATCAACCATGCAGATGGACACACTGATGAATGGAATTGAATACTGTAGAATGAAAGCTAAAGCAGGAGGTGGGGGGGGAGAAGTAACGCTCACTGTAAAGTTGTGCTAAAGAGCAAAGAACATTTATTAAAATGGATGACTGCAAGGTTATGTGCCATAAAGAGACTCTGAGGCAACTCTGATTCACTTATGCAATTAAGGGATACTCAGATCCTTGAACATGAATACTTTGAATGTATTCTTTCTAAAAGTGGCTTATTGCTCATCACAGGTGTAATGAGGAGCTCGGAATTGCTAAATACAATCTGGAGGCATATAGTTCCTTATGTCTCTCCTTCAATTTTTCAATTTTGCCTCAAAATAGTTCTGTGTGACATATACATCATAAGAAAATAAGCTACTAAGCTTGAAATACACTGCTGTATGTGATGTTAGAAAATAATTTCAGGTAAATTTTGTCCTTTAAAGAATGGATTATTCCCTCTTCTCTCCCCATGTCTCAGTTGGTGTGAGAAAAGCCATGATAATAGTGGAAATACCATCAATATAAATAAAGGAAAGACAAGTAGCAACTGCAGTGAATGCAGTAAAAATTTCTTTCAAATTCAGAGCTAAGAGTCTCAAGTGGAACGTGCTGATTTTAAGATACTTCCAAAAGTTATATTGTGCCATACACTTTTTCTGTTGAAGTGCTAAAACTATAGTTGATATAATTAAATACAATAAAACATACACAAATGCGTCAATACAGGAAAACATTCCACTATAGGTAGTGCAGCAAATCAATTTGCCAGTTGCCGTATTATTAATGTATATATCCCATTTTCTTTTTATGGAGGAACAGGGAAAAAAAGGCAGCTGAGCATTTTTATTTTTAAGGGAACAGGAGAAAGCTTGTGCAAGCTGCCCCATTAATACCAACCTTATTGTATTTGTTTTCCCCTGTAGTCCCATGATTTTGTCAGTTATACCTGGGATGCGATAGAGAAGAGTAAACCTCTGCTTTGCTTGTTGTAAATCAATGACTTGTCATTTAAGCAAGGTACATGAACTGAGGTAGTGTGTTCTGCTGCTAATTGCAAAAGTTAGTATGAGCTGTGCATCAAGTAATCAAGACCACAGAACTCAAGAGGATTTTCAATGTATGTGCATCCATTTGTGTACATCTCAATACATACTAATATACATTTTGTTATAAATAACTTGTGAAGATAAGAAAGAAGCATGGTATATCAGAGTGACAAACCTCCACACTTAAAAATGTTGAAAACCAATTTGAATAAACCCATAGCATGACATTTGGCTTTGAAATGGTAATGTCAAATACATAATTGTAATGAGTTAGGGATTTGTGAGTACTAGTAAAAATCTATAATAATAATTTTAGGAGTTGTTGCACTAATACTTGTAGTGATGCAGTACCATGTTTTAGAGATCTTACTTGAAAGAAAGCAGCTGTGATTTTTTTTTTTTTAACTCCAGTGGAGAACATAAGGAATCACAGGACTAATATAATAACCTTGTTATAGTCTAAACAGAAGTTAAAGTGCTACAGACAGCATTGAGTTGGCCATGACCTTAAGGACTGTAGATAGTAGGAGGTTGCAGAAGTCAGCCTACAGCCCTGGTTTGACAAAGGGTGGTTTTGGAGGCAGATGCAAACACTGTGCTATTCCTCCACGCTTTACAGTCATTACACAACATGAGAGTTTTTGGGGTTTTTTGGAAAGGACACTTTAAAATTAAAATCAGTATAATAAAAATATTTATAAAGGCATTTTTCATTGAGAGGTAGGCTTTTGTCCTTGACTGTGGTGATTATTCTGATTAAGTGTCCTGGATCACAGCAGAATGCTTTTGCCTTCTTCCAGAGATGAAAAGTGAAGCTGGTTTTATCAAATTTGGAGGGTTTTTTAAACAGATTAGAATGAATTTATAAAGCCAAGAATGGCAGACATATTTGAGAGAATTAACAAATGGGAAATAGAAATACTAAGAGAAGGCTAAAGCATTGTTTCCTCAGGTGTTTGCTATTTTGTTTACCATTTTATTCTCTCCCTTACTACTCTGAAAGAATAATTTAAAACACTCAACACTTAAAACTCTTTCTTCTTGTAAAAAGCTGAATTTTACCATAGAGTTTAAATATCTTAGAACAGAGATCTTCAACTCTTCCTTGTTTCATGACCTGAAAATAAAGCAGGTCTAAGATCATGCTGCTGTCAGTAGGCGGTCCCTAATTTTACCTGCTCTGACTATGCAATTTTAGTTCGTGTATGGTATACATGGAGCACTGAAAAAGGAATCTTTGCATAGAAGAACTCGTATAGATTTTATCATCTCTTTTTGTCACTTTAAATACAAAACTGTATTTTGTATTCTTTGCTCTCATTGAACAGAGGAAACAGATTCTGAAATATCTGCCTTAGGATAACAAAATAAGTGGACACAAATCCAAAACAATTTTCTTGGGGAAAAAACCTAAACGTTTCTGGGAGAGAGCAAAACTCCTTTTATCAATCCTATTTAAAAAAAAAAAAAAAAGAAGGTATTAGAGCTGACAAATGGTTTTATATTCCTTGGAGGAACATGAATAGAGGATACAACTAGATTTTTAAGAAGTAATAAGATTTGATCAGATACATTATATGAATATGTAAGAAAGTGTGAAAGGTTGTTTTTTGGCTGGCGTGTGTGGTTTTTTGTTTTGATTTGTTTGTTGTTTTTTTTAATCCTGAGGGGAGTTGCATCATCTTAACATTTATGTCATTGCTGGGAAGTTGGTGTGTTTTCCAGAATATTACAAATGTCATTCTTGAGAACGTACTATCAACTTGAAGTAATTTCAGCATTGGTATATGGATATGACAATACCTTTTAATAGATAAGAGATGACAGTGAGTGGATCTCTTTTTAAAAGTAAACAAATGGTCGAGTTTGGGAAAAAATGAGCAAGTACAGAAAAACTGAAAAACTTAAATGGTCAAGCGATACATTATTTTAATTCCTGCATTTCATTAGTCACCTTGCAGAAATAATGTTTCTTTAGTTACCTTCTATACTGACTATTCAGAAGGAAAAAAGCATGTTCTTTTGTAATTGATCAATAACTGGTATTTCTTACCTATAAGCCTCTATATTTAACTCTTTGGGTAATTTTGAGGAGTGCAAATAAGGTTTTTAAGTACTTCAAAGAAATAACAGATTTAGACTGCTTACCAGCCCTAAAATTCAAGTGATTGACAAAGCAGACATATGATGATAATAT
The DNA here is from genome assembly GCF_025592945.1 of Manacus candei. Classification (NCBI taxonomy): domain Eukaryota; kingdom Metazoa; phylum Chordata; class Aves; order Passeriformes; family Pipridae; genus Manacus; species Manacus candei. The sequence goes on from NW_026138076.1 coordinate 22,328,481, forward strand.
TAAAGGGAGAAAATGGAAATCCTTCTTTAAGATATTGATTACTGTGATGCTTATTAATGGATTTTTCTTCCTTCTTTTCTGTCTTCATTTTCAAAGACAGTGTGATTGATCTCGCATGAGGGAAGAAAGAGCTGGGAGCATGGGCAACAGGAGCGCAACTTGCGCTTGCCAGGCAGTGAGAATGATAGATTGTGTGAGAATCACTCTACAGGGTTCTGAATCTGATCAGTGGAATATCAGGTTACTCCTGTAATGGCCAAAGAACATTTTCGTAGCAGCCGGTGTTTTGAGGCAATAAGAAAATTATCTGTTTTCTAGTGAAAACCATTCTGTAGTTATGTTACATAAAGTAGTGAGTCTTGTAGGATTGGCCATCCTAATAGTAGTATTAATCAAAATACTATCACTATTTGTCTATTAGGGTTGTAGAAGTGATTATTAATTATTTTATTATGTTTCATTTGATCTGTTTTTCATGTTTAAATTATTTTTCTTCACTCTTTTTTAATGAATCATAGCCATTAAGATGCTTTCTGATGACATAGGGCTATCATACACAGGTAACAAAAAGCATCATATGCAAAACAGATTCCGAATTAATAACTTTGACTTCTCTCTCAATAATACAGAATCATTAAAGAATGAAAACAATACCTGACCTTGCAGTTTTGCAAATGCAAAACATGCTGAGACATAGGACTCACATTTAAGTGACATTATTCAAATCAGGTTATTGCACTTCGCTTGTTAAGAAGGAATTTTGGATTCCTGTTCAACAAAGTATATGAATGTAACACATGACACAATCCTCTGGTTATTAGATGAAATTCTTAAAATTATCTTTATTGACTGAAGAGAACTGGTTTCTGTCTAAAAAATAAACACGTTTTCAACTTCATTAAATAATGTGTAAAAGAAAAAGATTGTTTTGGTTTCGATGTTGTCTGTATTGGAAAATGTTGAAAAATCTCTACTTTCTTTTGGAGCACAAATTAATTGATGTCTTTTTCCAGTAAAACTAATACATAGTGAGTATATATGTATTCGAAGAAGTAAACTCTGCAAGGATGAGTACACACGGAAAATCTCTGTAATGTTCTGTCTTTGCAAAGTAGGTTTGAGAACTATTAAGTAATTCTTTGAGCTTTATAAAATGAAAACACTTCTGAAAAAATATAATAACTCAAAGAGAAATGATTAAACCATCACATTATGACAAGGTCAAGCACTTAGATTAGCATAAAAAGCACTTGTGAAAGACATTTGCATATCTTGGCAAGTGGTCAGAAGGTGAAGTCTAAGTTCATAGGTTAATATACGCTATTAAAAAATCTTCCTAAAATAATACATTGTTATTTTGCTAAAGTGGGATATGTGTGCGCATAAATCTCAGTTTCTTTTTTAATATTACACATACATTATATCCACTAAAATATGTATTAAATTATTTGAGGCCTTCATTCTGGAATTACTTAAAATTGTGAGCATCCCATGTTATCATTCAAGCTGTTCAAACCTTCTCAACTTTATTGCTCTTGGTTTCTGCTGTGGAAGAGTTAACTATTGATTATTAGTGAGGGATGTAATGAACTTTTTAAAATTTTACAGAGTAAAATAATAATAGAGCCCCTTTTTTTTTTATAAATAGCACTTAAATAACCGTGTTAGGTAGAAGATTGTTAGTTTCTTACTGTCTGTTCAGTCAGTAAAAATGTATATATGTACTGAAAGACGTCATGTTTACTTCATACTTCCATGAAGTGGAAGAAATCTTCTAAACAACTTGAATTAGGAAAAACAGTTGGTTAGTTGATAAACTTAAAAATTATTAAGTCAATTTTGCCAAGGTAATTTTGTATGATCTATAATATGTGAAAAAAATAACTAGCAAAGGAAACATCTTTATCATATAAATGATAATATATGTTTTTATAGTTTCAAAATAATTGAAAGATCTTTTTCTGTATCTCCTGTAACTTCACTGTTCTCTAACTCCTATGTTGGAGGCCAGAATAACTATGTTGAAGAGTCAAATTAGACATCCCATGATAGTTGGGTGGATTGTTCTGCCATGTGTATACACCCGCTTCATCCAAGTTTTTCTTCCATCGTACGCTGAACTTGTGAAACTATAGTTACAATCTTTGCTCTCTGGAGTTCAAGCAGTTTTTATAGGTTACAAAGGCTCTGTAAACAGGATACGTGCTACCTGAAAGTATAAAAGTATTTATCACCAAATAGACACAATATTTAGCTAGGGCTAATTTGCTTTCAGACTGTATGTGAAGATGCTCTCTAGCTCTTGCAAGGTACTCAGTGGGTCCTTGCTTGCCTGACAGTTTAAGTACAACATGTGTAGACTTCCATGACTCATTGAAATGGGCTGATCCTTAGTATTGTTTAAACTTCTGACTTGGTGTTTGCTTTTATGATTTTACAACTTTTCATACATGTGGCTTGTTTTCCCTTTACCTCGACTGACCTTATGTCAACAATCTTAGTTCTGTCTGCAGTTTTACCTTTCTTATATTCTATGGTTCCGCTGTACATAATTTCTGACAGCTCTTTCTCACAGTTTAGTAGTTTCCTCAGAAGTCTGTGCCAAGGTTATTAATCCCTACCATAATGAAACCTCAGTCCTTAGGAAGAAAGTTAGGCAGTTAGCTGTGAGTTAACTCTGTGAAATATGTGCCAGTCATCCCCGTTCTCATGGTTTGAACTGCTGATACTTGTTGGGTGATGGAGTGTACTTTGGTCCTTCATTGATCAGCATGTCTGGGTTTCTTAGAGGCAGTGAGAATATGGTTTATGCTCAAGTCTTACCTTTAGCAGTCAAGTCTAAAGTTTTGACAGCCTCTGTGGCTCAAGACTTCTAAGTAAAAGGATTTGTGGAGTAGGCAGGAATAAAAGGTGTAAAGTTCACAGAAGTCATACAGGAAATTACTTATGTATCTGTGGCTTTCTTATTAAAACAAACAACCCTCCCTGGATTGTGCTCTCCTCTGACCTGATTATCCACTAGGTAGTTCAGTATGTATTCTGAAGCCATAAAAATAAGGATGAAGGATGTCTCCAGTATCACTAGGTGAGACTATGCTGATTTCAAGGAATTCAACATTTAATACCAATATGCTATGGGAAGATGCACTCTTGTTCGTTATCTTTGGTAATACTTTATCTTTGTTCATACAAACAGATTTGTTAGTTCTGCTCAAAGTTGGGGTAAAAATGTTAGATACTAATTTATTTAGTTGTCTCATTATCTAGATATTGTTTATGCTCGTGCCTCATGTGTTTCTGTTGAAGTAATGTTATGTATCTGCTAATTTAAACAGATCTTGTGATAGAGCTATTACAGATATTGAGTCAACTTGCACTCTGTCTTTAGAAAAATCTGTATGCGTGGTTTTTGTGACAGAAAATGAGGTCTGTGATATACATGAATGCTTTCCACATCTCCAGTATTTACTAAGCCAAATCTACTTCAGCTCTGTGTATGTGATCATTTCTAGTTAAATATGTAGGAAATGCATGGAACTATGTCAGATCATTTCATAGTAACATAGTAGGCGTATCTTTTGACATTTGAAAGAAATATCTCAATAGTATATTGACAACTGTAGTTTTCTTCCAGGATGCTTCTACATGAAAAGGCAACTTTGAAGGAAATCCAGCCAACTCTAAAGAAAGCAAGTTAGATTTTATAATACAGGTGTTTTTTTCTGATTATGTTAATCTGACACAGACTGACTGTCCTCCAAAGACCGTGGCAAAACATAATCAGGCAGTCTCTCTAAATTGGAATAACTCTAAAATCTTCTAAAGATGCAAATGTAGTTATTAGAGAAGAGTTTGAAGAGTTCTTTCAAAGATAAGTTTTTAGTAACTCAGATGTTTGTCTACTAGTCGGTATTTGAAGAAATGTGTTTGAAGATTATCAAATCTAGGTATGAAATACCGTTTTTCAAGTGAATTCGGCACTCATGCATTTTATAGATATCATTAAATATGTCATGTTGCCAAAGAGTTGTTTGAAGCTAAATTATAAATGGGTTATGTTAAGCATTCTCAAAGTATTTGCAGGCACAATCACTGTGTATACAGGAAGGTAAGTTTATGTATGCAAACAGGTACATAGGCTAAAGTAATTGGGCAGATTGGCTAATTATGTTTCTAGGCAGACATGCACATTTGGTATATGCAAATTAATGCAATCACAAGCATTGCTGATAAATGAAGCCCATATATTTCATTTTACCCTTTAGATGTCAACAAGGTCACATAAGGTGGAGCTTGCATATTCAGTAGTAGTTATTTTACAGATACCAAAGCCCTTTTCAGGAAATTTAGAAAATTTATCAGTGGAAGAGGTTGACTGTCACATGGCATCATATATTTATTGTGACAACGTACTAACGAAGTGTCAGAGCGTTTATAGTGTTTGAAGCGGAATCACAAAATTAAATGGAAAAATTTCATTAGCTACAAGTTGCAGTGATCTGGATTTTTTCTTGCATGTTGAATTATAATAAATACAAGGAAGCGATTTATTAAAGTGAAGCAACCAACTTCTTTGTTTGCTAATTTTTTTTCTTGTCTAACATTTTAAAATGTAAAAATATATTGCTTTATCTGCATATCTCACATTAATGATAACCAGTTATTCATACTGGGGTTAAGTAATGTACTTACTTCATGATATTGTGATCTTAATTCAACACGATTTATGTCATCACAGTAGTTTCTCAGTTATTTCCATGTCAATAGTTTGTATGCTGGCTCATTGCCTAGCTGTAAAAAAAATAACCACAACACCTGGTTACAACGAAATAGTCAACAGAAACAATCTGATTCAGTTAAAGTAATGGTGAAAGGAAATGTTTTAGTACATAAGTAAAATGCATTTTTCATGTATTTTATGAAATGCACGTATCTACCATAGCTAGCATTAAAAATACTTTTAATTGACTTTTCATATTTTCCAATCATCTCAGTGACTGACAATCAAAAATAACTATTCACCATCTTTGATAACACAGAATCTAGTTTTGGCATCATTGTACTAAAGCTTCTGAATAGATATCTATACAGACCGTTTCCATGATAAGGTATCTCTGGATTGATACCTTCAAAGTATCATTTTTTATAATTTGTTTATCATTGTACATTCCATTTCAAGTTTGGAAAAATACAAATATAGGTTTTTTACAAAAATATTGTTAGTTATGTAGAAACCCAGTTTTTGATAACAGTCATCTGCTGAAGGTCTCAGGGGACTTCTGTGTAAAACAGGAAACATAATGTTCTTCATCTTAAATGAGTACCCTGGGACACTGCATTTAAAAGCCCAACAAAGCAGAGGTTAGTTGAGGGAAGGTAATCTATCTGACTACATCAGATATTTTCTGGTTTTTTCATACTTCTTCACTCTTCACAGACCTGTGATTTCTGTGTTCTGAGCTTATTCTAGTTTCCATTCTCCTTTCAATCCTTTGAGACACATCATTCTCTTTTCTTTCAGGTGATTTTACTTATCTCCATCCAAAGGGGCTTTTTGTTTACCTTTCTCTGCCTTTTTTTGTCTTTCTACATCGAGGACATGCACAAGAGAGCACAGATACTAAAGCACCACTAGTCCTTTCTTTGACATGTTTTAGGCATGAGAGACCACCATGTGTCTCTCAAATTCTGCTTCCAGTTTCTGTTTTTCGCTGATATCAGTGAGCTTCTCTCTGATGTCTGGAACTTTTGAAATGGATTTGTGCAGCATTTTAAAGTTACTCTATCTCTGATAAACAGAAATTGCATCATGTTAATAGTTGGGACACTGGTCCTGTCAGTAGTCTGGGGCATTTCTGGATAATTGTTAGCCATAAAAGTAACAAGAAGTAAGAGAAAGATGCAGCCATCTATATAATCTAATGATGCTGGAACTCATGTGAATGATTGGAAAACTCTCAGTCAAGTGAGAGGAACAGCAGTAGTCAGATTATTACTGTATATTATGCATAATATACAGTTCAACTTTGCTTTTTCTTAATATAATAGAAATAAGATGATTTTTCTTAGTCTTCAAATTATGCAACTCAGCAGAAAGGATTGCTCTTTATTCTTAATTAGGGTGGTATGTTTGAATTGTTTCCTTTTTTAATACTTCCTAGTGGACATAAAAACTTCCTGTATTCATATTTTACCACTCATTATGCTACACATAACTGAAGCTATGACTGACTTTTCCACCAGTAACAGACAGCTTCTGTGTACAGTGTTTCAGGCTCCTGTTGACACTCTAAAATATCTGTGCAGTTCAAAATTTCACCACACCGGCATAGTCTGAATGTAAACTTCCATAACTTCTGTGATTTTTTTTTTCCTTCTAAAAGACCACATTTACAGCTGAAATTATGCACAGCATAAGAATATTAGCATAGCTTGAAAATGGGCTTTTGTTTTCTGTCATCACCACTTTACTGTTAGGTGTGTGCTTTTAGCCTTTTATGCTGCCCAATATAGAACCAGAGAATGAGAAGTTTATTTTCTCACATTTATTTTTATTACTCCAGACAAGTTCTTCTCAAACGGTGATTCATTACTAGCAAAATAGTTCTAGATTATCTGTAGGTTAACCAACCTGAAAGAGTTCTGCTTCATTCAAGAATATTTGATTTGAGTTTTTTATAGGTTTGAACATTTGTGTGTATCCTGATAAGTCATTGCTGTGTTCTAAGTGTAATCAATTTTAGATTCCTCACTAAGATCCTAAGCAGAAAACACAATATAAAAATCACGTGTTATTGTTTAATTTTTTTTGTTTATATGCAAGAAGTTAATGTGTAAAACATATTCTTTGGTCAGTCTGTGAACTGGGCAACTCTCATAAAACAGCTGTTTCAGGATACAGTGGCTACTAAATACTTTCATAGTTGAAAAAAACAATTGGAAAAATTAATGAATAAAAAATAATTCAAAGCTACAGAGAAAAAGCGTGTCTGTCTGAAGATGGCCATGTGCCACAAACTGAAGGCTAGCAAAGTATTCTGAAGAAGCATCATAACTTATTTTAGACTTCTAGTCGTACCCAGTATAGCTGGGTTAAAATGATCCATCTAGCTCTAAATATCTGTTTGTATCAGCATACACATATGTAGATTGATCTGTGCCCTAGTGGATTAGCTTTTTTTTCCCCCTTTGAACTTTGAGTGTTGACTGAATTTTACAAGTTGTAATCTGTGAAAGGCAGTGTTCAAAGTGAGACAGAGAGTACTCTGAAGGACCACCTACCTATAGTATTTTATTTACAGTATTTATTAGAAGTATTTATTATATAGTTTTCTGAAACTTAAATATTGCCTCCTTAAACACCAGTATTGATACAACAGTTCTAGTCATACTATTTAATAACAAAAAGAAGAGTAAATGCCACATAAGTCAGACATCTTTCACTCATCAATAAGTGTAACATTCACCAAAGCATCATCTTAATCACCTTTTTCTACTAAGTTAGAAAGTGAAATCACTACGATGAGTAATGTACAAAGGTAAGCAAGTGTATACCAAAGACATTGGCAGCTCTTCATTTAGAAGAAAACTTTGTGTTTTAAGTTACTTATGGCTTACTGTTTGTAAAGGCTCATTGAAATACCCTGAAATATGTTCTATTTTTACTACTGCTTATCAGAATTACATACTTTTTGTTTACTTACAGTATGAAAGAGGCTGGTTTAGGCCATAAACAGTGGAGGGGTGGTCCCATTTCATCAAACTGCAAGCAGTGTCCAGTAGTTTATACCAATCCTGTTTGTGGATCAGATGGTCACACATACTCATCTCAGGTAAGAATTAAAGAAAGAACTAAATTAATCTTTCATTGTTCCAGTCCATTCCAGCTCCTGGAAAACAAAATACTGTATGATAACAGAAATCAATATTTATTTGTTTTGGCTAAAATATATATTGCAGACTACAATCTACAACAATTTTAGTATATTATATGATATAAAAGCAAAATAGTAGCAAATCCTAAGCAGTGTAAACCACTAATCCCTGGAGTAGCACAGTGTAAGAGTGTTCCACAATGTAACAGAGCTCCAGGTTAAGTCTGTCTGCAACAGACACCGTGGCAGGATTTTGAGTAAGCAAAAAAGTGTTGCTTGTCCCCCTTGGGGGTAAGATAGGTATTTTAAGTTGGTCCAGTTGACCATTAAGGGTATGCTTTATGTTCCAGGTACCTAGACAACCTAGATGTAACATACACAGAAAGAAAATGTAATAATTTAAATAATTTTTGTATATCTTTCCTTGCAACAGCATTTTTTGAGTTTTCAGATCATAATCAAATCTTACTGCTGTAGTCCTAAACCCTCCTTTCTTTTCTCTCATAGTTATTTGAAGACAGAATAATAAATTTAAAATATTACTGTTAGTTTACCCAGACTTTTTTGGATGAAAGATTTTGTGCTGCTCATTCTGAAGTCCAGAAATCATAGGACTGCATTGGTACAGTGCAGATGTGAAACTTGTGAGATGGAGGGACTTCATAATACTGAAAACAAATTAATTTGTGTAGCATCCTTTCTTAAAACTTTCAGTAGGAGAATGTTCTGCCAGCATTAACAACTGAATCCTCTCTAGCAGAAAAAAATGTGGGCCTTTTTTCTCAGAAACAGCATGCAATTCAGTAATGTGAGAGGAGCTACTGTATTGTGTCTTACTGACACTATAGCCTTACACAAACAAATTTTTTCATTACTAGATAATATCCAGTGCTTCAAGAGAACTATAGTAATAGATTAAAGTGATGAGTTGGAAAACCTCTGTGTTTGTTACTTATAAAGAAAAAAATTCCCTAAAGCTTCTTAAACAAAATACATTTGGGGTATTTCCTATTATTTAAAGATTTTTAGTTACCATTTGCTGTATAGAAGTTTTTGTTTGTTTTTTTACTGTAATCACAAACTACATCTGAAGTTTAGAAAACAGAATTATTTTCCAGGAGTGACTGGCTGTTGGATTGAACATCAAGTATCCTCTCAATGGATAGTTTCTTCTTGATAAAATAAAAACATCAGATATAACTAGTGCTTCCTAAACCCTGACAGTTCTTATGCTTTTATCCTAAATCTTATGTTAGAAAATGTTTTTCTTACTACCTTGAGTTTTTAATTATAGGGATTTGATCTAGAATCCTAATTTTCCTTTAAAGAAAACAATTACAAATTTCTAATGCTTACACCAGGATATCTGAGGCCTTACACGTGAATTTTGGACTCTTTGGTGTAGCAAAAAAATAATTCCTTTCAGTGACAATATGACTTTAATTTAGGAATCTTGAAAGTGTTCTTATTTTGATTCACAGTAATCTCCTGGCTATGTTTTCTTTTTTTTTTTTTTGTATGAGATAAAAGTGTGCTGACATCTTACTACATGTTAGATGATACTGTCATTTAGTATTTATTTTTCCTTACCAGTGTGAAGGTTCAGTCAGTCTTTAGGTCTAAGCCTAGCCTGCACATAGATATAAAACAGATGGTAGTCTCCACAATTTTGAAATTTAAGTAGGTGAGGTAGATAAGTTGATATAGATGATACTGGATGAGCAGCTTTTTATTTTTTAAATACTGTATACTTGATCCATTACAATCTCTCCCTGTGTTCTTGCTAGTGTAATAAAAACATTACCTCCAGTTTTAACCTCATTGCTTATGTCCTATTTTATCATATAGGAGTACTGTGTTATAAATAGTCCTATAGGTAGAAGTGATCCTTCTGGCCTCTCATGGTCTGGTCTGGAGTAGGTGTACAGAAGTCTGTAAATATGGCTGAGATACACATATTTTTAACTCAGTTCATGTGCTAAAGGTGAGGCTGTGCTTATCCAACAGAATGATTGAGAAATCAGTGGATTAAATAGACACACTGTGCTTCCATCCCAGTGCATTGTCAGTGCTGCAATCAGTTCAGTGGTACATTATCTAACCTCTGTGTCCCTTTATGCATATAATGCAGAAATAATGCAGCATCAGAGAGGTTTTGAAGGATTTCCTTTTGTCTTCCACTTCCTCGTAATGGTAGATTTCAAATCTAAGTTTATGACAGCAAAATGCTAAAAAAATTAATTACCACAGAAGATGTGTATTAGCCTATAAATATTTATTTTTATTTCATGTCAATGATGTAAGGATTCTATGGTGCAGTTTCATCAAAATAGAGGTCCCCTTGCAATGTTATTTCAAGAGTAGTGGTTTTAAAAGTTGACATAAAGACAAATATTTGTGTTCCTGTACTCTAGGCAAAGTTTAGTTTCATTGTGTCATCAAGCTCCAGTAGGAGTTTATACACCAATTTTTTTGTGTTTAGAATGCATTCATCAGTGACTCTGGAAAATTGTATAATACATTTTCTGAAAAAAAGTCATTAAATAGTAGTACTATTGTAGAACACAGCCAGTCAGTTGACAGCAGAGGGATACTGTTTTGGGAGTATACCCTCACTTTTCAGAATAAGCCCATGCAAATGCTTGTATTAAGTTATGTAACTAGAGATATTTCATACATGTGTTTTGTTTTGGAAAACAAACAAAAGGATTTTATAACAGCTGGACTGTCTAGAAAGAAAGGTTGTCTTCTAAATGGAGCTTTTCCAGAGTTGGGTAAGGATGTTTTGTTTTCCACTCATTTTAGCAGGCCAGGTTATGTTTACTGGGTTCTCAGCCCACAATTAGTCACGTGCAGTCAGTGTAAAAGAAAAGCAGCAGATGTGAGATGTTCGTTATTACCATTACAAGAATGTTGAAATAAAAATATTACATGCTGAAATGTTGAGTAATCAAAGTGAACATTAATCATTGTCTGAGAAGAAATTCAGTATAAAGAGATCCTGCCAGGGTGGTGTTACAATTTTAGCTTAATAGCCTTTAAATAATACTGCATGTGTTTCACGCTTGGTCTGTTTTTACCTTCTACGTTTCTCTAAACTTTGGCACTTGAAAGTGCATATGCATTTTTACACTTAGGAATTCTCAAACAGTACTGTAGCATAGAGCTTTGGGATCACTGTATACTTGACATTCTCCGTGAAAAAAGCCTATACAGCTCTTGCAGCCTGTTTCTAGCTTCATCTTTCCTGAGATGAAAAGGGAAGTAAAACGGACATGGAGTGCACCTCAGATGGGGTGTTTTGTGAAAGCAACCCGCCTGCTGCCATTCTTTTATCCAGGGATGCAACTCAGTGCTGTGCAGCACACACTGTAAAGCTGGTGTAACTGTGAATGAGATGATGATGCTCAGACTTGAATGCTTCTATTGGAACAATTCTCCCATACTGTACTATATTATTACTGGACCTTTTGAAAAATGGCCATGAGGAACAAAAGTACGGTCATGCGGATGGAATTGTCTTTTGAGTGTTTTTTGCATATTTTGATTACAGCTCTGGTACTTGGTATAATAGCCTGAAGTTTTCTTTCTTAAGTTGAATGTGATTGACAGTTAGTCCTGCTATAACAAAATCTAAACTTAAATGAGATCAATGAACTGTGCTTTGAGTATTTTGAAAGGAAAACACCACAGAAATAAATTAATCTTTGGAATATGCCCATTGCCCCATGATTTAATTTCAGAATCACTTTGACAGTTTAGTGTTAGCAACAATTTGCTCAAGATGATTTTGTATTGATTGTGAATTTTTTTATGGAATACATTTTCTCCTACCTATGAAAACTTCATGTTATTGATAATATCCCTACATATGTAAATAGCAATAAAAATCACGTTTTGCAAAAGCAATGGGTCTAAACTAACTTCTCAGACTAAGATAGAAAATGTATAGAAAAGCAGTCAGAAAAGAGGATAAAAATTCTTGAAAGGCTATACAGATAGACAGGTATGTGGATTTTGATTTTTTAATATTCAAATATTTTCTTCAGTCTCCCAAATTATGATTCATTTCTCATTAGAAGTGTTGAAAGAGTCAGTGGATGAAATCACACTGTGTGAAGGGCTGAGATTAGTACTAGTTGTTTACTCCATCCATGTTTTGTTTATCATTCAGCATGAACCTAAATTGCTAGATTTTTATTCTTATGGCATCCCATATTAAACATTTTCGTTTTAAAATTGTTGCTACCTTTATTAATTTCAGGTATTTTTAAGACTTTTACTTAATAATCTATATCTCTTAGCAGTGTGTTTGGTATAAGACAGCTAGTTTGGAGGAAGCATAAAATATATGTATTGATGTTTTTAATATTTGATGTTATTTTAAAAGATTATGATTTTATAAAAGTTAAATTGATTTAAATATATTAATTAACATATTTTGAGTTTTTAGGTCAAATACCTGAGCTATTGACAGATCTTTTCTACTTCAGAAGAGATTGCTAGAAGTGGAATTGCCATACAAAACAGATGTCTATTTTGTAATAGTGAATGAAAGTAGTTTTTACAAACCTGATTCAATGTATGTCAGTCTTGCTTCTTAAATTGGGCTAATCCACTATGCCTTTCCATTTTTATCTGCCTTGTTACTAAGCAATCCACTGTAGATTTAACTGTCAGTTGAAATGTAGCCAAAAATAATAAGGTTAAATCATTGCCTACCATCTTTAGTAATAATGTAATCTCTCTGAAATAAATTATTTGACAGCATGCAGGTCTTTAGTTTTGCAGCTGGAGGAAGCAGCTTCTTCCAGGTGCTCTGCCAGCATCGATTTGTTTTTCTAGTAAAAGTGGATTTTGTCAAAAAAGGCCTCTCAAAATTTAGATTTGTGTCTCTTCCCCAAGCAACACCCAGCCAAAATCATTCTGTTCAAAGTGGAAAAATATAATCAAACAGAACAAAGTGTTTAGCTTCTAAAAAGATACTCTTAGACACTGTTGATGCAGGTCACATTTATACTTAGCAAGAAACTGAAATACGGTAAAGTTTCATGTTTCAGACACCATAACAGAAATTTAGACCAGCAGAGCTATAAACTAGTCATGTTGGTGCAGAGAAAAAGAAAAGCTTCAGTCCTAGTAATTTGGTAGATATCAATGAGGTAAAATATCTGTAACATTAAAGAATCATCTTCCAAGTCTTACTTCGTTTTTTAAATTTGTAATTTTAAGAAGCTCACAATGAAATGTTTTAAGCACAAACCATTACTACGCAGATATTTCACTGAAAACAAATTCAGACGTACCAGATTGTTTGATTTTTAAAGTTTTCAGTATTCCTAATGCTTTAATGAGAATTTATTGTGTTTTTATATACTTAAATTTCTCTGCTTAGAATACCTCTATAATTTTTGGATTTGTTTATAATTTATGGACATCTGTAATTTATGGATTTTTAAAATTATTATTGAAAGGGGGACGATGTTTGTGGAGTCTTCTGATATGCATGCTAATCTTATTTAATGAGCTTTAATGAAACATATTTAGCATTCAACATTGTGATACTAAATAAATACAAGAAAATACTGAAAGAATACAGTTCTTTATCCACAGAAAACTGTCTGGACAGTTTTCCACCAGACAGTTTTCCATCAGACAATCCACAGGTTGTCTGATGAGGTGCCTGGTAACCATATTCACTTCTCACCCAAAACCATGTTACTTTAAAGTTTCTAAAACCACATATGGAACTACACATCTAGAAGTTTCTGGGTTGTGTGAATTTTGCAATATTGGGTGTTGCCGTTAAGTTCCTGTTCACTTCAGGACCTTTTGAAGCCTTAATGTACACCTGCCACCCTCATTCTTGGGGGAGGGGGAAAGAAAACAAAAAACTAACAACAACAACAAAAGCCCAACCACAAAAAGACAAAAAATCCACAGTGAAACAAAGAAGAAGAAACTGAAGAAAGTAATAGTTGATATTCAGATATGTTAAAAAAATTTTAGACAGTTCTCAGATTCCTTCAGGAAACCTGCCTTCTTTCCTCCTGCATCACTTGTCTTCAGGGGTGTGATTCTGATCTATCCCAACTTCAGTTATTTCTAGTAAAGTGAAGAACTGTCCAATCTGTTTATTTTTAGTATGTCTAATGATTTTAAGCTGTATCCTTTCTGCTAAATTTTCCAAGAAGTTAAGATGTTGTTGCTTGCTCTGCTTGCTTGTTTTTCTGCATTATCCTTGAGATCAAAGTGAGATTAAGTATTTTTTAACAAACAGGTCTACTGTCGGATGAGATCTGTAACTAAAGTTCCCAAAGAACAGATCTGGACATTGATGAGAACTGAGAGGCAGACAGGGATCTGAAAAATATGACTGAGTATCAGAGGTAGGTCCCCTGCATCACAGAACATGTTAACAAAAAACATGGACTTAGTGGAAGAGAAAAATAAGAGTTAGTGTAGCAAAATTTGTCACTGTAGCTCTTCCTTCAGAACATGACATATGAAGACTTGGCTTTGTGTGATCCTGATGTTAATCCGTATGTGTTTGGCACAGAACAAGAAAAGTATTTGCATCTTTTAGAAATGAAGTACTAACAACACAAAGTGGAAAGATTTAGGCACAGTTCTGTGTACCTCTATACAAGATGTATCTCTTTAAGCTCAAAAAGAGATTTAACCTAGGGAAAAACAGCCATGCTTTGGAATAATAACTCCCACTTGTACAACACCATGTTTCTTCCCTGACAGGGTGAAACGTGGAATTTCATAAATATTTTTGTCACTGATAGCACATGGAGCCTTATATTTTGGACCGTTTAGTAAATTAAATCTAGTACTCTGAGTTCAAGTGGATTTTAGCATACATTTTTAGCTGGGAAAAAAACCAGTAGAAAGCTGTACAGGTTATATGCTGAGAATGCCTAGATGTTTCACCTAAATGTAACTAGCTACACAGAATTTCTTTTTCCTTTTTTGCTTTCTTCCCCTCCCCCCCCAGTTGACAAAGTATAGTTTAAATGTCTGAAATTTGGATGGGATAACCAAGCATAGACTAGCTAGGTCTGTGCACATTACTTTTATTACTTTCATTATTTTTCCTGTAATTGAAGACTAATCAGCATGCCCTTTAGATGCTATTTTAGCTCACATAAAACTTTATAAATATTTCAACTTAGATATAATTGGATAAATTGAACTTGTTTAATTAGTATTGCAATCAGCCAGCATGGCTTAGGAAGTCATATCACATTAAAAATACAGTGATAATGCATGTTAATAAGGAATAAGCTGATTCTTTTAAAAAAAATTCCACACTTTTACAAGCCATTTGTGTCTTATAAGGCTTTATAGCTTTACCATTATTTTATTTTACTATTGCCATTACTCAGAAATTTGAGTGTCAGCTGAAAATCAGTGATCTTTATTAGCTGAC
The DNA here is from genome assembly GCF_025592945.1 of Manacus candei. Taxonomy (NCBI): domain Eukaryota; kingdom Metazoa; phylum Chordata; class Aves; order Passeriformes; family Pipridae; genus Manacus; species Manacus candei. The sequence continues at coordinate 22,343,793 of NW_026138076.1, forward strand.
TTTGACCAATATAGTCACCTATTTTTTAGCTGATCCTGTAGGACAGTTAAATGTTTTTGTTCACACTTTAAATTTTTTTTTGAATGTCTTCAAATTTGAAGCAGGAACTTGAAAATGTAAAGTTAGTTTTATCTGAACAATATTACTTTTTCTATCTCTCAAGGCATTTTCTCCAAATTGCAAAACTCTGAATGCAGCAATGAGGTACACCAAGGATCTCACATACATGCAGCGTTGAGTGACTGTAGCTCGGGCCTGATAAATATGATGGAGAAGTTTGAAACAGGGAGCCTGATGAAGTGCTGAGATTTGGACTATACAGGCAAGAGCTCTGAATATAAGCCAGGATTTATGGACTTAAGTATATGCATGTATATGTCAGAAAAAGAATTTTTTTGTATTAAGCATGTTTACAAGAAGCTGTCAGTACATTTTCAAACTGCATCAAGTATTTAAATTTTTTTAATAAGTCAAGATCAGAAAGAGTAATATGGTTATATTTTTTGTATCTATTTTTACCCCTTTTGTTAGTAAGTTTTTTAAAACACTCTAATTTTATTTTTTTATTTTGAAATTTATTGCTTTCAAGGAATATAGAAATAATAATTTGGATATGAGGTAATATATTACATTTTTTACACAAAAAAATACTAGAAGCATTATTAGTAATAATTTACTGGAAATAATGTGTTTCAAGTAGGGATATCACAGAGTTTTGTCATTTTGCATTAATTAAGCTTTGCGTTCTCATTTGATGGTATAAAGTATTAGTTAGCCTGTTTGCAAGATGTATAGAGTAAGATGGTGAGCTACATATTTACCAAACTGAGTAGGTGTCTAAAAATTCAAATGGCTGATTTTAAAAACAGATAAGTCCTTAGAAGGATTTGCAGAAGTTCCTAAGCATCACAGGTGGCTAAGAAAACCTTTAAGTAGGAAAGCATAGATAAGTAGGTGCCTAATTTAAATAATCCCAGTAGGCATCAATCGGCATGTTTCTATGACTTAATATGATTTCCAGGGTGTCCGAAAAAGATTTAATATCTAGTTGACCTGATTTCAGGCTTTTCCTTTTATGCCATTGCACTGCAGAGTGCTGAAGAAAACAGGCTGTAGAGCTATAAGAGGTGAACTGGAAGAAAACTCTGCATGCAGGTATTCATTTTGTCATGAAAATTGCTTTCTCTAGTTCACAGATTTATAAACAATGTATCATCAGTTCTCTTTCAACCACTAAAGATTTTCTTTGCTCAGGATCTTGTTTCAGTAGACACATTTCCTTTTGTTCTCTGGTCAAAATGCTAGTTGCATGTCTTTATGGTTAATATTTTTTAAACAGTTGTTTTCATTTTAAATAGTAGTACTAGTTTGCTGAAAAGCTTTTTATCCAAACTCCTGTTGTTTAGGTAAGTAATAAACATGCTTTGCAGGTTTCTGATGAGACAAAAGAGGCATCTGTAGATCTGGATGGCACTTCATAGATGGATTTACACGTTAATTTTTTATTTCTAAAGCTAATTAGTTAAAATGGCAAGATTAGTTAATCTTGGCATTGTATATAGCTGAATTCAGCTTGAAATTCTTTACCTTCTTGTCTGCTTCTTCCATATTCTGTATCAGGTGATGGTCTGTGTTGAACTGGACCTGGAACATACCTGGTAAACACTCACTCTGCCCACCTCACCCCTATGTTTGGTGACAGAAATCACCACCCCAGTTAAAGACTGTAGTTTCTTTACAGATTTTCTTTAGGAAACTCAAATTTGAGGCCATAATTTCACATAACAATTTGCACCAAATACAGTAAAAGCAAATTTTGGGCAGCAGAATGTATGTAAGCTTTGCTAAATAGTAATAAAGTGTGAAGATGGGAAATGTGGTTAAGCAAAATAGTATGAAGTCAAAAGCACACAGTACTGAGTACTGGTAATCAGAGGTTGTCTGTTCAGCTGTCAGAGACAGCAGGTTCTAACAACAGAGAGAAATCAGATCTGTATTGATGCATGAATGCAGACCTCATGGAAAAGATTTCTACCCATGAGATACATGATGATACTGGAAGAAATATATCTTCATGGTACTTCAGCAAAGAGCTCTTTTCTCAGGGATCCTGTTGATTGCAGCATACAGAAATCTTCTGACCATTAATTTTTAATCATCTAGAAAACAGACAGGAAAGGAAGAGCTGTGGGCATTTTTCGGTGGGAACATGTCAGTTTAAAAGGATATTCCAAATTCTCTCAGTAATTCTATTTGTAGCATATGAACTGATAATTATCAGGGGAATCTGAATTTAATTATTCATCTGTGTATTTTTTCTTAGAATTGGATAGCATGCCCTATTTAATTTTTAAATGCACAAAAACATGAGGGACTTCTACAGAGCTGTCATTGAGATAAGGTACAGTTAAAGGTGACAAATACCTTTCAAAGATGAGACACTTTACAGTTGCATAAGTATTAGTTATTGGTTGTCTAAAAAGTAATTTACTAAATGCTCAGTATTAAATGGGATGGTGTTCTAGAAACATTTTAAGTGTCAGCACCTCAGCAGATGAAAATTTCTAAAATACTTAAATTCACATTGAATTCACACTTTGTACAGTACTACAGTTATGTTTCTATTGTAGAAAAGGTGTATTGATGTATCTGGCCAAACTTCAGTCTCGCAGCCTCAAAGGTTTGAAGCACATAATGGACACACTATGAATGAATACCCTGGCAGTTAATTTCTGCTGACTTGTATGCTGTACAAAATCTGCTTCCAGCTGCCCAGGATGTATATATGTATACAGTGGGGGAAAAGAGGAATTGGGGGGGAGTATCTGCAGATTGTACCTCAAGGCAGTAATGAATGAGCTGCTGTTCCTTACTTGCCAGAGAAATCACATGTGCCCTCATCACTAGCTTGAGTTAGATTGTTTAAAAGCCACTAGGTATTCCTGGCAAGACAGTCCTATTGTGGAAAAATGTTATCTTGCACTGAGATTGTAACATTCTCAAAAAGGAACAGAATTAAATCAGTGAGAAAAATGAAATTGATAAAATGATAGGAAATGCTGAAGTCAGTGTTGCACAAGCACTTTATCTTCCTCTTTGGGTAGACTTATAATGTGATCTTAATTCTGTTGCTGTTCCTCCTGCAGGGCTCTTCACTCACATAACACAGAGAATGGACATACCTCCCTTTTATCTAATCATTAAATCATTTTATCTGCACCATTCAGTAAAGTCTTATATCTTTTATTATGTGGTAGCCACACAGTTCAACTAAAATCCTCATCTACTTTAATATGTCTTCATTCCTTGTGCATTTTTGAAGTCTGCGACGAGTAACTAATTTACAGCTACCTCACACACAGTCCCTCTGTGTGATACGAGTGTCTTTCTACAGATAGAAGATGTTTCTGCAGATGGAAGCAGAAAAATTATTTGTGAGATTTGGATATCCAATTAAAAGATTTTTTTTCATGTTTCACATTGCATAACATTTATATATTCAATTAATTTTTGTTTTAGTTTATCTAAAAATATTTAGCATGTTCCCAAATCATATCTCAGGTTTTCAAGAGCATATATACCCTCAGTGCCAAACAGAATTTTGCTGAAGTAAGTTATCCAAGATCCATAGACCAGCATAGGCATTACTTTCCTTTTCTTTTCATGCCATCTCCCTAGTTCATTCATTACACATCTTTAAATCTCTTCAGTAAATGACAAACATTTATGCAAGCAATAGTCTCTTCACACTGGTTCATTCCTGGAGCAGGTCTGTCCTGTACTTCCCAACTGAATAAGCTTGATGCCATCTGATCCACCCATTTTCTCAAAGCAAGATAAACTACACAGATGTCATTCCTGACAGATTTATCTAATCCTGGTTGTAAGGACAATGAATAGGATTCAATAAACTTCTCCAAAAATCTATTTTAAGACATCACTACTCTTATTAGCAAGTCTGCCAAGTATCTAATCTGATATTTTTCTGCAGCAATTTAAGCCAATTATTTCTTGTAACATTCATCATGGTATTCTTTTCAGGTATCTTTCAGATGTCTTTCACCTGTTTGACAGCTGCTATTTGAATCATCTTTTGTTAAGACCCACTCCTTGAGCCTCATTTTGGTGACTGTTTTCTAGGCCTCTCATTATTCCTGTTACTCCTTTTTTCAGTTAATTCTTGTCTTGTTTGAAACCTTGTCGCAGAGCTGTACAAGGTGCTCTGTTTTAAGTGCTGCCAGAGCTCTGTGAAATTACTCTACATGTTTTGTAGGTTACACTCATGTTTATATATCCTCGTATGATAATGTTTTAAAACACTGTTCAGTTGTTCTTAATGAACTACATTCTTATTTTTCCTTTAAAATGGATGTCTAACCACTTGCTCCAGGTTGTATTTAAAATATGATTTGATTATTTTGTCTACCTTAGAGTAGAACATAGCAGTTTTCTGTATTGAGTTACATTATATTTTAGCCTGTTTCCATAATATGAGTATTTTTATTATGTTCCTATCTTCTGAAGTTACTCCTCATCCATGTTTAATAGAATATCTATTAGTTCATCTTCCAACCGATTAGAATCATAGAATAACCCGAGTTGGAAGGGACCGACAAGGAACATTTGAGTCCAACTCCAGGCCCTGCACAGAACAACACTAAGAATCACACCATGTTCCTCGGAGTGCTGTCGAAACACTTCTTGAATTCTGGCAGGTTTGATACTGTGACTGCTTCCCTGGGGAGCCTGTTCCAGTCCCCAGCCACCCTCTGGGTGAAGAAAACATATTCCCAATATTCAACCTAAACTTTCCCTGAGACAGCTTCAGGGCATTCTCTCGGATCCTGTCACTGATCACCAGAGGATGGAGATCAGTGCCTGATCTTCTGTGTCCTTCGTGAAGAAGTTGTAACTGCAGTGTCTCCCCTCAGTCCTCCAGGCTGAACAGACCAAGTGACCTCAACCACTTCTCATACGACTTCCCCTCAAGGCCCTTCACCATCTTTCTGTTTCTCCTGTGGATACTTTCTAGTAGCTTCATATCAGTCATATATTTTGGTGCCCAAAACTGCACACAGTATTCAAGGTGAGGTTTCACCAGTGCAGAGCAGAGAAGGACAATCACCTTCTTTGACTGGCCAGCGATACTTGTGTGATGTATCTTTTACTATCAATGTATTTTTAAAAGCCCTTTTTACTGTCCCTGACAGTACTGGGCAACTTCAACTCTAAGTGAGCTTTGGCCACGTGTTCTCTCCCTGCAGTGGCAAGCAGCATCTCTTTAGTCCTCCCATGTTACCCGACTTGCTTTCACTGGGCACTTTCTTTTTTTACCTTATCTCCAGAAGATCCCTGCTCGGCCAGGCCGGCCTTCTTCCTCGCCTGCTTGACTTCCAACATTTGGGAATTTCCTGCTCCTGTGCCTTTATGAGGTGGTATTTAAAAAGTGAGCATCACTGGTGGACCCCAGCACCTTCAAAAGCATTTTCCTAGGGGAAATTAAAAGACAGAATAGTTCCATGGTTGTGACTTAGCCTTGCTAAAGTCCACCAAGTGCAGTCTTCCATTTTGAGACACTGAGTGCTACTCTTGGAGGATCACTTGCAACTAGTTTGATATTCATATTACAATAGATGCACACAAATAACCATAATATGGCTTAATAGGTTGCAATGTAAAAGAGTGTGATGAACCTTGGTAAAATCCAGCTACTTGCAATCTGTCCTTCAGAGTTTCTCAAAGGCTGTGAAGTTGCTCAGCCAGTTCAAGTATGCAAGGCTGGAAATATAACATTCAACTAATTTGAAAACTTCTAGACCATATAAGTATTCTCTAAATGTTCTTTTTCACTCAACATAGAGATTTTACCTATGTATAGATGACACATATATATATGTCCTGACATATTACTCCTTTCTGTAGAGGTTTCCTGAATATTTGAAGTCATCAAAAAGTTTTATATATATATAAAAATGTATAATTTTTACCTGGAACTTGGTTTACAAATACAAGGGAAGTCAGGATATTTGGAACTTAATGTAATAAATAAAGTGTATTCTGTCTTTGCATTTGTGCCAGTCAAATGCATGCAAAACCAGTAGGGTTTTTTCCTTATATTTTCATTTTTTCATTATTTTTCCATGGAAAAGTAGGTGGGGTTTTTCATCTTGAGAAAAAACTTTAGGCTCTTTATACGTACAATATACAGAGATATATTTGGCAGCCTTTGACAGTTACTTTGGAACGGAAGGTGGAAGAGCTTAATGAAATATATTACTGTCGTTTAATCTTTGAAACTCTATAATAATACTTCTAAGAGCAGAGCTCATGTATATCAAAATAACATGCACTGTAGTAGTTGTACCAGAAAGATAACTGTTCTCATCTTTGCTGTTGTAACAGTAAAGAAAGCTACATGAGTCATGTCTAAAGATGACACATACTCTTTGAAGTTTTTCCCACAGATTTTAATTGCTCATCTCTAGTTCACTAAACAATCTACTTTCTGTAAATGGTGAAGAATGTTGAGTCCATTTAAGACTGAACAGGTTTTCAAACAGGCAGAATATGAGTGAACAAATTGCATTTTTCTATGGGACACTTGACAGTACAGAAATGAGGAATTTTTCATCCTGAAATATATTGCCAAGAGACCCTGTGGTACATGTTTTTGTCTGTATTGAAGTGATTTATTTTCCTTAAGCGTTGTGCAAGCATATTGCTCTGAAGTTAAAAATACTTACTCTTCTGTCTTGAAACAAAACATGTGAAAATTCATACAGTAGAAGTGTCCTTAGAATCAAGCATACAAATGAGACGTGGTGAAACTCCAGCATAGAAAACTAATATCTAAGAGGAAAGGGGAATCAAGATCAGAAGATAAAAAGCTAGATTTATTCAAAAGTTAAATGGAATTTTTTCATGCATATAAGGGATTGTGATAAAAGTAGCACAAGCAGTTAGCAGTTTATAAAACCAGTTTAAATAAGGAATATTACAAAATCTAACAGATGAGTGTCTTGAAAATTTCATTTTCAATTTCATTTTCCCCACATAGAAAAGTCACTAATAAAGCCAAATAAATAAACATTATTTTATTGCTATACATAATGTAATATTTCATGTATTTTTTTGCTATTTAAACTATTTAGATATTTTCCCCACAAAAACCAAATTATTTCATCACTGTCTTCAACACTACCTCTCCTTTTTTACCACTACTTCTTGTGTCCTCATAGTCTGTATGTCACAGATTTCTTTTTCTATGGAGTTTTTCAGGTATGTTGCTTGTTCTTCTACCAGCCTGAGAGTAACATGGAAGAAAGTTTTTATTTAGCTGAGCTATCTTAGCAGTATCCCAGTGCACTATTTACTTGTGGAATGATGACAAGATGTTTGAACCAGAGTTATGTTCCTGGTGTCATTAGCTGCTGATATGAATTTGTCAGAACAACCTGGATTCATTTCTGACTAATGCAAGCACCATGATTTTCCTTTGTTTCTGGAAACAATGAATATATCTCTGCTGCCTGCTTGCCCATAAAATGAGTTCATTGAGTTTAAAATTTTATCATACTTGTGAATGGGAGTACTGATTTGGAAGTGTTGTGTGCTGACCTTGCAATCAGTGTTTCACCTGCCTGTGGCAGGTGTTGGACATTAAATTTTTTTTAACGTTTAAAAAGATAGCGTTATTTGCAAATAGGACTGAGTAGACAACTTAAAGGAAAACAAATCAAAAGGACTAAACTCACAACTCATTATGTTAGCTGGAGCAGCTATGAACTATTTACTAGTCTCTTCAGCTACATTCAAGTGAATCAAAGTAGAAGCACTGGAGTCTGTAAAAATAATCTCTCAAAAGATTAAGTGAGAAATTAAAAAAATATTCCTTTTTTTTTGGCACTCTTGATACTTTGCTTCTCAGTAAAACAAATCTGGAATGGGTTTATATGTCAAGTTTTAAGTGGTAGTCTCACTAAGTGGAGTAATCAAAACCTAAAGCACAGCTGTCTGTAGGTATGACTCCGTAAACTACTTAAGATTGAACAATAAAAATCCTCAGATCTTAAAATGAAAAGTTACCTCTTTTTAACAGAAGCACGTATTAAATTTGGACTGTAATCCCTTTCACAAACTCCAAATATTGTTTTGAATATCAAAATGTGAATTAGATACTGTTTGCAAAGAGGGCTGGTGGGCATCGTAGCTAATGCAAGCACTCTCCTGTACGGCCAGGATAATTGTGCAGAGGTACAAAAGATTGTTTCAAAATCATCATAGGCAGGTGTTTGCTTTACTGCCATTTTCTGGTCCTTTAGGAGATGTTATGGCTATATAGCTTTCAAATGGAGCAGTTCTGTTTGGGTTTTTTTGTTGTTGTTGTTTTTTGTTTGGGGGGTTTCTTTGCTTGTTTGGTTTGATTTTGGGTTTTTTTTGGGGGGGTTGTTTGTTTTTTGTTGTTTGTTTTTTTTTTAATTAAAAGTTTTTTTCAGCATCATTTTACTTTAACAGTGCCTTTTTGGCAAAAAAGTAAAGTATACTTCAGTTATTCAGATAATAATGATTTTATGGAAATACATAAAATATGTGGTATCCTTTTCTGTCTTCTTTTTGGTACTGGCAGTGCAAAAAGGTATTATATCAATACAGTGATGCAGCTCAGCTTATGCTAGGTAGAGAACTGCATGAGTGTGTGGCAGGACTGGAAGTCTGACTGCATGAAAGGTTGATGAAGTTCTGTAAATTCCCAGCACTTATATCTGCAAACTAGTGGAAACCTCAAGTGCAGCCTGTCAGGAAGCTTCTTGATTCTTACATGGCTAGAGTGTTCCCACCCCTTACATATTTTTAGGAGAGAGAGAGAAACTTTGATTCCGTGGTTTGCTGGAAAACCTGATAATTTTATAAGGGAATTGCATTAAACTGAGGTTAGATAACCCTAACGAAAGATGAGTCAGAGAATAAAAGATACAAAGTCTGGTGTGACTGTTCTTCTGAAGTGTTGTGATGCATAGAAAACACTTTTTACTTGTTACTTGAACTGGTTTTCTGACTCATATATTTCTATGTCATTTACCTGACTAATGAGATATCTTCCGTCTTTTGTTCAAGGATGAAGTTTTCTCTGTAACCATCTCTCTCTTTTTGTTTTTTAAAAAGCTCTTTGTACATGCTTTCCCCCCCCCCCCACTTTGTTTTTGGGTTTGTGTTTTTCCTGATAATACACTGACAAAATACCAGGGAAAGATCTCTATGTAAGGAACTGTTCTTTTGGAATAAAAGTTCAGCTTTTCAGAAGGAACGACAATGTACAATGATGTTAGTTTCTCTGTATGTGGTTTTTAGCTACATTATATTTGTGTGCTTGATACAACAATTCCATTTCCTGGTTAGATGTGGTTAATTTTTATATGGTTTCTTGATTGGAGCTCTAAGTATATAGATCAGAAGCACCGAAACTAATCTGTTTCCATACTGGAAAAGACAGTCACTATGCAGAATTACATCAGGTGCAACTTTCCATTTTATTCATTAATGCTTTTTACTAGAATACTGTCATCTTAAAGACAGAAATTAAGTGATAAATTCTTTAACAATTCACTGTTAATTGCTTCCTATCAATTATTAATATTGTTGCTGTGTTTATTTGCTCATATACTACAAATAAAACCAATGCACTCTACTTCCATTCAGCATGGATATTAAAATCAGTCTTACACCACACATGCATTCATACTTGAATCAAGTCTGAAACTGTAGCCAGGTTAGGGACCAAAAAACTTTGTACCTTTATTTAATCTAATTTTTGGTACGAAGGTAGCATATACTGCAGAAAACTTTTCCTAGCACCTGTGTCTGCAAAGATTTAAGCACCGTGAAAAATTGCTTCAAAATTCTTTAAGTTATAATTTTCTGTTATATGTTTCTATTAATGATAGTCATTCTCTCTCCTTACAGTGCAAATTAGAGTATCAAGCCTGTGTCTCAGGAAAACAAATCTCAGTGAAATGTGAAGGACGTTGTCCTTGCCCTTCTGAAAAATCCACAAATGCAGCCAGAAGTGATAGGAGAGGTGAGTGATGGTAATTCGTGTAATATTTTTAACAGCTGATTTCCAGAAGGAGGTAAGATTTTGCTCGCCAAAGATTACAGTTACCAGAAACACTGATTATTCTTGAATAAAAACAGCTTTATTTTGTTCAAGGTTTTTGCCAAGAGTTTTGAAATTGTACCTGTAGTAAAATACCACAGTGTTATCAAATGAGCTGTTGTAGTATGACTTACTACTGTTCTTATTTTGTTCTTTTATACTCCTTGAGGTGCTTATGGCTGTATTTAAGACAAAGAAAAATTCATTCCTTGCTTCTTCATGTTTTCAGTTGAATATTCAAGAAAACAAAGTGTGATAGAAAAAAATGGAAACTTAAAAGTTCTTGTTACTGGTCATAGGAGCAAGTAGTTCCACTATGGAACTATTAGTAAAGGCTTCATTATATAAATGAGTCAGTTTGACAAGTGCTTGATAGGAATAAATCAGCTTCCTCTTGGACCACGCATGAGAATAGGCTGCTAGAAAATGAAGTTGCTTTGTACTCCTCCTTAGCCATTGCTACAGCTGAAAGAAACTGGTGGAAAAAAAGTGATGGCTAAGCATATTTGTATTTCAGTGGCTCCCCGGTGATTTTGGAAGGTTGTTGTTAAACAAAGCGTGATACCATCTTCGGTGCTTCTGAATAAAGAGCTGTCATAGCATGAGGTTTTAGGGCACTATGGACGTGAATTTGCCAAGAGAAGCATGACTGGAGATCTGCATTTGTTTCTTTCTTTAGACTGATCTCTATTAAATGCAATTTTTTGTTCTTTCTGTATAGTAACACTTCTGATGAGTAAGCTAAAATCTTTATGCACAAATATAATTGAAAATACAGCAGAATTAGTGTTTTAAGATTGAGGTTTTTTTCCTGTAGCAACTTCATACTGATAAAAGAAACCAACATTACATTCCTGCGTTATGTTAATGTTGATATTTCACTATAGTTTGATGCGCTCTTCCAAATGTATTGTGCAAGAGAGTCTTACTGTTTCCATTATAAACTGTAGCTACTGCCAAAACTATTTTTTTTCATAGTTTAAAAAATAAATTAATGTTCTTTTAACAATGAATAGAGATGACCACTATAAACATTAAGTTGTATGCAGGCATACAAATCAATTAAAAACTGCTCTGAAACACTCATTTAGGTCACTTTTTTGGTCTTCAGCAATATAATTGATTGTGTAATTAAATATTAATTGAATATATGTCATTAAATACTTCCTGTGCTGTAACTCCTCTGCAAAATTATAGTGTTTTGATGGTTTTTAAGGCATTAATTTACAGTTTCAAGTAGCACCTTTAAATAAGTAGATAAACCTGTCATTTGCTCGCATTGTCAGACAGAACGAAAAGCACTGGAAGACACAGCACTGTATGGTTAATGTGGCCCCTTTAATAAGATATATAATGTAACCCCAATGTGGTTGCAGTATTCACTAACAATAATTTCTGCATCTCCAGGATGAATATGGGAATAATTCCTTAACAGTGCGCTTTAAGTGAAATTAAGATAATGAGCTGAAAAGAATCTCTCCATGAATAGCAGGCCTATGATTCTCCAGTGTTAGTCTTTTAATATGGTATCATTGCCCTCAGTTTTTACCAAAACAAGATTAGTGTTTTCTCTGCTGGAAGTTTTTTCAACTGATGCAGTTATTTTTGTCCTTGGTGTGTCCGTTCAAGCACATTCTGTTTTTTGTACTCCTGTACTAAAACACTGAAAAAAATCTAGAGACAATTTTTTTTTGCTTCAAAAAAATGGAGTTGTTTTTAATTAGGATTGAACTCTTCTTGAAGATTTATGCTGCCAAGGGATCAAGATTGCTTGTGCCTAGTTATGTAAAAGAGAAGAAAAAGGTTCCCATGTGTATGGGAATTAACACTAATCCCATCTTGACAGAATGTCAAGGCAAGCAAAATACAGGGCTTTTCCAAATGCTACATTTTATTGCAACACTGAAATTTGAATATCATTTTTTTACAAGGCCAAAGGCCAGGAGACTTGAGAAATACAAAAGTGAGCTGAGTATCATTACTGAAATTTCAGCCATTTTTGTGACAATACAAAATTTCTTAAAACGGCAGTTCTTATAGCAGAAGTTATAAGAATACAAGTTTTGTCTTTTAAGTAGAACTCCATAAAGCGTTCTAACAGTTGGACTCTGTGATCTTGGAGATAATTTCCAACCTAAATTATTCTATGTTTCCATGATTCTAAGCTGTATACATGTCAGTTGCTTAAAAAATTGACGAAGCCAAACAGACAAAGTAAGATTATTATTCCTGTTTCAGGGATAACTGAAGTAAGGGTTTCCTGATATACATCACTTATCTAAGGCAATTGTTCATCTTTTCAGATTAAAAAATTTACTGACTTTTTTGGTGTATCAGGAGAGCAAAGCATGTCTATGAACTTTTCCAGATAAGTCTTGATGTGGAATCCCATACTCCTTTGGGAAGCAAAATTAAACCAGTACTCAGAGAACCAGATTTTCCTTATAAGATGTATGTGAACCTAATCATAAAATCATAGGATGCTCTTAGTTGTAAGTGAATTCTAAAGTTTATCTAATCCATATCTCTGATGAATGCATGAAGCAGATGAAGGTATCCGGGTTTTTGTGAAAGCTGTCTCATTTTAATGATAAATTTAGAAACATTGGATCTAATTGATGTTCAGGGGGCCTTAGATTGAATCCATACATGAAAGGGCTAAGAACTTCACCTGGAACTAGATGTGTAAGTTGCTGACAAAGTAAAAAGCAAAAAAAGACACAATAAAATAAAATCTTTCTTTGTCATCTCTTTGTTTTGAATTTAGTTTAGAGAAAGCAATGGGTATCATATAAACTATAAACTACAGTAAGCACTCCAATATTGTTTTAGTTCAAGATATTACAAGAAAAAAAAAGATGGACATCTGTCAGTTATTTTGTACTGTTATTTAATTGATATTTAATTCATAATTAATATAATGTGTATTAATACATTTAATTATTGGTGTAGATCAAGAACTATGTTGCCTTTTTTTCTGCATAAAGAAATAATGCAGTCTGTGGAATATGTGTCTTAGAAAAAAGGATAAAATTTTAACTGCATTTACTTCCTATGTCATTTAATGTGGCATATATAAGGCTTTATATATATATTTTAACAGTATAATCGTTTATATTTTTTAGCTGACTGAAAGAGCAGTTCTGAAAACTCTTAACTACTGAAAAATCTTAACTCTTAACTTCAAAGGTATCTAAGAAAAGCATTCATTGTAAGTTGTCTTAAATTTGCTCTACTCAAGAGTACATATATTGGGAAAGTTTAATTATTCTTTTATATAAAAAACTTGAGAGAGCGCCTATGTTTTATTTCCCTGTTGAGCTACACTAAAACTGTGATAATTGTGTGCTGTGACATGCCCAGGATCCTGCTCTTCCAAACAGAGTATTTCAAAGTGTGCTACAGCATCCTCCTGGATTACCTCTTTGTATATCTTCATCACAGAAATAAGGTTGGGATTCTGCCCTGACACAGAGTCAAGGCAGCTGGCATATGTAGTCATACCCAAAAGCTCAGAATCAGTTGATGGTCCTGCAGTTTAAATGGTAAAAGGTATGGCATTATGGGTAAAATACTGCATATTCATCAGCTACTGAAATAGAAGAATTTGCTCTCAATAATTTTTGAGTTAATTTCTAATAAATCCTGTGATAAGAGCTCACTTGATATTTTCACTAAAATAAGAGATAGGCTTATATTCATGGAAGAAAAAAAGGGCTTCTCTTTATTTCATCATCTGAGGAGGACTATATAGGTAGGACTGGAAGCTTCTATAAACATCATACTCTTTGAATCTAAGCTTTTGCCAGGTGGAATTGAAAAGGCAACTGAAATTGCATGCTGAAAGGATTTTCAGTTAGCATGTATGAAAGACTTTAATCACAGAATATAGGTACTCTCTCAGCTGTATCCTGTTTTGTACTGAGTACTGCCGAATTGTTAATTGCTGTGGAGAGATGAGGATAAGTAACAGTAGGATTAAAGATGCTCTGGATTCTGTTTCATTCTGTGTGCATCAGTGCTTGAAAAGCAAATAGAGGGACAAATAGCAAAACAGGACTCTCCCAAATCCTCTCATTTAATTTGCATAACATCATCTTTTCAATACATGACCTCCACCAGTCTTCGTATAGTACAGGTATAGATGCCAAAAAAGAGCTTTTGTTTTGTTTGCATTCAGAGAGTACACTGAATGGTTTCCAGACATAAAAAATAAAGAGATCGAGGGCCAAAAATAATGTTTGTGTTAACTCTTTAATCTCTACTTTGTATTTTTGCCTTTCAAAGACAGATAGTACTGTTTTGTAATTCCCTTTTTCTCTTTTGCCAGATGAACTACAGGACATCAATAGAAAAAATCTGTATTCAAACCAACATATACTAGACCAATTAGACCTGATATTATCAGTGATCAGTTATGGGATAGCCAGAAGGAGCCATTTGTGTGAGACAATGAGCAAAATTCCCATCTAGAAGGTGAAGAGGTTCATACTGTGTGATCAAGAATAAAATTTGACTTTCAAACCTCAAATAAGACAAAGATAACCCACCAAACAAAATTAGTGTTATATTATAGTGCTGTTCGGGGTTTATTTACAAATATATTAGTATGTTTTAAAACATTTCCTAAAAGATCTAATTGTAACATTTAATTTTACACTTTCATGCCTGTTACAGAAAGTAAGTGACTAGCCTATAAAAAGATGTACAGAGAAGCATGCTCATTTTCATCATGGGAAAACTGTTCTCAGTTGTTAACTTTCTCTGAAGAATATGTACAGTAAATGGAAGGAGGTGGTCTCAGTAGTCTGGGAGTAGCAGTAGCAACATTTTATATATGAGACAAATTTGCAGTAGGTAATTGTCAGCTTTCTCGTCTACTGTTCCTCTTAGCCATACATTTATATTCAATAAAATATTTTATTATGTAATTACTGCTGCAGTTCTATAGAATACAACATTAAAAGAAAATCTCTATGCATTTTTAGTTGCTTAATTTTCATTAGAAAATTTTACTGATTTTTCTCAAAATAGTCTGTAGCAGAAGCCTGAAATACAAGAGCAAAACTATCAGTGGTATCAGTGGAAGCACTCAAATTAAGAATGTGTCTCATCTGTTCTGGCATATACTGTTTGAGATTGATATCATTTTGTGACAACAAAAATCTAGGCTGGTATGTCTGCTCTTGCCTTTACTACTGGCATCAACATGAATCTTGTCATTGATTTAAATGTAAATAGGCTTTAACATTGTGACTCAGTTTCCTTGTTAGAAGAAAAGACATCATCCATAGGTAAGCTTTCTTACTTGACTATTTCTAAACAGTATTAATGCTTTGAAACCTTTTATGATTTTAAAGATACTACAAAGATAAAATGTATTACTCTATATCCATTTTAGTTCTTCAGAAGCTGTTGACTTAGCAGTGAATGCCCATTTTGCTTTTACTGCTTTTTGTACTAGAATACATAGTTTTCACTTGTGAATCTTAAAGCTGTTCATCTTAGACCTATATTTGTCCAGGCACACAAGCTGAAATATTGGTTTTCCCTTTTTTTAATTCATTATATACATTTACAGTAATGGTGAGCTGTAAGTATAGATTATATATAAATTGAAAGTATTTGAAGATAAAATGAAAATTGATGCGTTGTAGATTTTTATACTTTGAAATTTGGTCATCCTAATTCATTAAGGATGAGGTTTTTTTCCCTCTGTTGTATTAAGGATGAATGATGGACCACTTTTTACTTGATCTTCAATAAGAAGTACTGTTGTTTTATCAGATTTTAGTGCTTTGCTATATATTTTATAAATGCTAGGTTATTTCTAAGATAGCAGGCTAATAATCTTAGCAGCAGTTCATTTGTATCTGTAAGTTGTTTCTATATCTATGATAAAAAGGGAATATGCTAGCACAAAAATACTGTATTATTGCAATTGTAAGACATCTAAGATTCATTACTGTGTTTGTGTAATAACAGAAATGCAATGGAGCTAATTTGTTTTGTCCCTCAATGTTAAGATAAATTTTCTGCATGAATCTTGTTTATATTTTTTAACTGAATATCTTTTTTGCTTGAGTGATGCTGAGCCAAGTAAAATTGTCATCAGTATCTTCTTTCATTAATCAAACTCCATTCTCGGACTTTCTGAAAAGAGACCACTCCATCATAATTAGTAGTAATCTACTGTAGTGTGATTGGTAACAATCTAATGTGGTGTAGAGTGACAGAGAATGTGTTTGGAATGAGAGTGATCTGACTTGTATGCCCACAATCCCCGGTTCCCTCATGTAGCCTGAGCTTAGCCAGAACCCACCCACATACCAGGCTTCCTTCCCCTGGAACCCTGGGAAAGATTGGAAAGAAGAGGTATAGGCCACTTGCTGTATATTGTCTGTGTGTGATGTGGAAGCAATGAAGGGCCAGTGGAAGGACTTTGAAGGACTGGGGAAATGGAGATGCAGCTGTATAACCTGTTGTTAGACTGTAGAAGTGGCTCCATTTGTCAGTTTTGCTTCAGATGCATGTTTCTCTGTAATTTCAAACTTCTGCATGGAACAGTGTGTGTTCAGTTTGTTTTAAACACCTTTATAATTCAAAAAGGATAACTAGAATTGGTTAGTCTATTGGTTGATGATATTTTGGCTAAAAAATTTTTACTTTTGCTTTCTGTTCTTACAGGGATTAAAATATTTGGGAACAAGCGATAGAAATATGTGTCTTGCTAAAAAGAAGTGATATGACAAACGCAAGTAGAGCAATGAAGCAGAGACATTCTAGTAAAAAGTATACTATTAATTCAAATCAGAGTGGAGCTGATAGTGTGAAAAAAAGAAAACGAGTAGAATGTGCTTGAACAGTGATTTATATTTTTGTAATTCTCTGCCATGAACTCATAATTGCAGAAGAAATTAAAATTCCATTGAATTTGACTGTTAGAAGGAAGAAGTGAAGGATTAAGGGGAGATTGTCCATCCCATAATAATATAGTTTATATAAAAAAGGCTAGAGTGTATATGCTGTGTTTATGAAAAATAATCCACATAACACTGCAGAACATATTCAAGAATACTTTGAAAAAGGACATTTTATTGTTGTCAGGATTAAGTGTAATCCTTAGAAAGGATTGTTAGCTGAGTGCTTGTTGTCAATATTGCAAAGAGCTACAACACTAAAGGAAAACAGAAATATTACATACCTATCACTGGAAACAACTCTTTGCTCACAGTTCCAAGTGCCTTTGCAACAGCAACCTACCCTAAAATGACCTTGTCTTTGCTCTTTATTTCTTTATTTGGACTGCTTTGTTATTTCCAAGTCCTTCCACTTTTATGGCTGCTTTTAAAAGCCTTGGGTACTCAAGGTATGCAGCTTTGACAAATCCAGGTATGTATATCATATCCACAAATTTACTTTTAAATGGAAAAGACTGAGGTCTCAAGGCTGTGGAAATCGGTTCTAGCCTGCTGTGGTGAGCTGCCCTTCAAAAAGTTGCTTCTCACATTTCTTCTGTTAGCAGCAAACAAGCACATAACTGGAGATCTGACCCTGTGTTCAAGTATTTGTGTAATGCAGTTTTGAATTTCTAAAATAATGTTAGTGTCGCATCTCTGCTCACTGTGTGAGTATTTTTTTATCACAGGATGCCGAGGTCAGGCATGTCCTGTGCTAGTTGTGGCTTACAAAACAAGTGTGTATGTTTGAGAAGGTGGGCACAGCTGGAATTCCTCGGTGACCTTGTCCATCCTATGCACAGGAAGCAATTTCAAGGTGAAATTTCCAGGCTTCCTTTCAAGTAAAACTAGCTAGTTCCCTACAAATAAGTGTATTACACACTTGGGATGGACACTTAGAATAATGCATTGCCTGTTTTGTAATCCTTGATTTCTGCGGGGCTGTTCAGACTCTCCGAGCCATTTAGAACCTCTGGTTCTTTTTAGGTAAAGACTCAGTATATGCAAGATGAGTAATTAGTCATTCAGAGTTGTTTTCTTACTACTACAAAGTAATATATACCTTTAGTATATACTCTTCATATACTTTTCACAGAGGAAAAGATTTCTCTGTAGGAAGGAGGTTGCTTTAAAATGATTTGTTATGAAAATTTTGATTAGCCTGGTTGATTTCTCTATTTCCTTTCCCCCTATGTTTTAGTTGGGGGAGAAAACCCAAAGAACTCACATGGTGAATATGTCTTTAGAGGCAAAAAAGTTAACCTTCAGTGTATCAGCCTGTGGTTTTGTACTGCTGCAGTTTTAAGAGAGTTAGACAAGCTAACCTGTTGATGAAAGAAGATAATAAATGCTGTTTCGTTTTGTGTTTTATAATCATTAATTTTCACTTAGGTCTTTAAACAATTAATGAACAAAGTCAGTCCTAGAGTCTCTGAAACACTCAAATTATTTGGAAAGTTTAGTCTGTGTAGCACAACAAACTCTCTTAATAAACTATTATAGGTATTCATGAGATCATGCTTTTTATAGGATATATTCATTATTTTCTTTTGCTCTCTGCCAACCAGCTTTCATAGATTATAAAGCTGGAAGCTTAAATATAGTCCAGACCATTAAAATGGTGTTGCATTCAATTATAATGGCTATAATTGCCTTAATTATGTAAATGAAGGGGCCTTGCCAATCTTACAATACATTAAAGGCTTTAGAAGTATGTCACAGTAGTTGTATTGAAATAAATAACCAAAAGAGATGCAGATGATATGCTGAATATCTGGATCAGCATTGTCTTTCTGTTAATGCAGTGTAAAATAAGCTAACAGGATGCTGCTATATTTGCATCTTCATTACTGATGTAATGGTATTTTTTTTTTACTGATACTATTTTTATACTATCGATATGCAGTAATATTTAAAAGTCTTTCGTTGCTCATCAATAGGAGATAACAATAAGAAAAAATCCTCTTTTTTTTTTTTAAATCAGGTAATTCTTTTTGACTAGTTTATTTGCCCCTCCTTATTTTTGGCGAGTAAAACATTTGGTGCTGATTTTGTAATCTGATTCTGACTTATTTTTTCCTGTAATTATATCAGAACTTATTGGACAGTGAAGCTATTTGAGATCCTTAGGGAGCTCAGGAATGGACTGATGATGGTGCAGTAGTGTCCTGAAGGAGTGCTGGATCTGTGAGATTCACTGAGTTGTCTTCAAGTAGGATGTAAACCCAGTGGTATTTAAAGAATGTGTGATACCCTTTTTGCAACCAGTTCTCAGTAACATTAATTGAATCTTTAGTATTTCAATTTCCTATTTACTTTACTATTTCAACTGTGCTATCTGTGCTCCATCTTAAATAGTTGCAGTATCACTTTTCTGAAGTGACTGTTCTAATAGCTGCTAGAATTTTGATATTTTGTTTAAAATATCAAAGTCCTTTAGAAGACAGGGGTTAAAAAGTCTGGTTTTGGCAGCTATTGCTAATGTTTCTATAGTTGCTACACAAAAATTGACAGAAATAAAATGTGCTAATTACAGCATCAATATCCTGGTGATATGGTTGCCCTTTCTAATTTTTTTTTTTTAACAAGCGTGTTGGGTCTCATTTATTCTTTGAAGCTGATCTCTGTCATAGTAACTAATTTCTACTTGAGCTAACTTTAAGTAAATATTCCAATAATTCATTATGCAAGGAAAAAATTTTACTTGGTATCAGCATGTCCCTATGTTGTTACACAATGTCTTCTTTCTTTCAGTAGTTAAAATATAATCAGTTAATTTCAATAGTTAAAATATAATTACACATAAACGTACAAGTTTTCTCTAAGAAAAACCTTTCTCACTTCTCTTGAGCATACAGACGGAACAATACTGATTTACTGTTTCACTTTTACTCTTTTTGTATAAATATTTGAACGCTCTTTCACAATTGAAAACCTTTATTCTCTTGGTGTAATGTTTTGAGGCACTACTGGAATGGTTTAATGTGCCTAGTGTGTATTCACTGATGCTCTGAAAATGTCTGCATTTTAAAAGTATGATGACACCTAGGCCATGTTCACATCATCTCATTATCCTACTCATTTCAAGCTCTGATAATTTCTAAAAGTTTGAAATGATGATACAATGGTAAAAAGAGATTTTACAGTTTCATCCTCTCCAGGACAATCCTTACATACTTCGGACTGTCTTTGAAAATACATTTTCCTTTTCCTTAAAAAAAAAAAATCCTTACTTTCTATGCAAAATTGTCATTTTACAACTCCTGCTAGCTTTGAGTCTTCATGTAAGTTACTATAGTTTTACTCAGAGTCCTGGTAAGGAAATTTAAACAAATATGCACTAGTGTCAGCAAGATCTAAATCTATTTCAGGTGATACATTTTTATATCTTGACTGTTTTTACTGCCAAGAAGGCAGATTTTATATTGGTAAATAAAAAGATTTTTTTGTATTGTTGATGAATCAGCATTATGAAAAAATATATTAATGAAATTATTAAATTCTACATGCCTTAAATTATAATAATTACCCAAAAGTGTTGCATTTTATCTGCATCACAAAATACAATATTTAATTTTATTTTTTCTTGATGTCTTAATTTTATATCCCAGATGCAGACTACTTTACATGTCAGAAATCTGCTAAATAAAACATTTAAGTCTTCATGGGAAATGAAAAACCCAACTTCTGCCCTGAAGGCACCATGGTCCATGAAATTAGCTGTGGCATCTGTTTTAACTGTTGTTCCTGCTGATACTGCAAGATCAAGTGCTACAGCCACCTTGCATGCAGGCATCAGCAATTGTTCAGTTGTGTCAAACTGTAAGCTTTGGCTCATTAGCATGATGGCACCTTTATAATAGTCTGAATGCTAAATTAAAAGCATTTGGCTTTAAAACATAACACCCCCTAAAATTAAATGGCTTTGAAAAACAAGTTTGTATTGTGATTTGCTAGTACTGAAATATGTTTTTGTAGGGAAAAAAACAAGTCTCTGCTAAGAGTACATGGCAAGTCATAAGAAATCCTGGATTGATAGATCTTTAATGATAATTCTTGTCAAAACTATTTGCATTATTTATGCTCTTTAAATAGAAGTTTATTATAAATTCCTGAGAATAGTAGTAGAGCATGAAACATTTAAAAAGAGATTTGTAAAGCCAGCTTTGAAGGAAACTAAGTAAATTAAGATGGCTTTGTTCTGTTTGGTCTCTTCAGCAGAGTTGTCTTCTTTTCTGAGATTAGGTGTAGATGAAAGTTTCAAGCAAGTTTGTATCACAGTTTACTATGTCTCATAGGAATCTGATTTTTTGGGTCTAGTTTTTCTTTTAAGGTCAGTATTTGAAGTTGATTAACCTCTGTAGTATTTCTCTCTACACAGTTTAAGAGGATTAAAAGGTACTTCTGAGATAGATGCCACTAATAAGCTGTTATTATTTAGTTACCTTCTTTCAAAAGGTTTAGCTTCAGAAGAGGAATACCAAAAGAGTGTATAGTTTTAACAAAGCGAACAGAGTACTGTTGCAGCTTAGAAAAAACAAAGAAGATAGTATTACTCTTTCTGTGTTGTATTTCACCCTGTTTGAATCTGTCAAAGAGGAAAAAACCCACAGTTTATACAAGTATATTCAAGTCAGTTGGGATGTTTCTGACAGTTTAATTGGTCATCAGATCATAACTAGGCTTTGTAGAAAATAGAATACATAAAATTAGGAAAGCAAGTTTAAAAGAAAATTACTACATATTGGACTAATTTAGGAAGCATTGTCCACCAGCTCTAAAGACTACTGGTAGGTAGTTTAAAAGTATTTTTTCTGAGTCAAAAGCTGAAAATAGCCAACAGTATGAAGTGTGTCAAGGCTAAAGAATGCAGGCAGTTGTCAGAGATGAGCATTTGTGACAATTTGCTACCTAGAAAAAGAAAACTAAAGATCAATTCAGTTATTCACAAGATTATTGTGTACATGTGTTTATTTCTTGACATCTCTAGAATTTCATTCTTTAGAGTTAAAGTTAGATTTTGTAACTCAAGCACTGATTTACCATGTCTGTAGTTCATCCAGATAGTCATGTAATTGTGAGTGAGAGCTCTCACTGTATGTAAGGATTAGCAGCCTGGACCTGTTACAGCAAGCACCTTTGTAATGTTTGTTTGTGGGCAACATGAATCTTGTCATGTAAGATGCAGTGGTCATGTTTACCTGTAGAACCAGACTGTCTTGATATCCTTAACATACAGCATGTAGGGTTCTTAGAATTTCATGGATGTGAGTGATGTATGGCGCTAATTTCTTTAGCTTGTTGAAAAAGGTTCTCAGACAGGCATTTAGCATGCAATATTGAGTAAATATCGTAATTCAGCTTTCTAGCTGGAGTATATACCCTTTCTGGAGAACATCCTAATTTTCTTGTGCGGAAGAACTGTATATTACTACTTTCTTTGTCTTTGTCCTTTGTCCTATAGGCCACTTTGTACTATTTTGCACATACTATGTAACAGTTCATTCTGCAAGTAATTAAGTCTAAGGTATTAGTCTTTGTAAGTTAGGGTAGGATAGTTAGAGTGAATGATAAGCATTGTTACTCATTTATCTTGTTGTTTGATTTGCTATTTTAGTTTGTTGATATTATTTGAAGTTACTTCAGTCTTCCACATAAAGATTTGTAATAAGTGATACCCAGTGCCATAAACATATTTCCTTTTTTTTTTCTTTTTTAATTTAGGCTATTTCTAAATTCCTCCAATGTGTTGTGTAACAACAGACTTTGATATGACCAGGATATCAGGCTTCTGATTTGCTCCATTTCTCTTTTCAAAACCAGAAACAAGTACAGAAATAAGCTTGACAGTGTGGTGTGCGGAGGTGGAAAACTTCATTTAGTGTAAAAGGAGACAGGAATACCTTTTTTCCTCAAAATAACCTGTGCAACTAACACAGAGAATCTTAACAAAGATCCAGTAAATGAAGACTTAAACTAACTGTCTCTTGAGTTGATCTTTGTTGAGATGTTTGAAATTATCAGTAAAATAGTTCGCTACCAAACTTTCACCAGGCTACACACCAGTATTACAGAATCACAGACTCACTAATGGTTGAGATTGGAAGTGACCTCTGGAAGTCATCTTGTCCAACCCCCTTGCTCATGCACAGCCACCTAGAACAGGTTGCTCAGAACCATGTCCAGACAACTTTTGAATATCTCAGAGGATGGAGCCTCTCTGAACAACCTGTGCAAGTGCTCAGTTACTCTCAAAATGAAAAAAACATTTCGTCATGTTCAGCAGAAACCTCCTGTGTTTCACTTTGTGGCCACTGCTTCTTGCCCTGTCACTGGGAACCACTGAAAAAAGCCTGGTTCCATTTTTGTGTTCTCCCTCCAGGTATTTATATACATTGATAAGATTCCCTTGAGTTTTCTTCTCCAGGGAAAGCGGTCCAAATGCTTTCAACATTTCATCATGTGAGATTTTGTTGATTGACAAAATGTAAAACAAAAAGTGCACATTTTAATTAGCTAACCAAAGTTGTCTCACTATCATAATAGAATCTCAGGACTGATTTTGTCATATTCAGTGACAATTAGTGAGACAATTTGGTTAGCTGTGAAGACCTGTGAAAGAGAAAAAGCTTCAAAAAGTGGTCTGAGAACTATAGCATATATATCTATACTTAAAAAACACTAAACTTAGTTCATTGTGCTTCTGCGTGCAAATGAGTATTTTTCTTCTTTAGCCAAAATACAGAGAAAGAAATACAATCTGATCTGACATTTTTGAGGAACAAGTTGAGAAATGTGTAGCTTAGCATATAGTGTAAAATGTAGTCATGAAAATGTGATTTTTAACTCCAAATACATTTATCACAAAAAATTCTTTGTAATTTCAAAGTGATGATGTAAATCCATAAATTTCCTAGAAAACTTCATACAATTTACAGTGATTCTAGATTTATATGTTAGCTTATGTCAGAGTTCCTATTTAAGAGAAATGTCTTCAAAAAAAATATTGTTTGCTTACATGCACACACAATGCAGAAGTCTATAATGCTTCACATATATATATATATATACACACGCTATATGTATGAGGCACCTAGAACACTGAAACTGTTCTGTGAAATTGAGCACTGTGATTTATTTTGGAAGGTAACATAGTCATATACAAGATAGACAGAAAAGTACAATCAGTAGTAGTAGCCTAGAAACTGAACATATTTTCCAGAACATGAGCTCATAAAAAGTCTTGCAGATCATAAAGCCTGCAAAACAGCCTTCACTTTCCATCTACTTCAGGCCCAGTGATGTAACATTCAATTTAATCCGACATAAGCTTTTTAATAGGGTAATGATTTATTCTTGACATTTGGACAAAGGACACAAGGAGCCTTGGAAGTAATTTTTAAATTCCTAGCTATATATATATATATTTATATCTAGAAGAAAGTTGAGGATAAGTGTAAGGATAAAATTATACTGAATTTCATTACCACAGAGGTCATCAAATAATTGCACAATCTACTATTCCTTTTTTCTGTTATTCTACCTCTAAGCAGGATTTCTTCAGACTGGAAGAATGTTTCTTTTGCAGTTTAGGACTTTCATAATGGAAATAGAAATGTATATATCCATTAAGAAGGCGTTTGCAAAGAGACTGACGGTGTTGGCATACATTTGTTAAGCCCTAAGCCAGTCCATGTGTGCAGATCACCTGCACTGCATATACAGTGAGTTCGGTGTATCCCAGAGGCTTGCAGTTTAATGACTTCAGAACTGTATACCCTTCTGGGAGAGCTGAACATGAAATGGTCTGATCAGAGCTTCTGATCTTGTTCTCATGAAATTCTTTTTTTCCAGAGTTTTGGGGTAGATAAAAACCAGCATTTTAAAAAAACGGAAATATGGGAACTTTTTTCCTGTATTGTTGAGCAGTTTGTTTCAGTGTACCACATGGACATGGATCATTATGTTATATAAAATAAAAGTGCATATAAAATCCTTATCAAGCATTATAAATGCTCATCAGTGTTATTCTGAACAATGAAAAGTTCCTTTTGCAGTGGAAGCCAAACAGTAACAAAGTGAAAACAAAGTGTATCTGCCTATTGCGATCTTCATAGATGACCTATTTTTTTGCTATCAGTGTCTCAGTGTTAGACTGCATTATTTAATTTTTTTAAAACTTTGAATTTCTTAACCTGTGACATATCAGGCCATACAAAAAAGGGACTATTTCCTTTCTTCTTTCAATACTATGAGAGAAAAAGTTTATATGCGGACTCAAAAATTACACGTAACAGTATTCATTTTCTTTGTAGTGATTGCATAAATGTCAGTCAATTAATTTAGATTAAAATGTTCAGCATCTTACCTTTCTGTAAAAATGTTTTACATTTTAGTATTTTCAAAAAAAAGAATAAATACTGTTTTGGTCCAGAAAAAAAAAATCACTCAGTTAAACATTATGAAAGATACGAAATGATGAAAGGTGTTCTGTTACGGAAACATGTGCTGACTGACAAATAACTTCTTTTCACGGAAAAATTTTTAAGACCAAAGTGATTAAATGGGACACCTGGATTATGTGCTGTACAAGTAAATATAAATAAGGTGTGGCTCATTAGCTCTTGACACTTCAAAATGTGAGGAAGTAAGGACAGAAGCAGCCTAGAAAGGGAAAAGGGTAAAAAAAGAAAATGTGAATAGCGAGGAGATGATGATTTTTTTATTATACCTTAAGCTTGGGAGTTTTGTGCAGAGTTTTGTGCCCACCAGGCAGGTGCTTGGCTGCCTTATATAGGTAGAAGAGAGGAGAAGACCTCATTATTTTTTTATGTTTAGATTGAACTATATGTTTCTATCTTCTGCTGAATAGGTGACCTGGTTTTTGTTTTGTTTTGGGGAGTTTCTCTGTGTGTGTAGAAAATGAGAAACAAATCAAATCTAGATACCTTATGTACCTAGTTGACTACCTTTCAGAAAGATTTTGGAGAGTTTGTGTAAATTGCTCCCCTGTGGGACATTATCACTGTCTGTATCCTCAGGAAGTTTCTTGTAATTATCATCACTGCTGAGTGACTGAGTAATCAGAGGAGCTGTTGCCTGCATCATCTTCACAGGTGATTGATGTCAGTGTCTTTTGAAAATGTCAGGGTTTCTGTTTCCTTGTTTATTAATTCCTTCTAAGATACTTACCTAACTCTCAGGCATTTTTGGACTTAAAGAAGTGACTAGACGTTCAGTGCTCATTTGTTTTGTTTTGATAAGCTGTTTGTTTGCATCAGATATTTTACACAGCAGTTTCATGGTGGTAGCAGGTGTGTTTTTGACTTCTATGGACCAGGTGTTATACACTGGTATTATTTGGACGCAGCTCCTTCATGCTGACTAATACTGAAAGAAACAGTATTGCTAAGTAACGCTGGACACAAGTTAAAATTGGGAGAGGACTGGCTGGAGAGCAGCCCTGCAAGAGAGGCATCTGGGGGTGCTGATGGGCAGCAGCTCAGTGTGAGTCAGCAGCATGTCCAGGCAGCCCAGGGGGCAAAGCCCATCCTGGGGAGCATCAAGCATGGCACAACCAGCCAGTCAGCAGAGGTGACTGTCCCACTGCATTCAGCCTTGGGGTGGCCTTTCCTGGAGTGCTGCGTGCGGGTCTGGGCCCCACAGTTCAAGAGGGATGTGAAGGTCCTTGGCTGCATCCAGAGGAAGACAACAGAGCTAGTGACAGGATGGAAGGAATTTGTGTAAAAAATAGACATAATTTCACATTATAAATATTTCTTACTGCTCTTACTAGGATGTCTTCAAAACCATTATCAGCAGGCATTTGGTTATTTCTTAAAGCAATTAAAATATTGGTTTTGTTTTGAAGTCTCAGCTACTGATGTATTATTTTCAGATTCTTGCTGATGTCACAGTCGCTGTTCTGGACTGCTTGCAAAATCTGTGGAAGTGTAAACACAGTGATGCCATTATTATGGCCAATAGTTTTGAAGTCTCAGATGCGGTAGTGAAGAGGTTCACAGTTGATGACATTTGGCAGTTCTTTTCAGCTGTAGGCAGTGGTGCTGATAATCAGCACATCCAGTTAGTTCAAATACCTTTCATGGCTTATGATTAACAAGTAAAACTGTAACTGAATAGATTACTGCCTGGCATCTCTAATTGCCCATACTCTTTTTGTCTTGACAGGTTCTTAATCACCATATGGAGAAACAATATGCATTCTAATTATATCAATTTTGTCTTAAATACAATACATTGTCTTGAATAGATTTTTTTCAAAAAACAATGTCATATTTTTTTAAACAAAAAGGTTATATTTTTCTTTTCTTTTACATGTTGTGAAACTTACAACATGTAATTTTTCATTGTGAAAAATGTCAACAAAATTGTTTAAAAAAACATCACTGTGTTGATCAATGTGAGAATTCCCTTCCTCTTCAAAAAACCAAGTAGCCAGTCTAGACAGCACCAAAGTGGGCTGTCGAGTGACAGCACCAAAGTACTGGCTGTACTGAAATCAGCAAGAATATTACTACTGATTTCAATATGATAAGTATTTTAGGATAGCTTTTTTCTGTTTTGTGTACACATGGTGTTGGTTTGTGCCTACTATAAGCAGTTCCTTTCAAAAACTTCTGTGCTTGCAAAGTAGCCATGCAGATAGACTGCATGCAGGTAGACAGTAGTCTCATGCAAAAAACCTGCAGCTGGAAAAGAAGCATTTCCTGAAACCTGTCATGACTAATATATTTCTTCTTATACTAAACATGACATGGTCTCCATATCTGGGCCACAAATTTGGGGGTGAAGGAATACAGTAGGGCACATAAGGGTATATTCCCACTTAAAATAATGTATCTCATTGCTTTGCTCCTTGACTTTGTCCTTCGTTATCCACACTGTTAGTTCAGTGACAGATTCTCTGCTGAGGTAAAGTAGCTGTTCCCTTTTCAGACGTACTTCTGGGAATAGTTTTCTCCATGGACTTCTTCCTGCAGACTGTATGAATAAAAAAGCAACAGATTTAACTTGCAAATAAATGGTATTATATCAGACATTGTACCCTCCAATATTTTCACATATTCACATACCTCACCAGTGCATGCTTCTTATATCCTTATTACTTATTTATAAAACAGCACTGAACAAGTTTCCTCTTCCTCTCCAGAAATAGTAATTGTAATTCAGTAGGATCACTGTTGGTAATACAGGATTTTTTGATTTAAAAGATGTATAAGGAATAACCACATTAAAAATTACCAAGGCTAAATAAATTTGTATTGCCATGAATATTCATATACATCTCCTAAAAATTCCCTGATCTACATAAGACATTAATGAACAATCCATTTAGTGTTCAGTGCAGAGACTAGCAAAACATAATTGCACTTTGCTAACATATTTCATATATGCATTTGTAAACATTTTGGATGTTGGTACCCTAATCATATCTTTTTTAACTCATTACTTTCTGCATTTCTCCTTCGGCTTTTGATTAGTGAATTTGTGTGGAGACACAGCTGCAGATTTGCAGATTACATTTACTTAAGTAATGTTCTCATTTCATTGAGGTGGTGATACAGTGTAGTAGAGTTTGCATCCCACTGCATATGGTTCGGGTACCAGGGAAATTGGGTCCTGCTGTTACATTGCTGTATAATGGATTAACTGTCATAGGTTTCTTCAGTAGTAGAGAAAGAGCTTGTCTACCTCTGTTGGCCTCACTTTAGGGAAGACACAAATAGCTAGTTAGATTGGAGTGATTCTACCCTCTCAGTCCTCACTGAAAGGTCTAAAGGCAACTGTGCTCTTCAATGAACAATTTAAGGTGATTAAGAGCGATTTTAGTGATTAAACATTCAAGAAGAACACACAGGCAAATGGTTAGGGTAAGTACAAAGTGGTTTAAAGCATCAGATCACAATCTAAATACAAAAAGAAGAAAATTACTTCAATGCAGCCTTGGATCTGTTAGACTTAATTGGGATCCGATACGATGTACAATTCCTTTATGCCAGATACTTGCAGAACAGAGTGTAGTTAATTTCTACAATCTAATGGTAAGATTGATGGAGAGATAGACAGCAGGTTAGCAAAGGCATACAGTGCCTTCAGAAAGCTTCATAAAAGAGTTTGGTGAAATAAACACTTGAAGAAAAGCACAAAGATCAGTGTTTACAGAGCCATAGTGCTGTCTACTCTCTTATATGGATCATCTACTGCCACCACCTGCAACTCCTAGAACGCTTCCATCAACACTGCCTCCGTACAATCCTAAACATCCACTGGTCAGATTATGTGACCAATACTTCTGTTCTAGAACAAGCAACAGTCACAAGTATTGAGGCCATGTTGCTGAGAACACAGTTGCATTGGGCAGGGCACGTCTCCAGGATGAAGGACCACCGCCTCCCTAAGATCTTGCTTTATGGTGAACTTGCCACCAGCTGCCACAAGAGAGGAGCCCTGAAGAAAAGATACAAGGACTCCCTGAAACAACATCTCAACCTTGGCCATATTGATCACCATAACTGCTCTACTCTGGCCTCCAATCGGGAGGCCTGGAAACACACTATCTATAACTCTGCTGATGCTTTTGAGAAAGCACGCAGGATCACTCTTGAGGAGAACAGACAGCACAGAAAGAATCGTGCCCTGCAGAATATACCATCTAAGGAGTCTTTCTGCTGTGCCTTTTGCAACTGGACGTGTCTATTTCGTATTGGCCTTTTTAGCCACCAGCACACTTGTAACAAATGTGGGTAGAACCCTCCCCAAATCTTTGTTCATGAAACCCAGCCATGATGATGATAATTTCTACTAATTGGTAATTCTTGAGCACAGTGTTCAATTCTACCAGAGAAGAAGTGCAAACCAGTCGACTGTCATAGTGAGACACAATGATAATTTTCTCTCACAATAGAAAGAAGGGTCTATCAGTCCCTTCCAGCTTCTGTGTGCGTAGTTGCCTGATATGGTAGACTTTCAAAGTCTCTTATCAGCACTGAACATTTCTGATTTCAGGAAATAGCTATTTTAAAAGACCGAAATAATGTATACATATTTTTAAGTTTTCTTTGTAAAGAGCATTGTCCAGGGATCCTTTTATCTTTGTCTGCTGTGATTCAAAGGGTTGTATGTCAAATGCAGTAAGTCTTTGCAGGACTCTGTCAGTCATGACCTTGAAGGGAAGAATGTCCAGACTTTGTACCAGGGCTGTGTAGTGCTTTCAGGAATCCTTAAAACTGAATTTGGAAAATGACAGCACTTTTGGGATATGGCTGTCTGAAAAGCTTTCACCGCTAAGAGTGGAATATCTCTTTGCTATCCTTTTTTTACTATCTTCATTACTATGCAATGTACAGATTAATAACATAATTTTCATCCTCAGAAATTAATAGTTCAGAATAACAGAGCATGATGAGAAATAACCAACACTAAAGGTTAGCAGCAGTTAGCAAAGGAAGACTTATATGTATATTGACTATGCTCCAGAAAATAAATTAGCAAATTCCACAATAGGTCTGTGGTACTTCTGGCAGACTAAGGAATTAGTATTGTCTTATTTAATTGCAATGCTTTTGTAATTTTATATATTTTAAGTTGAAGATAGTATCTTGACACATAATTCTGTATGTTGTAGTTACTACTATTTTTCCTGCACTCAGACATCATTGTTATATTTAAATGTGAAGTGTTAAAAACTGGGAAGACACAAAAAGATCAGATTTATTTTATGAAAATGTAATTTAATTGAAATAGTTTTGAATTTTATGAAACATTAATCATGAGTGGAATGTGAGTATGGAACATTAATTTGAAGCAGTAAGAATAAGCAGCTGCAGTTCCCTGATACGGTATCTGCAGCATTTGTATTAATTATCTCATAACATAGACTAAGTGAAGTAGAAAATTCATTATGTTTATTTAAATAGTAAGGAAATCAGAATGCTTTTATTTGTTAATTTCAAGGTATCTTCCAAAAATCACTGGCCCTAGAGGTAACAGATGGCTAATAAACATCAGCTTATAAAAATAGAAATATACATAGGAAAATTTTAGTTTACAACCTTTCAAAAACAAACAAACAAACAACAAAAAAACCCAAACCAAACTCTTCTAACTGTACATATGGACTGTAAAAAGATGACTGAAATGACTGTCCCATCCTTTAGCTACAGGTTTGAAGGGATTTTTGTCCTTCTGTCAAATGTATTGGGTTTTGCTACTACATTTCATTTTGCTATATGTAACTTGTCCCATTTGTATCAGATGATGCAGAGCTAGAAATGCTGCCCTATATTGCAGGAACTGTAAGATCACTTGCATACAATTCTGAGACATTTAGAGTTAGCCAAATGGGTACTAGCCCTTATTCTGGAGCCATCAATTTTCAATTCAAGCAATATCAGTTCCTCAGGGCTAAATTCATAAACCTAGGCAGACTGACAACCTTCCAGGGTACTGATGCTGAGTAGGTATGCTTGTCATAATGTTCCAGTTTACTATAGTAGATACTGTCTTTAAAGGCAGCACTGAATTCTAATGGCAGTATTAGGGTTACTATATTTTGAGAAGTACTTTCAAATCCAGGTGCTGGAATTGTAGTTAATCAGTGCATCTCAGGTGTTTAACATTTACTGTGCAGCCATACAGTAGTGCATGAATGGTAGGTAACACACTGAAAGGTATTGGACTACATAAACATCAGCTGTGCACGGCTCTAAATAATCCTGCTAACAGTTATTCAGAATTGCTGCTATAACCAGGTGTCTGGATGTCTAGCAATCCTGGACAGATGGGTGCAATCCTCAAGTTACAGCATGAGGAAATGCCCTTGTACTTTTCAGGGAGAACAGTATAGAGTTACAACATAGGTGATAGTAGTATATTGTTCCTTTCTAAGAAGGGTAGTCTTTAATACAGTGAGGAACCTTAATGTGAATTGCATGATGGTCACAAGACATGAATGACTGGACACTGTCCTGAACAACCTGATGTAATTAGACCTACTTTTAGCAGAGAGTAAGACTGAACAACTTCTGGAGTTCCCTTTCAGCATAAATTCTTCTGTGATTCTGTGGTCATATGCAGTGATTCCAATATGTAGAAAGTTTGAATGGTAAGAAGTCTTGCTTTAGCACACACTGATTGCTGAGTTACCCATCTCACATGGAGTAATTTCCAGTTTACTCTAGGAGGTGGTTGATGTGTACCCTGTTCTTCAAGTTGTCCGTATACTCTCTTTATATTTACTTCTTTGTTATTTTATTACATACGTGAATCAGTTCTGCCTGATTGAATATGATTGTATGTGCTGGGGATGACATTCTGCAGCTCTGGTTGTAGGGGCTGTGTTTCTCAAAACACGGGATAGAGTTGTGTGACAAGCACCACCACGTGAGGCACTGGTGGAGTACCGCACTGCATCTTGGAAGTGTGCCTTCTGGCAGGGCAGAGTGCTTCACATCTCACACTGAAACAAAGCCCTAATCTTTCTCCTACAACTTAATCCCACTGGCCATATCATCAGTAAATCATGGTTTTCGGGCAAACTGGCCATCAGTGGGTTCAGGAATGGAAGTGTAATATTATATTAGGTTATATGAAAACTTCAGGAATATTCTGGCAGCAGATCACAAAAGAAGAGAGATCAATAGCTGAGTTCTACACTTAAGTTACTGCTGTGAACTAATAATTTCTTTGTGTTTGTATAACTTGCTTCCCAACTGTCAGACCTTCTGCTCTTAGAATAGAAGGTCTGCTGCTGAAAAAGTAGCTGAAAGTATTTCTTTGTGAAGTAAGCAGAAACACAGGTTCTGTCTGCAACCCTGCCACCCCATAT
Source organism: Manacus candei (assembly GCF_025592945.1). Taxonomy (NCBI): domain Eukaryota; kingdom Metazoa; phylum Chordata; class Aves; order Passeriformes; family Pipridae; genus Manacus; species Manacus candei. Next base: position 22,376,755 of record NW_026138076.1, read on the forward strand.
AGCATTGTGAATGATGCTACGTAGTGTGAGATGTGTTTATTGCTTTTTTTTATTAAATCACTTTTTTGACCCTTCACTTAGCAAAAGCTACTCCTTGATACAACAGTACTTGTGTGCTTATTATGTCAATGTCCCTTTAACACTTACTAATCTACAGATAATTTTATATATCTGTCTCTGTTTACATAAAAAATAAATACTGTTAACTTACTTTCTGTAATGTCAGGAAGCGAAGACTGTTTAAATGTGTTAGGGAATTCGATCCATAATGCTAGTCCTGAAATATGTTCTGCATGTCTTTACAGCTTTCAGTAATGCTATTTTTACATCATTAATTAGCTTGAGTTGGAAGGCACTAAAATAACACAGACTGATACAGAATTTTCAAATGTTTTACTTTCAATCAGTAAATTATATTCAAATGCCAACACAAATCATAACATTTACTGTATGTGAAAACAGATTGAACAGTTGGTTCCATCTAACATTTAAATAATATTTATCATAAAGATATTTCTCAATTAAGTACCTGTAAGTTTTCAGATGCCTTCATTTTTTTCATAGTCATAGATGTTGGTTTTAGAAGACAGTCTCATTGTTCGAAATGACAGGAGACCCCAGTAACCTTTGAGCTACTGACTTCATACTACCTTGTACTAATTCTCTTAGTGGCTACTAGAATTGATTGTAATAGGAGGATTGCCTTGCATTGTCATTATACAAAAACAGAAGTACTTTTAGGCAGATTCCTGACTGGATTCATGTGATTTAATATGCATTTTTTGATTACTGTCTAACCTTCTACAACCTTTACTGTCTGTCTTTCGCCATTAAAAATTCATCTCCCAGTCTATCAGGTGAAATCATAGTCTGAATAGATCTGTATTATCTCATCTTGACCTATTTTAAATCAGTACAGACCAATTCGTGCAATAATTTCAGTACCATGTATCTTCACTGGGATGAAAAGTCCCTAAACATATTCTAGAATTTATCAACCCATTCATTATTATAATTTTTCCTCATATAACATAACCATGAGCAAGCATGTTTCAATGGCAAATAGCACCCTAGTGAACGGATTGGTGGGTTGATCATCTCTGCTACAGAATATGAAGTTTATTCACATAAATCCACATGAGTTAAAGTGGAGTGCTGAGGCAGGTACTGTACTGAGGCATGATACAGATTTAGAAACAAAACCAAATGTATACATTGTCAGTGAATATACCTGACATTTTTTGTGTCTTAAAGACTTCACTTAAGCATAACTTAACATTCTGCAGCCCAGCTTCTCTGAAAAACAGTTGTGTTTGTGATAATGTCTGGATACTGTTCTCTGCTTCTTACAACTTCTGACGACTTTCTACTTTATATCCATTACAAAATGTTCTGAATGTTCTTGAAAAGTCAAACAAAACTTATTGATAAGTTTCTGTGCGAGAGGAAATTAAATTGTTTATGTCACTATTTTAAAGGCTATTTTGCTGCTTTCCTTTTTACCTCTCAAAACGGGAACAAAAATCTGAAGTGTAATAAGTGCTTTTAGAAGAAAAAAATTGATATATTTGAAGTTATTCAACATTCAAAGTCCTATCTTTTGCATGTGGAAGTTGTTAGAAAGGATTTTTTAACTTTTTAATAACTCATGTTGTAAGACTTCAGTTTTTCTGTGTATATATGGCTGACTTGATACATGGAACTTTAAATGGGATTCTTTTCTACTCTTAGTTTATGTAGAATGTACAAATATTACCTTAGAAGTTTTGGCCAAGTATAGAAGTATGAGTTTATTCTGAAACAAAAAGGAAGAGAAAATTCCATAGTAACATCATTATTATCATCATCATCATCATCATCATCATCATCATCATTATTATTATTATGTTAAGAAGTAATATGGAATCTGTGTACTATTTGCTATAGAAGTGCTCAAATAGCTGATAGTAAATAAAGTTAATATTTAAGCATCACCATTTTTTATTCTTTGAATTACTGAAAAAAATCTGTTATTTTCCAGAAATTATGGTCATATATGTTCATGGGCACTGATATATGTGGCAAAATCCAATACACTTTTTAGCATTACTTCTGTATATATGGCATTCTTTTTTTTACTGGACTAAATGTTTGAGCATTTAGTGTATACTCACATTTTGTGTGGGCAGAAGTATCTTTTGTTACCAAAAAATTGTCTGTCCATAGTGACTTGGGTACAATGAAGTCACTGCTGACTATCCACTAACTGTGTATTTTTTTCATAAATTAATTTAGTGACTAAAAACCTATGAACAAAAAGGAGTAGGTTTCGTATGGTCAGTGCTGCTTCTTAAATAAGACAGTAACATATTTATCACATCTATTCTCTTGATAACTATTAAATGATCTGAACTTTTTATATTTTTATTTATTGTCATTCTTTCTTTTATGATATTAAATTTAGATGCTTCCTACCTTTTAAAGTTTGAGCAGAGAATACTTCAATTTCCAAATAATTTTCAAATAATTTCAGACATGAATTTTATTACCTGCTATATAGTTCACTGAAACTGTAAGATGTTTTATAAAATAAATAACCTTGCACTAGGCTGATGCATAGTGTCACACCATTGTGCTCTGATCAATCGACTGCTGTACAAGTTCAGGTCAAGGTATGGGTGAGAGAAGGAAGATGGGGGCAGCAGGCTGCAGTGGGAGGAGGATCTTAGCCCACATAGCTCATCTCACAGTTTCTGTGGAGAAGTCTCTGCTACTCCCTTGCAAGAGATAAGGTAGGGGGCCAGAAGTAGTGCCAGTGACAGATACTCTCATGAAACAGTAATTTATGTGTAGCTGAGACAGGGCTAGGAATGAGAAAAGAAAACTGCTATGTCCTATCTCACACCTGCTTCCTCCAGTGGCTGTGTATTATCCAGCCACTATGTTAGCCCCTTCCTTTTCCAGGGCAAGAAGCATAGGAATTTAAGAGAACAAGCAAAAAGCACAGGATTTTGTTAGGAAGGGAAAGTAAAGAAAAGAAAAGTTTATTCGAATAAAGTCTCAAAGCAGTGAATCCTCACAATGTCTCGTCTAACCTTGCTTAACATTAAAACTGACAGGCCAGTCACCACCTCCCTGAAGTTCTTGTTCCACTTCCCAGACTTACTTTCCCTCAATTTTTTTCATTCATCACTGTAAATATTTTCTTCCTGGAAATAGAGTTTTTTTTTTAAATTGGACTTTTTGCAAGATAGTAAGACAAGAAAGCTCTGTAGCTGATTGATAGAGAAATATAGATATGTTAGGCCATATTTATTATTCAGTAGTCTATTTGAAGTTTACACTATGTATATAAGCTCTTAAAGCAAAATTTCCCCCTGGACTATACCTGAGTATGGTACTTGCCCTGTAAACTAGAAATTTTTCTCTTTTCATTGAGAATGACTGCTTGATGTGCCTCTTACACTTGTGAGGTGATGAGTAGCCTGATCAGATTGATCCAGATAAAAAAACGTTGAAGATTGAATCCGCGTTAAAACAAGCAGTATTCATAATGTATTAAGTTATGGTAGCACCTATCCTTATGAATAAATTTGAACCATACCTATAAAGCACAATTGTACAAAAAGCTCTTAAAAATAATATTGATCTTGAGTTGTTCTAGAATTTGCTTTTATATATTCATGCAAACCATACGAAAACACTTAATTGGAAATTTGTAAAATATGCCTTCTAGCATATAATAATAGTTATATGCATTTTTTTCAGTTTGCTGTTCATGCTTATGACAGCTATAGATCTGCTTCCAGATTATTTTCCTAATGTAATGACATGCAAAAAAAGTTAATAGAAAATTTCTGAGTTTATGTATTTATAACTTAACATGGAAACAGGTTCATGCAAGTTGGACTGTTCTGTGTACTGTGTTAATATTAGTTAAATTTATTTGGAATATCTTTGAAATACCAATCATAGTATATTTAGGAGTACAGTATTTGAAGCAGTAAATATATTAAATGTTTACCACAAACTGAAAAAATATGTAATTTTAGAGCTTTTAAAATTCATTTGAATATATACTTTTAATAAAGAAAATGTTATGCAAACTTAAAGTTGAGAAGTTGACTTTCAAGATGCCACATGAATTGCTGCTTATATAAAATACATTGTAAGCAACATTGCGTGTAAAAGAAGTACTTTATGTGATGGTTCATTTCTGTCAAGCTTTTACATACATGTCTGTGTTGTGATAGGTTCTACTACGTGATGTAGCTTTAGGAACTCTCAAAAGAATTCGGTCTTTTCCTTTGAGAAAATTTCTCTGTCAAGTCACTAGTCTTCTGCTTCTCGGTATTACCAGATGAGACAAGTGGTGCAGCTTTCCTGCCACTGTCATGGCTTAAGCAGTCCAGGCACCTTTTACCTAATAACTGAGGAAATGGGAGTTTTTGGCCCAGAGCTGCTCAAATGCTCTTCTCAAACTATTGAAAAAGCTGTGCTACTTTGAGGATCTATTTGCCACTTCTAATATGTTCTTGTGTGCTTGTATGTTTTCTGCTTTGTCATTTTCCAGTATAGAATGTCATGTTCTAATTAGGTCTGAGGTTATTTGATACATTCTGATTTACTTGTCAGAATAATACTGGCTTTTTGTTGCAGTAATCAGAATATAAAAACTGAGTTATCTTCATCTAATAGTTTTATGTTTCAGAAGTGCTTCAAACAATATAATATAACAGAATATTTAGAGAGGACCATATGTAAGTGTATCTGTGTTCTGTGTCATACTGTACATGACAGTGGCTAGTACCATATGCTGAAACAGCAAACTCTAGTTTATTCTTATACCAAATAGCCAAAGAATGTACTGTCTCCTCTTCTTAGTACTTTATTTTTATACCTTCATGAGTTTAGAAGATAATTATCTTTGGTGTGTCTATTTCACTGCTTCTCCAGAAAGGAGGAATTCATACATTCTCTCCATTTTGCAGCTACCATATGCATCTTTCTGTTAATGTTATTCAAAAGTTTTTAATTGTAGCTGACACTTTCTCATGCTCTCCCTTATATGTATACACACACACACACATTTCTGAATATGTATGTATGTGTCTGTAAACAGTGAGTTTGTATGCTGGCATCAGAGGTTAATCAGAGTAGCACTGCATATAGAGAGCTTAGAAGTAGATGGAGATAGTCAGGTCAGTCCACCACATTAGTGTAACTGTGTTATTTCTGGGACCTGTGGTGATATTAAACAGTATTGTGCAGGGTAGATATATCAAAGTGGTTAGATGGCAGGTCAGGTACCCCTGATGATTGTGCTGTGCTCCATACCCTTGGATTCAATTCTAAAAGTCTTTCTCTTAAACTAAAGGAGGGTAATCAAAAGAGGGAACAATATTATTCTATTTCACCTTGTAGTGGATTGACCCTGGCTGGATGCCGGGCCCCCACCAAAGCCACTTTATCATTGCCCTACACAAGTGAATGGGGGAGAGAAAATGCAATGAAAAGTTCATGGGTTGAGATAAGGACCAGGAGAGATCACTCATCAAATAACATCACAGGGAAAGCAAAATCAGTTTAGGGACATTATTGAATTTATTAGTAACAAAATCAGAGCAGGATAATGAGAAGAAAAATAAATCTTAAAAACACCTTACCCTGCCCTCTCTCCTTCCCGACCTCTACCTCCTCCCCTGCAGTGGTGCAGGGAGATGGGGAATGGGGTTGCGGACAGTTCATCACAGGTTGTTTCTGCCTCTTTCCCCTGCCCCCTGCTCGGCTGTGGGGTACCTCCCACAGGATCGAGTCCTCCCCAAACTTCTTCAACATGATTCCATCCCACAGGCAACAGTTCTTTCTCCACAAACTGCTGCAATATGGATCACTTTTTCACAGGGTACAGTCCTTCAGGCACAGCCTGCTCCAGTGTGAGTCCCCTTCAGGATCACAAGTTCTACCAGGAAAACTGCTCCAGCATGGGCTCCTCTCTCCATGGGTCTGCAGGTCCCTGCCAGGAACCTGGACCAGCACAGGTTTCCTGTTGGTTCACAGCCTACTTTCAGGCATCCACCTACTCCGGCGTGGGGCTCCTCTATGGGCTGCAGGTGGATCTCTGCTCCTCCATGGTCCTTCATGGGCTGCAGGGGGACAGCCTGCTTCATCATGGGCTGCACCATGGGCTGCAGGGGATTCCCAGCTCTGACACCTGCAGCATCTCCTCCCCCTTCTTCTCTACTGACCTTGGTGTCTGCAGAGCTGTTCCTTTCACATGTTCCTTTCACTCCACTCTTCTCTGTCCGCAATTACATCTGCATAGTAACTTTTTTTTAACTTCTTAAATACATTATCATTCCTGATGGGCTCAGCCTTTGCCAGTGGCAGGTCCATTCTGGACCTGGCTGGCAGGGGGTCTGTCGGACATGGGGGAAGCCTGGAGCCCCCCTGCTACCAAAACCTGGCCACACAAACCCTGTAATTACACACCTGTGATGGGAGGGGAAATTAAAGAGGAGTAAGGTGACACAAGTTAATAGCTGATTCTGATTCTTTGTGCTGACCTGTCAGCTGATTGCAAGGTAAAGGAAGGTGTCTTTGTGGCAACATAGAAATCCTGCAAGTTTGAATTCCGAGATGTAGTCTTGATTCAGGAGACCATTTTTATCTGATTCTTGTCATACAACATTTTTTTGAGTACACATGCCTCTTTATCATGCATTTTTCTCAGTTCCCTATCAAATTATCAGAAAAAAATTGTTCCATTACACAAGAGAAAAGCACAAATAAAAGTTTATAAAAATATCAGTTCACAGTATATGCAAAGATATGTATAAATTGTGCCTAAGTCTTTCATAGATAGAATCAAAGTATCAAGAGAGGCTTCAGCAACAACTAAATAATCAAATGCTTACATGCTTGCAGTTGTACAGACATTGATAGTTGTTGGCATAATGACGTTTCAATCTTACTCTAAAATACAAATAGGTGTTTCACAGTGTTGTTCAATTTAATGAAGTGCTGAAGGCTGTGTCAACAAATATATTGGATTGCTACATAATAAAGGAAACGTAAGCTGAACTGGAGATCTGTTTTCAAGGGTGTCACTGGGAAGCTCTGCATACTTAGGTATGAACTCTTCAGATTGTACCTTAGTCAGTTACTGGTAGACCTGTAGAGTGATCCCGATTTGGAAGTGATAACTGCTGATAATGACAGTGGAAGGTATTTTGTTACCTTGGGGTGGAGATATCTAGTACTCGTTCCATTCTTTTCATCCATTCTGCTCTTGTCATCTTCCAGATACTATTACTTCTCTTGTCTTCTCCTAACTTTTCTCAAGCACATGACAAAATGGAATTCTGGGAAGGGTATCTTCTATTAGCAAGCAGCTGTACAGTTGCCAGTTTGCAGTTAGGTGCTCACGAATTTGGTTTGTGAAACTTCATTCAATCAACTAATATTCCAGCACACTCTTTAAGCACTTTTGCTGTCAACCCTATTTTCCCTTTTTATACTTCAACTTAGGGGGAAGCAAGTTCCTGCGTTATATGCCTAAATTACATCTCTGACCTGTGTTGGTAGGAGCTTCATTAGTATTGCCTTAATGAACATGGAAATGAAATGCCAAAAGACTGTCATAGGTGTCCCTGATATACAGCCTCATCTGCAGTAAGATGTGAAAATATCTGTGCTAGAACTGTTTATAGAAGTTTGCAGTAGTTTGCAAAGGAAGCTTTTAATTTCTAGGTGTATGTAGTTTCATAATTCCTTTATACATCAGGCATTTATTTCTGAGGACCTTAATTGGGTTTTGAAGGCATACCTAAGTAATGCAAATGAATTTTATTAATTAAGAAATCTGTGGAACATATATGTTTGAATTATTTTGTGTTCTTTGGTTTCCATGGAGGGTTTTTTCCCTTTTTTTTTTTATTTTTAGCATACTTTGAAAAGCTCTATTTAGCACCTTGGAGAAAAATATTAAACAGCTCTGTGTTTTGTTTTTCAGTGTGCAGTGACCTGGAATTCAGGGAAGTAGCGAACAGATTGAGAGACTGGTTTAAGGCACTTCATGAAAGTGGAATTCAGAATAAGAAGACTAGGATTGTTCAAAGGCCTGAAAGAACCAGTAAGAGATTTTTACTTGTCTTATTTGATGTTTTCTTTGATTCTTTTCTACTTTGGTATTTCTGTTGCTACGACTTGCCTTATTCTCACATGGTTTAAATAGGCATGTGTACCAAATCATAATTTCGGGCTTTTCCAAAGTTAATTTCTTACTTATGGCTTAGTACTAGCAGACAATGTTCACTTTAAACTTCCAACATTATTTGGCAGGACAGCTACCATTCAGAATGCTTTTATTTGTGAATGCTATCAAATTGAAAGAAAAAATACAAAGGAGCTGTAATTATGTGTGACCCATTGTTGCTATGTGATGCCACTGTAGGTACTGGTAAAGAAAAACACACAGAAAAGGAGCTTGTAAATAAAAAGGAATTTTCAAGGATAAGCTTGAAACTGGGAAAGACTCAGGAGTACTAATGAAATGGAAACAGTAAGGGTCATAATTTGTTTTTAACCCTCTCGAATACTTAAATAGTTTCTTCTGTTGTGTAAAGCAGTAAAACTTTAAAATGTAATTATCAAAGAGCTTATTTAAAATAGCAGCTGAAGTGTGCATTAATAGTTTCAAGAGTGATGTCCTACTGTGAAGCAGAGTCAAATTAGATTTGTTAAGCCATAAAACTGTACCTTTGGTTAATATGAAGAGCAAACTGTGAATTCTTCCAGTGTATGTTTCACGGAACTTGGCCACCACCATCTTCTTACTTTACTTATTTTATTATTAGCTCTTTTGAGTATTTGAAATCTTTATTTTTTATTATTTTTCTTTGCTTTTGTTTGATTGCAGTTTGTGGCATTACTTTTCTTTTTTCAAGATCATTTTATTGTGTGATTTGTTCATCTAAGTATGATGTAGTGCAAGCACAAAGTTCTTAAGCGTGTGAGATTTTACCCTTAGACATCTTTTTTGACCTTTTTTCCCCAAGCACGCAGATGGTATTAATAAGACCTTCAATCTATACTTGAGACAGTCGACTGTATTATGATGTGTATGTGGATATAATATACTATTTTTTTTGCCACTGGTTGGTTTGCAAATTTTTACTTTATAATAGCAATCAAGGACTGTATTTGGACTTAAGATCTAAGATTTTAATATGTGTGACTAGTAGTGCAGGAGTCTCGTGAATTTTTGGATCTTGTCAGTTTTGGAAACCTTAAAGTCCTCTTCTTTGACAGTGTAAAGAATATGAATATATTTTAGAGGGTATCTGAAATTTAAGGCACAAGTTAGATTGGATCCTATTCTATCATTTTTTTGAGAGATAGAATCAAGAGTTGATTTGGATGGCTAAGAATAATCTTTGCAGGGGTCTTTTTCATCAGCAGGTAAGAAGGTGCAATCTATGTGGAAAAATCTGTTTCCTGTGCACTGCTGACTTTAAATTCCCTGTCAATATCATGATGTCAGAAATGTTTGACTTATGTTTGTATCATGGTACTAGAAATCGGAATGTTGTATGAAATATTAATTTATTGCTGTCCTGATTCTAAATTAGATGGAAGTGTGATGACAGGGTTCGGCATGTTTATTTTATTTTTACTAAAACAAAGTAAATCAAATTCTAGAAAATGGTTACATATGAGACATTTAGTTTGTCCTATGTTTTCTTCTTTTCTTTTTCTTTGCAAAATTAAAAACCCACAGTGCTTCACAAAAGCATTTGAACTGTATAGTGACTGTTTAGAGATCAGTGTTTTAGCACTGTGGGCAGTTACTCAAACTGCATATAGCTAATTGGGAAAAAATATTACTTTCAGATATGAAAGATTCCATTTGTGCAGTACTTACTTGATTTTATAGATAGCCAATATTTACATGATTGTATTAATTTGAGAGGCTACTGCAGAAAGGCAGTCCATCTATAGACAGAAAGCAATGGAATTAATAGATGTTCAGTAATAGTTTTTTCCTTTGCGGATTTTGGGATGCACAAATTATCTTAAAACTGGTTTCGTTAGTGCAACTATCTATTTTTTCTAGTATGTACATTTCTGTACTTCAAAATTTCTAATTTGAGGCAGCACATCTTGTGAAGAATTAATATGTCTGTGATTTAGAAGGAAATGTCCCTGTAAATGCATAAAGAAACAAGAAATAATGGTAACCATTCAACGCGGTAATGTCCTTTCTAATAATATGAGGCAGTTCTTAAAATTGTTCTTGAAGACTTAAGCTCTTAAGTAATATCCCTCTAAGTCTCTCTCCAAAGTAATAGGAGGTCAGAGGCATTAGGCATATTGATACACAAATATACCAGAGCTGTCCAACCCCTGTTTTGAGGATATCAGAAAGCTACACCTACAAATAAATATTGCAAAGAACTTACCATGTATAATGAATTTTTACTTAGCACATGAGGCTTAGTGGTCTGTACGGAACAATAACTATGACAAAAAAACCACCTGAACGCAACTTCCTCTTTCAGCATCCTAATTATTCTAGCAAATACCTGGAGTTGTTCATTACCCTTGAGGAGTTAAAAATCTGTTTTGGCACCTTTTTCCCCAGGCTATCCTTTATTCTTGTCATAAAGTTCCTTCCTCACTGAAAAACTACATTTAAAAGAGCAATTTGTGACATCCTTTCTGCTTGTCTGTGTTTAGGATTTCTCATATTTCAGTCTCTTTGGTGGCACTTGGAACAGGATTTATTAAAAGACTTGGGCACAGTCCTTCTGACCAAGGCAGATGTGGTGCAAGTGTGTAGTGCCTTGCTGGTGTTTTTCGGAGTTGTTTCAGCTATTAAATAGTCCACATTGATCCATAAAATCATTCATATTACTTCTAAGCAAACCAAACGACAGTGTTTAAGTTGTTCTGCTGGAACCGTCAATATTTCAATAACAAGTTAAAAATGTAAGGTACCTACGTTGCTGTGTTTGTAAAAGAATGAGGTCGTTTTGTTTTACTGACACTTTTTTTTTTCCAAAGCTGAATCTTATTAGTAATTCAGACTAGAATATTTCAAAACAAAAAAAAAAGGGTTTTGTTTCCAAAATCCCTTTTGTGTCTATTTGTGGTCAAATGGAATATATCTAGAAGTATCATTAATATAAATGCTATATAAAAACTTAAATCTTTTCCTCACACCATTTGAGGTCTAAATAGATGACACAAAGGGGAAAGGGATGCTTTACCTCATACTGCAATAATAACCCCGTTATTTTTCCCATATGGGTAGGAAAATATGGAGTTTAAAAATAAGTGACATTTTATATACCTATTTAAAGTCTATTAAAATACTGTTCTATTTCTATATTAATTTTGTATGATAAAACACAAAATTAATGTCTCATATGCAAAGCACAAAAATTACCATAGTCCTACAAATATTTCTGCTAACAGGCAGTCTATTTCTTAAGAATACTTGTGTACCTTGTCATGTTAGAAGATGAAAGACCAGAGGCCAAAGGTAAAAGAGAATCTTATGCCTTGGAAATAATATGATTATTTGGAGTCTAATACGCTAATAATTTTGAAAATAACATAAAAATACAAGTAGTCTGAAAATAAAATTACTTATAATTGGCTTGTCTAGAATTAGCATAGTGAGATATTATTACACTAAAATTGACAAATCCCCATACAAACTTGCAGAAGGAAAAGTCCAATTTTGTAAAGAAAGGTAAATAAAATAAGCAACTTCAGATTTTTGCTTGGAGGTTTTTATTTCCTTCTGACTATCCTAAATTCTTTATCAATGAAGAGACAAACTGACATTATGCAGTGATAAATTACAATTCGCTGATCTTCATTGCTGAAGCATATTTGGAAATTCTGAGGTACAGACAGAACTTCTAAGCAGAACAATAAGATTTTTCTTACTTTTGTCAGTACTCTTCCATATAGTCACTATATAGTTATAAGAGCTAGAAAGAATTGTGTTTTTAAACAGTGTTTTTGATGTCTTCAAGATACTGACTGCCTGGGAATTTGTCTAATTCCTGAGATTATCTCAGAAAATGTCACATAAGCTGTACTGCAGAGTTGTACAGGCTGGCAACCTGAACTATAATTCTAGTTTACTAGAAAGAAAAGGTTCTTCTAATGAATTTCTGCATGTATCAGGTTAGCTTATGCAAAGGCATCCTTAATGCAAGAGTCTGGAAGAAGAAATCCAGCATAGAAGTAATTCTGATCAAGGATTTTAATTAATTCATCTCTACTTAAAATTAAGAGTCTGAATGAACTAAACCAGTATTATTGACTGAAGTTGGTTTTGACTCTTTTTTTTACAGAATTATTCTTATACACAATGTAGGTGTTTATTATAGCATTTATTTATTTCTCCTCAGATATCTTCTACTTTTCTTTAACGATCACAGCTATTAATAAAATGGTCAATTGGGTGTCCAAAATAATACATTTTATCTTAACTCTCAAGATATTAGGAAACTGATAGCCTCCAGCAATAGGATTCATCTTGCTTCCCCTTCCCTCCATAAAATTCTTTAAAACACTTTCTTGAAAAGGAGAGACTTCAGGATGCAAACTGTTACAGGTGTTTAAAGAACATTGCAGCTGTACTTTATTTCTTCCTCTTGTACATTTTGTTGTGAAATGAGGGTCATTTTTCCTAGGTTTATCATAATACCATTGGTACCTTCCCCATATACCATGTTCCCCAGGGCCAGGAGTTGGTCTTCGATGATCCCTGTGTTCCCTTCCAGCTCATGGATGGATGATTTTGTGTGTTGCCCTAACCCAGCTTTAGGCAGGTGACAGAGGGTGTTAAAAATGTCTCCTTCTTGGGCTAGTGTGGAGCCAGATGAGGCTCACCTAGATCAGTACTTTTGTGATCAAGTATGACAGAAGGCATTCATATCTGCTTAGTCCTCTTTATTTTACTCTGTCCTACTCGGGTCCATCTTGATTACATTAGGAAGGAAAACATTTTCCCAGCTTGTAGTCGACCTGAGCTGTGTAATGCTGTTAACTGAAGATTTTCTGCAAACCCAAATATTACAAAAATCCATTACAATTGAAAACCTGAACATATAAAATCCATGATCTAGATGGCAGTCAGGACTCTGGCAGAGTGCACGTGTGTTTATTCACGTGTGATTTGTCGGTGTTTTTTATTGTTTCAGAGAGTGTACTGGTATTGGAAAGAATCGTGCACTTTTAGGTTTATTGGATAAACAATTTCTACATAATGCAATACGTGAGCCCTATGTATGTATGTATGCTGTTTTGGTTTCCACATGATGTCAAAATCTGTCTTCCTCAATGTACACAAGTATTTATTGCTTATATCCTTAATAAGCAGGCAAACAATAGTTTTACCTTGGAAAGCAGATTATATTTACTAAGAGTTGAAATTCCCCCCTGAGGAATAACCAGAAACAGGAGTGCTTCTGTTGGTACCTTTTGAACAAATGTTTTGAATGCCTAGTGTGTAAGCCATGGAGGAGGGCTATATTTCTTAATAATTTTTATCTTGGGATTGTTTTGGCCGAGGAAAAGAGCTTAAGCTGGTACTTCACATTTTTCTAGACAATGTTCAGAAATAGCTTCATAAAAGCTCATCTTATTATGGTATATGGAAATAGATTTTAGATAAGTGGTTAAAATTAGAGGAAGCGAAAATCTTCTTTCATAATTTAGTCACCTGAGCAGCAGTTTTTGCTCTCCTCAGTATAATGTCCTGGTACTTCATCATCAAGAATAAATTACTATCATTCAACATACTAATTCATCCTCCTTAGTTTCCGTTTAGTGTCTTCTGTCACAACTGTGAAAAATGTCTAAAAAACCAGCATTCTAGTTGGTGCTCAAAGTGATAATATATGTAATGTGTAATTTGGGCAACTAACTTGCTAGTACTAGGTCACGTGGTGATTTTTTGATTCTTAGTTCTGTATCACCTGACCCCTTCATGTGCCAAACCATGTTAGCAGATGTTAAACTCTAGGTATGTACCTAAGTGCTTTTCTGTCTCCTTTTTCACAAGTATAACATTTTCCATAGTGACAGATGTATTATTTTATCAATATTGTAAAAATCGAAGAAAGTCATTGCCAAGAGAAAATACTTCTGATAATCTTAATTTTGGACAGTTCCTTAAAGATTCTTTTAAAATGAACCAAGAATTTTACTTTACCACAGTAATCTCTAAAAGACTTGATAATGTGCACATGGAACTGAGGGTGATGATCTTTTTGTGGTATAGAAGTTCTGGAAGAGGTGGACTACTCCATTTTATTTCAAACAAAGCTTCTATCTCTGTCAACACCTACCTGGCTTACCTCTGAAATACTTGAGACATTTTTATTTATTTCACCAAAACTAGTATTTGACCTAGATTTCAGACATTTCTATACTGCAGTGACTGATGGTTGTGAAATAGTTTGTCTTGATAAAACAAGACAAATGAAAACTAAAAAGATATGTGATTTTTCACTATTTAAAACACTAAAATTGTGTATACCAGAGAAGAGGAAGAACAAAAAGAAATAGTAAAAACAACAAATGTGCCTGGGCTATAAAGGAAAATACAAACTACTTCAGAATTAAGCTCTGAAAAAAGAAACAAACTACTTTCAAGGTAAAACATGATCAGTTTTAGAAATTATTATATCAAACAGTTATTTAGTAGAAAGCTAGACCCCATGACCCACAGTGCTTTTTCTCCAGCATGTGATGCTATTTAATAGGTAGGTTATGACAGCTTTAATAAATGTAAGCTTTATTTTCCAGGCTTGGAAATAGCATAAAAAATTTCTTATGTGAAATGTTATTGTTTAAACCAGGTTTATTAGTTCTGATGTACCAGTTATAATATATTCCTGTTTCTGGGAAGAGTATGTTGTGCATATCAGACTTCAGACTCTATATTTAAATATTTAACTATAGTTACGTTGAACCTTAAGTGGATTTATTGAAAATATTAGAACATAGTGACATTTTTCTGGTGCTATCCTGTTGATATCAGAGATCTGTAATAAAATCATCTGTCTTTTAGTGATATTGCTGATTCCAATGCAATTTTTTTAACTTCAAGCTCTGTCTTTAACTATGACAAATGTAATAGAGAAAAGGCTGGTGGGACATTACTATTAGGCACACTTTTTAAAAAATCTAAAAACTATATAGAAAGAAGTGAGAAAAAAAAATGAGAAATAGGAACAGAGAATGAACTCAAGTCACAGGCTAATGCTAATTAAGGGAATCAAGAAAAAAATAGGGATAAAGTCGTATGCAGTTGTATAATATTGTTCCAACCTTAATTTAGTGATGCATACAACCTTTGAAACGTTCAAAGTGTTCTTTCACTAGTCGTCAGATTAATTTATTTCTTTTTAGAGTATGATTTGAAACTGACTGAGAAGTAAAATAAGGAGTTGTTTGGGTTTTTTCTGCTTTTCCTTAGTTTAATTTATTAAATACATAAAACTGTCTTCTAGTGTCCTAAAATACAAAGTACTTTATGTGTGAGCTTTGCCAGCTTGGACCACAAACACTAAAAACACTTTGTCTGAAACTTGAAAGTGATGCTTCTTTCAGTACATTCATGCTCAAAATTCCACGTGCAGATGTATTATCTACAATTACTTACTTTGGCCCACAAGATACACCTGAATACACCCTTAAAGTGGCTTTTATATATTCCCTTCCAGCTGGCATCTTGTTAATTAGAATCTGTCTCCTCATGGTTACTCTTTTTCTACCCCTTCTCTTACAGTTTGATGAACTGGCCAGAGTGGTAAATTCAGAAAAATTTTATGAGCACAAGAATAATTTCTCCCGTCATGCAGGTACACAAAAGGCAGGATAGGTGACAGTACGTTTCATGTCAACCTCTTTCTGAATCCAAGGTCGTGAGAAGGATCTCTAGCTAAAAGCAGGACTAGGAGAGAAAGTGTTAAGAGGCCTTCAGGAACAGAGCCTTATAGGTAAATAATGTTATACTGAATATTTAACCTTAAATAAAATGTTTTAAGATGGAGGAACCTTACAGAATTTTTCTAATCAGAAACACCTGTTGAATAATTTTGATATAATTTACAGATAAAGTTTAATAACACATCTACTATAATATCCTTATTCATTCTGTTGGGTCCTGTATCTTGTTGCTTTTCATAATCCACAGAAAAGAAGTTTAGTCTTTATGTGTTAACAGGGGCTGGAGAGGAAGGAAGAGAGAAGTCATTGGTTGAACGCTTGGCTATGTTTTTAAATTGTGTTAAACTCATGAAAAATATTAAAAATATCAAATGACTGGCTTTTTTTTTGCTTTTTTTCTCTTTCTTTCAAACAAAATTAATAATTAATGCAACAGGTTATAAGCGAACAAGGAAAAGTGAGATCACCCTGATGAAGAGTCACAGTTAGTCCAGGATTTCTGGGGAAAGGGGATTTATGTGGTGGTCCGACTTCAACAAGGAATTTTTGATGCTATCAGCTTTCTTCTTTTACTTTCTGGAGTGGTTGTTCTGCCATAGTGTGGACATGTACATATGCAGATATATATGTAAAAGAAAATTTACTGATTTCTAAATACAATTACTGGGTTATCCAAGTTGACCTGTTTTAGCAGTATAGAAGTGCTTTACAGATTTCTCTAATGTTGTCAAAACAACAGCAAAGGCAGACAGGCTTGATTTTTAACAGCAGTAGAAATTGGGAATTCCTGTGTCCACTTATCTTTTCCATGGTCTCCTCAGAGATAGAAAGTACTCCAGATAAAGATAAAATACAACTTTCAAAGCATTGCTGAGGCTATCATGTTACTTTTTCACAGATTTAAATGTATATTAATGGAACAAAAAAAACCCCCATGAACTCCAACAGGTTTTCTGGAATTTATTATCTTCTTAGTTCTATAAACTTTGCAAACCATTTAAGTTTCAGTCTCCTGGTTTATAATATCACCTAAATTCTTTAACAGAATTGTTTTCCAGGAACTCACTGTATATCATTTATTAGCGTACGTAGTGTGTATGCTATAGTTATGACATTTGACAAGAAAACTTGTATTTCTAAATGCTTTGAGACCGATGATGGTATTAATTTTTTTAGCAGGTTAATTTAATGACTTTTAAATTGAATCTGACATATAATTTATATGTAGTATTTCAGTAGCCTGCACTGTGTATGTACTGTATCTGTGTACCACCAGAGCTGTTCCCGTGATGCAGCATTCTTTTGGGATGGCTAAACTCAACAACTACTCTATCTTTCTTAGTATATAATTTTTATTATTTTTGTTTTACCTCTTAGGATTTGATACCAGTATTTTGCCAATTTGCAAAGACTCCCTTGGCTGGATGTTTAATAGGCTTGATACGAACTATGACCTGTTGTTGGACCAGTCGGAACTCGGAAGCATTTACCTTGACAAGAATGAGCCATGCACCAGGGCGTTCTTCAATTCTTGTGACACATACAAAGACAGTTTGATATCTAACAATGAGTGGTGCTACTGCTTCCAAAGACAGCAAGGTAAAAGATGAGAACAAGTTGCATATGTATATGACTGACCTTTTTGTTGGGCTTCATCTTTTTTTTAACTTATTAAGAAGATTACAGTAAACTACAAGCTCTTAAATGCTGTACAATGAATTTGTGTTAAGGTTTTTGACCTATGGTGAATACCTAAAATGAAATTAAAAAATCACAAACAAAAAACCCCAGCCCAAGCTAAATGGAAACACTTGCTAAAAATTCAAGTATTCTAAATAAAGTGCAAAACAGCAACAAATGCTTTTACAACTATATTGTTCCTTGTGCCAACATCCAATACATATGTAGAGGAGAGAGATCAAAATAAAGAACAAAATTACTTAAATTCTTTCACAGTCTACTTTGCCTACATTATAAAATAAACTTTTTTTATTGCTAATGTAGAGTATCTTAATGTTCTGTGAGCCTAATAAAATAGTTGAATGAACATTATGGATAAAGTTATTTCCAGTCATTTGGACCTAAAACTGGTAGATTTTTATTGCCTAGTTAAATATCTTGTTAATGTTCTGATGTGATTTGGTTATACAAATAAACATGACCTGTAAGCATTATTTCCTGAGGAGTATAAAAAATTTTAGACGTAGGTGAGACATCAAATAATTTATATGATCAAACTAGTTATAATGTATCAAGGAATTTACTCATTAGATATTGTCTAAAATTGGTCAGAATTGCCCCTTCACTTTTCTTACTAACATGAGGGAGTTTTTTTAAAGGATAAATAGCAACCAGGGTTTAAATTTCTTCTGCCAGTAGAGGAGATAAAACTGATTTGGTGGAAAGTTTGCAAAGGCAATTCAACCTTTTTGAAAATTTTAGTATCAGTTTTTAAATCTCACTTATACCCTTAAAACTCTCATAATAAATTCCCATTAGCAATCAACATGATTCTGATTTCTGTGGAAATAAAGGTTTTTATCATGCCACATCTACCAGTTTTAAATCTATATAAAAATAAAGCTGTACTTCTATAGATAAATACTGAATAGCAGATTTCCTTGGTAAATTTCTAGTTATAAAGTTAACATTTAAATTTTCAAAACACCTTGTTTGTTTCATAGTAGAACAATAATTTTGGCTTTTATCTTATAAGCATGTATGTACTGCTAACAAAATTAGCAAATTAAAAATAACCCATCCCAGAAGTAAGGTAGTTCTTAAAGAACATAACATGTTTTGTTCAGTTGTCTTTGAAATAAAAAAAACTACCACCACAATAATTTCAGCTTAATATATAAACAACCTTACACTTTGGAGGGCAGCATAATTCTTTTCAGTTGCCAGAGGAAGTACAGCACATAATATGTGGCCTAATATGGTCCAAGGTTTTTCTACCAATTTTATATCGTGTACGTACTACATAACCAGGGCATTAAGAAAACCCTTCCATAGATTAGTTTCAGGTAGTTTTGCTTTCTATAGCCTATAAACTCATCTTGTCTTAAATATTTGTTCAACATACAGCTAGAACCTGAGGATGGTATTGTAAAGACTGCTCTATATGCTACAGAATGTTATTAATGGTATGCCAGCAGATCCGACTTTCAGTGACACTGATTCTCCACATTGCAGAATCCAACATTATCAAGCTTTCCTTCCCTTTTTTACCAATTTCCTTGCTGTCTTGATAATGGTGTTGAGATAAGGCACTGATTTTTAACAGATTAGATAGCATATAGTAAAAAAGATGTGTCCTCAACATTGTTAAATGAAGTGAAATGTCAATTTTGTCAGTCCTTGCAGATTAGACATGCCCTTCATCCTTCCAAATTAGCGCTGTCATCAAAATCTATATTCTCCTTTTTAGGTGTAAGGAGAAAAAAAGAAGCTTATCATCTTTTTTTCATGTCTTAGTATTAGCTCTTGCACAACGGTTTGAGTCCTAACTCCTGGTATTAGTAACCCACTGAATTCTTTATTCGTAGTTTGCAGTGTTGTGCTAAAACCTTGAAATATGTTCATGTTTGGTTATGTTTTACTTGATTGAACAATCTAAATAAGGCCTTTAACTAAGCCTTTGCTATTAATAGCAAAGGGATGGCAAAGTAGAGAAATTCAGTGGCTTCTTTCTGATGTTTATTAAAAGAAGTTGATATTAACAGAATGCTTCGAGCCATGCAGAGCAGCTCCCTGTATTCATTGAGTTTAGTAGCTACTTTCTGGGCAGATCAACGGTTTTACAACAGTGTTCTTGATTAACAGTGTTCAAAAGTGAATACAAAACTTAGTCAACAATATGTATCAAAATGGGATAGCAATTTCATTGTGCTTTTTGAAAGCACATTGTATTGCTTAAGTCATTATCTGAGAAGCCCTCATGGTCTTTGATCTTAGCTTCATGATGCAAGACAGTCGGGATCAGACAAGTACTTGCAACTCTTCTTCATTCTTTCTTTCTGCTTGAGATATACCATGATGCATTACACTGCACTAGACGCATTACTGCACATTGCTCACAACTTCTAGTCAATATAAGCAACTTCCTATGAAGTCAGATCCTTCTTGTGGAGAAGATGATCTTCCTATAGTAGCTGTCCCGCCTTGACTAGTGCTTAAATACTTACATACATCTCAGTGATGCTCATTGCATTTTTTCTTGTCTTATTCTGCTTTAAATGTAGTTTAGTATTTCTGAGATATATCCAAGAAACTATAATGCATTTCTGCAATACTTTAAAATCTGCACTTTTCCGGTGCTCTTTGCAAGTCTTCCTGTGTGCTTTGGTTGCTATTGCCCTCAAGTTTCAACAACAATTCATGTAAGTGCTTCAGTGCCCATCTCCAGAACTTTGTTTTCTTAGTTGTTTGATGCTAGTTTGTCACTTTAGTGCTTACCTAAATGCTGAGGCCTTTGCAATGTCAACCTTTTAATAGGTTGATTTTTTTTTTGCCAGTAATTCATTATTATTGTAGCGTTGCTTTGTTGCATCACTGAATCAGAGTAGAAGAGTACCCAATTCTACTGGGAATATTTGTGCTTAGCACCTAAGTATTTCTTTACTGCAGGCCTCTGCATGAATCTATTAGTCCAGCACTTTTCTAGGTGGATTTTCTTACAGACTCTCTGTCTGTCATGCCTAGAAGACATCATCATGACTAAAAACAGTCCATCTTACAGATGAATAATAATTATCATGATTCATATTTTTCAGTCTTCAGATTGCAAGGACTTCAAATATATTTATAGATGGTTGTAAAGGAAGGTGTATCAAGATAAATGATGATCATCAATGAGATCCCCTGAAAGAATTCTTGAAGTCTAGTGTTGATGCTTCTGATCCCTAAAGTAAAAACCTTGGATGTCCAAGAACAATTACAGTGCTTGACCACAAGCACAGGCAAGACATAACAAGGCAGGCTAATCTGCAGTGGACCATGTTCCAGAACCTAGGGGCTCTGCCAAATATTACCTACTTGATATGTGGAAAATCACTGTTTTGTATTTGAGTAAGATGGAGAATCTTGGAAAGCTGGAGGCTCACTGTGCAGGTAACAGCTCCTTCAGACGTGTCTGTAAAAAATGAAAGACATTCTTTATAAAATCTACTAGTTTTACTCCAGTTGCTCTGTTAATGTGCCATTTTGGTAAACCAAAGCTTAGTTGTGCTGTCCTGGAAGCACCTCTTGACACGACTGGATATTGATGTCTCAAGGGCCAGTATAAATAACATGGTGTGCATGAGTACTTGTAGCACTAAAGAACTGTGGATGGCTGGTGTTACATGGTTCATGAATCACTCATAATAATGCAGTGATATTATCAGAAAGACAATTCCTTCCACGTCTATGGAAGTAGATTAGGAATGAAGATAATTAGGTACATTGTTTGTATTCAGGTTATCATAAAGACTGATGTCAGATTAATTGCTATTTCAAAGGAAGCCACCACACTGATTTTTGTAAAGGGATTTTTTCTTCTTGGCTCAGGACTGCCAGAAATTGTCCTGTGACTCTTCTTTTTTATTGAAATAAATTCAGAAATCTTAAAGAAAGCTTTTCAAACTTAGGAACTAACTGGAAAATAAAGAGGGAAGCACTATAATTTGGGGAAAGAAGAAAAAGGATATGCTATAGACCAAAAGGAGATGGTTGAACTTCTAACCTTCTCTTTGACAGTTTTTAGCAACAGAGTGATTTAGTATTGTTAAGAGTTTTTGCTGCTTTTATCTTGAGAAGCAAAGCTTAAATGTGAATCTTGAAGACCTAACTTCTGAGAAGAAGAGAGTTTTGGGTAAGTAACTTTCTCATGTTGCCATGTTACCTCTTGGTTAGTTGTATTCCTTTTTGTAATTATGTTCATCATTCATCCATGGCTGGGCTTCGCGAACGAAGATTTGAGAAGGCTCTATCCACATTTGTTACAGGCACGTGTAATTATGTAACCAAAGATTTATAGCTGTAAATGAAATTTTTTTTTCTTTAGGCATAGTTGATAATTTTTACTTTTCCACATGTTAGTGCTCATGTGTTTAGATCTGTGTTTCCAATTTAGGATTTTTTTCCATAGAACAAAATAAGTGTATTTTTCCTGTTTGACTAGTTCTTCTCCTTCACTGTATTTCCCATCTCTTTGGAGGATAGGATAGACTAGACTAGACTAGATGGAAAAGGTTCTGTAACATAATCTGACTGTTAACCTAACACTGCCAAATCCACCCCAGTCCTAGATCCTTCTAGCCTATTGATACTTGTGTATTAAATTACTGTCATTTATTAGATTAATGATTAATGGAAAATACCTTTGTTTTAAGAAATAATTGATCCTCAGAATGTTGTAGAATTAAAAGTTTTAACTCTTTAAATATCAGGAAAGGCAGAAACCTTAGTTTTGAAAAGTAATGAACATCTCTGGCAAATAGCGATCATGATCATCATCAAAGCACTTCTTACAACAAAAAAAATAAAACTTTATGTAGCCTCAGCAAATACTCAAAGACTAAATTCTTAAAACCCAGTACCCACCCAGTGATGTGAAATCCCAGTGATTTTTCAAGAGCACACACAGAAAATCGGTTGGTTATCTGGAAGGACAACTGAAAATTTGTTTTGGCACTGAGACTCCTGTGGACAGTACTTTGAAAGTGGAACTTACTTTTAAAGTCTTAACTCTAAAAAGAATCATCATAGATTTAGTGTGAAAAACCTGGCCCACTAGAGTTGAGGCCACTGGAAATGTTTATAAGCTTCTTTAAATGTATTGGATATGTAAATGATATATAAAATGTAGAGCCAAGAGAAATTAACAACCTGCTGTCAGTAAGGGGCTATTATGGTCTTCTAGTTTTTATTTACTCTCTTAGAAAAGAGCTCATGAATAGTACCAAATGCCAGCCAAGAGGCTCTGTGTTTACCAGGAATATATTTTTGATCCACAGTTCATCTAGGCATTTCTCACCAGAGTGCCCTGCAGGGACTGGGTTCTGGTCATACATGCGTTCTTCATCAGTAAGCTAGGCCAGTCTTACTCGTCTTTAAACTACCTCAGAAGGCTTTTTTCTGTTTGCATGGAAAAAAAGGGCACCTACGTGGCAAAGCTGTATTATAAATTGTCGGAGTCTGCCAAAATGTAAAATGTATTTAATATTCATAGAATATGAGATTTTGTCTGGGAACAGTATAAGCTAAAGACATATGTGAGTAAAATCAGTAATACAAATGCTGATTCAGAATGGGAAATGCTGTTGTGCTAATGGTCTAATGTAGTACACGATGTCAGTGTTCAGAGATTAATTAGTACTTTGTTGTCTTTGATTCTTTCATGTATTCAACAGTAAGGTATATACATTCACATCTTATTTTCTTCCCATTCATGGGGCATACTGTGATTTCCTTTTATGGACAGTAGAAAATTAAATTTTTCAGAACTGGATTAGGCTATAACTGAAGAATGGAAAACTGAATTTTAATACCTATTCTACCTCTTAGAGCCATCCGCATTTTGGCCAACATTTTTAAGTTGGTTTGCTGAACATGGGGCTTTGTATCTTTAAGACCCAGTCTTAAAGTGTTGCCATAGAACCACAATCTTGCAGACTTCCAGTGAAGTAAAAAAATATTTATTTTCTTAGTGTATTATGTAAAATACAAAACTTGGGCATGACTTCTAACAAGGACAAAAGGGAAGAAATTGAAAGAGCCATCCTTTTTCTAAGCAGTACATGAAGCAAGCTTCACAGTTGCATTTTGATTTTTGTGGACTGATCAAATAACATGTGATGGACTTAATACTTTGGTCTAGCATTCCTTGATCCTCCAAACTAGTGACTAATGCTCACTTAGAGGTGAGTTAACTGGGAGTGGTCTTCCGCACAAATCCATGGTGGTGTGCAGATTCATAATTCTGGAGCTGTAGCAAGGTGCAGTAATTCTTTCATTTCAGATGTGTGTGTTTCTTAAGATCAGTAGTTAGAGTGACCTTAAAGTGTCATGAACTGTGAAAACTTAGTCCTATGCTTTCTGTCCTAGATACAGTGTAATCTGTTTAACATTTTTATGTCGTTTTAGACCCACCTTGCCAGACAGAACTCAGCAACATTCAGAAGCAGCAAGGAGGAAAGAAGCTCCTAGGTGAGCCATAGATCATTCTTTTGAAGGTTTTATTGCTTACATAAATAAGCCTAGTGAAACAGCAACGTAAAATCAATATTAATCCAGCGAAGATAGACCGCAGTAAATTTCAGCTACGAAATTTATGAAATTTTTGAAAGCTATTAAACTTAGTTTTATTACCTTACCTACCAAAAGATCTTACATCTGTTTTATTACCCTGATAGAAGGTACGTTTTCACAGTTATAGAGGGGACAGTCTAAGGCACTCCTAAATTAGTATCTCTGCTGATCCTTTGACTGTAATATTCTTTAAGTAATTGAAATCTTTGCTGTAAATCAGCTTATACTGTATCAATATTACTGAAGTGTAAAATCTTCCTTTTACCATTAGCCACTGTATAAAAGCTACAATAAAAGGCTTGACCCAAAGCAGTCAAAACTGTATTTCTGCTAAGGATGATTTCTAAAAAGAACTGTACACTTTCACATGAAAGTGTCCAAATGAAAACCAGTGGATTATTCAGCCTTAGACAAGTCACTGCCTCACAAAATAAGTCCCTCTTTTACGTATAAATGCAAATTTAACACTGATTTTTTTTTACAGTTGGTGGTGGTGTGTTACAATGCATTTGTCTTCTGTGGTGAAATAATTAAATATTACTATGTAACTAAGTGGTTTGTAAAATACATATTAAATACAATTAACTTCTTTTAGCAAATTGTTAGTCCAGGAAGCCTGGCCCTTACTATTCAGACCTCTTTGTACTCCGCAGATGATAGAACTTCCCATTCAAGAGTGGTTTCTACATTTGAGCCTTTTCCCCAGAATACAGTGAATATCTTGACCAAGGCATTCAGGAAGAAAGGAATATGTATCACAGGATCAACAAAAAATTTAAAGAAAGATTGCTCACTTTATTTCTTGAAATCAATCCAAGACTGCTATGCGTTATTTTCCCTCCCACATTTGATATACTGAGTCACTTTCTGCTAACTGAATTTAGTAAAAGTAAACCAGTCAGTGTAGAGTCTGGAATGATGAAACAGCAAAAGGTAGTTGCTTTCAGCTATAATTGTTATGTTGGCCAAGGGGCAGATTTTAATACACTCATTTACTACATATCTATGTGTCGCAGGGCAGTACATCCCCTTCTGTGATGAAGATGGGTATTACAAACCAAGTCAGTGCCATGGAAGCATAGGGCAGTGCTGGTGTGTTGACAGATACGGTAATGAGGTAACAGGATCCAGAACAAATGGTGCAGCAGAATGTGGTAAGTTAAAATCCCTTTGTGGTATTTGATTTAGAGGTGCTATTCCCTTTGATTGCCAACCAGGTTAAATTTCTTCAGTAAGAACAGATGTGGGACCCAACTACATGGATTTTGATGCAAAAAATATCAGTGCATAATTCGTTATTGTTATTACTTCATTATTTTTTGGAACTTCTGTCACTGGGGTCAGCTATTAATAGACTCCTTATACGTGCTTGGCATAGTGTCTATAAACCCAGGAAAAGTTAATTTTCTAGAGTAGAATTAGATAAGCCCCAGAATGTTCGATGGAATTCCTTTGGGTAATCAGCATGCTAGTGAATTCAATTTGACTTTCTTTTCAGTTTATATTTGAGGGAATTACCAAAAGTTTTTAAAATCTTCCCTTATTTTTCCCTTCTGTACAGCACTGTGCAACTTCTTCCAAGAATTCCTATGTCACCTTTATTTGCTGTTTATTTGATTAAAAGATGAAAAAAAGTATTTCTCTTTTTTTTTTTATAGTCATATATGACTCCTTTTCACTTCTTCTGCAACAAAAGAACATAGCCTGAAGCAGAAAGTAAATTGAACACAGTATTTGAGATACATGCTCAGGCCTATTGTCCATCTGATCCAGGATCCTTTCTAAATAAATGGGCAGTTTGATAGATATGTAAGAACTGAACAGTAGTCAGTAGTCCTTACTGTCATCTGTAAGTTGAACTTAATTTTTTTCAGTTGTTCCTAGCGTTCATTATAGTTCTACAAATCTGTAAAATTTGTCTCCTTTTGTTAACATTGAGGAATTCATTAACTTTTGAAATTTATTTCTTTTATGACAAAAAAATCTTCTTATTATTTGTATTTTATTTTTATGTCACACGTTGTAGTTGTCCTGGAAGTAAATATTCTGGTGTGCCTTTTGTATGCTAATGTAAAATATACTATAAATATGTAGTGTATCTTGTGAGTCTTTTCTATAACTATCATACCTTTTTAGCTGTCGATTTAGAGACTTCAGGTGATTTTGCCTCTGGCGATTTCCATGAATGGGCAGATGATGAAGATGATGAAGATGAACTAATGAATGATGAAGATGAAATTGAAGATGATGATGAAGACGAAGGAGATGATGATGTTGATGATGACGATGATCATGATGGATATATTTGATGATATTAGAGGGTCCATGTATTGTACCTTTCTAAGTTTCATGAGATGACATTTCATAAAATCCCTTTGCTCTCTGTGATCAAAAGGGTACTAACAAATATGTATATTTTGTATGATTATTTCAAACATTGCAGCTGGAGTCATAGACTTTTTTGTTTAAATAAGAATAATTATATTATGTGCTTTTGAGTTTTTAAATGCCGTTGCGCTGAAGAAAACATATTGGGAATCTAGCCTGAAGACAAAAATGTATATGAAAATATAAATGTGCAAAACACAGTATAAAGACAACCATTCTCTTTAAAACTCTGGTGAAAAGATATTTGCCCTTACTTGGAACTGTGCATGTCCTCTTCAGAACACATACCATAACTCCAGTTCTGTCAGTGTTTTAGGCCTTGAAGTCTTTGCAGGTTGTCCATTTTATAAATCAAAAGTGTATTGCAGTACAAAAACCTTGATGCACAAGTAGCATCTCACCAACCTTTAATTAACCAAAGGTATGGAGAAAAATTATCAGGAGGGAAGACTAAAACAAAGTCCTCCTTTGAGTTTTCTTTTGTAGTTACATTTTTATTAGGGGATGACTAGATTACTGAAAGAATTTTTCAAAAGCAGTAATATGGACAAGCACCAATTCTGTAATTCTAAAATTTTCTTGTCCTTATTTTTTTTTCTTTTCTTCATGTCAAGACAGTATAAACTTTATCATTATTTACTCAAACATTGTTTCACCCTTTGTTGTTTCTCTGTATTTCCCTCTAATCAGATTAGCATAAAATACTTACATGGGGAAAAATATTTGCTTAAAATTGTATTACCTTTATACATGACTGTATTTCAGAGTATTGTCACTTGACCCAAGGTAGTTTTTAATAAATGTATAATGATGTTTTTTATTTTCTTAATTCAGGAAATAGTTTCGCTTTTTATCTTAATTCATGTTGTTTTCTGTTACTAGTGCAGAAACTTAGAGAACGTATTGTAAAGGTGCCTTGCAAAATAGAAATAGAGAGGTTTTAGCATGCATACCAGTATAGGATATTAGGCAATAGGTAAGCACACCCAATTACCAAATTAATACCAGTATAGGTACTGCTGCTGGAATGAAGAAAATGGATTATTTTAATTTTTTTCCTATTATTATGTAATTACCATGTGGACTAGATTATACTTATTGTGTAGAGTAGCACTTAAGATTTGACTGTAGAGAAAATTACTTTAATCACTGTATTTATGTTAGCATGTTAATTAATTGTGTAGACATTTTGGGACTCCATCATCTTAATTCATATCCTATCTGTTGGGTTTTGCCCACAATAAAATTGACATGACCTGTATAATGTGTTACTACAGGTTGTAGTTTGAAAAATGGATCACTGGTTTCCCATTGTTTATTAAAAGGAAAATCAGTTTCTTATTTGAATTAATTTCTACACATTAAATACTAAATCTAATGTTTATTCTGTGTAATATTGAAAAGTATAATGCATTTTCTTTTCTACTGTTTCTGTATAGTTTGCAAAATAAAGACTGTTGTAGCCAACCCAGTATAGCCCATTATTTTGACTTTTTACATAATCTGAAATTTTAAATCGGCAAGAATTCCATGTTTCAATACATTTTATTTATTAAAATATGTATTTATTTGAATAAAACCATTTATTAATGTTTTATTTCCATTAAGAACATTTGACTAGGGCAAAACTCATAGCAAGCTTTCGTTTTTCTGTAATTTTCTTGGTTTTTCTATGGCTTTGTTATGTACTTTTATGACATTGTCTTCATTATATAGTAAAGAGAGATATTTCTTTTCAAACTCTGTCATAATTTGTGGGGCATAGTTGTATTATTTTCTTAAATAAAAATAGTTAAGAGTTTATGATTCTGATAGTGGGATTTTGTTAGAGAGCAGTTTCTTAGCACTGAAATTAACTGATATAAAAATTGGTTTTAAATAAAGAAGCTAAAGAAAAAGCGTTGTCATTATTGGCTGATGCAGCAAGTACTGTGTGGAGGGTTTTTTTATGTGATAAATGGTCATTAGATGACAAACTAAAAATGCATTTTGTTAAAACTTGTGATATTAGGAAAATTAAAATGTGGAAAGAAAATTCATAATATCTTTAGTCTAATAGGATTGCAGTATGAAGACCTTTCTGAAAACAACTGTCATGCAGAAGAGCATGAAAGTAGTTTATATTCTTTCTTCCCTGAAAATTCCCCACTGAATTGGAAGAAGAGGGAATATGCATGCATTTCAGTCCCTGAGCATCAAAGCTATCTATCATAAATTCACAAGTAAGTTAAGATAGCTAAATTTACTAAAGAACAGGGACAATGGAGATTTGGGATAATTTTGGTCATTTTTGTGGTCTAAAACTAAAACAACAACAACAAACACTTGAATTATTGCTCATTCATGAGGAAAAGCCAGAGAAGATTGACAGTGTAAGTCTTCCTTTGAAAAGATCCTTTATTTTTTTAAAAAATAGGTAACTGTCTATGGATTAATACTATGGCATTGCTTATCTTTCATAATACCAGATGAAATGGAAACCACTGAAGCATTAAAGAAATGCAGGAAATCAGGAACGGGTAGAACAAATAAAGGCAAAGGCTTTAACTAAATGGCTAAATACTTAAACCATTCAGAAACTTTTTCCTTTTTTCATTAAAGGCAAAAATTTGCACAGACATCTGTCCTCATGACTGCAGTCATGCAGAAAGCAGTAGGGAACCCTTGACTATTTTTATATCGTCGCAATCATTTGTTACTTTTTTCTTGATCTTGTAGTTCTGCACATGTATTTATAGATATGCAAACATAGTGGTATAAATTTGGAGATTTTCAGACACAGTGATTAATCCTTGTGCTCTTCTAAGGATGTGTGGAATTATAATTCTCAGTTTCATTGAAAAGTAAGAATACCAACCTCAGTGCAATAAATTATGTTATAGTTTTTGAAGGGAATATTTCAGGTCAAGCCACAGATATGCTTAGTTTAAAAGCAAATGAATTAGTGTCATTAGTTTGCTTATACAAAAAACTGGATTATTGTACAAGACTCTGGAAGATGGACAGACCATACCAATAGTAGAAAGATTTTTACCTGTTTTGTGCACATGGACAAGAATGGATTTCCTTTAGTATTATTTTAAAAATCCAGTGCCCAGGTGGAATAACAAAAGTTTTTCAGGAACTGGATTAATTTTGCGCTTCATAGGAAATTAAAAAATACCTATATTTACAGATTCTTCATTAGAGCAGTGTATATATTTCTAATTACTAAAGCTTTTGAAAATTGGATTTAAATAAAGCTGTGGCAGCACAAATTTATTTGAAATACAGTAATCCTTTTTACTGTTTTTCCACTAATCCAAATATATTAGTCGCAAATCATTGACAATTTCATTTCAGTTAGTGCAGTGGACATTAAGGTAGTTTGTCAACAACTTTCTCTGTGAAGAAAGAGATTGGAATTAACATGAGGAAGAAAATAAGGTATTGGAAGAATCTTTAACTTAACCAGTTACCACTGGGTGAGTAATTAAAATATCAAGTTTTAAAAAACTCAACCCACTCCTGAAGGCAAGTACAATACTGGACATGCTAAATTGATAGAGTAACCCTTTGTTATGACTAGATTGCTGCTAACACAGTGTCACTGTACTCGCTGTAGAGGGTGGGTGCACTTTGCTAATTTGTTAATTCATCCACTTACATGGCAGTAGAAATTACTCTTTGAAGTCAAGGAACATAGCAAGAATGGGAAAAAATGTTGCCTAGCTTAAATGATGACATCTCTGCTTGAATTTTTTGTTGTGTTTCAGGTGCTAACTGAACCAAATCCTGAAAAAGAGACTTCTGCACTGTATCTGTCCTCTTGAAGGTGAGTTTTACAAGTGAAATGTGTGTGTCTATTTTTAAAGAGAATCTCCATATTTTAATGTTAGTAATAATGCAAGACATTTTTCATCTTTTCACCATCTTTCCATAAAACTCTGTAGAAAAGTTTGATTAAAACCTCAAACAGGGATATGTACAAAACTCATGCTTGTGCCTCTAACAATTTTTGACCAAGATGGTTGAAATTCATCACTTAAAATCAAGATGGACAGGGAGATTGCCAGTTCTCCCCTTCTGCCAGTAACATTCACAGCTGCTTTCTATACTCTTGGAGTATTCTGCAGTCTACTGAATTTAAAAAAAAAAAGTATTAATACACATCCTTCCAGCTCTGTTCATCATGTCATTATCCTGCTCATCAGGCAAATGCAGTTTTGAAAGAGCCAGCGGTACCAAGCACAAAGCACTGAAGATCTGCCCTATAAGTCTTGCTATTGACATCAGATACCCATTTTTAGGAAGACTCTCAAATTCTTTTACCTTGTCATAGTTTATTTACTTCACAGACTTTAACATAGTGACATGTGTTGGTGAGGTTAAGTTGTCTGCTGGACTTTGGTTTCTGTGAAGAAGAGGAGGTTAGGTATCTTTTGATGCAAATGTAATGCTTCTGATTAATTTCCATGTGCCTGAGGAGCTTGGAGGGCACAAGAAGATTTATCAAGTTTGGGGTGTTAGAATAGAGTAGTGGTTATCAAAATACTTTGTTAATTTTGTTTGAAAGCTAGCAAAGGTAACTCAGCTTTTCTTCTCTTTCAAAAAACATCCAACAATAACAATCTGTAGGGAGAGTCCAATTTTGCAGCCCTAATGCCATGATTCTTTTTCCTTATTTTTTTGGAACAATACAGTTCTTGAAAATGTACTGTAATTCTAAATTGATTGGGCTTGAGCATTATGCAAAACTTCTTCAGGGCTTGTTCAATTTTATTACACTTCCGTAATAAATTCCATTAATGCACATTAATTCCATTGTGATGCGTTGATATTAAGGAATTGAAACATGCTTTAATTCAAAATCTGTTGGGTGAAGTTGTTTATTTGTTTGCTAATGTAAGCATTCATTATTAAAGGAAACAAAATCTTGAGATGATTTTACAGATGCCATCAGTATAAATCCAAGCCAAATCCCCCAAAGTAAAAAATTACTGTAAAAACCATGTTTGGTTCCTAGGAGGCATACATTTTAAAATTGAGGTTGAAATGGTTAAAACTGTCTTAAGAATTCTTATTGCTCTAACATCTGTGGCAGCTGCCTGAGAAATACAGTTGTATTTACAGGGAAGTTTATATATTGATTTTGTGTTGGGAAGTTTTCATGTTTGTTTAGTGTGATGAAGATTTGTGCAAAACTGATGTCTCTGGACTGTGTTGTTGTGATTAATTGTCACCAAATGGTTGTCACAAGTTTCTAGGTTAGTGTAACTCAAATGAGAGTGTGCATAATGTGAAATGACGCCATAACAGCACAAGATGTTGGTACCAGTCTGTGTTTCTTCTTGTGCAAGTGATCTTGCTTCCCTCAATTGCCCCATATGATTGGAAACATAGACTAGTTTCCAATGAAGGAAGTCAAATGTTGAGTAGGACTACTGCCTTCAGCAGTAAGAGCTCTAGGATCTGTCACTAGAAATCTTGCCAGAATATAGGAAGGAGGCTTCTTTGAAGACACAGCAGCTTAAAATGCATGGTTTAGATGAGACTGATAACTCTTAATAATTTTGTAAGGAAAGTCTACCACTAGTTTTAATTTATGCCTTGAAAATGTACCTGAATATAATCTTTTCTCACAGGAAGACAATTATTAATTAAAAATACTCAAAAAACAACCCAATGTAGTAATGCTATAAGCGAGGCAAGTTAAAAGGAAAGGAAGGCAGGAAAAAAGTTAGGATGTGGCAACATTGGGGCTGCATCTATGTATTTGAGTAGCTGACATCTTATCATTGAATAAAAAAGTATAAGGATTCTAAATTCATTATTCATGCTACTCTTTCCCCTCATAATTTCACCACACATGTTTTTATTAGGCTATATATAGCTATATTATAGCATATAATTCACATCAGAAATTACATGTGAGTGCTGAGTTCAGTTCCCATAGTGGCATCAAGGCACAAGGTATCTGTAGGAGTTGCACCATTGACCAGCCCAGAAGCTGAAGACATGTTACTGACACATTAAATAGTTCTTCAGAAGTAGCTTTATAGCAGATGTTTGTCCCGATGTAATCTAGTACATCCATTACAAATGCTTGCCTGACTCTGTCCAAGGAGTTGTCCAGTTGTTGTTTATATAAACGGTAATTTAGATTCTGATGTTAGAGTGGAGTAATGACACTAATAGTTGTATATCTTGTCCACTAAGATAGCTTGATTTTTATGTAGTAGCAATGGCATTACTATTTTATCTCTCTGCACAGTAACTTTCATTTGAATCAGCAATACTGGCAGAAAAAGCACTGCCATCTAAGTATATTTCCTGTATCAGTTTTGTAAAGACAAAAAATTTCAGTGCTGACACAAGGTATGTCTTAAGGTCAAACAGGTAGTGAGTATTTACAATTCACTCCTATGATTCATAGATCTGACTTTCACTGCTAGCTGCCTGGTTAACCATTGTCTGGCCATACTTAGATTTCAATTATGAGAAAGCGAGTGAAAGAAACTCTTCTTTTTTTACCCTTTCAAGTCTGTTACTATTAATAAGAGGTCAGTTTGTTTTAAATTCTCTCCCACTCCACTGCTTCTTGAATACCATTACATAACAATAGGGAGAAAGGGCCTAATAATCTTCAATAGCAGGAATAAAATCGCACAAAATTCCTGTTATTTGATGCTGTACATGTGTAGGTCTCTTTCTCCATGCAGACAGGAACCTTGCTGTGCAGCCCCCATCTCCTCTGACACAACAGAGGGAATGTCATGAGCAGTGCAGGGTTTTGGAAGCCTCTTCTGGCAGGCACAGCTCATCTCTGTACTTGCTACCCTGCCCCTTTGCAGCTGATGTGGTTTTGCTGAGACCTGACCGCAAAGGGTTCAGCTGTACCACAGATTGAGTTATTTGCTGAAGGGAAATTGCATGTGCCCGAGGGGTTTATGGTAGTGCTCTGCTGATGCCGAGTGTGATGGAAGAAAGGGAAAGATTTTTCTTTTTTTGCATAGTGAAGTTATACAGACTGGATAGTCCCACAACAGTGGCTTCTATAAGCTCTGTACTTCATAAAAGACTTTTGCTCTTTCAGGTGTGTCAACTTTCCATTTCTCCTGGTTGGACTATAAGCCCGGAATAGCTAGCTGCTTTTCCCTACCATTTTATCTGTCTCAAAAAGAAATAAATATTGTTCTCATGAGATTCATTTCTAATTTTAATTCTTAACTTCACTTTTAAAGTGTTCTTGGTCTAGCTGTTGTTAAAACGGCAAACTACCAGGGGGGAATTATGGAAAATAGTAATCTAGTGAGGGTGAGAAAGCCCCACACTGCTCTTCCTCCACCTTACTTTATCTAAAGACTCTGTTAGTTTTGTGATCTTTATCTTTATCAGTCTGTAGCCAATATTTTATCCCATACGTCTGGGATTATACCCGCTCAAACATCTGTGAGTTGCCAAAGCTACATTTTTCTCATGGGAAGAAATTCCAGTCACTCTCCCTCTTAAGACAGTGATTCCAATGCATAACTCTAAACATGTGATTTATTTTTTTAAGTGTTTGTGTGTGTTATTATGCTGCAGGATCATTTCTTCCATTCCCTTGAGTTCTGTAGGACTAATTTCACATGCCACAAAAGATAATCATCAACTCAGTATAAAAATACCAAAACATTGAACCAAAGGTACTGATATCCACTCTAGCCTTGCCTTTACCTTGTAGAAGGCCATAATAGCTGTTATTTAGTAAAAGGCATTATGCCTAAGCAGTTCTATCTAGCAGACACTGCCTGGCAAAAACTAAGAAGCGAAACAAATATAAATGATTAATTGTTAGATAATAGCTACTGTTTCTGTTTGTCCAGTACAATAACATGTTCTTCAGTGCATAGTCTATTTGTAGTGGTAATCTGAGCCCTTCTCTCTGAATCTTACCAGACCAGGTACTGTTTTTAGGCAAGGTACTATCATTTCTCCCCTAAAATAAATTCAGAAGGTCAACACATGGATTATACATGCACAAAAAAACCCTCCAACAGCCATTAATTACAACTGTAAGACTGACTTTTTTTTTCCTATTAATTCCTGTTATTGTGCTTCTAGACATTGCTCAGGTGTCTTGTTTCAAAAAGTAACTTCCAATCTTTTTTGAACTATGAAAGCATATAGCAGATCCTGACTTTCCTTATTGAAGCTGTTGGAAAGAACCAAAACAGAACTTTTTTTACGGATCCTTCCTGTCCTACAACTCATCCTTCAAGTGGCATCTTCTTAGCAGGCTCATGAAGCAATCAGTACATGCTCTGAAGAATTGGTCTTGACTACAAAGAAAGCAGGTATGACTTTCAATACCTTCTTACTTTCAATATCTTCTTACTTTACTAAACTGTAATATTTTGTTCTCATTTTTAAATGTGAATTTAGTGGCAAGACTTTCATTGTGAGGAGGCTGATCATTGTTATTCTACTCTCTTTGGCAATTATCTGTTGAAAATCATCACAGCTAATAGCTAATCTGCTGAAAAAAATCAATTTTCCGTGCATCTACATCTCTTCTACACCTTCATTTTATCTATTTTGCCACTAAATAATTCTGCTCTTCTAAGAACTACTACAGCAGTGAGGATTCTCCAAGGTTGCTTAACAGATCTCTTTCAGCAGAAGACCCTTCACATATGATTTGTGCAGCAGCAGATGGCCAACTTCATACTCCCTGGGAATTAGCAGTTGACTCAGAAAAGTTCAAACTACTATTTTTGGTCTTACACTACCTTTTCTTTGCTCTCACACTTGTTTCTCTGGCTTATTCCTTGAATGGAGACTTATCTAGTGGAAACTTGTCAAGTGCTTTGTAAAAGTCCAAATAATCAGGCCATATGTCTTGCCATTGTTGACATTCATTGTAAATTCTT
Source organism: Manacus candei (assembly GCF_025592945.1). Classification (NCBI taxonomy): domain Eukaryota; kingdom Metazoa; phylum Chordata; class Aves; order Passeriformes; family Pipridae; genus Manacus; species Manacus candei. The sequence goes on from NW_026138076.1 coordinate 22,412,289, forward strand.
CAAAGGGAAACTCAGTGGTAGGCAAGAGCTCCTGGGGGGCTTATTGCCCTTTCCTTTTACTTGTATAAGGATTGGGAAAGCCACATCTGGATCCTCAGGGAAAAGAATACTGCATGACTTAGTGGCTGGAATTGATATTCTGTGTAACAGAATTACATAGAATCACAGAATGGGTAAGGTTGGAAGGGACCACAGTGGGTCATCTGGTCCAACCTCTCTGTTCAAGCAAGGTTATCCTAAAGCACATGGCACGGGATTGCATCTGGACAGTTACAGAAGATACCTGGTGAGGGAGATTCCACGGCCTCTCTGGGCAGTCTGTTCCAGTGCACAATCACCCACACAGTAAAGAATATTCAGGTGAAACTTCCTGTGCTTTTATTTCTGCCCCCCCCCCCCCCCCTTCCCGAGGGCAAAATATATACGTACAAAACTGTATCTCATACTTACTTCAATTTAAAATTGCATTTGCCACCATCTGCCAGATCCCATAATCAAAGTGGTGTAACATCATAGTGACTGTGCTGGCAATGTTATAACTAACTTTAATTTGTTGTTAACCTTGCTAACACTAGGAAACACCGCAAATCTCAACTGGAAACCTTCTCATACATTTCCCAGACCTAAAATCTTCTAATAGCTGCCAAACTTCATTACTTCTCAGAGTCAAACCTCAGAATTTTCTCATTTGGCACTTGCCCATTTCACATTAAGTACATTTCCTCAGCGTGCACAGCGTGTACCTAGAGACAAGGCCAGATTCAGCTAGTGTCAAATCCTGTTTATGTCCCCACAGGGACCTTGCTGAGAAAGGAAGCAGATCCTTCCCTATAGTTTTTAAGAGTTAATTGGTTTTATTTAGCCCTTTTGGACTGCTTATTTTCTCTGAGGAGTCATTTATAAGACCAAATATGGGTGTAAATGCATTGAAGAGAAGAAACACTGGTATTGCCTTCAGATGTGCTCTTTTGTATGCATTTTTAGGAAGTTGTTTGATACAGGACTCTTCCTATAATATATTTTTTAAATTTCCTTTAAACATGGTTTGTGGGGTTTTTTTCCCAATCATGTGTCTTCCCTTTTCACATTTACTTGTTAGCTTGGAGTGGAGTGACCAAAGGTGTTACACATGACTTACACTGGTTTGTTCTTGGTATTTGTTCTTTATCAATAGTCCTGATAATCAGTAATATTGATTTGGCATGTAGGTATATAGAAATGTTTCTGAAGTGTCATTCCACAAAAGTGTCACTAAGTGTCTTCCTACACTTTGCAGATTGAGGTATTTTGATTATGCTACCTCTTGGACACCAGAATTTATCATCTTCATTTTTGAGGGTAAAATCTGAAACTTTTCAATGTAATTAAAAGATTTTAATTTTATTTGATATTGCAAGATTAGGACTAGAGTTATGATTAACGCTATTTGTGAAGGCAGTGTCTAATGAAAATTTTCAGTAGACAATGCTATTTCCATGGTTACTGCTTCAAAATGGGATTAATTCTATGGAGAGTTGATTCCAGAAAGGCTGTGGTAGTCACTACTCTCAGAGGAACACTAGATGACAGAACAAACAGAATATTACATGCCTGTGTTTGCTACACAGAAGATAAATTTTAACTTCTTTTCCTTAGAAAAGAGTGATCATAAATTTTCTATTGCAGTACACAAACAGGAAGGCCTTGTTTCTAAACAAAGAATTAAATATAAAGTAATAACTGCAGTAATTAAAGTTTTTATTATGTAGCATGTGTTCCAGATTTTGGTAAAATTAAATAGTTACATAATTACCCATTTTGCTTTAAAATTGTGCAAAATACCGCATAAGTGTTAGTATATTAAATATTAAATGTGTGCTGTGCAATAACTTAGATAAACCTATCAGTGTTCTATTTGTATTTGAGTTCTGCTCCTGATCGTATAGACAACTAATCTTGTTAAAATCTTGACCATCAGCGAATGCCCTAAAGGTAAATTAAAAAGCACAACAAAATTATTTGGGAAAAAATTTAGGTTTAGGTTAGGTTTCATTAGGAATTAAAACCCCCCCAATTTATTTTCTTTTTTGAATTATTTTAAAGTGAACTTCATAATTTGTCTGGTAAACATAGCTGTGAAATGAACCCTGAGGAGTGGGAGAATCTCCATCCTTGGAGACTTTCAAAAACCAGCTGGACATGGTCCTGGGAAACCTGTTCAAGATGGTCCTGCTTGGACAGAAGGTTGGACAAGATGATGTCCAGAGGTCCCTTCCAGCCTCAGTCACTCTGTGATTCTGTGAAATGGAAATAAGAAAACCATTTTCTATTCACTGTTCATCTGTTCTTCCTCATCTCTTTCCTGTTAGAGAGTGCTAGAAAACAGCCTGCGTTATTTAGAGCTCCCATTATTTAGGTACCACTTACTGAAATGGAGCCAAGATCTTTCTGAACCATCCATGTGTTGCTGTGATATAAAATCAAAGTAACCAACTGTTTTGTATGTAAACCAGACACATGTTCCTATTTGATGTGAATTTCTGCTGGCCCTTGGTAAATTCCGAGAATAATTTATATTTTTTTTAATTGGAGGGGCGAAGGGGTGTTGGTGGAGACAGGGGATGCAGGAGGAAGATGAGAATTACAGAAGGAAGTTTGAGAGAATTGATATGCAGAAGTTGGTATGAATAAACTCACAAGACTTCCCTCTCCCAGTAGAACTGTTCTGTATAACACATGCCATTTGTTTTTATATAACTCAAGAATACAGGCAAACTGTTGTACTTGTCAAGGATTACTACAGACCATCACTACTGCCCAACAAAACTATACTAAATTATGATTGCCACTATTTTGATACTTCTTGCTGATCTGACTTTTTTCTTCTTTTAGAAAAAAAAATTGTGGGGTTTTACCATTTCCATATTTGTGAAAGTTAGTGCAAAGTTTTCCATGTCATTATATTTTATATCTGTGCATCCTGTCTGCTAATGACTTTAGTAATCCGTTTCTTTCTCCTGCTACTTGATTTATTTCACTACCTATCTTACCTTAAAATAAATCTGGGATTAAAAGCTTCATTTTATTTCACCATTCCGGAACAGATGGCCATAGGTTCGTTGGACTACTTGCAAAAGTGATTTGGATTTCACCCAGAAATATTGAAGCAAATGTCACTAGGAAGCCCAATGACAGGAGAGAGCAATCCACTCTCCATTTCTTTGACACCAGGACTCTTAATAGCAGTTTTTTAGCCAGTACAAATAAAAGCTCTAGAGAAATCTTTGAATGATTTTTTTTTTCTGCTGTCTGTCTTTATTAGGTACCTTGAATATTTATTGTATGTAAGCTGTCTGGAAAGAAAGGTGATCATGGATAAGGAGTAAATAGAGTCAGAACTTCAGTAACTCCACAATCATAACAGAAAAAAACATGTTTCCTAGTGACAGCAGAGAATGGGATGGACTGACAGCATGCTGCAAGATCCCTGATAAAGTGAATAGTTACAATGTGATGTGGCAGCTAAAGGATGAAAGAAGAAACTCTTGTATTATTTCCATGGAAAAGGATGATTGATGGGATGCCAGATTTTTTTGCCTATTCTCTGCAAATTTTTGTGATTCAGAAGCAAAATGCAGAAACCTTTATACAGGTTGCAAGTAATTTCTCATAGTCTGGTAAATAGTATTTTTGGCTGAGAAAGAACAGAAAAATCTGTACTGAGGAAAAGTTAGTCTTGCCTTATTGCCTAAATGTTGCAGGATGTATTGAATAAATTCCTTGTAATCTGACTTCTACAGGTCACGTTTGCTCTAAGGTCATGTTCCTTCAGCTTAGGTGTTTTTAATGCCAATCTTGAAACCTCAGTCTTCGTTATAGTAGCTTTATGAGTTACCATTGGACTGGTAGGAGAGCAACTTTTTAAATTCTTCTACCATCCGGAAAAAAAAGCCCCTAGTGGGTCTAAGAAACTTTCACTTGCTTTGCAGTCAAAAAAAAAAAGACAAATTAATGACAGGACACAGAGGAACATTTTATCACAGCCTCACAGAGCTGATTTGCCTGTCAAATGTAAGAAAAAGAAGTCTAACTAATCCCCTAAACACATAATAATTAGCAAGTTCTCACATTTTTACCCCTGAATTGCTGTAAAAAATATGTTAAGAGGTCTAAAAAAAAGCTTAAAAAATCACTCTTTTCTCTGGTTATTTGGGAATGCCCTGTAATGAAGTTACTGTCAAATGAGTCTGTAAGGTGTCTAGAAAATATATATATATATTTATATATATGTAAATACATATACAGAGAAGCCATGAATATCCATTACAGGACGATTTATATTCATTCTTGCTGTGACAAGATGGTTGTGCTGTAAAATCAAATTACAAGTGGGCCTTAACATGTGTGATCTATGTTTGGTTTCACATATCACTTCTGGAGTCCATGGGCAGCATGTGTCCCTTCAGCTGTAGATCAACACTACAGTCATTCTCAGCTGTCGACTCCTAATAGGATTCTGTGGTCTTTTTATCCCCCTTGCTGCTCTGCTGCAGGATGATGGAGTTGCATTGAATGGGAACTTTGATCCTACTCCTCTTTGGAGCCAATAGCAGGTTTAGAAAGTATTTTTTGTTCCAGACTTACAAGTTGTGCTTGTGAAAATATGCTATGGATGGCAAGGGAACAACAGATCTGTTCTTTGAGGACTGCACAGTGATGCAAGGACAGAAATAAAGGACAAGGGTATAATGGCATTTTTGTTTGTCTAGTAAAAAGTTTCAGATAGATTGATCTAATTATAGTTAAATAACAAATGCAAGTGGGAAGTCAATTAAATTCCCTAAGCCAGATGGTCTGTTTCATCTCTCATTTAAAGCACTTTGATTTGAAAATTTTGAAAGGGTCTAATTCTTGATTTTATCACATTTAATTCTAGAGAAAGGTAGGAGAGCAGTGTATTGCCACTTAGGATTTTAGAGTCTGAGTGTATTAAATGAGAACTTTACCACAATGAACTGCCAGCATCTTGCTGTTATAGTAGTAAGCCAGACATGCTTTCCTATTTGTTAATTTCTAGCTCTAGATGAAAATCATTAGGAAAGCAAAATCTCCCGAGCCACTCACTTTCTAAAAAAATTCAGATTTGCACTTTTCTTTCTCCCTGCAACCTGAAGTGGGTGTGGATACTGCAGTGGGTGGTCCTTACCAGTTTTGTTTTCACTTTTTAAAACAAACACAGAAGAAAACCTCCGTAAGTCCAACAAAGCATAGCTGAACTCTTGAGACTGATTTACTGACTTTATCTAATGACTGTGGGAGGTCTGAAATGGATTCTCTCTGAACATCTACCAGACATTCACTTGCTGGGGAGCTGGGCATTTTCCCCTTAGCATATTGACTGGCCTTTCCTCCAACTGTTTTGTACTGAATGAAGTTTGAAGCCCAAGGAGACTTAAGAGATTAAATCTATTGTCTGAGGCTTGTTTTCCACAAATATTGTCATGTATAAATGTGTTTATCTGGAAAAACCACCATCAGGGTAAAAGGATTTTGTATTCTCTATAGTTATGAGGATTTAGAAAGGTTTACTGAGACCAGCAGCAAAGAGATTGCTTGAAACGAGATTTCTGTGATCATTTATTTACACTAGTTAAACATGAAACAATGAACAGTGTCGTGATTTAGGAATGGTGTTCTCCAATTTAGTACTCCCACTAAAAAAAACCCCACCTGCTGCTCCCCTTCCCCCCTCCAGCTGGTGGCGCAAAAGGCAAAGATCATGGGTTGAGATAAGAACAATTTACTGTCTCATCCCAGCTACTGCAAAAAATTAACACTGCCCTGGCCAGAACCAGGACAAACAGGTAATAAGCCCCAAATAAAAAATTATCATTAGTTACTCTGACCTACTCTCTTTACAATCAGAGGTGATGTATTTTTTGAAAGAGATTGCTTATTCAGATGCACATGTTCTAAAGAAAAAAAAAACCAACCTGAGTGTTTTATGCATTCTTATTCAGTATTCATGTGCAAACTTTGGTACTGAATATTTACATGAACCTGAAACCCTGGCTTCTCCGGTAGTTTTCAAAGTGTAGTTAATGTGCAGCTTTAAATTTTGTGCTATTTCAGCAAATTTATAATGGTGTGGGGACAATTTTACTGGAAGTTTTTTCAAAATAATTACCTGGACTTGACATTTTTGGGCTTACCATGTAATGATTTCTCAACTTCTCAATTGATCTCAATAAAAAGTTTCTAAACTTTTTTCCTAGTGGAAAGTTGGTACTCCACACTCAGGTTTACTGTGGAGTTCAAGAAGAGTACTTCTTTTTGCTTAACTTTCTCCTGTGACTGACTTGCTAGGTAGCTGCTGCATTCATAACACTCTGCTGTCTCAGCTTGACAGGCTTAGCACCTTTTTCTCTTCCTCTGAACTTCCTTAACTGCCATTCTAGCATATTTCAGGCTTAGATACTTATAAGTCATTTAAAGGCAGACTTATAATGATGTACTGGGAAAAGTAGTTCTCAGCAGAATTGTCAGAGCTGGTGGTCGGAATAATGTACGGATCCTTTTAGTAATGGGAATGATGGCATCTATCTGAAGGGAGTCGATGGGGATAAAAATGAATTTTGCAAAGCGAGTTCTCTTCTAGTATTCAAAACTGTTTCCCCTGAATCCATATTTTAAGTCATTGATTTGTTACTCATAAGAATCACTTTCTATTGATGGCCTTGATCCTCAAGGGCTTTGCCTTGGCTGAAATTTTACTTTTTCCTGGAGCATATGTGAGCAGTACCTATGTGGGAGGCCTAAAGGAAAAACATGGATGAATATCACGAGTATGTCAAACTAAACCCTAGTGTTTTATGGTCTCTACCATTAGAGGTTACTGTATTGCTGATGCAAATTCTGTAAAACTGTGTTGTAGAGAACTAAACCATCAAAGTAATTGCCAGGCTGCCATTAAGATTGTGACCTATAATAGATGCCAACTGAGGGGTGAATGATGAAAACAGAACCTCTAGCAAAAATTTTTTTGCCAGCTTATAGTCTTACTTGAGAAGCGCAGAAAAACATTAAGTCAATGTCTGTCTGTTTTGTCACTGTCATATTACCTTATAGATTAAAATCTATCCATGACATAAAAGATGCATGAACCCTTCAAGCCTGGTTTGTATTTCTGTGGCTGGTGATTAAATTACAGGGTGCTCTTCTCAACAAGTTCTTGCTAAACAGTGTTAATGAGCCTCCTTGTAAACATGCCATAGGATGGGGACAAACATGCTTCTTCTAAAATACCAATAGCAAAACCTGATAATAGTGACTCTTACTCTTCGGCTAAGTCAGAACAGTCCTACCTATGCTAAGCCTGTACACAACAGAGGGTTTCATCTGCTGCTTCTAGCTTGGTAGTGTTTTAATATGCTACAGGCTTTTGGGTTTATATAGGAAGAAGAAAGGTAGATTCTTGTCAAGCCCAGGTGCATCTTTCAAATTTTTTGTTTTTGAGACAAGTAAGTAAAGTGCATCAATGATTTTTCACATGTAATTTTGAGTGTAATCAGGAAATAAAATCTATACTTGACTGAAAGACTCTGAATTTGGTAGCTATGGCAGCTGCACATTTCCTAACATTAAAGTACTTATTGCTATATACATTGCTGTATACGTTGCTATATACATTGCTATATAAAGTACTATATTGCTATATATATACATATGTATATTGCTATATACATTCACCAAAAAAAGGAAGTTCTGCTTTTGTGCTCCAGGACAGTCCTTGTCTTTGGGCACAGGTCACTAACTGAGGGCAACCAGGATGTCCTCAAGAAGTATGCCTGGTCTGAACATAGATCCACTTCATCTCTTGTTTACATTATTCTGTTGTCTGACAAAGTGCCTCAGAGTAGTTTCTGAAGTGTCTGTGTGCACAGGAAGTTTGTATTTTTTTCCCTAAACATAGGTGAACTATTTGTAATAGTTACTGGACTGTGCTGGTATTCATTCCCTATCTGTCTTCCCAAGATGAGAGCTCAGCTGAAGGAAGGATGTAAAAAAAGGGATTTTATGTGAGAGGGTGTCTGAAGGAGCATGCTTTTTCTTTGGTTAATATTTTTTTATATTTGCTAGCACAAGCACAGAAGCTGTAAAGAATCAACAGTAGTGACAGCAGAATAGGGTGTTTGTTGAGGTTATTGATGTCGAAGGTACATTCTTCTTCTGAAGTTCAATAACACTTCTTAAATAGGATCAGTTTGAAAAATCCTTCATTGCAGAAAATGATTTATCTGTGTGCAGGCTGAATTGCGACAGGTTAGACTTTACATTTAACCCAGAATGAAAAAAAATTACTGTATATTTGGGCTCGTGCAAGTAAGTGGACATTTTGAAAATCAGAGATGTGCTCAAAAGTGAGAATTATTAGGGATTTCTGGAAAGCTCTCCCTTTTTTTGGCATATCAAAGACTTATCTTGTGGTCAGCAGCTGACATCTGTTTCTGTGTTCTGGTATATCATAAGTAGCTTTTCCTGCTTTCACCTAAAGATTAGAAGATAATGCTCTAGGGTCAAAGCTTATTCTAACTTAAACCACTGAAGTTAATGAGCAAAACTCTGCTCTGTCACATTAATACACCTGCTGGCCTGAAGTGTGTTTCAGTGATGGAACTTATAAAACCACCAAATGTATTATTTTGTTAGGGTTTTTTTCTCTCAGCAGCATGGATGCAGCTTTAGAAAAATCAGTGAAGATGATCCATGAGTTTATACACGGTGTAAATTCAGCAGACAGGTTTTTTTTCTGAAGTTGCCATAACACTTTTGAACTAACCTTCAGACAACTCACCTTCTTGTACCTTTTCTTTTTTATAATGTAGCAGGCATAAAAAAAAAATCCAAAGCAGTAACTCTGTTTCACAGGGAAACAAAGACACAGAGAAAGACATCTGTCTAAAAGTTACTAAATATTTTGTTTTCCTTGAACCCTGAGAGACAAAGTACACATTTCTAAAAGATTCCATGTGAAAAGAATTGTAACAGGATCTATATGAGTTAATAATAAATTGTTTGCAGAAACAGAAAACAGACCTGTAAACTTTAGACAACTAATAAGGTCTTACTGAAAGAAAGGCGTTTTGAACCAATTTTTCAGAAGGATGTTGTAACCTGATTATAGGCAGGTCAGTCAGATATTGTTTTCTGTGGAGTCGAATGTTGGGAATTGTGTGACTGATAATGGATTATTGTTTGATATCAGCAGGCATTTTTTTACTGCATCTGAATAAGCGAAGGCAGGGGTGGTACAGAAAAATGAAGCGTATTTGCTTACTGCTCTTTTCATGCCTGCTGTTAGGTATGAAAGTATAAGGGTCCAGAATGCTAAGATGATCCCAGATATGGAGGTAGAAACTGGAATACTTTATTGAACACATGAGTGCAATTTAAGGGTCTTGGAGGCTGGACATGTTAATGAGGAGGACGAGATGTTAATTAGGGGATGGCTTTATGTTAACCAGAGGATTACACAGGTTTCTGGTACAGTTACACAATTGATTAATATTTCCCTTAACCAGGATTACATGGGGGAAAAGAAAACAAAGGGGGTTCAACATGGTTTGATAACTTCATCTCAAAGTCCTTCCTTATCCTGCTGCAGGAGCCAGGTTAATCCACATGGTTGTACATCAACAGGTCTTGTGAGGAAGGTCCAGTCCTTCAGATGCAGGGATTTCTCTCAGCCTCTGTTGCCCGAGGTTTACTGCATAGACCCACCAAGCTCCTTTCTGCTGACAGCCGGGTTTCGGATCCTACATGAAAGCATTCATATGAAAGAGGGGAGACAAGAAAGAAGGGAGGAAAACAAAATCTCTGTGCTTAAAATCCTAGTTTATTATTCTTTTTAAAGGATCTATCCAATATGTGGATTTTCTAAGATATTTATTATTCACCATATGGATTTCAAAATAATACACCCATACACTAGTTATGGAAAGGTCTGACTACTAACAGTGTTACCTTCTATGTGCTAGTAATGAAGAAACTACGTGAAGAAGCCTAAATCCAGAGAAACAAAGTAAACTAAAACCTGTGGAGCAGAGAATAATGAACATATGGGGAAAAGGCAGTTAACTCTGAAAAGCTGAAATGGATTCAGAAGACAACTAGACTGTTTTCCTTAGAAGCAGAGCGCTGAAACAGTAAACATAAACAGAAAAAGAGCAATCATTTTAGCCACATGTTCCCATGCACATCCTAAATTTATTTGCAATCTGCAATATAGTACATGCTTTGAGTAAGAAGTGATGGGGAGAGAAGGAAGAAAATAATTTGTAAACATCTTAAATTTGTGTTGCATTTAATAATATGCTTCCTGTCATATTTTACATGTAGAATCAGTTGTCTCTGCAGGCTGAAGTCAGCTGCTGCCCTTGTCTAGCATAATCAGGCTACCTTTCTTCAGCTAGGTGAGCCATGTAATGGGTGATGGGTTATGTTGCCAGCCATGGAACTTACTCATTTGAGAATAGACCCTGAATATTATTTATATAGTTGGCTCAAGGCAGGATAGTGTCTGAATGTCAAGATGTTTCCTGAGTTAGTTTCAAATTTTTAACCTTTTGTATACAGACATAAAAAGAAAGGGGACTCAGGAGGTTCACATCTCTTGGAATATTTAGTACTCATAAAAAGGCAAGAAAAACTTGTGCTTTCAATGCCTGAAATAACAATCTGGTTATGGATTTGCTCATCCAAAGTAAATCCAGCTGCCTTTACAGGGGAGTTGTATCTCACCACTATCTCTGCTGCAACCCCTTGGGATTTATACTTTTCAAATATTTACAATATCATATTGTGCATACTGAGAGTATTGCCAAGTCCAAACCTGGTAATCTGGGTACCTGTTTCTTTCCAGTTTTGTCCTTCTAACTCTTACCTAATTCACTTCCACTTACTCAATGTTTGTCTTGTATTTACATGCCTGGAAATGAAGCATGGTGTTCTTGCTACTCATGTGGCTGAGGCACCCTTGTTTCTTTTGGTTAATGTGAGTGAGACTTTTGCATCTTCAGACTAAATTAAAAAAGCTATCAGTTTTTGTGTTTAGTATCCACATCTCTATCATGGAATAAGTTTCCTGCAAATGAATCTATCGGTAAAAGAGCTAAGTGAAAATCTTTTATTACCAAGTCAGTCTGCTAATGTCAGTCTGTTTACTATGGAAAGGAAATACTTCAAGATGTTGAAAGAGAAAAGGAAAAAGAAAACATACTCTGTAGCTACTTAACACACTTCCTGTAGGACAGGTTGAATGGGGTTTCTTCTGTAATTCATTTCCATAATATTTGGTTTTAATAAGTCCATTAAGATGGCAAGGATGGTGATGTGTCCATAATTGACAACAGGGAAATAAGTTGTCTTCTGATTAGTAGCTAGTGTATTGGTGACTCAAGCATGATGAAAAACTTACTACAGGACTACAGAAGTAGAAAATTCTTCTGTTTTCACCAATCCATATACTAAATTTTTGTGGTCTATTGCTAACATAATTTCACTAACCCTAGATTACTTTATTTCCTCAGAAGCGCTTATGGCTTTTTCAGATAGCCTTTGAAATTTGCCTCCGTTTTGCATTTCCACTGATCTTCAATGCCACACTGCCCAAGCATTTCATAGTGTTGGAAAGTAGCCACAATGCTGATGGAGAATTGAGGCAGAGAAGAGAATATATAAGGTCATAACATGTTCATAATAGAATGAAAGCAAACCATCTCTATTCATCCTCAACTAAAGGTTATCCTACTTTCCCTAGGAAAATGTATCATGTCAAAATTTCTGTGACACTTAGGAGAGGTTCCCTGTGGTGTTTCTGACACCACATTTCTGGCAAAGCAGTGTGAGCTACAGCAAGTACTCTGACACACAATATCTGTTTTCAGGTATGCCACTATCCCCTGTCTTTCCTCCAGCATGTTAGACTATTAAAAATACAGTTTCCTTTCCTTTGCTTTCCTAAAATGGTGGAAGTGACAGTAATGCCCACTTGTCACTATACTTTCCATCTAAATATTTCTTTACTGCAAACAATGTGCCTTTGTTTTTAAACAAGGAAACCAGTTTCTTAGTTAAACATTTTTCTTCCTTGGTTAAGGAATGCAGTTTTAGTAAAACAAATACAGTTCTAGCTTAGAAACATTCACTAAAATGCCCTGAAGAATGTGCCATTTTTATTTTTGAAATATCCTGTTGTGAGAGACTGCAGTAATGTCTAAAGCATTCTTCTATTTTCTTGGCACAGTTTTAATTTTTCCTAGAAGAATTTTAGGGAAAAAAAAGCAAAAACATGTATCTGCACTCAAGTGTATTTTTGTGTGCATATGGAAGATGAAATTCAGGTCTTATTGAAGACAAAAGGTGTTTTGTCACCTAGAGAAAAGACTCAGGACCTTAAAAACCTAGTATATCCTTAGGGGTCTTGTAATGTATCACACCAATCCATCATGACTGAATCCATGTTAGGATGCTTATCTGCATAAGCACATATTTTGAAGATAAATTTTTGACTTGGTCAAGTTGTAAATTCTGTAGTGGAGTTAGAAATAATCTTTCTTGCTGTTATCTGTTTTACCAATTCGTGATCTGTATCTCTCCATGCTTTAGCTTTCCAGATATTTGTAGAAATCCTCCTGCCAGCTGTGTGTGACAATTTTTTTCCCTATTCTTGTCTTGGTTTTTTTGAGTGTTTAAAGCTGGTAAGCAAGAGAGGTGACTTTTAGCCAATTGGGTGGTTGACCTTTCTGGCAAAGAAATGGGAGGTTTATAACAGATTTTATGTGTATAGTTTTGAACTGTGGTAACATAGCTCAAAATAATGTGTGATAGATATGCTGCACTGTAAAGGGTAAGGTTATGTTTCAGTGTATACCAGCAACATTGATAATCATATTATCCTCTGTAAATTTGTATTTCTGTTGACATTTTGCCATTTGAAACTTCATTCATTTCTCTGTGATGTCTTGTATTTGTTTTATAAATGGCATGTGCACAAAGCTATGCCATGGTCTAGAAGAAAGGGGGAAAAAAAATCTAATATTAAGGCCTAAAGGCATCTGTTCAGTAACCTGTATCTGAGAGTAAGGCAACCATGCTGCCATCTGTTATGTTTTCTGTTTGATGGCTATTGCCCTCGTTGTAGGTTATTGCAGGTCTCAAAGGGCTGTACTCACTTTGCCTCTGAGCCATTTTTCTAGAAAATAAAAAATATTTTGCATTGTCTCCTGTCACTGCACAAGCGGTATTGAAAAGATTGCTTCAATTACTAGATCGCTTATGTTATTTTTAAGCAGAATTGATTTTGTTTTCATGTAGTATAGATGAAAGTGAATACTCTAAAAGGTTTTTGAAGTGTGATGCTGTTGCCTTGAATGATTTTGCATAATGGAATGACATTGTTTACTATTTATTTCAGGTATTTAGTCAGAAGAAAACTCTCTGAGAAACTCTCTGTCATCTGCATACATCAAAAGGAAGGCATTCTTTAGAGTTGAATGTTACAAAACAAAAAAAAAAAATAACATGTATAGCAGGTTTGCTTTTTTCAGTCTCATTCCAGCCACTAATCTGCCATGATCTTTGTCAGAGTAAGTCAGACTTTCTATAAAGAAAAAAGTTGCTCTCTCCTGTCACTATATTAATGACTCTGCTAAGTGTTAAAGGTGCAATACACTACTGTGATCCTTCTCAGATAGTAATTCCATTTCTTTGCCAAGACTAACAAACAGAAAAGTAAAACCTCCACCTTTTCACCTGCCAATACCTGCATTTAAACTGTATCTTTTCTCTGCAGCAGAATTTTCCTCACTTTTCGGGGTGAAAAAAAAAATTGAAAGCATGACTTTGTGAGGATGAAACACTTTGTTTTTGAGGAAAGAAAGAGTCTGGAATTTTCAGAGCCCTTTTATGACCCTTAATTCATGAAATGACAAATGAATGGCAAAAATGTCCTCCCCCACATTCCATTCCTTATTTACTTGATTTTTAAGATAACAAATTGCAATCTCTCTAACATGAATGGCTTATTAAAGCCAGCAAATCTTTGGGGGGAAAAATATTCCAAGATTAAATAATAGCACTTAAAGGGGCTGGGATAGGGGTATTTATAGTCATTTATTAAAATTCCTTTTGGGAAGGTCTGTTCTATTGTGATCTGAATGCTTCGGAAGGTGCCATTGTAAATTCAGGACTTCAGCTCAGTACTTACAACTCAGTGCTGTTGAGAGAGGAGGAGGGATGAGGAACAACAGACCTTTTCATCCAGACATACTACAGTGGCAATATCCTGAGCCAGCTGTGTTCACCACTAAATGAATTCCTATAGCAATGGCAGTAATTTGAAGCATAATATTATGAAAGCCTTCAGTGCATCATTTAACATATTTCTATATACATGTGACAGGACAAGGGGAAATGGCTTTAAACTGAAAGGCAGTAGGTTTAGATTGGATATTAGAAAGAAATTCTTTACTCTGAGGCTGGTGAGGCACTGAAACAGGTTGCCAAGAAAAGTTGTAGATGCCCTATCCCTGGAAGTTGTCAAGGCCATGTTGGATGGGACTTTGAGCAATCTGCTCTGATGGAAGATGTCCCTGCCTATGACAGGGGTGTTTGAACTAGATGATCTTTAAGGTCCTTTCCAACCCAAAGCATTCTGTGATTCTGTGGTACCATTTAACAGCTGTAAACAAAGATGACAATCAGCATCCTATCAGGTAGTGTTTGGAAAACTAGCTTTGGGAATAAAATCAGCAAATACATTTTGAGTTGCAGTTTACCAACAAGTAATATAGGCCATCTCCCTGCATATTTTACCTTATGATCTCCTACATGAAGAAATAAGTTGTAAATATGGTAAGATATTTCCTGTTTCTTTTGTATGTTTGAATGAAAGTGATTGTAGCAGTGTCTGTCGTTTCTTTAACCAAGATATGCAGTTCCTGTGAGGTGAGCAATAGGTTAGTTTAACCAATGTCTCATTTCAGATAGAACCCTTATCTCTCTCCATTTCATAGGTTGTAAATGCTTTCCTGTAATTTAAAATGGTATTTCAGGGTTCAGCTGAGTGATTTATGTATCCAGAAGAGCGAAGGAGAAGACAAGCTTGTTTGGAGGGGGAAAAGACATGTGATCTTGCAGCAGGGCCTAGAAAAGTAGAATAGAGGTGACAGCATCTGTTTGAGGTGGACCAGGCACCTATTTGTTATGTGTTTAGTCCCTGTGAACCTACTAGAGGAGAAGTATGAAGTGTTGAGTGTTTAATTAGATGTAGCATTGAGTTTGAGTGCACTGAGTTAGAAGAGATAAGTCAGAGGCTTATCTCATCTGAGCCAAAATGAGACAAACCTGTGCTAATGTACATTGTTGAAAAAAATAAGGAAGTCTAAATCACTTGAACATATGGACTCAGTTTCTGAGATATTTCCCTGTATTTTCCCACAAACAATGGTACATTTGGATTCCGCATCCACCTTAACAAGTTGTCCAAGTGAATCTTAGTGTATCCAACTTTTCTTTATAGCATCTGTAAAATTTTACACTTTGGTGAGAAGATAAAAGGCAATAAACAGAGACAACTGTTTCTCCCTGTGGTGGTGCAGTATGCGTATTTTGAACTTTAACCACTTTCAGCTGCAAGAAAGATTACTGGGTAACCATTTCTCCTTCAGACACACAGGGTGAGGACAGCAACAGTTGAGAAAACAGCAGCCTGTTCCATATCTGATTATCTTTTTTTATCTTCTTCATGGCAATAGGGATTTGATTAATTATAAAAAGAACCTGAAATGGGAATGAGGACAGTTATTCTTTTTGTGACTTCATTAGTGCTGATAGGTAACTTAGGTGAAGTTTTTCCAATACTAAGAAATGTGTCATTACATAAAACTGGCAATTTTTTCTAGATGTAATGAAAAACTTGGTGTAGAAGTGATAGAAAACACCCCTTAAATAACCCAGTCCATCTCCTCAAAGTGGGCACTTTGCAGAAAGCTATCATGAGAAAAGGAGGCAGAAGATACCTAAAGAAGCATATTGTGTTGCTCGGAGTAGTTTTATTCATATTCTATAAACAAGGGTAAGGGAAGCTGGCATAAAAATCCCTCCTCTCAATCACTTTATCAATGCACAGGATTACAAAATGGATTTGAAAGTAAGAGTTGGTAGTGGGTAAAAGAGAAACAGTTGCTTTTAGACAACTAATTCAGGAATTTATATTTTTTTACATTATCCAAATATCTCGTTATCTTGTTCTGTCTTGTTATCATGTGAGTAATCTAGACTCATGGGGCGGTCTTTGGAAAGATGGACAGAAATGCAGTGGTGGAGTGGTGCGATAGTAAGTTTCTATTTTTAAAAAGGATTTTGCAGTCTTTTGGCCTATTGGTCACTGAGACTATGGCTTTAAAGAAAAATGAAAGGATATTTAAAAGAAAAGGGAAAGAGGAAAGGAGAGGAAAGGGGAAGGGTCTGTTGGTTCGGAGAGACTACTGATTAAATATTGAAAGCATTCTGTGGTCTCTGGTACTTTACTGCTGCACGGCTCAGCTCCTATTCTATGAAAATCCTTTTTCACTCACCTTCTCTCCTTTCAGTGTTACAGGAACAGAGACCACCTCCATAGTATATTTGAAAAAGTATTTCTAAGGCTCCCTTTAGAATTATTGCCTACATGGATGTGGTGTCTTGGCAACTAGTTCATGCTATCTAACTGTGTGCACAGCATGTCCCATTTTATATGTAAGAAATACAAAGTTATAAATTCATGAGCCTCAAAAGGGAAATTTCTGCTAAATACTTCCATGCAAGATATAGAGCCCTTTATTATTATTTTTAAAAGACAGAAGAAGAAACAAAGCTTTTCTAAAAGCAATCCTTTCAAATTTGGCTTTAAGAAACTAGACTAGAAAGCCCTTTTTCCTTCATTACAGACACCTTTTTCCTTCTATTAAGAAAAGTCTATTTAAAAGCAACCTTTGAAAATTACTAAGAAGAACTCTTAATCTGTTATGTGGTGTATTCCAACTCCGTGTAATTAATTCATTGTAATTACCCATCTGTTTATCGCTGAACTCATCTTCTGATACATTCAGTCTTTGTTAGCCTTTTACCATTTGTTTCTTAGCATTTTCTGCTAAACCTGGACTGCTTGGGAATCACTTCTTGCCATTTTCCTCTCTTCATCTACTTCCTGTGCATTCCTGGTTGTGTGGACACATCCAAGAAATAAGCTGCTGATCTGAGGAAATGACATGACATTGAGACTGAAAAAGGCATTTGCAAGGTGTGAGAAAAAAGACCTTGAGTCATTATAATAGTATTAGGGGAGAGAGGGAAAGAGCTAGGTGCTTGTGCATTCTACTCTTCCTCCAAGTTTATAAAGGAAGCCTTTTCAGTAAGTCACTGCTCCATCTGTTCTGTGTCACTGAGGAGAAGGAAACTTTCCTCTGATGCGGGAGACTTCACAAGCCATGGACATTTGTAATGGGCTTTGGCAAGTTGTTCTCTTAGCAGCTAAGAAAGAATGAAGAAGAGGTGATTATAGATACATGGATGTATAACAGTGCATTGACTCAGTCAACACTGCTGCGTAGTGTGCCCTGGAGTACCAGCTGCCAGGACTATGACACCACTAGAGCTGTTGCCACATTTATTAACCAAACCATCTGTCACTGTAAGATAAACCTGGGGATTTTTTTCCTGAGACAACACAGCTTCCAAAAATCAACAAAACCTGATTACTCAGTGTGACAAAGCCAACATAAATGCCCTTGGGGATAGCATCTTATTTGATATCTTTAAGTATCACATACAGGGTTCAAAACACAAAATGAAAAAATATTACTGATCCTGCCCACAGAAATTTTTGCTGAGTAAATAGCTTTTCGAGCTATTGGAGGTAGGAAAATAAGATCTTTCTCAAAGAAAGTTTATTATCTGTCCCAACATTGTCAAAATTTCAGATCAACTAGGTTGAATCTCAGGAGCTGAAAATACTGAAGGACAGTATCTGATACACCAGCTGATGTGACCTATGCTGGATAATGTGAGTTGTCTTTACTGAAGAAAAATTACTTTTCCGTAAAGCTCTTCCAGGGCTCTCAGCAGGCTATTTCCCATTTCAGATATTTTAGAATGAAATCTAAGATACCCATTTACAGTGAGTAGAGCATTCAGTGATCTGGCCAGATAGTGACAAGTCAGTGACAGGAAAGGATAACAGCATGGTCCTTCAAAAACTACATAATTCCTTATGGATTCCCTACCTTAACATCGTCTAGTTTTTGATGCTAAGAAAACATCTAAAAATCAGTATCAGGTTCCCTCTGGAGTTCATAATAGCATACACTTAATTTGAACCTGCTGTATGTCCTGAGTGTTTAGAATTACTTTGTGACTCTACACGTTCTTGAGATGTTCTTGATTGCATGTGTTTGTGGTAATTGAAAGAGTTAGATCAAAAGCAGAAATGGGAGTTTTTCTGATGAGCCAGTAGTCTGCCCTTAGTGATATCTTCAATGATTCACTATTGTAACGTATTTGAACTGCTTTGCTGATGCATTCAGCTAACTGAAAGGCACTGTTCCCTTAATGACTGAGATATGTGTGGCTGGGTAGAAGACTTGGAGAATGGCCTTCTTCAGATCAAAGGAAGCCTGGGGTAAGTTCTCATCTCTGACTCTACTAGAGGAATTGCTAAACTCTTCCAGAAGTTGCAATTAGCCCATGAAAAAATAATCTTCTGGTATGTAGGACTGTTTCCCTTGGAAGCCGTGGAAAACATCACTAGGTAGAACATCTCTGATCAGCAAGAACTTCAGCTCTGCTTAATTTTAATGATCAAATGTTATCCCTGATGTGGCTGAGAGTAAAAAGAAATATTTTTTTTAAATACTTGCTGTTAAAAGTTTAGGAGAGAAAGGTGAAACAAGACAGTTTTCTTACACAGGAAAAGTAGTTACTAGTTTAGACAACCAGCAAAATTAGGCCTTGGGCATAACCTTTTGTTTGTACAACAAGACACTGCCAGAATTCTCTCTTCTCTGTTGCTCGTATTCTGAAAATATTCTTTTTTCTTCACAGTAACTGTTTGCCAGTCATCTGAATTAAATAATTTCTAAATCTTTCAGGCCCAAGAAAGATACCACCTTTCATATGTACATCTACAATCAGGTGCTGACATACATTTCTGTACAGCCAATTCATTCTGTATGTCTTTCTTACTCCTAGCTCTGTCAGTGCTCTTGGTTACTCTGCCAATTTTTATGATTTTTTATGGGATAAAAATTCACTAGCTATCCAGCTTTTGAGTAAGATGATGTTCTTACTCATAAGTCAGAAAACATAGCATCGCCTTCAGCCTGTTCTCCTGTGCTTGAAGCATGGCACAGCAGTTGATGGTGCCCTTGTTATTATTAATCCTTTATATATATATATGGGGAGAGAGAGAGAGAGAGCTTAAGACAAAGAAAAAAAGAGAGGGCAAGCTTATGAAATTAAATCTTTAATTAGCGTAATGGGAGACAGTGCGATATTGCCTGAAGCAGAGACATAACCAAGGAATAACGCAAAAATTTCCACTGAATCATATATAAATGTAAAAATAAGATTTCACATTGGTGAATGTCTTCTTTGCAAAGTTAGGGAAAAGGTCTTTGCTGTACTGATTTAAGAGTTAGGAAATATTCTTTGGAAGCAATCTATAAAATATCATGTTGTTTGAACCATCCTTTTTCTTGCTTCCCACAAACTATATAGGTGCTCCATTCAGAAGTTATCTGCAGTTTTTCCTGAGAGTGTCTCCACGGATATATGGAAAGGTGAGTCTATGTAAGAAAAGTGACCTTTAGTTAGATTTTATGCCAGACATGTCATCATGTATATCTGTACACACTCTTATCTTTGCTTTATGTCCTGAGTATTTCTATCTTATGCCTTTAAATATTTATACTTTGTTGTGGTGGGGGAAAAAAAGTTTTCCCCCTAGAGAAAAAAATGGTAACCCCCAGAGGGGGTGGTGTCCCTTGGAGTTGACCCAATCTGCATTCCTGCAAAATTTAAACATATCACCCAGACCTGAAAAGAAGGGGGTAGTGGTTGTTGTTGGAGAGGTGACCATGTTCTGAGGCCACAAGGAGAAGGGGCCCGGAGCCACACTGGGGGCTGGGCCCCCCCCAGCCCCTGGCTGGGGGACTACAGGGACTTGGAACAGTGTTAGACTGGGCTAAGTATCTGTAGCTGAGAAGCTGGGAGGTTTTTTTCCCTCCACTGTGAGCAGCAGCAAGAGATACTGAAAAGCAGCAGCAGAAACAGTAGTGAACGGAGGCTATGGCTGAAAGCCAAGAGATAAAAACTGAAGAAGCAGCAAAGCCGGTATGCAGCCAAGGAGGAGAGACACAGAAAGATGTCTGATGGAGACAGAGCAGGACTAAACTCTACAGAAACAGAGGTTTGGGGTAAGAACTGAAACAAACTCCCCAAACTCCTTGGAGACCTCTCCTAGAGAGGAGGGGTGGTGGACTCCCACTTGAGAGGAGTCCTAAAATGCAGCACCAGAGAGACAGAGAAGAGCGAAGAAGCTCAGGTGTCCTGGAAAAGCTGGACTGGGATGGCCAGAAGGAATGTGGAGGAGGGCTTCACCCCCTCCCCGCTGCTGCTGCTAAACTAGCAGCCTGATGACAGAGCACGGGAGCTTTGCAAGGGAACTTGAATCCCCTGAGGATAGGGACCATCACGAAGACTCCTGCACTTTGTGATATGACGTGGTGAAGTGACCTTTGTCCTGGTGAACAAAGCCCACGGAAGAGAAAGACCCTCGCTTGGAGTCGAAGGGCCGAGAGCAGCTTGGATACCCCCTCGTGTGTAATGATAAGAGATCCAGCTACAGCTGCTGCATGGAAGAGAGAGGGAGACTGCTGCCCTGAGAGTGGAAAGGATCTTTCTTTTTCCCTTCTGGACTTTTATTTGGAGGGAGAAGAGATTGATCCATTGTAAATACTGATTTATCATAGAAGAGATAGTTAAGATTATATATATGATGTATTGTAATATTTATTTGTACAGTGTTTGTAATATAATTCCCTTTCCCCCCCTATTGAGTCTTGTGTAGTGTCTGGAAAACCCATCTCACACTGGGCTGAGATGTGGGAGTGTGGGCTTTGAGGAAAACCCATCTCACACTGGGCTGAGATGTGGGAGTGTGGGCTTTGACTCAAGAATTGGATTTTAGGGGTCTCAAACCTCAACATGTCCTGAGTATTTCTATCTTATGCCTTCAAATATTTATACTTTTGCCCAACAGATTTATTAGGTTTCAGGTGCAAACCTCATTCATTTTTGTATGTGAACATTTTTCAATTTTGAATTATTCTATGCAGCATGGCTTTGTCACCACTTGGAAGCTCCAGAGCTCCGAGATAATGGATTCATCAGCCAAAATGACATAAGTTTCTGTGCTTTCTCTTGCATGCTGAAGAACTTTACAGATAAATGTCAGGAAAACCTTGTTGTTCAGAGGAGAGATAAAAGGAGGTTGTAGCTGAGTGAAAGCAAAAGATTCCTTGTGTTCTAATATGAGGAAAAAATGAGCAAGTGGTAGAAAGAAGATCTTGAATTTGGGACATTGCTTCGAGGTGCTCTGCAGAGCTCCAAGAAATAATTTGGCTTCATTTATTGCTGAGGATTCACCTTTCTTGACTAAAATGTTGTTTGGAAACAGATGCTGATGCTTTTTTTTTTTTTCCAAAGAAGGAAGTTTACATGCAACTGTTGTTTCAGGAACTGAGCATGAATTTACATGTGCAAAATGACAGATGGTAAAGACTCAATGAAATATTACATGCATATACATATTGAACAAATACTTCATTAAAACAGTGCTACTGCTAGGATTCAGGTCTTGTTTTCTCTATTTTGCTACTCAGGTTTTTCTAATTACTTCCTCATCTCTCTTTTCCATATGTCTCCTTTTTGCAACATTTAAGTCACACATGCCTTCAGAAGACTGATGCAGAAAATCTCTCTCAAAGGAGATCTGATGCTCAGATACAAATACTTTGAAATGTGGAGACTTTTTGGAGGCTAGAACAGTGCTTGCTACATCTCTTTACATCTTCTCGGTGCAATATCTACAGAGAGCGTATAATAAAAAGGTCTTCATTCATGAGCAAGGGCTTAATACTAGTAAGCAAATTTTGTGGTTATCACTAGAGATATTCTTGTGTAGAATGTCTTTTAAAATAATGCATCCTTGCACAGATGTTATAAATATAACACAATATAAATATTGCAATGACAATACTTTCAATAATTAGAACTGAAAGGTATCCTTGATACTTTCTTGGTTCTTTTTTACAAATCGTCCTGTTCTTGTTTTATGTTAACTGACTCTATTGTGTGGCAGTACATTCAGTAAGCATTTGTTTCTTCAGCAATAGCTTTGAAACTTAAGAAGCAGTAACTACCCCTAAAGGATATTCAGAAAACTCTTAGTAGGAGGAATGAAGAATAATTGTTTTGGCAACTGCATCTTGGTTGTATGATATTAAAAATTTCTCCAAATCCTTTTGAAATAGGTGGAAAGATTTGCATTGACTTCAGTGACTTTAGAATCAAGCCATTTAAAAGCTGATAGCCTCAAACACTCTCTCACTAGTAATAATACTTAATACCTATTACACTGGTAACTACCTCTCTTTCTGTGTTCTCCCTGCTTTTTTCCAGATGTTGTGACAAGCACGTGCTGTGTTTCTTTATTCTGACCCTGAAATAGATTTCTACGTTATATGTGCTTTTACTCTAAGATACTATAGGTGACGCAGGAAAGCAAACAATCTCTATGTTTCTATTAAATCCTCACTGTAACTAGAAATGAAACAAAGTGCTAACGGTTGTGCTTACTGTTTCAACTCTATACCAATTCATTAATCTTCATGCAAAGATTTACTTACTGAATGATTTAAACTGTTACACCTGACCTTTTTTTTACCAGTCAATTGAGTAAAGATTTTGTTTGAGCACTTTTGAGGTCCTAGCGTAGGTGACATTTTCTTCACTACTGGCATGTATACCTAGTTCAGAAGAGGCTTGAAGCTAGAAAGCTCCTTATATACACACCACAATAACAGGACACTTCAAAGGAAGGCATGTGAAAGTTTTTTGCAGAATAATTTTCAGAATGGTTTAAAAGAAAAGATAACTTTGAAAAACTGGGGAAAAAAAAATCATCTTGACTTTAATAGTCATTCCGTAGAAGTTTTTTTTTTTTCTTTCTTTGAAAATCACCATCTTAGCAAATTCAAAGCTGTAACAAACAACTTGGGTGATTGCACAGCATTGGAAGACCTCTTAAAGGGGCATACGCTGTTAAAGCTGTGCCTGAAATGAACTTGAGATAGAGGAAAACCAGCAGTTTTCATAACTTGATTTCTTGGAGTGGAAGAGGGAAGAAAGTCACTGAGGTACATGAGGGGAAAGATGGAAGGTTTGTTATTTTCAGATTTTCTATTATTTTCCTACAGCTTTTATTTGATGTTCAGGCAGTAGCCTGACAAATGGAGGCTCTGAATATTGCCAAAATGACCAACTTTCAGGTTCTTGTTCTCATCATAGAGAGGACATGCACTTTAGCAATAATTTCAAATCTTCATGACATCAAATTGTTTCAAGATGATTTTTCTCTGACCCATTTAATTTTGCCTGTAGGAAATGTCAGGTGTGCCTGCTAAAATAAGGCCACAATTCAGCAAACTTTATATACCACAAACTGAAGAAAAAATATCCCTGTGTTCTGTATTATTTCACCTTGTTTTGCAGGTTTGACACAGAGGCAAAATATTAATAACCTCAGTATTGATTAAACTGTTATGATTATCATTGTTATCTTTCAGTTCTCAGCTTTGCTAACTGATATTGAGCATTTCTTAATGCTAATACTGGCGAACTTTTAAGGTTACTGTGAAGGAAAATGAGAATCAATCATGGATCTTCTGTGTAGTGACAAAAGAAAATCCTTTCTGAAAACCAGAACTAACAGAACTATGTGAGTATTGACTTGTCAAGTGCGTTGCCACAATGCTTTCTTTGCTCTTCCTTTCACAAATCAATTTTAAAATCCTACTAAGCTTTTAAACATTTAAAATTTTTCATGTACTGAGTAAGTGTAAGCAAACTAATGAAAGCAGCTGCATCTGACTGGAAGGCAGCAGACTGTGAGTGCATAAACTCTGCTGACTAAAGAAAGGGTATCTTAGTAATTAGAGGATTGATTTGGTGGTGGCCCCTTTCAGCAATCACCCCTGTGCACTCATAGACTGGGTAGAATTCCAAACATGGCAGGCATATCTTTATGGTTGTGACAGTAAAGAGTCAAGTTTGCAATGGCAGTCACAAATGATGCAGAATTTTCTAAAGGACAAAGTGTCAATCCTGATCCTGCAAGAGCCGATGAGACTCCACCCGAGAAGTATTTTTGGAAACCCCACCTGTACCTTGCTGTCAGTGTGAAATGCACATTTTGGAGTCTATTTTCTTACCATAATAGACCTCTTGAGAGTGCAGGAAGAAAATACTACCCACAAGAAAAGAAAGCCTAAAAAAGTCAGTCAGGAAATAATGGCAAGCTAAAAAACAACTCATGAGGAAAGAAGCAATGCAGAGGTGCTTTAAAATAAAAGTCGAATATTAAAGGAGAAGCAATGTTGCTGTGACCTTTACTGTATAGCTCTTTGAGGTATGTCACCATGGCCATTGCTTAGGTTTTGGCTGCAGCACACTCACTTTGATCTCAGTTAGTCAAGGCAAAGAAATACTTTCTTCCCTCTAATTGAACAGTTTCCTCCCACAGGCACCACATAAGACGGTAGATTTGCAGTCATATCAGTAGGAGAACCTTGCTTAAAACAGCTAACAAAAGCTTTCAAGAAAGTGCCAGGCAGTTCAGTACCCAATTCTCCAGGCTGCAGAGGCTGCAAGGTACTGAAGCCAGGTGAAAGTATTCTGACTGATTAGGAAAGATCCCAGAAAGATACCAGAAGGTAAATGC
The DNA here is from genome assembly GCF_025592945.1 of Manacus candei. Classification (NCBI taxonomy): domain Eukaryota; kingdom Metazoa; phylum Chordata; class Aves; order Passeriformes; family Pipridae; genus Manacus; species Manacus candei. The sequence goes on from NW_026138076.1 coordinate 22,437,367, forward strand.
CACCAAAAAAAGCAAGTATCAGCAATGCTTAGCACAAATTTCTGCATGAGTCCATTAATCACATCGAGTGACACTTCCATCCTTAATGGCATTATAATGAGCAAAAGCTTAGTATTTAACTAACTTCAGCAATTGATTATGCTTTTGGAGAATTTTAATGTATTACTAATGCAATACAAATTGCTGGAAATAAATATGTACAGTAACCAAATGAGATTTGATTATTTGGTTTCTATTTTTGGCAGCAACAAAGTTTTCAACTACAGTAGTAGCAAAGTCAGACATCAGTATGTTCTCCAAGACACATTAAAACAAATATTTCACAGCCCTTACTTTCCTGCCACGAGATATACTGGGTGATGAATAAATAATGAATTAACATTATCCAGGTTTTGCTGCTTCAGAAACTTGAATGAAATCTGCTGCTTTAAACAGTGATCTCCAGTTTTTCCACTCTAATACAATGCTGCAAGCAACATCACATGTTGCTTTTCCAGTCAGCCCATGAGATGACACAGTTACAGAAAATGGGAAACATAAGCAACCTGAGAGGGTCTTGTGGACCAGGTACTGCCTGTGAGTCAAAACTTGGGACTCACAGACCTACACCCTGGCAATTGTATTAATGTGGTTTTGAACTGCTGCTCTGAATTAATCTACATCTTTGATATCAACTTGAGTGATCTCTCATTACTGAAAGTGTGAAAAAGGAGGAAACAGAGGAAGTCTACTTAACCCTTCTTTTCATTTATAAAGCTAATTAAAATGCCTACATGTTTTTAATTAAAAGTGATTTTGCTGAAAATTCTGGAAAATAAATTGGTTAGGTAGTCTAGAAAATAGCTTGTTTTGTTTTTTACTATTTCACTTTTTTTTTTCAAGAATTAGTCATTGGCAAAGACCTAGTGCTGAATACATTATAGACAATATTGTCTGAAGTCCATGTGTAGGGGTAGTTGTGTAGCTTTCTTTGTCAGAGAGTGTCATTTCAGTTTAATAAAACATCAGTAACTATATCAAGAGAAGCTTCTTAGTCACCACATTTCAGGTGAGAGGTCTTAAATTTGTTTGTTTTGGTAAGCTGCACGATAACGTGGCAGTGTTTCCATCCCAGTAGATATCAAAAGCAGTGAATAGACAAGTTTATTGTGCACCATAGCTAAATGTGTTTGTAAAACTAGCCTCTTTATGCTTATTCCCACTCCTTACCTTCTACTGCCATTAGTATACAGCAAAAACTAAAGCTGTCATTCTTCCCTTTGAAGTGCATAGTCACATATAATGGTGTTGACCATCAAATTATACTGCTATTAGATAGGATGTAATATTTTGCTCAATTTGGCCATGAACTATTACTGAAAACCTAAGGTTGACAAATAAAATCCAGGAGGGAAATGTCATCATTGATGAGAGTAACTATGAGTCTCTTAAGATGGGAGAATAGTTACTAACTGGGCTCAGCTGCGGAGGTCTCACATCCCCATGGTCCTGCACCAGTTGGTCCCTGGGACCCATCCCCTCGGTCCCTAAGGGTAACCAAGTTGACATCTGCCCCAGTGAGAGTTATATTTACTCTCTCCCTATCGCTTGGATTCATCAACCAGTGATAGTACTAAATTTGGTGAAACAAATTTATGGGAACAGCTTTACTGAGCTTGTTAACCAGACCCCGGCCTGCAGGTTTTAGTTGGGCACAGCTCAGCAGTTACTGAGGGTACACTGTCTGCTTATACTGTTTCACATTAATTGACTGATTTTACCAAATTTGACAAAATGCCTCAGTCAATGTGATTAATGCTCGTATCAACAGCCACACAGACCATTAAAGCACATCCTGTTGTATGGAATCTAATCGTGACATGTCATAAGCCATCAATCTGAGACAAAATGTTACCAATTTTGACCAAAGTTCACGGGCCACCTATACTTAACCTTTGAAAGCAGCATATATAAATTATATGTGTTTGATAAATAACTGAAGAATCAAATATTTGATAGCTAGCTGTTCTTGAATACTGTTAGACACCAGATTAGTTATTGTTGGGTCAGAACCAACCTGTGAGCAGTGTGTTTGTGTGTGAGGGGGAAGGGATGGGTCAAACCTCACAGAGGTGGGGTGGCATCTTGTCCCTCATGGCAGCCCTGGGAGCCCACATAGGGAAGCCTCAGAGGAGCTGTCAGTCACAAACAGCCCAGGAAAACTGTAACACACCGCACCTCCTGCAGCCCCTCACCCAGCCTCAGATTGGCAGGGACAGTGAGAACACTGCTCCTCACCCTGACCTGGAACCCCCAGAGTAGCTGTGGGTCAGAGATCCCACCTGGAGGGGTTGGCCACAGGGACCAGAGCAGATAAAACCAAGGGCATGTGTGTCGTGGCCCTGCCACTTGGACTTGTGAAAGCTGATCTTCTACGAGGCTTTAGTGGTAGTTACATAATCTGTCTCTCCCTCTTTCTCCTTCTCTCTCCTTGCTTCTCTGTTTCTCTTTTTCTGCTCCTTTCTTGATGCTTAGAGTGGTTTGGAGCTGGAGGGATTGGATCTTGATTTCAGTGTTGTGGAATTGATTGGATTCTGGCTTGAGTGTTGTGGATTTATAGTATATGCTGAGTCAGTATTGTGGTGGAACATATTGTCTAGCTTGTGTGGTGTCCTTTTGGACTTTGGGCAAGTCCCCTTATCTACTCCCCTAAATTAATAAATTCCTTGGGAACAAGCCCATGGCTTATTCTCTTAATGCTATCTCGAGGTATTAAAGAACCCTATATCTTTATATTGAAGTAAAACTCATAGCCAGTCCTGTGAGCTGGCAGCTCCGGGGGCTGGAGTTTTACAAATACTCACAACACTCTTGTTGTGGAAAAACAAGTTAGCCAACATATGTAAAAGATGACATCTTGTGAATAAAGCTGCTTAAACCTCTTTCTTAAGCATGCCTCTTTTTAAGTAAAAGCATCTAATTAATGAATGCTTCCCAATATATTGTATTTTATGCCCCTAGTTAAATATCCTTTACACTTATACTTGCAGTGTTGCTATAATCCTAGTTATCTTAAAAGTATTTTAGAAAATTGCTCAGTGTGACAAAAACACTTAAATTGTAATTCTCACATAATATCAAAACATTCTCATGAGCTTTAAAGTGTTTGTAATCCAAGAAATAAGGATGTTATACCTCATTAACAAACCAAATGTCTTCCTGTATTTGTTGTTTTGTTGTTGGGGGGGGTTGTATTTTGACTGCCTGCAGTTTCCCAACAACAAGACATCTCTGGGTATGTATTAAGATACTGTATTATTTTATAATATTTAGGACTAAGAGAAAACTATTATGGCAATACTACATAATGCAGTTGCCTATGACACTAGAGGACTAAATTAGAGTTCCCTCAGTTAACTTGTATTTTGATGTTCTGTTCCTTGCTACAGCTTGACTAACATGAATCCTACATATGAAGACAGCATACGAAGCACTGTTTAGAACATATCATATCTTTCATCAGGGATATGTGACTGAACTTCTTCAGGGAAAGAAATATGTGGGGAGGAAGGTTGTATGGCTAGGTCTCACTCAAACTGAGCATAGAAACAACTGGGATAAGCACAGAAGACATGGAAATAAGATAAATTATTGTCAAAAGAGATGAGATATAGGACAGATACAGTTTTCTCTGCTCCTCTCTTAATTTGTCATGGAATTAATACGTATGGAATGAAGAGCTATTTGAACAATCTTGAGGGCATGCAAACACAGAAACTTCATCCAAATTAAATTTCAAAGAACTTTGATACAGGCAGGTCAGAAAATGTGAAGAATGAGATTCTTAAGAAAATGGTGCTGTCATGAATCTCAACAAACTCATGGAGAAAGTGTCAGATGTAAACCTTCATTAAAGGTAAGATATATACAAGTTTTAAGTGTTAGTTGCTTGAATGAAAAATCATTTGTTTATATCCATTGTACTTAATAAATGTATTTTGCTGTAAATAGTGGGTATTTCAAAGTTTCTGAAAATCTGAATGGTTAAACTGAGTGCACAATTGCTTATATTATAAAGTTTCTTCCACCTGAAGTCTGACAATAACTCCTCCAGCAGAATGGCCTTTGCTGTCAGCAGAAAGATTTCCTTCAATCCACATACCTTTGTGAATTGTTGCTTTCAACATAAAAATATTGGGTTTATATTATTCTTTCTGTTGTTTTTAGCATTAGAGCTTGGAGATAAGGTTATCTTCTGCTGCATCACAGAAGGTTGTTCTCCTACAGCTGAGATTCATTTCACTGAAGGTGGCATGAGGCATACGTGAAGTAGGGCAGAATGTAAAGGTTTGTGCTCTGTCTTCCCCTGATACAGATAAATGTAGGCTTTTGTGTCTTTAGTGTTGTTGAGCCAGAACATTTCTCAACTGCCAAAATCACACAAAAAATCAAAATTCACAACTGGCATAACACTATGTAAGACATGCAAGCTAACATTTTCACAGCATGCCATCAATTTTAAAGTCTTATCTTTCCCAGTAAGTCTTGCATTGGGTAGGCTTTCTTGAATGAGAAATCACCAGCAGTGTGGGATTATTTATGGGATTGGTGATACACTGTGTGCTATGGAAAGAAAAATATTATTCATATTAGTGTATAATTTTTAATAGTGTGTGTAATTTTAAACTCACAGAGTAGGGTCCAGAAACATAAAGCCTCCATCAGTTTTTCAAATCTCAAGTTTTATAAGTGTGGTGGGGTCTCAAAATACGACAGTAAGCTTTATATTTACTTGTTAAATGTAAACTTGCCCCTAGCTTTACGAAGAGGGAAGTGTGTTTACTGTTCAATTTGTTCTTAAAAGAAATACATTATGTTTATTCGGGCAATTTGTATACCTGACTTGTCTGAATAATTCTTCACAAAGAAGAATGTATGGCAGGTTTGTAAGTAGAATATTTATTCAAGAATAAATATTTTCTTCAGTCCCTTAAGCAATTTTATAATGGAAACATGTAACTAAATTCTGCTTTTAAAAACTCAGGTTGTAGAAAACTCAGGGAATGTTACAATGGAAATAGCAAAGTACTTTTTCATGTGCTAACATTTTACTTGAAGGGGAGACAAACTGCATTTATAGAGGCTGTCATAAGAAATGAGAAATATTACTGTGTGTAGTTTATCATAGGATATACTTTTCCAGTAGGAGATGTTTCTGGAGATGGAATTTGTACGAGGTACCCATACCTGAAATCTGGAAGCTTGAAATTCCCCTGTGTTGCAGAACTCAGAAAGGATGAATTTTATGGTAAGATAACTTACTAAGAAATGTGTACCTATTTTCTCTTTGCACTGTGAATTTCTCTATGAACTATGAATTTTCATAAGTTAACATCAATATTCATCAACCGGTTTAAGTCTACTGTATCTACATGCAGTAAAATATGTTCTTGTCTATACAGGGCTGAAATTAGCACTGCTTGTTTTCCCAGAAGATAGTTCACAGTATGTAATATATTTTTTTTGTGCAACTTCTAATTGATATTCAAATATATGTGGAGATTGTTTATTTTTAAAGGAATGCAGAGTGGCATCCCTGGGTGCACTGTAGCATGAGTCAGTGTGTCAGGGTAGGTTTTTCAATGGTCTAGTGGAGCAGTTTGTGACCAAGCAGTCCTGTGCTGAGTTGCAGGCAATTCCAACCTCTGTCTCTGCTTTTGCCATATGTTTGCTTTTCTCTCCAAGGGTATATTCGTCAAAGGTGCTGACAAGCAGCACTAATCAATGTATATCAGAAAGGCCTTGGTTACAGTTCTAGTATGAAGCTTGGTGTAGCTATGTCATGAGAGATGCTTGAGTTTAGCACTTAGAGCTGAATGGATACATCCAGGGAGGAAGAATATGAGATTCTGCACTAGCTGTCTGTCGGGGCACTGAGATTTTCTTTTTTTTTCTTTTTCTTTTTTTTTTCCCCAACTATGTGCCAGTGAATGGGAGTCAGTTTCAGGGTTTTTTTCCATTAGTGTAATTTCTAGACTGCAGAAAAATATATCAAGGTATTTGAATAGCAAATGATGTAGTGATAGAAACCCCTGATCATTCATTTCTCCTGAGCACAACAGGAAGCTAGCAAGGTGACATTTGGACTTAATGACTTATGCAGACTCCATAACACTGTGAAGTACTAACAACTTCAAGTTGCATTTTTCTACCTAAAAACTGTAATGACCAAAGACAGGTATAAATATTGCTTGAAATAAATTTTTTACATCTTCTTCCTAAAAACTACAATATTCTTTAAAGACAGTAATTTAAAAAATTTATCTACTTGTGCTTCCGTTGACTTTCATCCTTACAACTGACATCCCCTACTTGATCTAAAAGTAGGCTTCTGTACTAGGAATTTATTACAGACCTGCCTGTTTAGTCTTTTTAAAAAGAAAAATCTGAACTTTGAAAAAGCTGCTATGCATATTTTATTTTTTTTATGTGTTTTTATTTGTTTTCCAGCAAATAATGGGTGTTGTAGCTGTTTGTTCATGGTATCAATGTTGTATATACTGTTTAAATTTTTGATTTATGCACTTTACATATTACTTCGTAAAAGGTAGATTTTATAACCAGACTTCTAATTTTTATTCCTTTTTTTTTAATAGGCTGTGCTTCATTTTCATGACTGTTGTGATAAGAAATATATAATTACATTTGGCTTGTCATTTTGAAACCTTTATCTCTTGATGTCCCTTTTCAAGATAAAGGAACAATTAGGGGCATGAATAATTGATGCATTTCTTCACATAATTTTGACTGCTTTAGAATAATATATATTTATTTCCATTTTTCACTAATTTTGGTTTTGATATCTCATGCTTGTATGTATAAAAGCTCCATATAAATGGATGATCTGAGATTGTTCTCTATGAAGTTCTTTCATGGGTTGAAGAAAGTAGTTGCTCACAATATCACTGAAAACCAGTTGTATTTTCCTATAAGATCCATCAGAGTTCAGAGTTTGCATATGAGGAAATAGAACCAAAACTAAAGCTGAGGAGCTTCTGCTCCTTTTTCTGCTCTGTCTGTGTGAGATGTTGGCTGTGGTGTCAGGACTCAAAGCATTTCTGCTCCTATGTAGTGCCATAAACAGCTCTACCCTGGACAGAATCCACAGCTGTGCATGCATATGTGCAAAATGATGACAACTCACTCTGGTTCGTCTTTAGCACAGTTGTCGTTTTACTTCATACTTCTGAACATACAGTTTAATGGGTATGCTGTTATTTGGGCAAAGGTTGGACTCGATGATCTTGGAGGTCTTTTCCATCCTTGATGATTCTATGATGCTTTTTTCATATGAGGGATTTTCGGACATTTTGCAGTGTTCAGGACTGAGGTGAAATAGATGTCAGGCTCTTAGTATCTTCTCTTGTTTATAATTCACATATTTTTACTCAAGTGCACTCCATAGTTACCACTGAACTGATGTTTTCCTTGGACCTTATCCTTAACCTCCCTAAAAAAATGGAGTGTTTACATGTTTTATGCAACACAAGCATATAATGGAATTTTCTTCACTCATAATAGTTTTCTGGACATGCTGTTGGGCAGTGTGAATATTCACAACTAGTTTAGAAAGGTATTAAAATTTTCCTGGCAGAAAGAGAAAAGTACTGAAGTGGAAGTGGTTTTTTTACAGTATGGATTATTACTGATGTCTGTCTTGTGGCTGAAAAGATTGATTCTATCTGTGTGGAGAGTCTGTTTCATACACGGACAATTTTGAAAAATTTAGTGAAGCTGTGGCAAAATGGGTGAATGAAGATTACTTCCATTGAATGATGGAACCAACAGATGTGCTGCTTGATATCAAATAAAGCTAACAAATGAAATACTAGACCATTTATCTACTTATAACATGTTGGAATACGGGAGAATCAACTAGCCTGAGACTCAATATCTTTTCAGTGCAACCATTCCTACATCATTAGTAGATCCCCCTAGATTTAGGATCTGATTAAGTAGGTGTTAAAGTAAATGGATATCCTTTCATGAATTGAGCCAATACAAACACATGGACACAGGTAGAAAGAAAAGTAAAACTAATTGAAAACGAATGCACATACCATTGTGAAACTTATGGTACACTTGATTAGACAAAAAAATTAAGAGTACTAACGACAAACCTTGGAAGTAAAACTAGGAGAACTTGTAGTTGTCAAGACGGAGCGTGTTTGTGTTGACACTGGGATTGGAGGAAAGATATGGTTGTAGGTTCTTTACAGTCAATAAACAAGTCTTGCACCTGTGATTTGCCCTTGAACTATGATGTTCAAGTAAAAATGTAACAAGAGTAGACAAAGAAGTTTTCTTTGCTTTCATGGTGTAGACACGATGATTGCACAGCAACTATGCAAAAATATGAGTAATGCGTTTTAAAGAATTTATATTTTGGCATATTCTTTCTCTGTTTTTAAACTAAAGTGTCCTAAAAGAAAAAATGGATTTGAAATGAGAAAATTAGGGAGTTTTACAGTTTAAAATGTTAAACTGAACATTTCAAGTGTCTAGGGGTTCTAGAAAAACATTTGATAATGCAACTGCACTTAAGCTGACCTTTTTTTATAGAGATTTTCAGTACTGGTAAGTCAGCATTTTCTAAGAGAAAATTATTCAAATTTTTAAAATCTTATTAAAAATATTTACTTAAAAATCTGAATTTGTTGTTTAAGTAAATCATGAAGATGTCAGGTTTTACACCTAAACTCTTCGTCCTGGGCTTCCTTATTTTAGTGGAAACATGACAATTATTCCTGTAAAATATTACCTCAGAAAAACACCCAATACTATAGTCACTGAGACAAGGTAAATTTGCACCTACTGAATTCAATGTAGCTGTGACTACAGTGCCACCAGTCGTCAGCTGGCCACTGTGCTGCGCTTTTCACATGTATGTGTATATATGTGGTACTCAGATTTGGTATGAAGTGTGAAATGGATACAGTATTCTGCGTAACAATTGCAAGGGTTCCTAAAATTTGATTTCTGGACTGAATGTTGAGACTTCAGGCTTGGAGTTGAAGATTTTTACTATAGTTTAGTCAAAAGGGACAATTGCTCTTGCAGATTTGTGCAAGCACCCTGGCAAAGACTTGTGACTTTGGTTCTGTTCTGGGCAGTTACACACCTCTCTTCTACACAGGTGCTTTTCTTGCAAAATTTGTGATAATATCTGACAAAGCAACAGGCAAACAGGAAGCATCTGATTGCATAAATCCATCTTTAAAAAGAAATGGGGCTAACAAGCAGACTCGGATCCTGAAATTGCTGGTTCTCGGATTTTTCTAATGAGGTTGATGGTATGTTGCTTCAATCTACAGGGTACCTTGAATGAATAGGTTGAGTGATGTTAAATCTGACAGAATAATACATATGTAACAGAAGTTAAAAATTATGCTTTAATGTGATGAATATTGTCACATAATGAGTTTTTTAACTCTATATGGAGACAATTTCCCTCTCACTGAATTTCATGACTACTTCTAACTTAAGTGGTAAACCTTTAAAGTGATGCAAACATATTTAGTAATACAGCTAAGTAATACAGCTTCCACTTAACACTAATAGGACTTTTAAGGCTAATTTCCTGTGCATCAGCTGGAAAATATGCCACTTAATATAATCTAAACATGTATTTATAGCTTAATTATTCTCTACCATTAGATAAAGTGCACCATTACATAGTTCCATAACTTATTTTAAAGATATCCTGTAATATGCCCTTGTTGGAGAAAACACATTCAAAATGTTTTGATTTTGAGTCAATACAGGTGAAATAAATCTGACCATCATGTGTGTAAAGAGTTTGTAAAAAATGCTCCAAACCCCAAAGTGCAGTGAAAACTTATCTGTGAATCTGGAGAATTTTGTTTTGGAAATTGTGACGACAAACAAAATGAGAAACACTTCTGAGAAATTATCTGATTTTGAATCTACTAGAAACAGATAGTAATAAACAACTGTTATTTTCTTGGTGTAAGTAGCAGGAGAGAACAGACTTTGTATCTGAAACAACAGGACAACCCTGCTGCTTAGAAAATCTACCCAACTGATGAAAATAAAATGTCCCTACTTTTAACAATGTTCAAAGTGTCTGTCCTGAGTGATCTTTGCACAGTGTTTGAATTCTGAAAAGTATGAAGTTTGACAGTTCCAGTAAAAAACAGGACAGTTAAAAAAATATTTTCTTTTTTAGTTCTGTCTTCCCCAGGGTATGTTTGATCAACCAAAGTCAATTTGAGAAAAAACTGAACTTCCTTGAAGTGGCCTTCAAAATAAAAAAAAAAAGGTAAAATGTTAACCTACTGGGAGTATGTAAGACTGTAAAGTCCTGTAAATTACTTAGTGGAAAAGCAGTATGCAAGAACTCCCAGTTATTGCACAGTGGTCTTAGTTCCTATAATATAGACTTTCAAAATTTGGTCATACCAGAGGAAAAAAACTCTGAAGATTTCTGCAAGACGCCGGTTAAAAATGACCTTTCAAACAGCACATAGCATGACTACTGGTGTTAAGGATACCAGGTAAATTTGGTATCTCTGTAGTACACATACATTAAAACAACCAGGGAAATGACAACAAAAATCACACATGATAAGACTGGTAGATCCACTACCATTCAGTGCATGCAGTTCACACAGTTGATTAAATTACTTTATCTGTGCTTAAACATATTGTACCATAGCTACCTATTATGTTAACAAGAAAGGAGATTAATAAGATGAGCAATTGTTCTTGGTGTTTTTAAGAAGCGTAATACTGCTGCAATAACATCAATGATCTTTACTGCTTGAACTAATTGCAGTGTATTAAAGGGAAAAAGGATCCAGTGTTTCTAATATCAGGTGCCAACGCTTAAGAGTGAGAGCCTAGTGTTCATTTTATATAAGTTTTCATGCCTTCATTTATGCTTGCTGAGAATCTGGCCTTTAAATTAAATGGTTTAATTTCAAATTTGATCAAAAATACCTTTTTAAATTTGAAATTAGTTACATGCCTGAGACTAGATTATTAGTTATAGACACTTCAGTGGTCTATTAGGAGAGTGTGACTTACATTGTGTAAATAGACACAATATTAGATGCAGAAGTATACATTCTTAGCTAAAAAAATTAGCCTTTTTTCTCGAGAGTAAATCTGAGGAAGAGCCTTCTATGTCATAAATCAGAAAGGGTTAAGGAACTTCTTTGTGGTGTAGCACATAAGTGGCAGAAGTTAACATGAGGAAGATCAATGTGACATACACATCCTTCTTTTCTGTGTTATTGGAGGATCGGAATTAATGGCATTTACTATGATTAGTAGCTGTGGGCTAACACTAAGGATTACATAATCAGTTTAATGGATTTTTTTACAAAAACTTGCACTGTGACAAACCTGTTTGTATTGGCACTATCACAGCAGTTTAGATCAACTCAAAGACCTCCTCACCTCTGTAGGCTGTCTCTATGGTGAACTTGCACAAGCTGATGCATTAGGTGGAGTATTTTTCTTCACAGTCACAGACATTTTCAAATGCATTTTTTAGATTTCATTTTTAATGTATTGATTAAAAAATTCCAAAAGGCAACTTTTTATTAATATTCCCTGTCCCTAAGGAAATGGATATCTTCTACCCCTTATAAATCAGTTCCACATGGAAAAGGAGATTCTGTATAAGAATGACCTATACCTAAATGTTCGAGTATGGCACAGGCTCCTCGGTCCTCTTTATCTTATAGCATCCCTCATCAAGAAAGAGCATAAGGTTTTAGTATTTCTAATGCAAAAGTCTTTATTCATTATCACTTCTAATCTCTAACAGAAAATGTCACTAGAACCTGATGCTATTTGCCTTGGTTCAGTTGACCTGTTTCAACCCCAATCCTGCATTTCAGTTTTCTGCATCATTACTTTAGCAGTAAAGATTTACACATATCATCACGTCTCAGAAACTAATTTTGCACTGCAAAAACATGACCATGAGAGTTCTCAAAAACTGGGTGTTTGGTGTCCATAAGAAACCAACACGTAGAGTATTACAGGGTGTACTCAAAGAACTTGCAGTCAGGAGTGAGTATCACTTCCCTTAAGAGTATTTGCAGATGCAAATTCAGATTTTAATTCAGTGCTCCTGGATCAAAACTATTTTCTACTACTGCTCCTTAAGATCTGTGAACATTTAGGATACTAAATATATAAGTTTAAAAGAGCTTTTGAGTCTGATGACTGGCTATTTTCTAAGACACATATTCCGATTAAGAAAAACATTGGGTTACAATATCTTCCTTCTTTTTTGTTCTAAATCTAATTGTATCTGAGGGAGACTGATTTGTGCAGCTGGATGTATCTATCTCAAACTTAATGAAAACGCAGATGATGATATGATGAGGAAACAATATGCCATAAAAAGACACCTAAAGCGTTTCTACAAGGATAGAAGTAGAGGGCTAAGAAGTCCTCCACAGTTAGCTCACCAACTGTAAAGGCAATTGTAAAATTTTGCTTTCATGTTTAAAACTTATCTCACATTAGTTTTCTCTAAAGTGGGGGGAAAGTCTATTACAAATATGAATAATTGGAGTGCCATCTGCTTGAGGGACATCAACTTAGAATATAGCACAGTTACTATGAATTAAAACACTGTCAAAATTGTATGCCAACAAAAGAGGTAGAGACTTTTTTTTTCTGGCAGAGCGCTGACTCTTGGTAATTTATCTTAATTTTCCATTTATATAAGAGCTGTAAGCGTAAGCATACAAGATTAATGAAGGTTGATTCGACTGTCCTCTTTGCTTCCTGTGCCTTCCATGGCATTATAAAGGTGGCAGATTGCTAATCAAGAATCCTTGACACTTTGTCCGAACTCAGGGGTGAGTTTCTCAGAAATGATAATTACCTGTAATTCCAGCCATGATCTCTTTGACTATGAGTCACAGTTAAACTATTCATCTTTTCCACACATCTACCTTACAAAATGAGACCACACTTATAAATAGCATTTCATTATTCAGAGAACTGTTTCCTCTTTCATAGTTTTGTCTCTGACACTGTATCAGAAGATGTCATGAAACTAGAGATGGCAATAGTTCACAGTGACTCTGTCTTATGTACTAAATAGGACACTAGTCTGTTTGCTCCATTTTTAAAATATATTTTTGTATGCTCTACTGAAGGATTATATTCAGCCCACTGTATACTATATGCTGTATATTGTACTTGGAGCTGAAGGTTATAGATTGAGATCATATCCACTGAATGGGTTTTCTTCTGAGCCTTACAAGGATCTTATATTACTAGAAGATCATGTCTCTTAATTGCTAACTATTCTGAACCAATATAATGCTGCTGTTTCTTAAACTCTGGTATGTAAACAACTCACTAACTGATATGTCTGAATCAATGTAAAAGCAAATATATAAATTGCTAATATTTCTTTCATGGACTTTGATCACTTCAATGGAAGAAGGGGCTAGTGGTTTGTCAAGCACAAGAATGCTGGCAACTGGTCAATACCTCATCTATGGGTGTACTGGGTCTGGCTGGCATGGAGTTAATTTTCCTTATAGCAGATTTAATTATCCTGTGCTTTGGATTTGTGACTAAAACAGTGTTGATAATACATCCATATTTTAGCTATTGCCAAACAGGGTCTGCATGGTGGTGTTGTTTTCTTTTTTTTTTATTTTTCCCCACTGAAGGGATATTTTGTACTATACAGTGTTGTGCTCTGCAATAAAAGCTGGGGGGAAAAAAAGGAGGAAGTTGGATCTTCATGGTTATGGGGTTTTTCTTCCAAAGCAACCATGATGTACGCTGCAGCCGTGCTTTCCAGGAGGCAGTTGAACATCTACCTGCCTATGGGAAACAGTGAAAGAGTTCTTTCATTTACTTTGCTCGTACATACAGCTTTGCTTCACCTAATAATGTGTCTTTATCTTAACCAACCTGAGATTTGCTCTTCTGGTGCTCTACCTCATCTCTTTGTGGTAAGAGTGAGCAAGAAACTGGGCGGCAGCATAGCTGCTGGCTGGGGTCAACCCAGCACAATGGACAATAGTATTTGTCTTTTGTCTTTTAAATGTGTTAAGGTAATAAATAGCCTAAATCTTGTATAGCCCGGGGTAGTTTGGGACAGGGTCCTGAAAATTTGTATTTGGCCTTGGAAATACATTTCTTCTTCTGACTAGATGGATAAATTGGATGGATTTACTGCCCCAGAATGTCATTACTATTTAGTTTTTCTTCCTTTCTATGGTATTTGCATTTATTAGAGTCTTTCTCTACTGTTTTTCATTGTTTCCTGCATTTCTCTGGATTACAAGTCAGTTGTTGCTCTTGTTTTTTCCGTGTTACTCCCTGTGATAGTATAAGCAGATATGTATCAAATGTCCCTTAAACTTCAGTGTTTCATTTTACTTTGTGCAACTTTATATAAAAAGAGCTTGTGCGTCAGTGCAGGACAACAAAGAAGTTGTAAGAAATCTTAACGCTTGAAAATGTTGCATGAAGAATACCTCTGTTCAATAGTACTGTGCCTTTGGGCAGTCACATCTCTATTTTGTTTTCCCATCTGTTACATAGTCCTAAAAACTCTGTTTCTTAACAATTCAAGGGCTACAGTGACTGCATAGAATGCACTGTAATAACTACACTTCTGCATCAAGGTTTTGTTCTTTTATCACTGTAAAACAGTGTTGTATGAGTAGAAGACAGAAAACATGCAACTCAGTTACGTTAAACCAAGCAAAACTTTATATATTTGTGCTATAAATTATCAATGTATTACATTTTCAGAAATATAGACTACAAAATAAAAACTGGCCTAGAAAATAATAAAAACTGCTACATTATCAATAAAACAATAAATATTGTTACATAGGATTTAATTTTTATTGATTGTGTGCAATCAGTTGTGTGAATTAAGGACATTTAGTTGATTTCAGTAAGTGCTGTTTTACAATGATCATAAATTAAGATACCGTTATTGTAAAAAATAGTTTTTCACGTTTTACAGAAACCCAAACTGTCATCTTCAAAGCTGTGTAAGAGGGTTCTCCAAGACTACATTATGCCATGGCCTTATTTATTTACTGCAAACCTTGAAGCACTGGGTGAAAAGGAAAATTATACAATTTTTTTCAGATGTCACCCAATTATTTAAATTTGTTTAAACTTGAGAGGATTTTTACTGACTTTAAAAGTACCTAACAAATGCAGTCAACTTGATATAGAAAAATTCATGCAGATTAGATAAAAAAAACCAAAAAAATTTTAGCTGTAACTAACAAGGGAAGGACACTTTCATCACTATGAATAGTTCCATGAAAACTTTTGCTTTATGCATGAAAAATATATTCTCAGTCTAGCTCTTTATTTTTCCTTTTGACATCATGAGAATTTTTGCTATTAAAACAGGAATCATCCCCACAAAAGTACACTGAGAAGCAGGGAACCATTTATTTTCAATAGTAGTTTCTATTCCCTTGTCATCACGTACAATGTCCTAGACTCCTGCCAAAAACTGAGTAAAGATCAGGACAGGTAGGACACATTCAGAATCTAAGGGCAAACAGGCAAAGGTTACAGGAAATGGATAGTGGTAAAAAGAGATTAATATACACTGAGAAGATTTGTCTCTATAAATATAGAATGCAAATAGCTATAGATGGGATGGGATAAAAAAAGAAATTACATTGCCGTTTCTTTGTTTTAAAGGTCAGTATCTCTATAGTGGCTACAATGGTATTTCAGATTTTTGTTCACAAAAGGTAGTTTGCTGTTACCTTAATTTCTCCTTGCTATCCTGTTCTTTTTTTCCTACCTTGCCTGCTGCCCTGGCACCTAACACAGTGATTAAATGTGCTATGAAAAGAACTACTGTTTATATTTTGGTTTTAGAAATAATTTTAACAGTAGGAGGAATAAAAAAAATAAAAATTAAAAAATGGATAGGTCATTAACAATATGTTTATTACATTAAAAACTCAATGTCAGGATGGAATAATTTCAGACTGTTTTTACCTGATCTCCTATCCTAATCTGTAATGACTTCAGGTTGGTTACTTTAATGCCATGCATTTACTTCTCCCTGCTGATCTCTGCTTGCACAGGTTATTGTGACTCTTGTGTCACAGCAGAAAAAACTTGCTTCTCCTCACTCATGAAGCATATCCTACTAAATACTTTTGATTCATGTTTGCTGCTATTACAAAACAAACATTAGCAATAGTAAATGGGGCCAGACAACTGCTCCAAAGAATTGTTCAAGATACAGTGATTTTGTAAGTACAGAGTTTGGGATGATTCTAATGACACTGAATTAGCCAATTCACTGAGCTCCCTTTCCTCTCCAGGCCTCTTTGTCTCTGACAATTTTTTCACCTCTTTCCAAGACTTTTTGCTTTCACTACAGTAGACTTTGGTCTTCTGCCCTTTAGTCTGTGCGCTGGGTTAGAAAACGTACAGCAGCAGCCTGACTTCCTTCTCCTTGCACAACACAGTAGTTTATTTTTTTGCCTAGCAACTGACTTTGGAGGACAATAGTTAAGGTTCAAGGTTAAACCTCAGGATTAGATTAATTTTTAAAAGCCAGATATATGTCCATGCACTCTTATATTTATACTCACAAAAATATTTGCTCTAGACAGCTGTACATATGCAGGCATTCTATGCATTTAATTAAAATATTCAGTATAGAATTAAATAAAAAAACCTGTCCAGCTTATATAATCAATGTCCTGTAGTAATATAAGAATAAAGAAGAAATATCCCAATTCTGTATATTGAGTTGTCGTTAGGAATATTTTTTGGGGTGTGGGTGAGACTCACATATTCTAGTCAGATTAAACCATTTTTTTTTTCCTGGTTATCCCTCATACACTGTGAATTTCTCTGTAAGATGCCCTTTTCCATAAAGGTTTCGGCGTAATTCATTCTCCAAGGAGTAACTAACTTTCACACCTATGTGCTGAATGTCTGTGAAAGAGACATCAGAAAAATGGCTATGAATGGTAGGGAGAAAACACCTTCCCACAGAAGATTAAATACATGTTTGATGGCACATAGTGTGTTCTGACAACAGTCAAGTAATAATACCCGTCTAGAATTTGTACCTTGTAATACCATTTTTCTTTTAAGTGCTTCTGTAGCTGTTTTGGAGTGAGTTTAACGAGTGCAGGTGTGGCTGCTGTCTTTAGTGTCCATTTCACATATGAAAACCATCTCTGCAAAGAGATTGTTTCCTATATGCCTTTCATGGCTAGTCTTTTCTCAATTTCAGTTCATGTCATTCTGCTACAGATCCTGCATTATTTCACTGAATAACCCATGGTCATCAACCTTTCTCATGACTGTTTTTTCTGTGCTTTGCAAAGCCACACAAACGGAGATCTTCCTCTGTTAATCTCAAATTTATCATGTAAAAATTAACTTCATTTTCTTAATCAATGCCCTTTATATTAACATCTCATTTTTAGAGTTTCTTCCACATTGCAAAACATACTTCATGTAAGTCTCAATCTGTGTGTTAGCCTTGGTGAAAAAGTTAACAGCTGCTTCAATATGTTTTGCTTCTTTCCCTTATATCAATCATGTTCCTGATTGACTTTGGTAAACCTCTACATTTAAGTACATCAGTGCTGAAATACCACAAGACCACAGGTAACATTTTTGTACCACCTCACAGCACCATCTTTTTGTTTTGTTTTATTGCTTTTTGTTGGTTTTTTATTATTTATTTTGTTTTGTTTATCTTATTTTATTTTCAATTAACAGAGTCTTTTGAATGAAAAATGAAGATTCTGGCATTAAATTTTAATTGAAGATATAGTCAAGTCTCTTAATATGAGGCATAAATTACTATTTTCCTTGTAAGCAAGTAACATTTACAAAGTTATACACTTGATCTGTTTTCAATTTATATCCTCCTTTTGCTCTTCTTTATTACTCTTTACAGCACATTTCATTACGTATCTCTTCCTATTATTTACTTCTTTGTGCTCTTCACACTGTTTAATCGTTACCTTTTTACTCTGCTTTCATAATTTTTCCTGCTCTTATATTTTTATTCAATTCTTCATTCTTCATTTCCTTTCACATATTTTTGCTTTGTTTTCTATTTTTTAATTTATTTAATTCCTCTTTTGTTCTCTCCATCTCATTTTCCATATTGCCATTGTCAACCAGTTTAAACACAGATTTATTTTCTATTAGTCATACATTATGTACCAGGAATACATTTCTGATTTCTCCAGCTGTTCTGTGAAATTCTTTGACATTTTGTATGTGGGGGGGGAGGACAGTTCTCCAACATCAGTATTGATATTTCAGTGTTAGTTTAACATATTGATTTTGTCCAGTCTTTTCTACGTGTGGATCCAGGTGACTGTTATTGCTACCTATTTATTTTCAGATTTGGGAACATAGTGATAAGGATCAGGAAAAGACCATGTTCCACATTCACAAGTAGTAGATGCTTAATTAAGAACATTGGCATCATCAACATGTACTCCCATACAACAATCTACTTTCTGTAAGCTACTGAAAGCTACAAGGAAAGAGCAGGAAAGGCAGTGGTTCTTTCTTTTCCAGAAGCCCTTCAAAAGTAGGCATTATTACATGAACACCACAGGGATTTTTGAGGGATTTTTGACCCATACCTAACTAAAAAAGGAAAACAAAACACCAGACATGTTTCCCTCCCAAAACTCCACAAAAAGTAGTGCTCCATTTCTGTCTGAGCTTTGAAAAAGTTATTTTCTGACTGCAGATTTGCTGATCATTTTATCACTGAGTATTAATGGCTGCAAAACTCTTCTGTGATAATTCACCTTTCAAAATTCATGTGGATAGAACCCAGAGCAAATAGGGAAGTAAGCTAATTTCTCATTTCTTCAGTTAAGTAAAAACATGCTTTGAGAAATTTACTGTATAATATTTACTTTTGTTTATTTTAGTCAATTACTTCTCAGTCACAACTGAAAAATACCCCCATCATTTGAATTTTCTGTATCAGAACCCATTCTTATAATTTTTTAAGAGACAAAGGCAA
Organism: Manacus candei; assembly: GCF_025592945.1. Classification (NCBI taxonomy): domain Eukaryota; kingdom Metazoa; phylum Chordata; class Aves; order Passeriformes; family Pipridae; genus Manacus; species Manacus candei. The sequence goes on from NW_026138076.1 coordinate 22,456,430, forward strand.
TTTTTTAACTTATTCTTGAATTTTGAATTTGAGTTGCAACTAGATAACTTATTTTTGCACTGTAAAAAGACTTTTTTTATTAAGAAAATAATATCTTGTTTATAACTTTTTAAATATAAGAAACCTATAAATATGTGATAAGTGCCACCAAAGGTCCTTGAGGAACATACAGGAAATTGGACTTACTATACTAGAGTGGCTTTATTCTTGTTTAGTTTTGTATGAGCTGCAGCTACTAACTGTTCCTTTGCAATGAACTTCAGGTTTCTCTAAAGGTCAAGAATAATCTTGCTTTTAAATGGAAGCAAGGAGAATGACATTCCATTGACTGTAACTTAAAAATTTATTTATTTTTATTTTTTATAAAAAGTATTGGCATACTATTCATGTAATGAGCACTTACAGTTTGAAATCACCACTGAGGTTTCCTGTCCTTGACTTCTTTTTAGCAGGGGTGTATGGTATTCCTTTTAATTTCTTTTTTCCACATAAAATCATAGCTGTGCTATGCTATATCAGGATGAAGGTACTTTAATTTTTTAGGCTTGTTTATAGTTCAGTAACAAGCACAATTTCTGATGAATAGGGGAATGATCTGACACTGACCCATAGTCTAAATCTTCCAGTTATACAGTACTATAAGCAAAGTATTTCGAAAATAGGTAAGTCCATCTTCTATGTGCAATAGTTAATTTGTATTGAAATTAGTAATTTGCCATTTAAAAAAAAATTAGAGAGGGATATACATCTTAAGATTGGCTTTAGCTTCATAGTTAGGCTGATCATGAATGTGAGGAATCCAGATTCATGGTTGCCTGAACAGATAGGATGGATTTTTAACATGCCTCGGAGGAGAACAGTGGAAGAATAAGATGTTGCAATTTTTGCATATTTTAACAAAGAAAATTGAGATTAAACGTAAGAAAAAATACTTCACAACAAGAGTGGTTAAACACTGGGACAACTTGCCCAAAGAGATGCAGAATCTGCATCACTACAGGTTTTCAAAACTTGACTACCTGAAGTCCTGAAAAATCTTTGTAGTCCTAATAAGTAGAAACCTGGACTAGATGACCTCGAGAGGTCCCTTGCATACTAAACTATTATATGAATCTTTCACTAACATTCAGAGTCCTCAGAGGGACTGTGGGAAATCCAAGTTTAACTTGATGTTCTTTCAAAGTGAGAGATCTGAATCAGGGGATCCCATATCCCATTGAATGCCAAGTCCACAATATGCTTGAAGTCAATTTCTTTGTTTCTTGACCCTACATTACCAAAGTTATTATCAGTTGAATAGCTGGAACAGAAAGGTTGTTGGGAACATCCCTTAATTAGCTTCTTTCTGCACTTTATTCCTTTTCAGTCAGTTGTTTTTTTGCAGATTCCTTCTTGAGATATTATCTTGAGATACTATTCTTGCACTATTTTTCAAGTCAGAGCACCTAAGTTGATGTGACAAGTGCTACCATGAGTCCAACACCTGCTGAAAACCAGTAGTCGCATGAAATTCTTTAGGAGCATCTAGTGGTTCTTGTTTGGTACACTAGGTTTTTATTTCTCAGAAATTCTTCCCCCCTTTTATCTGTTTTCATTTGTAGCTCTGTGTCAGAGGATATAAAAAAAATAAGACTCATTATTAATTTTCCATCTACGGTCCTGGTGAGTTTGTTCCACCATTACTTGGAAAGGATGAGAACTAGTGTCCGTTTGTACAATCAGAAAATTTATTTCATTCTGTGTGAATGAAGGTTGCTTGAAGAATCAGAGGTGGAATTCCAGCTTGGTTTTTGTTAATATGTAGGACTACTGCTGTTACTTTCACTCTGAACATAATGGGGTGCAAAGTAGGTAGAGGTGACTGCGTCTTTCCAGATGATGAAAACAGGCAAAATAACTGTCTTTACCTGGACTTGTAGATGTCTGGACCCAACCCTGCTCTACTCTGGAAGTGCCCCACACGTTTACTATGTTTCCCTAGTTTTATCAGGGCTCATTAACATGAGCACAGGTCACCCAAACACTTTCTCACAGTTTCAGGGCCAGAGCTGACTTGCAGCTAACGAGTTCCACTGGTGTACACAGCCCACCTGTCTGCCTGTGAGCAGCCCCATCGTCCCTCTCCCCCAGCATGCGGGTACATGGACTGCTGAAACACAGGCAGCAGGCTGCTCTTCCAAAAGGTAGGGCTGTCTTTTTTTCCCAGAGCTGAAAGAGATGGTCTCAGTAACCAACTGTTGATCTTTTCTATAGAAGTAAATAATTTATTACCAATAGAATGTGCCAGACACAGACTAGATGATCGCAGTGATCAGGCACATCTATCCACGTGTTGTATCAGTGCACCCTTATTAGTATGGATACTAGTGTTATTTGGAAAACTATGGGGATGTGTGAGAAAGTGTCAGTCTAGTCCAAAGGTGCAGAAATAATTCTAATAATGTATCATTCTTCTGCCTTGTGAGACTGCACTTTCCTCAAGCTGTTGGCTGAAGAGTCAGGAGGTGGGGAGAGGAAAAGACTGCCTGCTTTTTCCTATGTTGATTTATGTCTGTTCACTGCAAACAAGACACGATATATAATGGAGGCGGTCTCTAATTAGACTGTTGTAAAATATGCAATTACTGCTACTCAGACCACTTTTATGTCTGAACACATAGATGATATCAGGATTGTCAGCAAAACTTTGTAAGGGAGTCAGTTGGTTTCCAAAATCTGCATTAATGTGTTTGTTTTTTTCATAATCAAGAATGCCTTCTTGAGTACATAGTAAGCTATGTACTTTCTATAAAAAATTTGCTTATAACAAAAAGCTGGACAATGCAGGTGATGATTTTGTTTCCTTTTTAGGCTTTTGAAAATAATTAATAATTTCAGAGAAACAATAAAAAAAAGCACAAAATTTTCTCATTCTTTCATATGTAAAACAATTTAGGGTTTGTTTTTTTTTCAGTGTGAGACTTGCTGAATTACATGATATACTAGGGATAACATTAAAATTGTATGAATAATTTACTCATACTACATGCAACTATGTATTTGACTTGCTTTTGATAAGCAATGAAAAATATTTCCTGTGTCTGTGATCTGTTAGCAACCCGTGTATCTTTGTCTTGTGGAATTCAAGTGGCTTAGTGTTCCTGTTAGTCTCTGAGCTAAAGCTTCACCTTCAGCTATTACCTAGATTTTGTAGATAAAAGAAATGTTTTGCATATAGGGAAGATGATGAAAAATATTTGCTGTAAGCCAAGAAGAAAATTGACTTGTTCTACACAAAACAACTAGGTAAATTAGCTTTTCCTCTTAACTCTTATTTCTTATCTGCTTTTTTCCTTTTTTTCTTCCCTTCCAAATCACCATATGGAAGCCAGTGCAGAAAATGAGAGCAGAGCTAAAGATAGTGGCAGCTTTTGTGGATGGCCCTTGTACAGATATGAGGGAAGGAATAAAACTCAGGAGGACTTCTGGCTTTCTCTCCAACACACAGAACTAAGGCTTGCTCTGTTTATAGCTGTAACATGGTGCTGTCTCAGAGGCACTCAGCCTCTGCTGTAAAGCCTATAGTGCTCTGCTCCTGTAGCATCAAATGTAGTACTTAGTGAATTTGACTATGTCACTTAATAAGAGAAGAGAGTATAAAATCTAATACTGAATATCTAGGTTGTGTGATCCACAACAAATATGGCCAGTATTTCATTAATCAGAGACCAAGGTCTTTTGTCCTTTATGCACAGCTGCTCTGAGCTAAGAGTGGGGATTAATAAATCCAACAGCACCCAACTTAACTGCATGCCATCACTTGTGTCTCTGCATTATATTTTTCAATACTTTCATTTCATGGGGTTCGAGGTAACTAATTTGCCAGGAGTATGACTAACTTGGGCCTTTGGGTGTGATTTGCTAAGGTTCTGCACAATGCAGAAGTGATTAACCTTTTTCTGTATGAGAACTGGCCTGGAAACAGAGTAGTACCTTTATTGCACCACACCTGCCCTTAGAAGCCCAGACGACCTGAACTGGCTCTGCAGAGAGCCAGCTCTGAGTCTTCCTGTCCAGGGCATGATTAATCTACCTGGAATTGATTATAAATGGTTAATCCTCTTGGATAAAACACAGATGATGGGGACTGACTAAGCCCCTGCTGCATAAGAAAAATCATTATTCATTGACTCTAATAGCAGCTCATGTGATCTAAAATAGAATAGTCTGTTTTACCAGAAAAATAAACAACTGCAAAAAATAAAATGGAATTGGGTTTTTATCTCAACCAAGGATTACATCTAGAAGGATTTTAAAAAGTGGATTTTAAAAGATTAATTTAAAATAATCTCTACAGTTCGATGGGATTTTAAATTGTATTAATTTATTTTTAAAATGTATTTAAAGTCCTTTTAAAAAGTAATTTTCTTTCTTTTTCTGTTGCATAAAAATGTACCTTCCAATTTGTATCATAGCGTTGCCCTAATGTTAGTGGATAGGTATTTAATTTTAATTAATATTCATTCATAAATTTAATTAATATTGATTATGAAATGCTCTGCCTTTAATTTCAGTCTCCTGTCTAAATATACTTGAATTATGAGAAAACCATGAAAATATCAGATTCTTACCCAAGCCTTGCTGTTTTCTGTCTGATGGAATTAGAAATCCATCCTTCAAAATACTACTTTTTCATCATTTTTTGCACAGACAGAGCTTGACAATAAATACTTAAAAATAAGTAAAACACTGGGTATTGTTACTTGAGGAAAGGTAGTGAAAATGTTCATATGGTATTGCTTAGTGATTATCCTCCTTGTGATCAATGAATGTTACATTAATTCTGTACCCCCTGTATGGCAAGGAGATCACCTCACTTCCTTTCGTACTTGCTTGATATTAGGAAAAATGAAAATTGTTTTCCGTGAAGGGTCAGAAATATAATTGGAAAGCAAGCTATTAGACAGAAAATTACATATAATTTTTCTGGATGAACTCATCCGTGGCGAGAAGAATGAAAAAACAGCTTTCTTGAAACAGGGTTTTGTTCACAAACTAAAGAAGTATGTGGGTAATTCTTAATGAAAATATGTTTGGATGATCCAGAATAATGAGATACCATATTTTACTCCCCTTACATTTTTTCCAGATGAGAAGAGTAACAATATTTACAAAAGTAATTTCTTAGTCAGTCCAGATGAGGTAGTGGTGTCCTAGCCTGCCAGCTTTATTTTTTCACTGAAGAGCAAGAGTATTGCTCTGTCTTGATGTTTACAACAACTTAAAGGCCAACTAGATTGCTTGGTAGTTTAGATTCCACTCATGTAGGCAGAAAGCAGTCTATCCAATTTCAAGGTATTTCAAATATGCTCTCCAGTCTCATGTATTTATTATACGAATATATAATTTTCTAATGCGACCTCTATAAGCAGATGTCTCCATGCCATTAATATGATTTTCTGCTCACAGCAGTTATATTCCAATACAGACCCATTGGCTTTAGTGAGCTGCTTCAATATTTATGTAAACATCTTAATAAAATGAGAATATTGCCTAAGTTTTTTTCCCTGTTCTAAAATGACACCAGAAACACAATGAACCCAAAAACCACTCACCACAAAGCAACCCCTTGTTTTGTTTCCATCACACAAACACTTCTTTATTTTCCAGCCATGGAAAGAGGATCCTGGAGGGAGAAAACTGCAGCTGACTAGGCTCACAACCCCTCCACGCCCTCTTGATTTTGCATGATGATGGGAACCCCATACCTGGACACAGGATTGCAACTCCTGTGCTGGGAAGAGCGAGGAGGTACGGCACTCCTGGCTCTGGGCCATGGGTGAGTATTTCATAGTACAAGACTTGTAAGGTTGGGAAATTTGATATGGCTTTCAGCTATCATCCCATTTCTTGAACTTTAGACACTTGGTACTATTTATCATGCTCTCTGTCATTATTAGCACCTTTCCAAAAATTCTAAGTCACCGTTGAGGTTTCTTTGGTTCTCAGTGCTTTTATAAGGCTTCCTTTCATACCTTTATTTCCATGCCTTCTCAGTTTTTCTATGCTTTAGAATAGTTAATTGCTCTTAATTTTAATATTTTTCTTCTTTTCAATTCACAGTAAATGATTACTGTATTTCTAACTGCTGTTCATTACTTTGTTACAGAGCCAGAAGAGCTTTCAGCTGTACTTATCCTTTCTTGTTTGGGGAACTATGAGAATAATACCCCAATACCCCAAGCTAAATAGCTTGTATTGAGATTCACACACATTTTTCTGTTTAAATTTTCCTTTCCAAGTGTTTTTCCTCCTCCTAGTCTTGAAGAAGTAAATATTTTTTACATAAATATATGAAAGTGTTGTCTGTTTCTCTGCAATGATTGCAATCAATTCATGATTTCCGGTCTCTAATCCTTGGATTAGAGGGGCAGTGATATAGAAATATCCTATGCTGTTGGACATTATCTCACAGAAGCTCTAAGGATATTTTACTTCAGCCTGTGTGAGATGACCACTAACATCTCATCAGTCTCCCCACATTTGAAACTTTTCCACATGTTTTTTGTGCCTTTAAGTCCTTCTCTCCAGATCAAATCTGGTTTATTCAAAGAGACACAGCCACGCCGGTTCTCCTCCTTCTGATTACTAGTTAGCACAGTGATCATGTATATTAGAGATTGTGATTAAGCAGTTTAGATTTCTTAGAACCTGCAGATAACAGATGTTCTTCTCTCTCCTCCCTTCCCCCTTCACCATGTAAGTGTTCACCACTTTTGCCCACTCCCCATCCAGTGATTTTTGCCATCTCACTATTTGACCCTATGGGGCTTCATTGCACCAAGGGGAATTTTGAGCTCTGCCCTTTGTAGTAACTCATTACAAAGTCCAACTTGCTTTCTGAAATTACTTCTTTGTTTGAAAGGGATTGAGTTAATGCTTCTTTGTTCTGCTTGACTATAGAGCACCCTTCTATGCTCTGTGCACAACAAATGTCTGTAGAGGCGTTAGGATTTTAGTCAGTTATGACCTAATTGCACTTGAGGACTAAAGCTTCACTTTGTTGCTGCCATTCATTCAGAGGAGGGCTCATCAGAGTGGGGAAAAGTGTTTAGTAGGTAAGTACATTTTGGTGGCTTACATCCTCCCTTCAGAAATAGCATTTAACACAAGCACTTGCATCATGTAATGTAACCTTGGTCCTGTAGTCTTCTCTATGCGAACAGCTCAGTGCCAGACCTTGTGGCCCCTGGTACACCATATTTAGAGATTTTCAGAACAAGTGCCCATATTTGAATTTCAAAAGTCCTCTGGGAACACAGGTAATCTGAAGCCCAGAGCTAGTGGTTTACTAGCAATGTTATTTCCATTTCAATTAAAACAAAGAGAGAGCAAAGTAAAATTGAAGTAACTAAACAAAGAAGTAGCTACCCAAAGGACATGCAGTATGCAGTAAAAAATTGATTGCTTATGAGATATTGAATCTTTTCCATCTAATCTTCCTAAAACTTTGGGTGATTTGGCAGAGTTTGTCGTGTGTGCTCCTGAAGCCTACATGACTGCATGTTCCAGTGGGTCAGCAGAGCTTTTCAGGTATTTATCGAGATGTCCATAGTATAAAGTGTTAATATTAGTACACTGTATTCCAAACCAAAATCTAAGAATATGTTTGCCAATTGCTTTGGGGTTTTAATAGGAGATTTTTAACAACCTATTCTCAACTTTCTCTCAATTGCTATATTATAAATAATATATTTATGTATTTTCGTATGAAAGCACGAATTGAGTTGTCAGTTTTATATTTGAATTTAAATATTACTATGAGTGCTTAATGACAGAAGACATTTAGTAATCAGTGTTACTGATTTATGATACTGCACACTGAGTTTCTTCTGGCTTTTGTTTCAGACTAAATCAAATACATGCACGAGAAAACTAAATGTCCTAGGTGTAAATATGTATATATATATATGTATGTATGTATGTATGTATCTATCTATCTGTCTAAAATGGTGGTGTTATGTGAATCTCATCAAAGAAAAATTAATTCCTAATAGCAAAAATCGAAAGTCCAGAGCCCTTTTTATATTTAGTTTTAATAATATCCTGATTGCCAAACAGACAATTTAAGTCAGTAACTTTCTTATTAAACTTACTTTGAGAGATTCAAATTGCAGCAAATCATAAAACAATCTTCATTTGGTTTAAATTATTCAAAAGGAAATGAGACCCAGTAGAGTGCTCCTGTCTTCCAAGTCTGCCATAAAGGCAATGAAAAAGCACTGTTTAGTTCAAAATGGTATTGAAACTGATTTACACTATCACATAAAGTGTGCTTCACATTTATTGTTGCTTAGATATTAATGTATATCATGAACACAGCTCAGTTTATATCTGCGTGGATACATTCCAGCAAAAGAGGTATTTCTGTAAAGCTGTCAGGAAAACATACCTGTCACCACGTAAAAGTACATGCAACACTCTGAATGCTTTACTTTAATGAATTTGTTGTGCTATGCTTATCCCAGGCTGTGAGGCAGAGGACAGTGATTTATAACTTGCAGAGCCGTAGCCCTGATAGGATGATGAAGGACTGTTTCTCCTCATTATGCCAGCAGAACTTCTTTTTGTCTCTTCTCTTATTCTTTGTTCATTGTTTGCCCTTGGCATCATCAGTCACCAGGCAGTACAGTTTACAAACATTGTTTTGGCTGGCAGAAAATAAATTATTCAGCCAATGATGTGAAATCTATCAAGTTCCTTCTATAAACTGCATCTTGAAACCCTATTCAAGCTGATCCATAGTTTACATAACGTTTGACTTTTAAGAGAGATTCTTCCTTTCTCACTCCTTACTCAGAGCAAGATACATTTCCTTTAATCTTTCAGCAGGCAAAGGCTGACCAATTTCCAGGAACTGTAGTGACTAAATCATTTTTCTCTGAACATTTTTTGCTTTTGTTGCAAACCCCACATGGGGTGGGTTTGAACTATACTTCATGGAAGTATAGTTGAGCAGTATTTATCGTGGGTAACCAAATATGAATAACAGCCAACATGGTAATAGTAGCTAAAATTCATTGTTGGAAAGAAAACATATAAACCAGAAAGGTGACAGGGACAAGTCTAAAACCAGAAACAAACAATGCATCGTGTTTATCTGCTTGGTAATATCTACATAAAATACTTTAAATTATAAAGCCCTGTTTGTTTGAGTGGTTTGGTATAATCCACAAGCGAATCAATTGGCTACAAATGACTGAAGCTGCTGAATGGGGAACTAGGTACTTGTATATTTTGTCTAAAAAATTAAATAAATCTGGATTACAAATCTGAACAAAAGCAGACACACTGTTATGACTTTCCTTAAATAATCCTGCTATCTGACAGAGCTATCGTGACCATAATGTGACTATATACACACTAGAATGAAGGAGTAAAGAAGAGGATTTGCAGAGTATGAAGGGAAGTGGAGTGTTTCAGTGCCACACATACATGGATTTCAGACTGTTGGGACAAAGTCTTGAAAAATATCCAGTAACTATCATTATTGCCAACTATGGGATCCCAGACTGAGAGTAAGAAAAAATTATTTACTCTGCTATTCCACTACATCTGTATCTTTATATGTGTTTGAATGATTTGAAGTATGATGGGGGTTTTTTTAATGGTAGCCATCATAAAATTATGAACCTGAAGTTATGCTAGGTTTAACTGACCCTCCAGTCTGGTCTGTTGAGAAGTTTCAGACCTGCTGTTGATTCAGAAGAGATGGGGTACAGCCACCTCCACACCAACTACATCAGCTCATTAGCTTTTCTGAAATGCATTAGCAATTGACAGTTTTAGTCTGATCTTTCTGGTATAACAAACATTTGCAGAAGGAAAGACTTCACAGAAAATCTGACCCTCAGAATTACAAAATTATGGATGAAAAATATGTTTGCTGTAAAAAATCTTGGGGGTCCTGTAGTCCTTTTAAAGTAGCAAAGTAGGGAAGTGTGTTTTACTCTAGGTAAGTTTGATTAAATGCCATATAATATCTCTTGTTCTTTTTTGTTTTAGTCATTGGACTGTCAAAGCTGTGACAGATCTGGCTATCAAACTGTCTAAAGTATTTGTTTTAATGAATGATTTCGTGCTTTGGCAGCCTCTTCAGGCAGAGAAGTTGGTGGATTTTTAAATTAGTGTTTGGATACATATGAGATTGGCTGCTGATGTCCATTCAATTTGCTTTTTATCTCTCTGTGAGCACAGCAATTTTTGCTGGGATTTTTTTATAATTTTTGAGGAATTTATACAGCTACTTTTTAGTTCTCTGTATACTTCTAATCCTCTCCAAGATCAGCAACTCCACAGATAACTTTCTGGAAATGGCACTGAGTCCAGCTTTCAGCCAAAACAATGTTGACACTGAGTTCAGCACATTCATTCTATTACCTATCAGAGAAAGCTCCTAAAATCAAATTACACCGCAACTACTTAAATTAGATGTAAATCTGCAGATTTGCATAATTTGTTGTCTACAGGTTGTAAAAGCAAATGGTGAAAGTTTACAAAGAACTGATTTTAATTTTTAATAAGAAAAAATCCTCCAGGTAGAAATAATTCTAGCATTTGCTATCAGTGAATGCTTAATATTGAAATTTCCAAAGTGTTTCAAATAGTTCTATGCACAATTAAGTTGGTATGACTCTTTCTTTATTTTAAATTGTGTATTCTTTTTCAAAAACATTTTAAAAGGACTTTTTTCCCCCCTTTGAGTACATGTCCCTCTTAACTGCTCATTTTCAACCTATAGGTTTGTGAAGAATATGAACAATTGCCTCTATGAGCTTGAAGTTATGCTGGAGAGTTTACTTTATTTGTATTAGATTGTTTGGCTTGGATATTTTTCACAGGAAAATAACTGATTTTTACAGGGCTTTTCCTGTTTCCTTTTTTGACAATAGGCAGAGGTGGTAGTCCTGGAGAAGACACAGATGCACGAAGCCATCAGATAGATGTCCCTGAAAACTCTTTTGACTGTTTATCACAGGAAACCTTGCTGTGGCCAGCATTCACTCTGACTTTTGGTGGAGCAGCTGTTGTGTTGCTGAGTTCATTGAATTGAAGGTAGAGTCAGAGCCAACATCTTCCTTTTGAAGGATGATTTTTTGTAGGTTCCTTTGTTAAATTAATGAGCTTCTGTGCTAAGGGACCTCTTAAAAGTAATTCATATTTCATTGGACACACTTATGACCTCATTTAGTTTTTGTAGATGTATGAAGGAAGACCTTTTTTCTCTTTCTATAGGTAGAGATTGGGTGGGGAAAAAAGAGTAGCCTCAGGATCTGAGATACCAAATTCTAATTCTCAGAAGCACACCAAGTCCTTTACAAATAAATATCTGCAGTCTCACTTCTCCAAGTTTTTTATCCTGCTTGAGATATAAGAAAGATATTTAAATCTAAAGAGGTTGTAACATCCATGATGTTGAATTGCCATGTTTCAGTCATATCCTTCCCAGTGAATATTAAATGCCACTCTTATTTTAAACATGGAAGTGTAATTTGGCAGCAGTCTACACGGTGATAATGGTTGTAGAGGTTGCAAAGTCATGGAGTACTAGTATCTAATTTTTCAGAGGACCACATTTTAGTCTGCTGTGGGCATAGAAACAGCTGAAACTTCTCTGTTCTGTATAAGATAGTATTTCTTGCCTTACTGTTCAGTGTCTGTTTTTCATGCAACATATACCTGTGTCTGCAGTGAAAAATCTATATTAAAACTTCAGATATAACTTTCTGGCTAAAGTTACATAAAATATCCTTCCCCACTGCTACTTCTAACACTTATTAAATGCATAAATTTTAGCAATATTGAAAATGTTATGTGTAATAGGATGTAACTACTATTAGTAAGCATACTGAGCTTCAGAAAGGAATCCTAGACCACTAGAAAGGCCTTCAGTCTCCTGAGTCACCTCAGTGGTTTTACTTACAGTATGAGAATGGGTAAGAAACTGCTAATTATTTTCAGACACCAGGTAGAACTGCTCAACGAAGTAGTAATGGCATATGTAGAATCATATGTGTAGCTGTTTTCCTCTAATGGTACTATTTCTAAGTAATGTGGTTAATAATTTACAGCCAAATATACACTTTTAGTCCATCTTATGCCAGAAATCCTCTTTTAAACTTGGATTTAGAGTTTCCTGAGTACATCTACATGTACAGCATCAGAGTATGAAGCTTTTTTTACCTATTGCACCTTTTAACAGATTTCTAATATTAATTTTTCTAATAATGATTAATTTCTAATCACCACTAGAATCACTGTTAGAATCAAGGCATGTGTTGAACCTTCCAACATGACATTAGAAACAGTAGTTTCGAATCCACTCAAGCTTCAAGAAAGGAAGTTTCTCCTTTCTTTATTTCTTTCTCATATGAAAGAGGTACCTCTCAAAAAATTATGCTTTCCAGAAAATTAGTATTCTTCACATCTTCCTATCACTTTCTGAAAACTATTCAGCTCCTCCTCTTAGGAAGCCACTGTAGACTATTTAATATAGCTGATTATTAAATAAAATATTCAACACCATGAAAGGGCCATCATTGTGCTTTTATGATGATTGTGTCTCTTTATGAGCATCTCCTTATGGTCTATTGTATTTCTGGCTAGGTTAAGCTGTGCTGAAATGCCTTCTGTATTTTTCATTTGCCTACTTTAGTTGAGGTACTTTTATTCTACTTCTAGTCTTCTATCACCAGTCTGCTTTCATGCCATCATGGAGGACAGCAATAAATCCCAGTTCATAACCGTAATAAGTTTATCAAGTAACAGGTAAACAACCAAAAGGTATAGAAAAGACCAGGTGCAGAGAGGTGAAAGTTCCTTAGTGTTAGCCTGCCCATCAGCAAACTCTATCTACTCTTATCTCACTTGTCCCTGAATGTGATATCCTGTTTGAGACATACAGTTGTAAAACTAGTTGAGTTTCCATTTTTTAAATCAACATAGATAAAAAATTAGAAGACTGCGCAAGAAGACCTGTAAAGTTCCTTCACCAAAAAAAAAAAAAGAAAAAAATTGGTGCTTTATCCATTTCTCAAAATAAGCTCTTCTCTTCCAGCATTTCAGTCATTTTGTCTTATGCAGCATTTCAGTTAGTTTGTCTTATTTTACTCTTTTTAGCAAAGTTGTATTTTTATGTATGAGAAGATAAATATTTCAATATAAAAAATATCAATAGAGTCTTCTTTGGATCTGCTTTAATCTGTTCCCTTAAGGGTTTGAATGTTCAGCAAGGACTTTTTGTTTTTTGTTAGACTTCGTTTCCAAAGTCACTAGGAAACATTTTGTAAAAACGCATTTTGTGTTGTAAATTTTATGCTAAATTATATTATTTACATGCTATATTATTTTGGACAGAAAGATAAATTAATGGGAATAATAATTCATATCGTAAATCATATGGGCTATTCACTTAAGGGTTGGACTTGATGATCTTTTGGGTCCCCTCTAAATTAAAATATTTTGTGATTCTGTGACACAGCCCAAAACTGAACTCACCTCTGTAAATAAAGTAAAATAAAAAATTGAAATAAGGCAGTTTCAAATATAACTGATACACCTCAGGATGTGTCTTTTCATTATATTTCCTAAGCAAGGAAATTATTATGATGTCATCATTCCAGTGATATTTGCCTGTCTCTCCTCTGAGCGCTTGACCATTTCCTTGCTAACTGTTGTAGTATCCCTTTGGCAGCTGGGGTCACACAGATGGAGAATAGCCCTACCAGACCTGTGCAGACTGTTAACACAAAGTAGGCTTTTCCTGTGGAAAAACTGACACTTGCTCCGTAGTGAATTTTCTATACCCTTCACTTTTAAATTGAACTGTCAGCAGGCACTATACTTAACAAGTCTATTTTATATGCTATTCATTAGATGCCTGCTAATAAATGACTGACAAGGCAAATCTGAAAGATTTCATCAGTAATCTGTCAAAATGCAACATGATTAACTCTCAAAACTTAGAAGTTACTGTCATGAGGGTTGTCAGTTTGAGTTCATTTGTTTGCTTCACTTGGTTTGGCTGGCAAAACCTATCTTTGTTTAAAATCATGCCCCTGGGACTATCTGCCTGGTTCATTTTGTCTCCAGAATAGCTTTCTACTCAATGCTGGAGTCACGTACTTCACACTGAATTGGTACTGGAGAAGATAGATAAGTGTTCTGGAAAAGCCACTGGTTTCCCACTTTATTATGGTACCCTCTCCTAGTCTGCACAAGTAGTGCAGTGTATGATTTATCCTTTAGTTTATACCACTCACGCAGATCCATTTCAGAAGCTAGAGAAGGCTTAGATAATGACACAAGATTGGCTTCTGGTTTCAAAGCTTATTGGAATCTAAGATTTCTACACTGATTCAAGTAACTTTGAATCCAGTCTTTGGCCATGGTGTTTTGTGAATGTGGTTTTTACGGTTTAAGATGTTCTGATCTATGAGGTAGAAATTGTGATAATTTTTATGCGCTACAGAGGGATCCAAAACTCATGCTGTGACATCTCCTTTTTCAAGGAGTCTTTAAATGAACTGGTCTGGAGAGAGCCATGTGTAGAGTCCAAGCAGAAGCCAGAGAGCAAACCAACAGTTGGGCAGTAGGGTCGATTTTGATTCTAGTAGTCAAAATCATTCCCTAATCTTCCTTTACTATGGGTGTATCTGTTATGCATACAGCCATATCTACTATAGCATCGGTGTATTGCTAAAGTATGGATATATGTTGTACAAGCAATGCTGCACTTAACCTGCTCTTGGATGGAACAAAGAGGCCAAAATGGAATTAAACACTGATGCACTTCCCATTCTACCTTTGGCTGACAAAAATGCACCAGTGGGAGACTAAGTCCAAAGTATTAAGTGACCAGCAAGAGCACTTAAAATCCTTTTAAACCAGGTCAGACACAGTAATCTTTTTTCTTTGTTAGACTTACTAGATTCTGTTCCATAGTGTATACTGATTCTTCTGGCAGAGATTCTGCATGTGGAGAAGGTCCTATATGTGTTTCAAAAGCTATAGGTGTTGTTAATTATTTCACATCAGCATAGATTTTCAACACATACTTTCCCTATGGTATTTAGATCCATGGAGAGAATATGCAGATTTCCAGATTTCTGTTACATGTTTTTCTCTTGCTTCAAATGGTTGCTGCTATATAGAACTAAATCCCGAAGCCATTATTTATTCTATTAAAAGTTCATTTATTTCTGAAAGAACTTTACATGAAGTTTTGGTGACAGTTGGAATTTATGGATATGTCCTAGCACCATTATTTGATCATAGATCCTCTTGTAGGATGTCTGGCCTGGATTAAGCCTACCTGGCTGCAGGTAGTTCTGCATTTGTTTTGGATTTGTAATCATTTGTAATCATTTAAATCCTGGCTATCATGTGAAATTGCTTATCTTTCCCTAACAGCTTAGAGGGAATTAAAGATGGCAAAGCTCCTAATTTTGTGATTCTATGACACAGCCCAAAACTGAACTCACCTCTGTAAATAAAGTAAAATAAAAAATTGAAATAAGGCAGTTTCAAATATAACTGATACACCTCAGGATGTGTCTTTTCATTATATTTCCTAAGCAAGGAAATTATTATGATGTCATCATTCCAGTGATATTTGCCTGTCTCTCCCCTGGCTCCTAATTTAGCCCCTGGAGACAGGAGACTGAAAAGCAAGTTGAGCTCATGTGAAGACAACTTGGAACATGATGGTAGGAAGACGGATCTGTAATTGTAGAAAGGGTGCATTTCACTCTCATTTAATCCAGAAAACATTTGGCTTAGTTGAAGGTGCTATTGTAGAAGAATTGTGCACATGGAAACGTATTAAGAAATTCAAAATAATTCCTTTTTTTTCCCAGAAGGTCTACAGCATTAGGAAGTACGCAACTTACAGGTCAAATATCAAACAATATAGCCTTGTCTTTCTCAGGATTTTGGTGTAACACAAGTGACATATTTAATGAGTTAAATTGCTGTGTTATGCCAAAATTATGCAAAAGCTTAATTTTTCAGGTGATATAGATAAATGTTTGCTTTTTATTTTCAGGTTTCCAAGTGAAGTGGTTGAGAACAGAGATTTTCAGTTTTTACAGCTGAATGTCCTGTCCTGTCCTGCCTGTCCTGTCCTGTCCTGTCCCCAAATGTCCCGTCCTGCCTTTTCATCTGTAGTTTTTTTAATTTATAATTCAGTTTTCACTCTTGAAATAAGATACTGTTAAAATCTTGTAAATAGGTGATAAAATACTGAATTTTCTGAGTGGTTCATCATCTTGCCTTCAACCTTCTAAAACATTAAAATGTTTTAGCATCTTTCCAAACATTCAGTAATTCAGCAGGATTACTTTTGCTCAAATTAAGTATGCACGTAACGGTTTTCAGGGATTGGATTGCCCACTCATACTTTTAAAATCCAAACCTGTGTAGTAATATTCAAGCCCATGTTGAGGAGAGCAGCTGTCCAGCTGCCTCAGAGTTGCTCTCAGGAGCACATTGGCTCTGGTTCAGCAAAGGAGAGTGTTGGTTGTTTTGGGTTTTTTAAACTTCATAGAATCGTAGAATGGTTTGGATCAGAAGGGACTGTAAAGATCATCTAGTTCCAACCCTGCTGTCGTGGACATCCACTAGATCTGTCTCCTCAGAGTGTAGCCTTGAACACATCCTGGGAGGGGGCCATCCACAACTTCTCTGGCCAACCTTTTCCAGTGCCTCACCACCCTCATAGTAAAGAATCTCTTCCCAACGTCTAATCTAAACCTGCTCTCTTTCAGTCTGAAACCATTCTTCCCTGTCCTTGTAAAAATTTCTCTTTGTGCTTCTTGTAGGATCCCTGAAAATTTCCTGAGGGTGCACCCGATCCCTTTGACTATATCAGAAAAGATAACATTAAATAACACTGGTCCCAGTACAGACCTCTTCTAAGGTATATCACTTGTCACTGATGTCCATTGGGACTCTGAACCGTTGATCACTAACCTCTGGATGCGACCGCCCAACCACTTCCTTATCCGTCTAACAGTCCACCCATCAAATCCATCTCTCCATTTTAGAGAGAAAGATGTTGTGGGGGCTTTACAGAAAGTCTTTACAGAAGTCCAGATAAATGACATCTGTAGCCCTTTCCCTGTCCACTGGCGTAGTTACTCCATCATAGAAGGTCACTATGTTGGTCAGGCAGGACTTGCCCTTGGTAAAGCTGTGCTGACTGTCTTGAATCACCCCCATGTCTTCCATTTGCCTTATCGTAGCTTCTAGGAGGATCTGTTCCATAATCTTCCAGGCACAGAGGTGAGGATGACAGGAGTGTAGTTACCAGGGTCCTCCTTTTTATCCTTTTTAAAGAGAGTACAATGTCTCCCTTTTTCCAGTCACCTGGGACTTCACCAGACTGCCGTGACTTTTCAAATATCATGGAAAGTGGCTTGGCAACTGTATTAGCCAGTTCCCTCAGGATTCTGGAATGCATCTCATTGGGTCCCATAGACTTAAGTACACTCTGGTCATGAACCGAATTTTTACTTACAATGGGAAGCACTTTGCTTTCCCAGTCCCCATCCTGCTATCCCTCCACTCAAGAGGTATGGGAAGGGGCACTGCCATTGAAGACTGAGGCAAAGAATTGTTGAGTACCTCAACCTTCTCCTCATCCATTGCTACCAGTTTACCAGTGTTGTTTTATTAGGGTGGGGTACACTTTCTTTGACCTTCCTTTTCTGATTCACATACCTGTAAAAGCTGTTGCTGTTATTCTTTGTGACCCTTACCAGGTTCAGTTCCAGCTTCACCTTGGCCTTCCTCACCCCATCCCTACACAACCAAATTTCATCTCTATACTCTTTCAGGTTTGCTGTCCTCATTTCCACTGCTTGCACATTTACTTCTTTCCCTTTAGTTTGACCAGCAGTTCCCTACTCAGCCACGCCAGTCTCTTACCTTCCTTGCCTGATTTCTTGCTTCTGGGGATTGCTAGTTCTTGCACTGTATGGAAGACTTCCATAAAGATCTGCTAGCTCTGTTCCACTCCCTTGTCCTTGAGGACAGTCTCCCAGGGGATCCTACTGACTATCTCCTTGAAGAGCTGGAAATTTGCTTTACTAAAGTTCAGGGACCTGACTTTACTCCTTACCTGACCCATACCCCTCAGGACTGCAAGCTCCACCAGTGCACAATCCCCTCAGTTGCAGGCTGCCTCCAATCTTGACATTCCCAATTAGCTCAATTACACTAGTGACTATCAGACCAGGTATCGCATCCCCTCTGGTAGTGCTGTCTATTACCTGGCTCAAGAAGTTATCCTCCATGCATTCTGAAAGTCTCCTGCATTGTCTGTCTCCTGCAGCTCTCTGTGCTACCTTCCCAGCAGATGTCGGGGTGGTCAAAGTCCTCCAGCAGGACAAGCGTAACTGTGATTACCTTGTTTGAGACTTGGCCTTAGTTTGTGTTTCTCTTCTCAGTAACGGTGCCTGATAAGTCCTTCTGAATATAGTTGAACAAGTTCAGATACCACATATCATCAGTGAACAGAGAAACATAAAATCCTCTTTGCTTCCTCTAAGCAAATCTGGACATTAAATCAGCCAGACCCCCAACTGCTTTACATTTGTAACTTAAGAAATAGAAATGTGATACATGCTGAGAAGCTCTGACTGCAGGAAGGTGTTAAAATAATGAGCAATTTATTTTGAGGGATATTAAGAGTTTAGGTCTGACTGTTTGCGAAGAGGAAAAACAAAAGTAATACAGTTAAAGAGTATATGAAATTACATTGGTGTGAAAACAGTACAAAGGAAGTCAGAAATAAAGGGTTCTAAATATATTTTCTCATTCAACTGTATTGATAAGCAAAATAAAACATTTCAGGTAATATAAAAATGTTTTATATTCATATATATTAGGAAGACAAAATTATTCTACAGTATTTCTTCTGTTTGTGTACCTCAGCTTTATTGCGTATATCTGAGACCCAGTCCTTTAACTGTTGTTCACCTTGAAATGGTCATCTTATCCAAATGATCCCATTAAAGCCTGTAGGTTCACTGTGGTGGATAATGTCTGAAGGTCCCAACCTTCAATTGATATGAGTTGGTTTTGAAAAAGGTCCATATTAGATTAAAATACCGTTATAGTTTTCTGATTTAAAACAAACTCACTTCTTTTCCTAGTTACAATAGATTTATGTAAAAATTGAAATATAAATGCTTTTATTTTTTAGTGCATTTAAATGCTTTAATAGAAGTCTTGTACATCAAAATGCCCACAAAGTATGTTTTTTATACCTTTGTCTGTTGGGGTTATGGAAAAATTCTAGAGAGTAATTTTGTCATCCTATTATTCTCTGGATAGCAGCAAATGAAAATGCTGGATCAAAGCATTCTACTTTTATCTCGAAGAAGGCTAAAAGTCAGAAAAATATAATAAAAGTTCAAGCATTCTTTTTAGGTTTCATCAGGTCACGATGGTGGTAACTTCTGCTTCACTGTGTATTGTACTGTCATGTCACCTCAGATAGAACAGGAAAGGATTTGGCATGGTGTCACCTGAGATCATTATGGCCAGGACTTATTCTCTGTCGTTTAGAAATAACCCCCCCCCCAAAAAAAAAATAGTTGTAGGAAGACACTGAGGAGAAAAACCTCATGTTTTGGTATTTCTCATTTGTAAATACGTACAAGAGCATTTCAAAATATGTTATTATTAAATTAAGCCAGTATGTGCCACGGTGATGTAAGTTCCACCCTTCATTAGGAACCATTATACTTTTTTAGGGAAAAAGTTTGATTAAACCAGGAAAGATTTTGTTCTAATCACTGAAATATGTTGCCTAGAGGCAATCTTTCCCTACATTCTTATAAGGAATTAAAATTGGAATTTTATTCTTGTTTCTCATGATTTTGAGATATTATTAGTTCTTTCAGACAGTTCTGAATTGAGTATTCCAATAGACTGTCATGATGGTTTTGTTCTCATTTTCCCACCCTCCTCAAATCTTCTTCAACCTGACAATGAGATCATTCTTCCTGTATTCTAACCTGACATGGAAAGCAACAAAAATCTCACATATCTGCATTTACATGATTATCATGCAGATTTCATACAATAATTTTGCTTGAATGCTTTTGAACATGTATTGTTAAAGGGCCACATGTAGACATGCAGAAGTCATCTTGTGAGTTACTGTAATTAATGTAATGTAAAGTATAAAGATAGTATAAAGTTAATGTAATTCTTAATATACATAGAATGAGAAAATCTAGCCCCAAACCTCCAGTTTGGAATGGCCTTTACGTTTTTTCCTTACAAGGAATCATTTAACTTGTATGATTTCTGAAACTACCATGTTATATATACATCTCAGTTAAATTTATATATCTTAGTTGTGATTTAAAATTTTGACATTGATTGCAGCTAATAAAAGCTGTATCTTTTTTATTCTGCTTAGTATTCTATATTCTATGCAAGTCACATTATGTAAAGTCCTACATGTCAGGTAATAAGAATTCAAAACCAAAACCTGTTTTTGTCTAGGCAGCTCACTTCAAGCTAATTGCAAATGAAATAACTTGGCTAAAGCAACACCCTCTGTTGTTGTGGGTCATTCTGAACAAATCAAGCTAAACTTGAAAATCATCTCTTCACAGGATGAGAAAGAACTGGAAGGTTTTCAGGTTAATTTGACATTGTTCTGGCTTCTTTTCAACCTTCTGGTTTCTGGTGGAGAAAAGGTAAAAGCCCACTGGTAGTGGAAACGAGAGTTGGGGTTTTGTAGTTTGTTTTTGGTTTTTTTTTTTTAAACTTACCTACTTATATTAATACCAAAGAAATAACTTCTGGAAAACCAGCTAATCTCAAAGTTTTGTGGAGAAAGTGACAAAAAGTCATTTTTTGCTGCACAGATGGTTCATGACAAACACAGCAGGAGCAACAGGAAAGCATTAATTTGCTCAGTTCAAGAGATCTGCTAGTCTGCTGATAGTGTCATCAGAAATATTTACAGCTGAACAGGTAGAAGCAGAGATCTTTATGTTCAACTGTTTTTTCTATCTTAGCGAAACTTGCTCTCTAAGTACTGTATCATTGCAGTCCTAATTCATAAATATGTTTAAATTTTAAACATGCTTCTGAATTAATTTGTAATAAGATTCCACTGCTTCATGAATGAAAAATGTCCTGTGCAGTGAAATCAAAGGCAATCTAAGTGCCACACAAATTCATGGACAGCCTAATAGATAAATACAAGATCATTACTGTGCATGGATTTGTTCTTAATATAACTTGGTTAACAGATAGAGTTTAAATTACATAGATTCTTCTTACATATTATTTCATCTAATATTTGACATTCATCAGGTATTTCCGCAATGTTTTTTAATGCAACCATTACCAAAATATCAACTTATTAAAAAACTAATGAAATGTGCATTTTTGATCCTCAGATTTTAGAGACTGAATTTAATCATCACTGTCATGAAATACGTTGATTCTTGGTGTTGCAGATATATGTGAGGAATAAATAATCTACTGGGACTCAATCCATGTTCCACAGAGGGATGACTGACATCAGTGAGAATATGCCTCCATATGCAACTCTGGGTTTCCACACCATTAAAAGACTGATTTTTCCAGCTTTCATTTTCAGAAACTTTTTAAAAAAAACAAACATAAACACAAATATCAGAATCCCTCAGTGTATAATCTAAATGAAAGACATGGTTGAAAGCCCAAGCATTACCAAGGTTAGTATTATGGTGCACTGTGCTAATTATTTTATTACTTTCCAGGAGACATCAGCTTTATTTAAGAACTTGTATTTAACATATAGCTGTGGTTTTGTATTTATGCATTTATATATGTGTAATAAATGGTACCATACTCATCATCATGGCTGGGCTTTGAAGAACGAAGATTTGGGAAGGGCTCTACCCATGTTTGTTACAAGCACACTGGTGGCTAAAAAGGCGAATACGAGACAGGCATGTCCGGTTGCAAAAGGCACAGCAGAAAGACTCCTTAAGTGGAATATTCTGCAAGGCACGATTCTTTCTGTGTTGTCTTTTCTCCTCAAGGGTGATCCTGCGTGCTTTCTCAAAAGCATCAGCAGCGTTATAGATGGTGTGTCTCCAGGTCTCCCGATTGGAGGCCAGAGTAGAGCAGTTATGTTGATCAATATGGCCAAGGCTGAGATGTTGTTTCAGGGAGTCCTTGTATCTTTTCTTCGGGGCTCCTCTCTTGCGGCAGCCGGTGGCAAGTTCACCATAAAGCAAGATCTTAGGGAGGCAGTGGTCCTTCATCCTGGAGACGTGCCCTGCCCGACGCAGCTGTGTTCTCAGTAACATGGCCTCAATACTTGATTGCTGCTTGTTCTAGAACAGATGTATTGGTCACATAATCTGACCAGTGGATGTTTAGGATTGTATGGAGGCAGCGTTGATGGAAGCGTTCTAGGAGTCGCAGGTGGTGGCGGTAGATGACCCATGATTCAGATCCGTATAACAGAGTAGACAGCACTATGGCTCTGTAAACACTGATCTTTGTACTTTTCTTCAGGTGTTTATTTCACCAAACTCTTCTATGAAGCTTTCTGAAGGCACTATATGCCTTTGTCTTACTCTTTACCTGTAGCCTATCTCTCCGTCAATCTTACCATCTGAGGAGATGAGGCTGCCTAGGTAATTAAACTGCTAGACTGATTTAAGCTCTGATTGGCCAATGGTGATGTGGGGATGATGGAAGACTTCCTGAGGTGCCGGTTGATAGAGAACTTCTGTCTTCTTTAAACTGACTTCCAGCCCAAAGAGCTCAGCAGCTCTTTACTACTGCTATCTGAGTATATGGGCAGGGCATGAAATTCATATGATCAAATCAGATGTGTAAAAGTAAGTGTTTTTCCCTCCAGATACTTGCTTCTAGCAGAGGTAATGGATCCTTCACCCATGCAGCTACTGAAAAAAAAAAAAAAGCAGGTGTTTTCATGTGTCCTCCCCTACCCTCTGAGTTTGCTACTAGCTGACTCCAGACCATTGCTATTAATCCACCCTCTGAACCTGGATCTATCAAACACCATTGTGCATTCTGTTTGAAGGAAAAGGAAGGTGAAGTTCAGCCCGTAAACCACTATAATTTTTTTTAAAACTCTGAGTTAATTCCTGAATTCATTCTTGAACCATGTCTGAACAGATAGATGCAAATTAAAACTGGGGAGAATTTAACTCACTCTTTGCTTTTTTTTTTTTTAAATTTCTTTAATTGATAAAATGTTACTTGTCCAAAACATAAATTTAACATTGTTTTGTTTAAAGAAGACAGGACACTGTCTTTTGCCAGTAATTACTGGCACTATTATTATTGCCCATAGTTGCTTTCATTTTATCTATAGAATGGTGGAAAATCCTGTCTTCCTGGAAAGTTTTTGGTATTGTAGTTATGACTTTTCTTGCTACTCTTTTACCTTCATGATGTACCTGCAAACAGCTTGTCTGCCAAAGTCATTGGCTTAGCAGAACAAGTGTAATGGCTACTAATACATTACCTACCTAAGGATTTATCCTGCAAGTCAACAGTTTGATTGATGAGTGCAGTCTGTATCCTTGACTAAAGGAGAATCAAGGCTTAGATCTGTGGTGGTTTTGCTGGTCTCCAGGGTAGAGCGTGCATGTCAACTTAATGTGTGAAATTACAAGTGAATACATGCTTAGCACCAACAAGGAACTCATATTTAAGAGAGGCAGAAATGTTCCTTTAGCAACGTATAAATAAAAGTTTTGTAAATATAGAAAAAGACAAATCAGAAAGGAAACAATTCAACAATGAAGGGAAATATGAGAATATTCTAGTCTTGTTTCTAACAACTGCTTCTAACTTAATTTAACAAGTGATATATGTGACCAAACATATATACATATATTTACAGAACCAAGGGTACTAGATCTCTTATAGGGAAATCAAGGACACTGAAACTGGCAACAGTGGTTACTGTCAAACCTTTTTGGGTGAAGAGAAGTAATAGTTTCAGATTCAGATCCTTTTTTTTACATTATTTTGATCTAATTACAATTAATCTAATATTCCCAGAGATTGTTAATATCTAGATCTTATAGAAAGAGGACAGATATTACTGAACTAATGGAGCTGCTTTTTGGAAATACACAGAAAACTATAAATTCATGCACACACACAAAAACAAGAAAGGCATTTCTCCTTACAAAGACAAGAAATAATGCTCCTGCATATTATATTTTATAGCTCTTCATTCTTTTCAGGTTGAAATAATGGAAAATATTAAAAATAAAATCTCACCACTGAGTTATCAGGAGTGTTTGATTTAAAAAAAATAAACAAACAACCCCCCCAGCTTTCTAGGCAATCTGGGTTTGTTGTTTTTTCTTTTCTATTATGATTTTTAGTAAGGTTGTAGAATTAGTGAGTATATCCAGAGTATATGTAGAACACTGAGACTTCAGTAAATTAGTTCATGTTGTCTCACAGCAACTGATTTCACAAAATAACAACTAATCAAAATTGGTTTGTACTGTAACACCAGCACATAAGCTCCAAACTGGCTACCAGACAAAGCACTGATGAATGGATGCATACTGAATTGCAGAGAGAAGCCAAGTAGCTATTTTTGTGCAGGCTGTACTTAGTTATGCCAGGGCTGGATGGAGTTCATTGTTTCTTCAATTTTTTAAGATAACAAAAACAAAATGAGCACAATAAATCCTTGTTCTTTTTCATGAAAATTTTCTGAATCATAAGGGCAATTTCACAGTTGGGCTGGGTTTGACAGTCTCAACAGAATAGAGGATGGAAAATAAACTGCTTCCTCAGAGTCAGTCCCTCCAAGGTTAGGGCTATGGACGAGGCCTGCTGACTGAGCAGTGATGAGGATTGCAGTTTTATTGCTGTTGAGAGCAGCTTGTCTCAGAGACATCAGACTGGCTTGCAGTAGTTTTGTACCATGGACACTTCTTTATAGCTGTTTCCTCTCTGTTTCATGGGGAAAACTGGGAGGGGAAGGATTGAAACATCTGAGCTTAGCTATCTGCCTCCAAGTGTCTACACTCCCTTGGTAAGAGATGGAGATCTAGGCAAGATGGTCAGGAGAACAGCTCAATTCACCCTGAAGTAAATACTGGGGTTTTTTTCACTAGTAATGTGCTGAGTAAGTCTTCATTGTAACTGGAGTTTTGACACTGCTCACATCATCATCTGTGTTTATTTATCATCCTCTGTGAACTGAACCCCAACCCCTTTTTCTTAGGTGCTGTTGTGAACAAAACAAAACAAAAAAATGCTTGGCGGAAATATTTGAGTCTGACAAATGTGCACCATTCCTAGACTGGGACTTGGCTGTACTTCCCTGAAGCAGAGCTTGGAGAGCCATATTCACTGCTTAAATGATTAAAATGCAGGCTTTAATATTGATAGCATTGCAGACAGTATTTCAGAGCTTTAGAGTCCCTGCTCTGAAGCTGAGAGCCTCTCATCTCTGTCCTTTGCTTGTCTGTCATAGTAGCTGAGATACCATGTATCCAAATGCATCACTGAAACATTTGTGAGTTAGAAATAACCATAGAGTCATCTGTAGCTCACGGTTGCTAATGGCTAGAGACATCCTGTTCCCCAAAATAGGGCCAAAAGAGAACTAGGATTTGGACAACAATTTCAAGTCTGACGTATGGTCAGAATAATCCTACCACTATAAATGACAAATGCGATTTACAGGATTAGACTGCTTTCTACCCTTTGCCAGCAAGAATGGCAACATCACATGTTGCAGAGTTCTTTTGCATAAATCAGCCACCAAAACTAAGCACTGACTGCTCTTAAGTGTAGGGGAACTATGAAATCCTCTCGTCACATATTGAACCAGGTGCAAAATAAGCACATATTTTGATTACTCCCCTTGTCTCCTTTTCAATTTACTACAGGTTAAGAAATCTTGAAAAGCATCTGTCAAAACTTTTGAAACTAATCAATGTTATTTCTGGCAATAAAGGAAAAACATTACCATTTCAAATTAGAAGAAATCTGGTCAGAAAATAGATTTCTTCACTGAATTCTGAAGAAACTAGTGGAACACACCAAAAGTCTTTCAGCTCTGGTCCCATCTCAGGCTTCTAGTTCCCAAGTAGTAGGCATCAAGTTTGAATAAGACACTAAACCATCAGTCAGAGTTCAGCCTCAGGCACAGAACAGAGATTACTTTAGTTGTATCAAACTGTGACCTATTTGCAAGATCCTGTAAGAACTTGCTCTCAGTATTGCTGTCTGTGCTGCTTTTAACACAGTGAATTACAAATTATTTCTATCTTACCTTTGTTATAAACTTTTGCTCTATTATTTTTGTTTTATAGTTATATAGAATCTGAAGACAGACATTGCAGTCATTAACCCATTCAGCAAAAATTTAACATATATGCAATATAAAGCATATGCAACATTTCTGGTAGGATATATATAGTCCTTGATGGAACAGAACAGCTATAAGGGAAGCATTTGTGAAATGCTTAATAAACATTGTGCTCTACAGGGTAACATCACTCCCATTTTTAAAAAGGGAAGAAAGGAACATCAGTGACCTTCACCTCTGTGCCTGGGAAAAGCAGATCCTCCTAGAAGAGGATCTTTTATGTGCTAAGGCACATAAAAGACAAGGAGATGATCTGAGGCAGCCAGTACAGCTTTACTAATGGCAAATTGTGTCTGAGAAATCTGGTGACCTTCTGTGATGGAACAAAGTCAACGGTTGACAAGGGAAGACAGACAATCTAGAAGTTGTGGACACCCAATCCCTGGAAGTGTTCAAGGCCAGGTTGGATAGGGCCTTGAGCAACCTGATCTAGACAATTGCTTTCCTGCAAATGGCAGGGGTATTGGAACTAGATTATCTTTAAGGTCCCTTCCAACCCTGACATTTCTACGATTGTATGATTTCTTATCTCTGACCTCTTCACTATATATTTGGGGTTTATTTTCTCCCTGACATAAGTAATAACACTGCCTTAATTTCTGCTTCTAATCCTGATTTGGGGTAGTTTTGTTTAATTTTATTAATCATGAAAAAATTGAACTTAAAATACCTATTAACTGCAGTTTCAGAATTTCTGAGGAAAATCACAAGTACCTATGGTCCTTAGGTTAATGATAAGCAGTAAATCAAACTTTTAACATCTCTATTGCATCCTTGATGAAGAACAGTTTTAAATAAAAATTATATATTATATATCTGGTTTTTTCCTATGAAAGATGCAAAGACATATCAATAACTGGTTAACCTTTCCTTATTTAAGGGAGATACCAGACACAAAAATAAAAAATGGGAAGATATAGATATAGGCTTATTGACAAAGAATATATCATTACAGAGAATGTGTTCTGTCAATGGCTTACATTCAGATACTTCAAATAAAACTTCAGTATAATCATAGGAAAAAAAGAAAACCTTATGTAGTAATTATATGAAACCAAACATCCATTTCTGAAGGTCAGGAGTATAATAAACAGCAAAATGTGCCCAGAATTAGTTTGCATGTGATACCATTTGTCCTTTATGGAGGAGAAGAGTAAAGCAAATTTTCTCTAAAAACAAATTAGATGTATCTGAGGCTTTGCTACCATGGAATTAGGTAGTATTACTTTGCAACCTTTTACCAGTGTACGTATGAGATACTTTTGGAAGTAAAAAAAAAAAACCAAAACCACAAATAGGATAAGAAATCACAGAACTGCACAGCTATCAAAAATAAAACCCAGCATGTAATGCTAAAATGTCACCTTACTTAAAGAAAACCTCTAAACAAGTCACGCTGCAAGTAATCATTGAGATAGACTTAGACAAATCTCTCAGGTATTTATTATACCAAATCATTAAAAGTTCAAATTTTTCTTTACATATGGTGTTGAGCAACTCTGGCATATAGCATTAAACAATTTTTAATCAGTTTTGCATAAATGGGTAGCAGTAACTACATTTTGTGAGTGTCCTTTTGTAGTTGCTCTGTGTGTCTTAACTGTGCTGACTTCTAGAACTTGAGTAGTCTGAAGTAAAAAGTAGATATCAGAGCAGTTAGAAAGGAAACATTTTGGAAAAGGGTAGATTTTTTGAATCTTGGAAACTTTGAAGTTAAAATGCCACTTGGAAAGCTCCAGGGTGAGATTTTCTTTAAGCCTAGTAAGATTAGGGTTTTGTATCATAATTTAGGTTTAACGTTTCAGTTCTACCCCCTTAGACCTTCTTTAGGCGCAGGTTTCAGCTTTGAAATATTCCCAAATAATACCAGGAGTGATTGTTTTTTTCTAAGAGATGCATTGAAAAGCCTACATATAGGTATGAGAAAAAAATCCTTGTTCTGTGACTGTTTCCTCACTGACAGATGCTTTTGAGGGCTGTCAGTTGGCCATTCCTTAATCCACTCAGTGTGGGTTGTATTTATATTTTGTAGTGGTCATTATTAAATCAGCTCAGCTTTCTTATGGTAAATTACAGATTGGTCTCTGAACCATCTGCGACTGTGTATCTGAATGTATAAGCTGGTGGGTGCTTATTTAGAAACAAGGCAGTGAACTGATGATGGTTCAGAAAGGAAGAGAAGTTTAAAAAAGAACCTGGCTTCTAAACATCTGAAAAGAAATGGTTGCTTTGTGTAGTGCATTTTGATCAGGCTGCAGTCCATGCTGTGCCAGCACTGCAATTGAGAAGCAGTGCTGCAACATCGGCAGCCATCTTCCAAAATTTCAAATTTTATATATTTATCTAATTATAGTGATATATACCTCAAAGACATTTGTTTTAAAGTGATAAATGTACGCGTTTTGCCTCAGTGAGGAACATACAAAAGACTCTTTAAAGTAATACAGGCATCAAATTTGGAGTTATGTATTATGGGATTTAATGTGGAATAACTTTTGAGATAATGAGCTAACATTTCCTGTTTTCTAGAGAAAATTATATATAAGCAGTATAACAGTGACTTGCACCAATGACATAAAAGATATTTTTGTGTTTACATGTTATTCATTAAATGAAATGAAAGGTGACATGGTGCATGGAATTATGGAACTTGTCAAAGGTACTTTGTTTCCTCAGTTTTTACTGTTTAATCATGTTGGTTCATGGTTTTTATACCAGTTGGATACTTCTTTTTCCTTGTTGAAGTTTATTTACTCTATGGACCATACCAGTTCCATGAGATTTCTGTTTGTCATCTGTATTTTTAACCTACAAAGAGCAAGATTTTTCAAGCTTCAAAGGCATCAAATTTGTGAAGACAGCAAGAGTATGAATTTAAATGATTTCTGCAGTGGTCAGAATCCTTCTAAAACTGAGGGCTCTTATTCTGAATCACAGTCCACCCTGCCTAAGGTCAGTTGCATTTAGCGCAAAGCGAAATAGCATACCCATCTCACTGCATGGCCTTCCCTTCCTTCAGAACTAAACCAGATGTTGCCAGATAGGTGCCTCTGGGTGCCTTTGTTCAGTAAATTTAAAATCTCATTCAGGGTATCTCTCAGCAACTTTTTTTTTTCTGAAATAAATTCATAAGGCTATTTTAGCTCAGGAGAAATTTCCCCACAATTGCTAAAATGTCCTTGTTTTACAGATTCTCAGCATCTTCCTGAATTCCTGCATGAATTCCTGCACTGGCTGCTGGTGGCTTCATCCCTTGAATCAGACTGGCTATTTCCTGAAAAACAAATCAATTGTACTTTCCACTATCCACTGTTTAACCTCCTGAGCTAGAGTACTTGCTGAAATTCAAACATCCTTTTAACTCTCAGCTCATGTCTTATGTTTGTAATCCTCAGGTGTGCTGCCCATGGGTGAACAATGTGATTTCTGCCTCCCCTACCTCTGCCACTGAGCACACGGCACCTTCCTGATCTTCACATAAGGTGAAAAGTCTTTTATGTTCTTAAAAATTTGCCCATGTTTTGTTTCTCGGCAGATTGCAAGCAACTTGCTTCCACATTTTCAATTTATAATGATATCAAATGAACCAAATCTGAGAACAAGTCTCTGGTAACTGAAAGCAGGATATTATTTCCAACTCCTCCAGCACTGATGCTCTAAGTTGGAGGGAAACTGTACTTTCATCATTAAAATACTTGAGACAAGGAGTAGAAGGAGATGGGATTTTTTAATTATTATTGGTTTTTTTTCTCCTTTTGAAGTTCATGATGCTTTTAAGGAATCATGGTTCTTTAATTTTTTAGGAGGAGAAAGTCTACCTCTTTTACTCAGT
This sequence comes from Manacus candei, assembly GCF_025592945.1. Taxonomy (NCBI): domain Eukaryota; kingdom Metazoa; phylum Chordata; class Aves; order Passeriformes; family Pipridae; genus Manacus; species Manacus candei. Next base: position 22,486,705 of record NW_026138076.1, read on the forward strand.
AATTATCATTAATTTGAAATTTAAATGTGATAAGATGGGATTATGTAAATTCAGTTAACTGTTCCATGTTTAAATGGACCTCAGAATAAAAGTTTAAAACATGGAAATAGAAAACTAGAGCAGAGTTACAAATGTAAGGAAAGTGATAATTGTAAGAAACTGACAGATGTTTTGTTCATAGGTCGATGCAGCAAAATTATTAAGAAACAGCTACACTAGGGGAGAACTATCTGACTCTAACTTTTACTAGCCAGGCTTGTACTACATCTTCACTAGACCAAGGGCAATGGAACAACATAAGTCTTAACAGCTGTGTCCTGGCCAAAGCAAGCAAGAGAATATCTCTTATATTTCTGTACAGATACCATCACATAATAGCATCTATGTCTCTGAATATTTGCTACCCAGAAGATATGGATCTTTCCAGTTCTCTTTCCCAAAATGAAAATCTAAAAAGGTCAGAGGTTATAGAAGAGGATATTTTACTCTGTCAGTATTCTGTTAGCACTTGATTCAATAAGGTGAATGACAGTTCAACCTGATTTCATTTTGACTGTCTTCTATTCCACACTCCAGTGACAAGACATTTTAACTTATTCAGAAGTAACTAGTCTGGTCCACTGTGATAGAGCGTGTCAAAATGCTTTGAAGTATGCTTAATGAAAGCAAAAATAAAAAGAATGACTACTGACTTACTGGAGAAAAAAAGTTGTTACAATTTTAAGGGAGTCTGAAATCCTTTTTGTACTCTTTCTTCCTTCCATGTAGATAATTTTTCATTACCAGGGGGTCTAGGAGATTTTATTTTACTACCATCAGATTGTCACTAGTACAAAATCAGTTTTTAATGGACACTGATTGCAGGGAAGAGACCTGCAATACCTCAGTCATGAGGTATGGATCAGCTCAGGATCTTTACGTACCACATGATGTGAATAGGAAGGCATTTACTTGACAGCTCCTTTTCTGAGGGTAAATTGCTGATAGCTGTAATGCTCTGTAAAGGCACTAGAGAGTTTGAGAGTTTGGGAGACTCTTACACACACACACACACACACACACACTCTCTCTCTCCATTTTCTTTTCTCTCCCGTGCTTTTGTTCCAAACTGGTCATTCTTCCTGATAGAAAAAAGGGATAATTGGCTGTAACTTCAGTTTTCATTAGTGGCTCCAGCATACCTGGGCTGATATAATTTTTTGTCTACATTTACAAAATTGAAGATTCAATACGTTGTGTGTCTGTCAAGTCAGATTACCTTCTCTTTCTTGTGAGCTACGTGATGGTGATTTTTTTAAGATTCCCGGGTCTATGGTATAGAGCATAAGTACTACATATAGAAAAGATGCATATCTTTGTGCAAGTTAGAAGTGGAAATAAAAAGCTAGTGTTTGATAATTTCCTGGGAATTCCTCAATGAAAAGCCCAATAATGTATCTTTTACATCAACCAGTAGTCTGTGTAAGGTCATCATTCATGGCTAGGCTTCGCGAACGAAGATTTGGGAATCTGTGTAAGGTAATATTTTGATATCTGACTTGTCTGTCTCTTCAATCTGTTTATGTTTTCTCAACCTCCCCAAATACCAGAGGAGTTGACAGAGATCTTGGCCAGCCCAAATCAGCCAGATCTAGGCTCAGCAAGAGTGGGATGAGTTTCCCCTGCTGAGAACCCAAAAGAAAAAGAGCCACATCAATGGATGGTAATGAACTTGACCTCTCCTGACCCTAGCACTTACAGTTGGGAGCCAGCACTGCTATAGGGGAAGGATCTCTGCCGGATTCTTTCCTCATCGCAAATATGATCTGAGGCCAATAATGAATTTTAGCCTTCATCTTCAAATGCTTCTTTTTCCAAAAAATATAGTAATACATCCCTCTTTTCTCAGCTGGCGGTCTGGAAAGCCTTCATGAGAGAGATACTACCACTGATGTTTTAGAGCCCCTAAAAGAACAGGGCTCTAACATGGGATGTAGCATGTCTGCACTAACATGTCTCAACTACTACTGACACCCTGCTTATCCTTCACCAGGATTGTGCCACAACGACACAGGCAGTAACTATTAGTCTATATTCACCTAGTTTTCATTAAACAGACACATCCCATCAGCACAGTTTACATTTTTTTTCATACCCATAATATTCAGTATGTAGCTTATAGCCTTATTTTTTAATGAAAACTGTGATTTCAAAGAAGGGAGTATTTTAAAGTTGTGCTAAGATGATTCGTGCTATTATATGTGTAGTTTCTGAACCTTTAGTTGTTAAACCTTTAAATGACTTTCAATAGAAAAGAATCACTACACACTGCGCTACTCTCCTGATTAATTGAGGTGAGTAATACATAAAAAACCCTACCTATTTGTCTTTAAAATGACATGATTATCAATATTTAGTACTCCCTTTGTTTCACAAGTGTCAGAAATACTAAAGAGACTCCTTAAAATAGGAACTTTTACTTGCTTTTACATTGTCCTATGAGTCTCTGCAAACACAGACATACTGATCAAAGACTAGTGAGGCAAATGGGATGTTTTCCATTCAGCAGAGATTAGAGAACTCAAGTTTCCAATTAATCTTACAATTACTTGTGTCATGTTTTGAGGAATATAATATTATCTACCGTTACACCTCCTCTGAAACGGCCAAGGGAACTTCTGAAGTATGTGTGTCACTGATTGCAAGCTCCATTTATTGTTAAATCAACTAATATTTGTGTTAGTTATCTTGTTCCTCACCTGTAAAAAAGCTGAAATTTTTAATAAACATGGAAAAGATTTAGGGATAACAATTCATACCAGTGTAAACTCAGTCAATATACCAGCTTTTTTCAAACAAGATGGACTTAACCCTCTTCTGCTGTTAATGTATTCAACCTCACATTAAAAGGCCAGAAAACTTAATTGTTAATGACTTTGTGACAGTAGCAGAGAAAGAAAGTGTCTTGAAAAGAAGCTCTCCTTTTTATGTCTTCATGGTTTTTTGGGTTTTATTTTAACATATTAATGCTATCACGAAATTGGCAAAATAAATTTTTCTAGTTTTCCATGGCTTAAAGGCTGCTCCTAAGATTAACTCAGGAACATAGAGGAGAGTTATTTAAAAGTCAAATGATTTTATGAAGTAACTAGAGCTGAGAGCTTTAAGGAAAAATTCCCTTAGAAAGTAGTTAGCCAGTTTATAGCTATACTACAGCAGCAGCAGGTGTAAGTTGGATGATAGTAGCTAGTATTTAAAACTTCTTACTGTTGCAGACACTGATGCCTGCCATTAGTCCCAATTTGCAGTCTGCAAAACAGATAATATTTCAAGAAGATGGAGTGACTGTTAGAAGATATATGCCTCCATCATGCCAACTGTGGGGAGAGTTCAACGCATCGTACTTTAAGTCCTGAAGAGGAAGAGGTGCCTGCCGGGACATAGAGGAGATGGAATATCAATTGAGAAAAGTTACCTTATTAGCAGTTCTTCAGTATAACAGAAAAGTAAAATTAATGAGTTAAGAGGAAAAAGCACTGACAGTCTCTTAAGGGGTACAGATGCTTGTGTGAATGAGTCATATCACTTAGGGGAGTAGGAGTCTGGATGTACATACATTCTCTTTATCTTTGAACAAAGAAGGGATAAAATACAAAAGGGACATTATTCTGCAGAGGTAAAAAGAATATCAGAACCCAGAGGACTGTATATATTTTTTCAGAAAGGCTGGTTTAGAGGAAAAATTGCCACCATCTAGTTGTTCTTTTATTATGCTACTTTGTGGAAATGTAAGTGAGCAGCATAGACTGCAAATTTAGCATCATAAATAGTGTGAAGATTCAGAGTTGGAGATAACCTTGTTATCTTGCTCTGTCTTCCTATGCTCATTTCAAACCTCATTAAAATGTGTCATGACTAAAGAAGAAAAAAAGTCTTGTTTATACCTGGTTCTGTCATTTTGGTTTTTTTGGGGGGTTTATTTTGTTTTGTTTTGGTTTGGTTTTTTTCCCCGGAGATATCCAGCCAGAATGCTTAAAGAACTTTTTGCATTTTTTTATGCTTGTCTTTCATTTGCCTACTCATTTCTTATCACAGTTCTGTATCTTTAGCCCATTGTAGTTCTGTTGAGAGGGAAAGCAGGCAAACCACATTACTGTGGAGCTACAGCTTCCAGGCCACTCAGTGTACGGAGCTTTAGGGAATCCCCTGCTGTGTAGCAGAGTGACACACCTTGTCTCTGCTTTTGAGCTAGGTTTGCCTTTCATGTTGACTCACACATGGCCTGTTCTGTAAAAAGCAGTTGTTTCACCCTTGCTTGAGTCTGTTATATAATGAGAGTCCACATCCAGTGCAGGAACTGCTGGGAACCAGCTCAGGCGGAAATGGGACTGCATAGGCCTGGCTGCAGCTGAATTGCATTTTTTGGAGATGACAGTGAAAAAAATGTCAGTCATGGATACTACATCTGATAGAGCTGTGAATGCTGCTGTAGCTGTAGCTGTTGGCAACTGACTACTTTTTTTTCAGTGCCATGAGACAAAGGAGAGAGGGACTTCGACTTGTATATTAATGGGAAGTTGTTTTACATTTCAAATCTTCTTCAGAAAATTCCAAGGGAGTGATACTGTGTTTTGCATTTGCTGATTTGTGTTTTATGCTTGAAGTCCTACAAGTGGTAGATTGCTTGCATGTTTAATCCATGCAGTACTGTGCTCATTATAACAATATAAAGAGTAAGAAATATTCTCTTGTAGAGATACATACTAATCTTTAATTCACAGAATTATTTGAAAACTGTGATCCTTCCTAGAGTGGACTTTCAGAGGTAAAAAGGAACTATCCTTTTCTTTCAGTAGTAGGATACTACAAAACCAGGCACAGGTTTTACTTTTTTTTCTCTTCAGAATTTCTCTGAGGCTTAATGCAATCAATTACTTCATGACTTTAGTAGCAAATCACTGAAGCCGGTGAATTGCTTGCCTGTCTGGCTACGTAATTTTGTTCTAATTGCTGCCCTTGTCCTAAAATAGAATATATTCACAAAATACTGATATCTGTTCTATTTTTTGTATATGAAGCCTGTGACTTATGGGCAAAGCCATCTAATTCCACAATCACTCTCCACTTCAGTAATACTTGCTTTGGACCTGCAAGAATTTGGCTGATTTTGGAGAAAGCTTTACTCTGCTACTGCCTGGGGGTATGCTATTAGAACGTGCTTGCTCAAAAATAAGGAGACACTCAAGCAAGGTGAGTAAATGTCACCTAAAGTCTCTCTTCCCCAAACTCAGAGACAAAGACAGAAGTCAGCAGAGCAGGCAAGAGTGAGACACCAAAATTCTTTGCAGTGTGGAAGAGGCAGGGAAAGAACAGATGACCTCCCACTGCCCAGACCTCTCTGATCTTTACAAGTCAGAAACCATCCCATGAAGTGCCACTCAGATACTCATTTCTATTTCTGGTCTCAACCTTACCAGTCAAAACAGCCCTATGGCACTGTGTTCACTGCCAAATGTTTCTATCCCTTTCACTTTCAACTGTGTCTGGAAATGTTTAATGTGCCACTGCAAAATGACTGGCAAAAAAATTCAACAGAATTATTTACGATGGTACTTTGATGTTTTATTGAATGCAACCATCTGTTCGTGAATGTTTTCCAACGTTGTGGACTAGATCTAGAATTTACTGCTGCAATATAGGTTGTCTGAGGGAGTTTCACAGCAGGAATGCCACCCAATGTATCACAGGTATGTGAGACTCTGGGTAAGAGGAATATTGAGAAAGTTCCTATTTCCTCCCATAAAACAGAGTTAACTGACTTCTTGATGGTAAAGATTCAGAACAGTTTCAATTTTTTTTTTACTTTACAATCTGATAGCTATGTTCTATGTGTGCTGTAAACTTGTGATTCAGGGTATTTCCTAAATGACTTCAATGGCTCACAGGACATATACTTGTGGCTGATGGCAGAATGCACTATAGACAGATTTAGGGGCATTTTACAAAGATATCAGTAGCAGACAGCATATATAACAAGATGGCATTTCATTAACTTTTTCTTTTCTACTGTTAGAAATGGGAGTTCTATATTGAGAAAAGTAGATTTTGGCCTTTTCTTCACCCTCTGGATTGCTTGTTACTTTGAGGTGAAACAAGAGGCAGCTGCTGATAGAAGTCAGTTTTTTTGTTTATTCTGAGTGTTTGGAAATTCAAGGATGTATTCCAGAACTGGTTTGGAATTGATGATGAGTGTTTTCCCTTAAAACCAATCTATAAAAGAAGAGTGAAAAGCTACAATGGTGAATGGGCACTGCCATTACCTGTTATTTAAAGACTCAAATAACTAAGGAAGGACCAAACAGCTTTGTAGTGTGCCTTTTCTGCAAATTGGCCCATGTAAGCATTATCAGGGATTGTGCAGGGCAAAGGAAAAGCTGTCTCACAAATCTCTCAGTTACTTCAGTTATTTCAATTACCAAGTTACTTTTCAGAGGATGCTGTTCATTCTGATTCTTTTTTCTTTCACAGAAACTCCTTGTCCCTATGCTTTCACTGTTTACCACTTAGTTATATCAGAAAATGTAAATCGTGGTAGGGAGATTAGAGAATGCATTCTAAGGATGTGAGAAACAGATCTCACTGCATTATAACACCTCTGCATGAATAATTTACCTCCCTTGACTACACTGCCATCACAGCTGTCCCGAGCTTCACATTGCCATGACTAGACTGTTCCTTGCACCCAAGCAACTACTCTAAGGCTAGTTCAGATATGACTACATGGTACTGGAGGGCACAAACAGACTTACTGTGCACTGGCTTCACTGCTGGGTAGGAAACAGCAGGATGGTATGGCTGCAGCTTTGCTCAACTCAGAATATGTTTTGTAATGTCAGATCTATCTAAGTATATATCTATATGTAAGTCTAAAATTATAAAAAGCAATCTTAATTATCTAAAGTGTTCATGTAGCTTGTCATCTCAGTGATACTCTACATGGTTTTTCCCTTTATTGATTGTTTGACTTTGTGATGCAAAAAGATGTCACATTTAGATGTCATTGCAGATAGTCATCAGTGTAAAGGAAAACATTCTGACAGTCTGAGGAAATCTGACCTTTTTCCCTCCAAGTCCATTCAGAAAACATTGCTATGGTTCTCTAATGTAGTTAAGATCCAAATAGAACTGACAGCACTGAACACAGTGTATGAGACTAATAAATGGGGTAGTGCAATCACTACCTAATAATGAGTAATGTAATCATATGATGACTTAAGAAATCTACATGCTTTGAGTGTGAATCAACATAGATATGTACATGCTAGGCAAGTGGATTGGTATTCAAGATAATTCTTCATCGACACATGGGTTAACATTTGTTATAAATTATCTCTGCTTGTATCTGTTTATATTTTGTTGGTATATCACATTTGTGTCAAAGAATACATATGTCAACCTTTGTCATTATTTCTGTAAAAAACCAATAAGTAGCGCTTTCAGCACTGTAATGTTATAGTCATTGTCTATAAGCTGCTTTAAAACATGAAGATGCAATTGTTTTCTTTTATGAGCATATTGTTTTCTGCTATGTCTTAATGTTGCGCATGACTTCAGTGAAGATGGCTTGAAAAAGATGCTTTGGGAAAGATCACAGTTTCTGCATCAGGACAGGCTTCGGCTGTCAAGGTAGAGATTCATGACAATTATTTCATAGCTCTCGAAATATGAAAGTATATAATCATACAGACTCCCTCAGCTGTGAAATAAATGTTGTGAGAGATGTAGTCAGAATTTAAAGAGTGGTGATAAAAAAATAGAGCTTCATCTGAGAAAATTACTCAAAAGTACTCAACAAGACCATATACAATACTGACTGCACTGAAATTGTGGCCATTTAAAAATAATAGGGTTATTGCATCTCTCACCATTTCTTTTCTGCCTCTGTGCTAGAAGAAAAGACTTGAAAGAATCTACAGTTTGACAAAGCTTTACACAACCTGGATATATTGCTGTCTTTAATTTACTGGCAACCCATCCTCAGGTCATTCTCTAATACCCACTAAGCTGCTTTGGGTTTTAGCTTATTGCATTTGAATTTAGTGTACACACAAGTGCAGAGCTTAGTTTCCTACCTATAACACAGTCAAACTACAGTAATATTTCCTTTAAAACTACTCTCCCGACTATACTCGTTGCTAACAAATTATTGTGGTATTTCAAGCAAAAGACAGAAAGGTTGACAAATCATTACCCTTTGAGAATCTGTGAAACAGCTATAAATTCATTGGCTTACTCACCTGTTACTCAGTTCCTACTTGTCTGTAACTATTATACCACTAAAGATTAGATACCTATTAAACCATAGTGCCAGGTTCTGGCCTATGATTTTCACAGGGTTTGTGCCACCTGTGTTCTTACAGTAACACAGGGAACCAAGAGCCACATGAACAAAAAAAAAACCACTTACACTGAATTATTTGAGTTTATTACAATGTTTAGATATGGAGAGGCAAGAGTGTTTCTAGAGATGGAAATCTCTATCTGTATGCAGCTGAATCATAGAAAGGATTTTTTAACTCAGAACATCACAATATGAGGACAGGAAACAGTTTTCTTACCAATTATCCACAACATCTGCAGAAGTTAAAGTCTCTGGTACAATTTCTGATAGTGTGAAATTTTCAAAAATATATCACTTTTTAAAAAAGCTATATTTTACCTTCAAGATATGAGCTATTCCATGCATATTCTCCAGCACTTTGTATCTACAAGCTAGGCGTATGGCTAGAAGAGGAATAAATATCTGAGAATGAGATTCTATATGGTTACATGAGTAGGATCACATATAAGCCAGATAGTACACATTCAAGAAATGACTGTGCACGAAATGCCACATCTTTTTACAATATGAAGATCCCAAATGAGGCATTTGGGTCTGCCTTATTGGAGCATAAGACAATGATTCTGCCTATAATCAGTGGTCATAATGTTTGCTTCAGCAATAGAGTTGATACCTACTTTAAACTGCTGGCAACATTTCACTTTTTACAAGTAGGACATGAATATAAAAGATAGCGTGAACATGCCCTCATTTTTGGACAACAACCTTTGAATTCAGAGGATAGAAAAGATGGACAAGGCAAAAGGAGCTGGTACTTTTGAAAAATGTGGGAATCACTTTGGTTGATTTTACACTATCTGTATTTACACACATTTGGGAAATATTCTTCCAAAAACCTACTTCACATTGAATATTGTCAGTGACACCTAGAAAAATAGATGCCATTTGACGGCATTGAGGGCACGGACCCAGTCATTTGGGGTTCCAGGCAACTGAATCAAGTTTACTGAGAACAACAGCATCTTATATATGCAGTTTGAACAGTAACAAACCATCCTCAACCAATCACTTCCAAGTACTCCACAGAGCACGTGCAATGGTGGAGTACATTTCCCGGAATGCCCTTTGGCATTCTTCCTGTGGTACAAACCGCCACAGCGATTCACCAGAGCACTAAAGTCTCCAATAATAAAGGCGTTTAAACTATTAGGATGGTTACAGTGAGGGCCAGTTTTGTTGAAGCAAAGCTGAACATGACATGCTGAAGTGTCTACTGTTTCGTTTAAAGAAGGGCATTAGTGTGATTTGTGCAGTGAATGCTAAATAAATTCCTATTGAATTAATTTTTAGTCAGCTGTTAGGTTATCTATGACCTCAAGGAATAAAGTGTGTATGTCTGTGGAGAACTGCTTTAGTAAAAGCTTTACTCACAACCAGTGAGCTTTTATGATCCTTTTCTAGTTGTGTGCTTCTTTTTTCTCTGCCCAGAAACAGTGGTCTTTCCCCCAGGTTAGACTTCATACATACTCTTAGAAGTGAAATAAAGAGAAGAAATTAAAAGACCTACAGATTCTGGCAAAGAAAAACCCTGAAAGGCTTACAATAACTAAACACCTTTCTTGGAACAATTCTAAACAAGTCTCAGAACTGAACATGAGGTAAGCAGGTCTGTCTTAGTCATACTGTCTTTAGGAAGTCTTCACTTGAATTCTCTTTAGCTTCCACAGAACACATGACAAAAATCTCAGGGAATCACCTCTTCTTTACAAGAGGGATGAGTGCCAGTAGTTTACTCTATTCTCTCCTGCTAAGTCTTTAAAGAAATTCAGAGATTAAAAAATTCAGGGATTAATGGAAAATATATACACAGCTGGCAATTTCTCTTAAGCCATAAATCGTGTCCCAGTGATAGAGGCCTAAAGATGTTCAGGTGACATCAACTACAGAAAGCGGAAAAAGTCTTGTTCTGAAGACCTCAGTAATTTACAAAGTAACCATGAAGGGGCCAGCTCACCTTAGGAAGCATTTAATTCAGCTCCATTGTTCCCTGGAAGCCGATACCTATAATTTTCTATGTATCCAGCACTGACCCAATGTGCTACCTTAGCTCCGTGATCATTTTCTAGCTAGGACTGACAAGGACCTTGGCATCATGTTCTCTGAGTGACCTTGATCTTTTGATAATATTCAGGTCACAGGCATTTAGCAGAATTGTAATTATTAGTTTTTAGATTTCTGCTCTTTACATATCAGTTAGGTTACTGGCTTCATAGGCAGAAAATTGAAATTCAGTTGATTTCTGGAAGGAGTTGGTTGGCTTGACTGGTCATCACTGAGCAAAGGTGTCAGGGTGTGAGATACACATTAGTTTAATCCAATTTGACAGGGTGGAAGGTTTTGGAATGGAAGTTTGCATTTCTTCATCCTCTCTCTCCGTCTCCCTCTCCCATTTTGCAGTGTACATACAGTTCTTGTTTTTTTTCCAAAGAGCTTTTTTCTAGCTGTACCTACTACATGTCACCCTTAAAAAAAAATTACTCAAATACTCCTTGAATAAAATTTTCACAGCACAACACATATATTGAGATAAATAAACAACATCTTGCCACATCTCCTACTGAATTGAACTGAACTACATAGAATTAGAATAGTTTGGTTTGGAAGAGACCTTTAAAGGTCACCTAGTCCGTATTTTGGAGATGTCCCCAATAAGAAGGGACATCTTCAAAAAGATCATGTTGCTCAGAGCCCCGTCCAACCTGACCTGGAATGTTTCCAGGGATAGGGCATCTACCACCTCTCTGGGCAACCATCATTTCTTTTCTCAACTACTGTTGTTCATTGATGTTGCTGTGTATGTTGTACTAGTACAACTGTTCGGGCAATTGTGCTATAAAATGTAATTCAAATGACTTCTGTTTAAAAAAAAAGTCCAAAAGGTAGAAAATTTCTTCTTCTTATCTAGCCTGAACCTACCATCTTTCAGTTTAAAGCAAATATCCTTTGTCCTATTGCTACAGGCATAACTAAAAGGTCTGTTGACGTCTTTTTATAAGTTCCCTCAAAGTACTGAAAGGCCGTCTCCGTGGAGCCTTCTCTTCTCCAAGTTGAACAACTTCAACTCTCCCAGCCTTTGCTCATAGGAGAGGTGTTTCATTCCTCTCCTACGTGGTTTGAAACTGCAACAATACACAGAGTTTAAATAATGAATCCAACACTGTGACTGCAATGAATAACTGAAAATATTGCCATCTAAATGAATTCTGTGCTGTAGTAAAACTACAGATGTTCTGCTAAATCTTCTATGCAGTTATGAATATTATAAACACAAAGAATGATCCACTGTTAGCAGCCCTTCCTGATAGTCTCATGTGGAGTCTGCAAACTGAGGCTCACTCATAGAGGAGCATGCAAATATTTCCCTTAGGAGTACACTTTGGAATTGAAAAGTGACTTGAAAATCTTATGAAAAACCTCCTGTGCTTAAAAAAGCCATAAAGCAGGCAGACAGCAGGGCACTGAAGTCATCAGTCAAAAAGCACGAAATTGCTGTCCCATCTATTGCTGCTTTCTGTGCTTTCAGTCTCAAATACATATATGGAGAACCCAAGTACAAGTACTCTGGCTTATTTCAGAATAAATAGCACCAGACATTCACAGTGAGAACATTTCATCCCTTTAGCAGATATTAGAAACTGCTGGACTATTTACATATAATAGATGTGACTCCATCTATCACTCTTTTAACTTTTTTCTTTGTTTGAATGATATTTAATCACAGCAAATATGTTATAGGAAAATCTGTCTGGGTACCTGGCTTCCTACTGGAAGTAACAGTGATGATAAAAAGCATTATTATTTGGGCCATGGCACAGACTTTTTTGTTTTCTAAAGATCATTAGGTTTTGTCAATGTTATTTTTTCAGAGGCAATAATCCCTGAAACAAAAAGCCTGGCCAAATAAAACACTGAACTTTCATTTCTTTTGTACCTGTCAGGGACAAAGACCACATACATAGGGAAGGGCTCCTTTGAGTGTGAAGCATGAAATGTAGCTAGAAGCAGGATGTTATCTTGTGGTCCCCCACATAATTTCCTTTCTGTACTGAGGCATTAGAGAGAAGTTGTGGGCAGACTGGTGTCCATGGCATGAGTTGTAAACACCCATTGCATTGCTCATACACACTTTTATTGCTCATGCTTGCAGAAATTATTAAAGCACAAGTGCTAAACAGATCAGGATTTTGACAGGAAAAATGTAGTGATAACTACTTGTACCCTTGTACCAGACTTCTGTTCTACTGTATTGCATGTAACTACCATTACATGTAAGGATTCTTTCTTGTAATATTTTGCATCAACACTGTAGTTCTCAGTGTGAATTTTTTAAAAATATTTTTTTTTAAAATAATATTTGCCTAGGCAGGTTACATGTATGGTTGGGAAATATTATTGCATTGCCCTATGAACACACCATCTATTTTGAATGAATGGCATTTATTTTAAATATATATTTTTCATTTCATAAGCTCAAATTGATTGTACAGTTCTGTAAAGTCAAAGCTATTCAAATACAATTTGTTAGAATAATGTAAACACTGTCTTCCACAGAAAGAAAAATTGTCCAATTTGATAGTGGATAATATGATTTATGTTTATAAAATTCTCAATTAAACACATAGTTATGCCGACATACTGCAATTATTTCATATGATGACAATTCGTTCCAGAAAAAAACTAACTGGAGGCAGACTGAAATTATTTGGAGCATGTCATATTTTTTTCTGAATAATTTCTCCTAATAAAGAGATTAACTTTTAAAACCTACTCCAAAATATGGGATATTGTGTAAACTATCATGTATTAAGAGAAAGGAATCTCAAACTGTATTCCATTTGGTACAAAAATTTAAACATGATGCATTTCAGCACTAATGTTGCTCTGTTGCAGTTTGTTTCATTTGGGTCAGTTAGTTCAAAGGTTTGATACACAGGTATTCATGGGTACTTGGGAGTCATCTGCATATGTTCCATGTTGGAAGCTATTAAAAAATTCCCTTTTCATCCCTAGCTACCCTACAGCATAGAAAGCATTTGTCACAGAATCATAGAATCACAGAATGGTTTGGGTTGGAACGGACCTTTAAAGATCATCTAGTCCAACCCCCCTGCAATGATTAGGGACACCATGAACTAGACTGGGTTGTTCAAAGCCAGATCCAACCTGATCTGGAATGTTTTCAGGGATGGAACATCTATCACTTCTCTGAGCAACCTGTTCCTTCGCTGCTTCTCTCAACTGCTGTTGTACATTATATTGATGTGTATGTTGTACTAAAACAACTGTTCAGGGAATGTGCTATAAAGTGTAATTCAAATGATCCCTGCTTAAAAACCACAATAACAAATCCAAAGACATTTATTTGGATCAGCTGAGTGCTCTGATTTGCAGTGCCCCAAAATAATATAATTTTGTGAAAATGACATAGGGAGAAGGGTGAAGGTCTTAGTATGGCTGAGAACAAGGAGGATGGGAGAAAGTAAAGGACAGTATTTCTTGGGACATCTCTTTCCTGGACAAAATTTATCCAACACCCATATGCTCAGTTTCCTCACTAAACATACTGTCAGGTAAGTTTGTGGTGATGGGGAAGACTCTTTATCTTTGTCACTACCTCATAAGTTTTAGATGCTTTTTCTTCCCATACACTGGGAAACCCTGATCTTTCAACTTCAGAAAAATGCCTGAGAGCCCTCGAAGTGACTGCCTGGCCAGACTGCAGTGCCTGCCTCCAGTTATGTCAGACACTTAAATATGACATACCTGTCCTTGGCCTCTCATTTCGTGGTAGCCCTAGTCCTACTTCACTATAAGCAATTAGTTTTGTTTGAAAAGGTCTTGTAGGTGAGCACATGCATATAAATATGTCTCATTTTGACCTTCTTTCAGAACTTAATGATTTGGCCATTCTCTGGGGTTGCCCAATTGTTCCAAGGCTATAGAGTAAGAGTACATCTTTGATGCTAACCTAAAATAGAAGCATGACTAAGAAGGTGTTGTACAGCAGCAGTACTGGGATAACCCTGTTGGCTACTCAGTCTTGCAGACAGACAGTTGCCTTGTTAATTTGTATTTAACAGCACACTCTGCCTATATTTTTCCATTACATTATCTGTATGTCATCTGCTGCTGTATTTCTTGTTCCTTGTTGTCTTCTTGCCTGAAATGGATGAAAAGTCCCCAGTGGTAAGGAATTTATTTCAATATTTACTAGTGTCTAATTAGGAGGAATAAACAGGAGAGATTTGGGGGAAATCGGTCTTGATTCTCTTGTGTCATTTCTGCCATTTTAAATCTCTAGCCAAATCCTGCCATTCTCACTTCAGTTCCCATGAGTGAAATTTACAACTTTCAGGTTTGTTTCTTGCTATTGTTCTGCACAGAATCACAATAATAATTATTTATTCATTCGATAAAAGCAATACGAAAGCAGTGCATTCCCAGTTATATGTCGATGTTTTCTTTCAGAACTGATGACTAATAACTATAAATCAAAGTAGATAAGAATAAAGGAAATGGCTGTCGAATCTGTTTTCTAAAAACAGATCTCCCTAGATATAGTTAGGAATGATTTAGAAAAAAATGAACATTGCATTTTCTTTTGTACCCCCAATCTTAAAATGGAATATTGTTAAGGTGATTATCCTGCCACCATTTGCACCTTTCAAAAAGTAATGTCTTTCCTATAAAAAGTACACTGACATAGTTGGAGAGCCTGCCAGAAGTAAGAAGTCTTATTTCTTGCAAGGTGAAGCGGGTGTTTACTCACTCTTCCTATTTTTTTATTGATATTATTTTTATGTTAGTTTACTTTACTTTTAAACTACCATTTCATTCTTTGAACCAATAACATGCTCTCCAAGCCTATAGATTAAAGAAAGTAGAATTTAACTTAATTTAACAAGAAAAAGCATTAATGAACTTTTTCAACACATACATTGAGAAAGTTTTTAAAAGAAGTTTTCTACCTAACATATATGCCCAAATCTCAGAAACTTGGAAACCAGATGATCCTATTCTTTACCTCAATGATTTTTGAAGAATGTCATGTATTTATCATGAGACATTTGCTGGCAAAAGTCAGGAGGAATAGTAGCATTAGTTGTGAATTCCCTACTACTTGACATTTAAATTATACCATTTGGACATTATTCAAAATCTCTTGACATAGCTACAGTAGGTCCCATCCACCGAAAATAGATAGCTGGCAATTCATTGACAGAAGAAAAAGGGATGTAAAATGTCTGATTACAGTGATGTGTAGCTGCATCAGTCATTACAATGTCACAGCAAGGTTATGAGACATTTCCATTTTTAACAATCTTAATGGGTTTAGGTCCTGAAGTCCTTATTAAATTACAGACAATTGGATTTGTCAGTTTTAGGCTTAGCCTATATATCTGAGATGGAGGAGTAAATGGTAATGTGATCTATCTTGGGAGTTAAATTGGATGCTGCTAGTAGTATCAATAGTAATAATACCAGTTGTGTAACACATAAGTATGTTCTCTGTGCAGAGTTTTTACGTGTAATACTGTCACTGGCTGAAAGTTTCTGAAGCAGTGAAGCTGCTTAGTTGTCATTTACCTGTAATGGCAAACTGTGAATAAGTGCCCAATTAAAATTTACGTGAAGAATCTGAAAAAAGTAATTTCATAAGAAGGATAAAATATTGGTCTAAGTTTAAGGAAAATGTAGGAGGAATTGATTTTATACTTTTACAGTGTTTTCCAAAACCTTAACATCTCTGAAATTTTATAAGCAATCATGGGATATTTTTGTCTTGCCTTTTATGTACATGCCCGCATTCGCTACCCAAGTAACCAAGTAATCCCGAATTTGCTGCTTTAAGGAAAACTACCTACAGAAAAGTTATAGCACAAAACCCCAAGACATTACTCTTTTTATGATGCTTATTTCAGGTAGGCATTCTCATATCTTTGCAGGTACTGGGGTCCATCAGTGCTGGCCAGTTTTGAAACACCACCTCGTAAGGGCAATTACGAGGTGCACCACATGAGCAGGCAATTCCCAAATGCTGGAAGTCAAGCAGTGAGGCAGAGGGCCAGCTTTGCTGAACAGGGATCTTGTCTCAGAGGCAAGGAAAAAAGGAAGGTGTATGCCCAGTGGAAGCAAGGTCAAGTGACATGGGAAGAATACAGAGATGCTGCTTGCAGCTGTAGTGAGAAAATTCATGTGACAGAAAATCAACAGGAGCTGAAGCTGGCCAGAAATGTAGGGGACAATAAAAAGAGTTTTTTCAAATATGTTAATGGAAATAGGCAGGATAGAAATATCATTGGCCTGGTACAGGATGAGCATGGTAACCTCACAAACGGGGACAGAGACAAGGCAGAGGTGTTTAAGGCTTTCTTTGCCTTTGTCTTCAACAGGGATGACAGATCAAGGGGATCTCAGCGCCCTGAGCTTGAGGACCATGACTGCAAGAATAATCAACTCCCAGTTGACCTGAATTTGTGCGAGACCTGCTACTCCAAATCTATGGGGCCTGATGGGATTCATCCCAGAATCCTCAAAGAGCTGACTGATGTTATCGCAAAGCCTCTCTCAATTTTTGAGTTGTCTTGGGAATCTGGAAAGTTCTCAGTTGACTGGAAGCTGGCAAATGTTGTACCATTTTTCAATAAGGGCAAGAAGGAGGACTTCAGAACCTACAGACCTGTCAGTCTCCCTTCAGTGCCTGGTAAATTATAGATTTACCAGTGCCTGGTAAATTGTAGATTATTCTGGGAGGTATTGAAAAACACCTGAAAGACACAACCAGCAGGGTAGTCCTGCTGGTTATCAAACCTGATTTCTGTTTATGATAAGGTAACCCACCTAGCTGATCAGTAAAGCTTTAGATACTGTCTCTCACAGGATCCTTTTGGAGAAACTGTCCAGCACACAGCTGGATAAACACATCATGTGGTGGGTGAGCAATTGGCTCATGGGTCGAGCACAGAGGGTGATAGCGAATGGGGGAACATCAAACTGGCAACTTGTCACTAGTGGGGTTACACAGGGCTCCATCTTAGGCCCCGTGCTCCTCAACATCTTCATAAATGACTTGGATGCAGGACTGGAAGGGATACAGGCTCCCCATGGAAGTGGTCACAGCACCAAGCCTGACAGAGTTCAAGAAGCATTTGGATGACACTCTCAGGCACATGGTGTGACTCTTAGGTATGATCCTGTGCATGGCTAAGGGTTAGAGTCAGTGATGGTTGTAGGTTCCTTCCAACTCAGCATATTCTGTGATTTGCACTGGTTTAACAAAACAAAAACAAAACCAAAAAAAGGTGAGATTTCTAAATGTTTTCTTAAGATTTGTAAAAATAAATACTTGTTAAATAAGTATAAAT
This sequence comes from Manacus candei, assembly GCF_025592945.1. Taxonomy (NCBI): domain Eukaryota; kingdom Metazoa; phylum Chordata; class Aves; order Passeriformes; family Pipridae; genus Manacus; species Manacus candei. The sequence continues at coordinate 22,504,450 of NW_026138076.1, forward strand.
CATGTTTAAATACATTCATGTATGCATAAACAGGGTTTCAAATCAACTCATCTAAATCAATACTGAAATATTTAAACCATATCAGTTCAACACCTGAAAGTGAACTTGTACGTGATTTGTATGGTACTCGCTCTTGTAAATCTATATTGTCTTTTAACTTTCAAGGATTAGAATTGTAGAATTGCTGAACTTAATATTACCTGATGCTTTGCCTATAATACATTTCATTATTAGAAAATATAGAAGGCAATAATTTTGGGGACAAAGGGGATTGAGCTATTCCATTTTTTTAACTTTTACTTCACATTTCTTGCTATGAATGTGTAAAATTGGTTAAATAAAAGAAAGTTCTCAGTCTGAGACTAATTTAGGACATAGACAAATTACTTCCAAATGCACAAGTAATTCCTACTGTGATTATTACCCATAATCTTGAACAATTTGCAAATCCTTTAAAATGTCCATTAACAAAATGTGCTTTCAAAATAGTGTTCTGAGAAATGACTGTACACTCTTATTTTTTGCAGAACTGGCTGCTGGTAATTTCTCCAGGTGTACTTTCATTTTTAGAATTTATGATTTTTGCCTTTGTCATGTATTTTCATACAGCTGTGTTTTTTATATTTTTTTTTTTTGGTACTTTCCTTGTCTTTATGGAGACTAGCAGAACTAAACTGTGGTGTACCTTTAAAATACAATAGCTAGAATTATAAAAGGCAAAGCAGTTTCTTATTACAACCATGCTTTTAATGTCTAGTTAAAGTACTGTCAGACCATAAGTAAAGCTAGAGTGTGTCTTTGCCACCCCATAGAAGTAAATCTCTTTACCTGAGCTTTCCACTCAGTAAGGTACATCTGCAGGAAAAAAAAAATCCCATCCTTATTCTGCTTTAGGAAAAGACTGTCATCATAAGAGTACAGAATTGAACTACAAACTACCATGTTTTTTAGGTTTCTTTTTCCCTCCTTTGAAACCTATCTACCTACCTAGACAATTCCTTTTAAGGAAAAAAACAAATAGCTAAGATAACCTGTCTGCACAGTCACTTTAAGATTTTTTGAAGATGAAAGTATATGCTCATATCTTTTCTTTAGGATTATTTTCATTCAGCTGTGTGAACAAACAAATAAAGCTACAAAAGTGAGAAGCAGGTGTTAGAGTCACCAGTGGAACTCAGGCATGGCAATATTGGCTGCTGTCACATCAAACCATGGGCATAGAAATATCCACAAGCAATACACAAACCACTTTTTGGCATTTGACCTCCTCATAGTGCAGAAAAATGATGGGATTCACAGGAGCCAATATGCTAAAGATACCCTGAAGGAAGAGCTGATGAAGAGGGATTCTGCCTTACCTCTCTACGCCTGGAGAACCTAGATGTCTAATGCTGCACTAGACATAGATGCTTATTTTAATTTGGGTTTTACAAGCCTTAACTTCTCCTAAACTAGAACCATAAATCTTACAGTGACAACTTTATTTCTACCACTGTACCGTTTCTACACTACTTCATAACTCTTTCCTGTAGCAAAATCTTTCTTATACTGGTTCTTGGAACAAACTTTCTGCTTCAGCAATGATCTTACAAACTTCCTAAAGAAAAGAAACTTGGAAAATACAAAAATCTAGCATTATTTTTTCCCTGCAGGTATCATATAAATTGTATATGCTGTTATTGCAAACTCTGGTTTTTCAACAGATACCTTAAAATTACTTTAATTGTAAACCCAAAACTTTTTTTTATTTTCATAATCCTTATAGCTTGTTGCATGGCACCAGGATTCTGATTCTGTAGAAGAATACATGAGCAAGACCAAATGCAACTTTATATTGTATTACTTTATGCCTCAGAAAACCAGTCCTTTCTAAATAAATATATTTATATTAGAATAAAAAAGAAACATGTGTGATTTTTCATTGTAATAAAAGAGATGTTAGTCTAAGGAAACATGGATTTTTTTAAAGCATGAGTATAACATTAAATGGCATATAAGCATAATAATAAAAGATATAAGATGCTGCAATTATTTTCTGTTGTTATGCACAGAATAGAGAAATTTGTAGCTGCTAGGACATTTGTGTTTCTAAGCTTCTTAATTAAAAAAAAAAGAAATTAATAAAATCCTCATCTGTCAGTTTAAAGTGTCATGAGTCCACTTTCAAATGGAACATTTGAACTAGGAATAACAGAATAACAAGCAAGAGAAAAAGTCTATTAAAAACCAATGAAAATATTCCAAAATTTTCTTGTGAGTGGCTAAGGCTTTTATCTGTATGTCCTAGGATACATTTGCACTGTTCAAATGCATAAGGTGTAGCACAGCGTTCTCTCTATTTTCTGTATCCAGTGTGCCCTGGCAACAGCAACCACTTAGTCATTGTTTCCTGTTACTATACATGTGCTCTGTTTTTTCTTGCAGAGATGATAATTACAGAACTTATACTAAAAAACACATCTTAAAAAAGATGAAGAGGAAAATATCCCCAAATTGTTTACAGCCAGACAGTCAAAAAAGCAGAAGTGAGACCTGTCTCATTTTTGTACCCTGATTCACCTGGTCTGGATGGGGAGGACCAAACTGTACACTGGAGGTGGGTAGTACCACTTTTCTTTAAAAATGCTGGTAATAACAACCTTGTACAGTGGCAGTAGTTTCCTGGAGTGAATGTAGGCCAATCTGAAAGGCAGATGTCTCACACAGGAACACCGAGATTATGGCTGAGATAGGACCTCAGAAATTAAAGTCATTCTTAAGCAACACAGCTGTATGCAAGGGGCTTGCTCAGACACAGGGTTTAGTGTGGCTCAGTTTCTCACTACTGTGATGTGATGCTGTTCTTTCTCCTGGAAGCTCTAAATTGTTAGTGCTGTGCTAGTACAGTCCACTGGAATCACTAAGACAAAAGTAAGTATTCAGAATTTTACTTCATAAAAGCAATGTGTTTGGCCATGATGTCAGTTGCTTGACTGTCCCATAATAAGTGGGAACTTAAAAGTTAAAAAGGTCTCCAAGTTCTGTGTGTAGGAAAGCCTGCTTCCAGAACTAACAGCACTGAGCCCAAGGGCAGAGAACAAGTCCTAGGACTTCAACAGTGTCCAGTGGATGCTGCTGGAGGCTTTATAATGTTCCTGCTGACTTATTCCTCATGTGGCAGATCTGAGTCAAGCCTTTTTCCACTACTTGTGACAGTGTCTGTGCTTATTTGGTGAGCTATGCCTATGACACATTTAAACCTATTCTTTAATATCTCCATACATTTATTCAATTAGCAATGAATAATTTGTCTTCTGATGACTTTTTACTAAGAACTATTTTCACACCAACATTTTATTGCCTTTCTTAATTTTTTTTTAGTTTTGGCTGTGAGCTTTGGTACTTCTTGCACCCCAAGACATTACAAATACCCAGAAGTATATGGATAGTAGGGACTAAGGGTAGAGTGAAATGATCATATCAAGGCCTTCATTTTTTCTGCTTATCCACTAGCAAGTAAGAATAAAATGTAGAGTAGAAAAATTATATCCCAGTTCTTTTAGACATATAACCTCTTTGCATAACACCACCTCTACTAGTAGTTTCAATGATTTCCCCAATTTGAATTACGGGAATACATTTCTAGTAAAATAAAAGAAACCAGTAGTACAAACCAAAATTAATGGCTTTTTAAAATGTATGTTTTAAATGCAAGAAGGGCTAAGCATTTATTTTCATTTACAAATAGCAAGTACTTTGGGTTCTTATTATTTCCTATTATTATAAAGGCTTTCTAAAATAAGACATAATAGTTTAAAATAGCAGTTTAAAGAGCTGCTTGATACATTGAAATGAAAAGCAAGAGTATGAAAAATATGTTTCATTACTTCCAGCTGCCTCAATGTCTTAGGCTACTATGTTTAGAGGGAGAAATATTACAAATAAAGTAACCTGCGGAGCAATTTTATGGTGGACTTTTCCCCTTGGTGAATACAGCCATTTGACAACTTTTTCCACATATATGCATGCTGTACTGCATTATATTTGAAAATCATTTAGTGAAGGAAATGAAGAATTACAAGAATGGGCTGAATCTCAGCAGATGTTAGAGAACCGGTGTACAGAAGAGGAAGAAATTATTTACTTCCAGTAAGTGCAGAACACAATCTGCAATGGATAGATTGGATTCTACATTCATGGGCAACCAATATGATACCTCTGATATAACATTGCGACAATTATAGCTCTGTCTTATTGGAACCATAATGACGTTGCAGACTGAATAGCTTAAAATGCACAAAAAACTTTTCCCAAACACTGAGGGGGAATAGACCAAAACAAAACTTGCTGTTTCTGTATTGTTTGGGTACTGCAGTTGTTTCCTCAATTGCAGAGCGTTATGGCTTTACAGCCTTAAATGCCAAAGACTTAACTTCCTCATAGGGTTGCTGTTCTTTCCCCACAGAACAACTGCTTTTCTTTCCCCACTGCAACTCTTGCAGCCTATTTCAGGCGGTAACCATAGCAGTCCTTAGGAGATGGAAAATTTCCTTGCCATATTGTCTTGAATGACAACATCATTGAATTATGTCCTTTTTCTAAGTACATTTCATGGCAGTACAAGCAACCAGGGAGTTTCATAGGTGGGAGATGTATTTTATACTGTCATAATGTTGTGGTTCTTCTATCTCTTCTGCTCTGCCAACTAACCCAGTTTCTAGTGACACCAGGCCTCTGTGAGGAGCAAAACCAGACCATAAGGAAATCAGGTCAGCTTTTTTTTTGAACCATATAAATTCAATGAGGAGCTATTTTTGTACATTATGAAGAGAATATTTAACCCTAACCCTGGCAAAGCAATACAGACATTGTTCTGATATTACCTTTTTCTCCTATCATTTTGTTGGCTCTCTGTCAGGTGCTTTCCATTATAGATGTGAAGAGGGGTTGCTCTCTAAGTTTATTTGATACAATTTGCCGCTGCTTAAAGACATCATGAGGCAAATGCTATTTTGTTAATTATCCATTCATGAAGCGTATATCTCCAGCTGAGCCAAAATTGTCAACCTTGTGAAAAAGGGCATGCTTGTATGATTAAAGCATTAAAGTTTCTCAGATATTTCCTCCTCTCTCTCAGATCAATGACAGAAAAGAAGCCAAACCCAAATGGAAACACTAGAAGGAAAATAATTGATAGAAATCATGTTTCTGGCAACTTGGAGTGAATGAGAATGAAAAATTATTTCTGCTACCAGAGGAAGTCACTTTGGGCTAACAGATTGGAACTCCTTGCAAGAAAGAAGACTTGCAAACTTAGGAAAAAGCCTGGGAGTATGACCAAGGTTTCAGGTACACCTGGAATCATAAAAATACAGCACAAAAAAAAAAACATTAAAGAGAATAGATGTAAGAACAAGTTTATTTATTTGAAAAGAAATTTGTAGAAATCAACTACAATGCAATGGGAGCAATATGAATAATGGCTGTTTCCAAGCCTAATTGATTATTAAAAGCTAAAACTTGGTACCAGATTTGAACACAGGAGGCAGAAAACAACAATTCTGAGAACATTTTATTGCATAATTCTCTGCCCCATAAATTCTGTAACATTTTATATCTGAACCATGGAAATAATGTGGCTAATGTGTTTTATCGTCTTTGATAAAGAGAAACAAAGCACAATTATTAGCAATCATTCGGTCATTTTTTCACTGCTAGTATCGACTAGAAATGTCATAATTGAAATAACTTCTATTTTATTATGAAGAATCGTGTTTTGCTCAGGGCAATGCTATTTTTTGTAGTTCCAGTTATTTCTTGATGATTTCCAATTCTTCAACTGTGTTTAAATATTTAATAATGTCACTGAAGCTACCATTTAACAGCCTCTTAGAAGCATCATTAAAAAATCATGTCAGAAATCAGTTAAAGCAACTGATATAAGATAAAAATAGTAAGTTTGTGCCCCAACTTTTAATTTTCCGATTTGTAGATTTTTAAAAGCAATCTTAGGAAGATTTTGTATCTGTTTATGCCTGTGAATGAGCAGAAACACAATGAAGAAAGTTTACTCTGCGTAATTTTTGACATATTAGCAACTGGAATTTCATGAGGCTGTGCTTTTGATCTAATCTAACTTCAGACTCCCTTAGTTTATGGATTTTAACAGCTTTGGAATATATTGTTAAATGAAATGTGACATGGATTGGCGTTTGTAGGTCTTGCTTCATGTATCTACAAGAAAAAATACTGGCAGAAGACTTTAACAATGACTTCTCAGAAACTTTTTCATTGTTATTTGCTCCACTTAAAACTCACATTTGTCTAAGATAGTTATTGCGTGTGATTCTTATGCATGTATTGTAAATAACTGCAAAGAGCAAAATTCAGCACTGAAGTTAATTAACTTCTTACTAGGATCTTCTGTAGAGAAACACTGTGGATAAGTGCAGTGTAAAATTGTTTAGTCTTTTTCTGGTTGGGATACCCTTCCAACAGTAAATTCAATATTAACATATCCTCACAGCTTCCCCTACTACTACACGCTCATATGCAAAAGTGAAGCACCTACTTGAGCACTCAGGCTATAAAAGCACCGTGGTTAGGACTGTGACACTGCCTTATCATTATCTGGTGAATTCTGACCTTGAAAAACCCCACAACCTCCATTCAGAAAATACAGTGTCCAAGAGCCAGAAAGGTCCTGCAGAAGTCCTAGACCAAGAATTGTGAAACCTAGCTAGTTCCAGGCTGCTCTCACTGAAAAGTGTGAGCACAGGCCAGCTGGCCCAAGGATTACCATTCTCTCTCAAATGCATTATCAAAGGACAACCACAAAATATTGCAATTCACCTTGAAAATTAGTTACAGTAACCCAGGGCAGTGTTTGTCAGTTTGTGGTCTCTGACAATCACATAGATTATAGATATCTGGCTGCTTAAACTATATGGCTATTCCTCTATTGTTACTGATATTAAATCAGACTAAAAAGCAGAGGGAATTACATCAAATATTTTTCTAAAGCTACATGACAGGGCAAGTATTTTAAATGGACACTGTGAACTCATGATAGGGAGAAATTGTGTGACTGAAATAGGAACACTGTTCGTTTGCAGTTTGGAATTAAATAGAGTGAAGTGTTGTCTAACAAATACATTTTTATCTTAATAAAGTTGATGTATGTTTGATGCTTCCCAGTTTGAATGCCAGAACAGATAAGTCCATAGCTGCTAAATGACCGAGCAGAATGCATCCAACATATATGGTGTCCCTCAGACACTGCTGCTGGGAGGCACATGCACATTCAGACAAGGGCAGTAACCACTACCCTGATGCCAAAAAAACCCAGGACATCTGGACTGAGTATTTTCTCTTGGAAAAGAAAACATATTGAAGATGGCTGGCATCAGTTTAGAGAATGCATCAGTTTAGAGAGTGAGTCACTATCTGAGCCTTTTTGATTTTGAGGTGAAGAGATGTACTACTAAAGTGGACATGCAATTTCTCAGTTGGTACCAAATAAATAGCCTTCAGATACTGGGAAAATTTCTGCAGGAAATTGAAATACATTGGTTCTCTATACATTTTGATAGAAGATTTGAGGAACTAGAGCAGTTCATTGAAAACACAAATGTTGTTGAAGTATTATTCTCACATGGAAGAGTAAACAACAGAAATATGACATCTTTGGATGACTAAATGCCAGAAAGTGCTGTGAGAAAGGAGCATGAGTAAGTAATGATGCAACTAGTAGGAAATTTTAATCTTTTTATGCGTACATTCCACACCATGGTTACAAAGGATACCTACTTAATTTAGCACACTCATTACAAAGAGACTGTATGAAGCCCAAGCATATAGAACTATATAGATTAAGAAACAGACATCTTTCAAAGTAACACTTCTTTTTTTTCCCCCTTTTTAGTTTTAGAACTAGTTACCTTCCCGTTTTAATATAAAAGGAAGCAGCTCTCATAAAACAACTTTGCTAATGTTTTGCATGGAGCGATTTTTAACACATACCTCTGAGTGTGTATGTTGTTCAATTTGAGATGTGAAAAAGTATTTTTCCTATTGGACAACATGAATATTTCACTCTGCAGTAGCAGTGAACTAATTGAAAGAAAATGATTCATAGACTCAACCATGCTCTTATACAAATATAGTTCATCTATACAACAGCAGAACCAAGTACCAAAGAAAAAGACACGAGAAATATTTGTTGTAATAACATAAACCCACCCTCCCCAAAAAAGCTGTCCAGTTTGTTACACTACCATAACTTTTCAAAAAAAAAAAAATCTATGGGGTTCTACCAGTCTAACAAAGAGGAATACATCATTTGTTAGCAAAAAAAATCTGGTTAGGTTTTGGCAGATCTGAGGGGGAGAAAATTCCCTGTGGATTTTTATTATTCTTAGCAATGAATTGTAAGATACTACCCAACATTGGCCATAAAGGATGAAAAATATCCAGGAATTTACTTTTTTTTAAAGTCTCACACTTGTACTAACAAAATGAAAATCTCACAGAAGAAAAGAAATAAAATAACATTACAGCTGATGTCTATATAGGACTTACAGCAGGACAGGTGGTGCAATAAGCTTACAATAGATAATTTACAGAGTATTTAGGAAATGAAAGTACATTATGAAATTAGATGATTAAATAATTTTCTTGATATTAAAATAGAAATTAAGAATAAATGAATGAAGTTTTTCTAGACCCAAGTAAAACTATATCCAGAATATGTATCTATATTACTTATGAAACAGATCTGTTTTTATGAAATAGCAAGATGTACCAGAAGAAAACATTTAGAATATTTACAAAACACAGAGAAAATTCCTAGCAGTTTGACTATTTCCATTTCTTGAATGGAGAAAGAGGAGAGGCACAAAGATATTTTTGTCATACCTTTTCCAGAAGTGGAACCAACTGACATACTTGTACCACCTTGAAAACTGAGACTGCTTATTCCTTCTTAGCAGGTTGCAAGCTACTGTCATGGGTAAGAAACATGATGCACTCAAACGTTCGGGTAACAGGTGGCATGGCCAAACTTCAGGAAGACAAATATCCTGGAGGCATCTAGCAAAAAAAAGTGGCGAGCAGAGTGTGTCATTTTAATTGGTTGTACAGCAGGTGCATTCAATTTGAAGACTGGGGCAGTAACAAAGCAACTGTTCCCTATCAAAATTAAATGCTTTTATTTTCCCCTCCCCTACACAACTTTTACATTTCCATGATTCCTTTTAATTCTATGTAGTTTTTCAATTTATTTTCATGTAAAAAAGGAAGATGGGACATGTTTTGTCTCTGTAGTTGGATGTGGAGAAACTTAGTTTATACTCTGCCTTAATGATATTTGTTCTGCCACAAAGCTAAACAAAAAATTGGGCTAAAATGGTTCCTTTGTGTTCCATTCTTAGAGAATTTCAGTGGGTGAGAGCTTCCTGGAAATGACTTACTAGATAGGTCAGAGACATGATACTTGTCTACCCAAACCACCTCAGCATTTCACACAGTGTCACCCATCTTCTCAAATACAAAATGCACAGGGCTAGTCATGAAAACTACTACAGTAAGATTTGATCCTGTTCTCATTAAAATCACTATTTTTCTACCGATTCCAAAGAACTTGTTTCAAAAATGGTGTGACAAGTAAATAGCACTCTTTCATAGTACAGTTTTATGGTAGCTGGCAGCCTGAATTGTGCTGTGATCTAGCGGCACTTAGTAGTCTTTCGTACACTGCAAGTATAGCTAATCCTGGAAACCACATGAGATGTGACTGTGAGGACTGAACAGCCTGTGCACTTGGCATTGCTTCTAACCTATTTTTTCACACTCTATTTCTCACTGAGAAAACAAACAAGTAAGCAAACAAGAATTTTCAGTCCATAACATAATAAAAAAGCTTGTACAAGCTCAAGCAGCAAGAGAAGGTGATAATTTTGCCCTTTTGTTAAAGTGTCAGCTTGTTTTCGACTGCTGTCAAACACTTTGTCACAACAGATGCCCATCAGATCTGTTACATGGCAAAATGTTTTAGAATATAAAAGACAAGATGCATGATTTTCACATACTTACCTTTGAAATCTCCAAAGAACTTTTCATTATAACTGTGTTTGCTTACGCCCACTGCAATTCCCTTTTATTTCCTTTAATATTCTCTTTATCACCTTTTTTCTCATACTCATGTAAGCACATGTCAACGTTAAGACATCTTTAAGAGTAACAAAACTTTAGGCCATGATTTTTTCCATGCTCACTTTCACTTGCTTTCCCTTTGGATAAACAAATTTACTCCAACGTCCTTTACTCCAGTTTACTTCAGTGTCCTTAATATTGTACACTCATGACACAAAGAAAACCTGTTCCTTTTATTCTCTTCTTGTGTATTTCTTTACCTCTTAGGATGCCTACCTCAAGGAGCTTGATTAAATATAAATACGGAAGGCAAGTGTTCCTGTTACCTCAACAGCAACAATATTTGCTTTGGAAATGGCTCTTTTACTCTAGTTCATGGTGAAATAATTTTCTTCCAGATTCTCCTTTCTTTCCACTCCTTAACCTCTAATTTTTTTTCTCCCTTTCCTTATAGCTACATGAAACATGATATAATGGCTCATGGTTTTTGCAGTGCATTATTCAGATGCTAGGTTTGGACCAAGTGACTATAACTCCTAGGTTTGCTCTGTGGCACAGTAAGTATAGTGTTGAAAACCATCAAAATTTTATTTAGGCAAGTATACAGTATTTTATCTGTATTGGTTATCTCTTCTGTCCTGTAGAACTTTTTATAAGCCTGTTTCAATAAAATACATAGTTTATATTGGATTTGAAAGTATTTCTAGATATGCAACCATGTTTTTCAAGCTACAAACTCAATATGATGTTTTATTAACCCATGCAAAGTAATGACATCAACCTGAGACAATTCCATGCTAGGCTGAAGTGTACATGGCTGAGTAAGTAGAGTCATGTCCTCAGCTAGGCTGCAGGGGATGAAGGGAAAAAAAAGACTATTTTACTCCTTTTGTTCTGTCAGTGGAATTTAATGGCAAATGTGTGCCTCAGCCAGGGGCCAAGCAAGCAGCCAAACATGATGTTGGCCACAGCCAAGATGACCCCTTCATTTGGCTGCAGAATGTCTGCTGCATAGAGCAGCACTTTGAAACAGCTGTACCAAAGCCTTTGGTGGATTGCTCAATGCAGTAGTGAAGGCTCTCACATGTTAGAAAGCTGAGACAAACCAAATAAATGCAAAAGCAATTAATACCCATTTCCATTATTTATTAGTTGTCACTTTGACAGTGAAGGGAGCCATCACTTGAAATCTTTTTTACACACTGGAAAAGTGGCTTCTTTGGTTGGTTGGTTGAATTTTTTTTTTCCTTGCTATGCAGTTTAAAGGACATCTTATAGACATAAATATATCCATGAAGGAAGTGTTTTTCTGAGTATGACATATGAATATAGGGGCATTCAACAGATGTATGGCTAGCACTGGACTCTCATTCAAAGGAGCAGATATTGAAAAGACATTGGCAAATATCTACTAGATATTGGCAAACATGACTCATTATTGTCTTATCTGTTTTAACTGAATGCACATTTTGCAAGACAAAAACCAGTTTTCTGGTTGTTTTAATTTCATTTAACTTAATCAATTATTTTAATCTGAAAAGAAAACCAAAATCCTGAAATACAATCTTAAAAGAGTTCACCTGAGGGTTTTTTAGTGAAATATACATCCCACTTCTAAAATGTGAAGACTGCAGAAGGATTTTTTTTCAAGGTAAGATTAGTACAGTGCAGAGGGTCAGAATAAACTCTTAATTCCTTTTAAACAGTAGAGAGACCTTTGGCTGACTCTGCCTAGAGGTAAATTTCATCCTAGGTGCAGACTCCAGTTAGTTCATTAGATTGGGTATTAGCCCAGTCTCAGAAGCCCCAGAGGCACATTTAAATACAGGTGAATTCAGAAGGGAACAATCATTGTGAAAACTAATGCTGCACTATTTCTTCCAGGCCAAACAGCAAGCCAAATAATTTCATTAAACCTACTTCTACAAATTTTCCCTCACAAATTCCTACAGTAAGAGCATTGTGGGTTTCTTTAGTGTTTTAATTTAAAAACAATGGAACTAACTCTTAAAACAATATTTTTTTTATTTATTACAGTGATCAATTATTAAAATTAATAAGTTATTTGTTATGTGTTTGCTTGGCTAAAGTGTTGATTGATGTGCAGTTAAAATAAGCCAACTTTGAATGTTTTGACCTTCTCTTAGGTTCAGACTGTACACTGCTCCAAAAAATAGGGCTTATTCCAAGCATGGCATATAAACTGGGCAGAAGCAGGACTTTTTTTGTAAACTAAGCTCAAGCTTTCAAAGTGAATTGCTTTCATGGGGTTTCTATTTCCTTGGTTGACCTTATATGGAACTATAGACTCTTTTTATTTGGATGAAGTGTGTCTGAATTCTGCAATTTGAAATACCCACAGAAAGGTTAGCAGAACAACTTTAACCTTTGACAGTAAGAAGGTAGGAACATGTCAAAAAAATGCTAACTGACATAAACATGAGATGACTGGATCACAAAATTGACCTGACTGTATTGTGTTCTCTGGAAGAGAAATACAACTTGACTCTAATATAATATAATATAATTCAATTCCTATACATTATAGTGATCCTCTAGTTGCAGCGATACTAATTGCTTGCAGAAACATTGCTAATAAATTGAAAGCAGTTTCATTAAAAAGTAATGTGTTTTATTTTTATTAGCAGAAAAAAAAAAACCACTAAAAACGAAGTTACTTCAATTTGAAACAAAGAAGACTTCATATTTCAGCTTACTTAAAAATAATCAATCTTGTTTGTCATCAAAATAAGAAACAACTATGAACTAACTTAAATAAGGTTTCACAATAGAAAATGAGAACTCAGGTATAAAAATTATTTATATGGGTTGTAGGTCTTATATTACTCTATTCTTGAAAAATATCTCATCAAAACTTCAAAAGTAAAAACTGAATTTTTCCAAAATGCCTCTCACCCTACAGGGGAAAAAAAAAAAAAAAAAGGAAGAAAAAGATTTTGTTGTGTATATTTTATGTTCAATCTCAAATCCATTAATTTCGAAATTGTTTTGAAATATTTGAGCTTACTCGTATATGTAACTACTTGCTACTAGTTATGGTAAATCTGAAGAAAATTCTACAATGCTTCAGAGCATAGGGTTACACAGTGTTACGTATTTTCCCCTGTGCTATCTTTTCCCCCAAGCAGATCTTTAATCTGTAGCATGTATTGAGGGTCATAAAAAAGGACCAGTATTTTCAGACTACTTTTACATGCCATCTTCACAGTTATTCTTAACTACTTTCAAGGCTGTTTTGGGAACTGAAAATGGACATTTCGATTGACAATAAATGATGCAGTGCAATCACATGCCGGTTCCTGATGCACAGGTAGAAAAGAGTGCTCATTTCCCATCCCCATGCAGCACATGTAGAGGTGGTAACAGCCAGGTTTGTGTGCACAGCAGGTTTATAGGATTTACTGTGGTACCCGCTTGTTCAGTTCACATGTGTATTGAACCTTTTCCAACTTTGTTTGTAACATGCACTCTGAAAATCCATTTGCTCTGGGGATGCTGCGGAAGGATCAGACTGATCTACCCCATGAGTAATAGACATGACACCAGCAGGCCTTGTGAGTTAGCCAGCTGCTAGTACTTCCCTTTAAATATCAGCTGGCAAAACCAGTCTGCAATAAGGTAAAGTCAGATTTATTTGGCCAAACCACACTTAATTCTTTGGTCTGCTAATTCAAAGGAACCAATATGGGCATGCAAATACTCTTACCTGTGCTTGCCATATCTCTTAAGCTACTAATCAGACCTTATTTAATGATTTCTGCTGGTCACTAGCCCTGGTCTCCCAGGCAGCCAACTCCATGTCACTGACTATCTCTTCTCTGGTTTCTCTCCGTGGAGTGCCTTCATGTGCAAACTCTCTCTGTGCAATCATAAAAACCATGGTTAAAACTATGGCTTCTCTCTGCAACTTTTTGTTGAGATGATCTTTACTCAGATCAGCTTGCTTGCTTTCAACATCTTTTGAAGGAAGTGAGCTACCACAAACAAGCACATGGCAGTATGTAAAATTACCTTAACAAAGAATGCAAAAATTTGTATTTTCTTATGAAGGAAACTGATTACACTTACCATGACATTCTTAGTAGTTTCCTCAACCTATATATACACAGGGACATTACAGCCTTTCAGATCTTTCAAGTCCTATAGTTTATTCACTGATGAATATCTGATCAGAAACTGAAGGACATTTGAAGAACACACACTGTGCTCAGTAGCTGGATTTTAAACGTAGCATCTGCATATTTGTTGGATGTAAGCAAAGGGGTCCAGTACCTGTACCATCCTGAGTACAGGTGAGGGCTATTCCGCTCTTCTTCCTTACTGAGGCACCTTTCTATTGTTCCTGTCAGGACAACACAGCTGCAAAATCTGCTCTAAATCATGAACCAGCTGCAAGCTGTGAGCAGCATAAGAAAAAGCAGGGGAAAGACTGAATCAAGTGTTCAGCTGATACACCATTTGACTAACATAGTTAATAATTTGGCCCTAAGGTATCTTTTAAAACTTCTGAACATAGCACAGCCTAAACATCTAAACACTGTGACTATCCTCAGGTAACTTGGTAAACTATGAACAGTGGTGCTGGAGAAACTTTTTAATCTTTAATCTTATCTATCCACTGCAATCCACAACAAATGACAGTCTTGCCAACTGTTTTTCATCTTAGATAATATGGTAAGCCAAAAATGGGGGAAATTAGAAGATCAGATATAAATACCTATATTTGCTGATGCTTACTTTTATGAGGTTTGAAAGTTTTCTTGTAAAAACCCCCAACTTTTGGTCATTTAATTCCAAAACTTTTTTCAGTCAGTTAGATGGATTCATCTCTAAAAACTGACATAGTAACATTTCCTGATGTGTAACACAGAAATTTTTAGTTATTCCTGTCAATATGTATAATAAGAGAAATGTGCAAAGTGATCCATAGTTACCTGATAACAAATTAATTCCTTTAGCTTTCTTTTAAACTTCTGATCTCATTAGAGCATTTTTTAATATCTGAATCTTTGTTACGGATTCTTGTTATTTGCAGCATTCTTCATTTGAACAGTATGGGGAAGGAGTTGTTTTGTTCAAGTACTATATAAATTATTTTGAACTACATAAGTATTTCATATTCTAAGAATGAGTTATAGTTAATTAAATGTCAGTATAATTTGAAGTGATGTCATCTGAAGTATGTGGTACTAATACCATTCTATGCAGTTCCATTCCATAAGGTATAACATTAAAAACTTATTTAGCAGCATTCATGAAGTCATTGATGGTCACTGTGTATTAGAAAAGGAGCATATTTCAAGAAACATTCTTACTTTTGTCAAAAGAAAGTTTAGGTTCTTTTTAGAAACACAGAATTTAGAAATAAAAATTGATACAATTATGTGTCCAAGAAAGTGATTATCTTTTTTTAAAGAAAAGTGTGTGTATTTATTGCTATAAAATTAATAACAGCATATGTATATACATTTATCAGAGCAGTGACAAATTTTAATTTCATTTTCATTTTGTCTCAACTTTGAATACAGTGTGTTATATAGTGCTATACAGTGTAAAAATAAATAGAATATTTTCAGTAACACCACTTTTTCAGAATCATCTGATGTTTACAGCAGGACTTACTAGAGTTTTAGTAACAAAATTCTCCTGTTCCAGAAATCAGTATCTTATAGAATAGAAAAATACTTAATTTCTGTGGGTCCATGAAGGACAAAAGTTGTCCTATAGTACTCTGCTGAGTAGTATATCAATAATTACATAGTCATTAAAAGAAGGAGAAATTAATCTTGGAGTCAAGCAAGGGGCTCAAATTTCTCATTATTACATACATAGGCCTTTTAGGTGCCTGTCAGTCACAGTCCAGTTTCTCAAAATAAATTACATTCCCTAAATTCCTGTATGCCTCAAAATGAGGTCCCTGGGGAAGGGATTTAGAGCATATTGTTCACCATAAAGCCTTATTCTAGGATGTGAGGGAGGCATATCTCCCAGAATCACAGAATAGAATCACAGAATATGCTGAGTTGGAAGGGACACAAAAGGATCATCGAGTCCAATCCCTGGCCCTGCACAGGACTGTCCACAAGAGTCACACCATGTGCCTGAGAGTGTCATCCAAATGCTTCTTGAACTCTGTCAGGGTTGGTGCTGTGACCACTTCCCTGGGGAGCCTGTTCCAATGCCCAACCACCCTCTGTGGGTGAAGAACCTGTTTCTAATATCCAACGTAAACCTCCCCTGACACAACTTCAGGCCATTCCTTTGGGTCCTAACATCCCATATCTGAAAGTTGGAGACCTAAGGTATTTTTAAAAAACAAAAATCAACCAAAGGCATTTTCAGTTCTGCCTTTCAAACACAACAGGAACATTTAATCTCTTTAACAGCTGAGGATGTAAATTCCATTGAGATGTATAAAACGTGTACACAATTCTTGCTCCAGCTTGAGTCCCTTTCTCACAGATATGTCCCCACACACCACGTCAAAGGTCCAGTTTTGATGTTTTAATGCAAAAGATTTACCATAAATGAAAATACAAACACAGGCAAAGCTTTGCAGAGCCTGCAAAGACTTAATAAGGAAATAGTCATTAAGTGAGGCAGCTCAGTCAAGCTTCCTCAGCTTTCCAAGAAGAAGATCTGTAGGGAGGAGAGAGCATTTCAATATGGTAATCATGAATTGTGTTAGACAGGTAAGTATTACACATGTCCCCTCTATCACCAAACCTTATTATCTTTCTCACTAGGCTGTTAAATTTCTCACTAATTAGAATTTGTGATGAAGGAGGCCGAGAAGGGATTTGGCCAGAGCTGAATATGTCATTAAAAAATCAACATAGAATCAGATAATTGATATTAATACCTATCTCTGCCCTGATGATTTAGTTTTGAAATCCAAATTTCTTCTAACAATGTGCTTTATTTTGTAGCTTTTTCTTTTCTCTCTTACATGTAGCAGCTACCAATCTTTCACACTAACCACAAAAGGACTGTGCATTGCAAAGAGATAATAAAACAAAAAAAACCCATTGAAGATGAGGTAAAGAGGAGTGAACTTAAAAAAAAAAAGAGACAAGTGCTAAAAAGCTTTATTTGTAGTTCCTCAAGTTCTTATAGCATCCCTCAATTGTAATCATCCCATTCATATGGTGATTGAATTATTTGATTGATTTTAGTCACTGATTTTGTCAAAGCTTTGGTGAAAGATTCAGTTCTTTCCAGGGAGCTTCTTTATGCATACTAAAACTTTGTGATTGAGAAATGAGATTTTTACAGTTAGTGTTAAGGTTTTATGGACACTTTTGCCTCATTTTAAGGTGTAGGTAAAACGTCTCTACAATCCTTCAGCTGCCTACCCCTCAATTACAGAGACACAGTGATTTGAGACACTATATTTCTGCACCTTACTGTGCATAAAGACTAGCTGGTGGCAGTATTATTTCTAACAGCTGGTGCAGCTCACAAATGTAAAGTTCAAAATAAAGTAAGATTGGAAGAGTCAAATATGATCTATCCAGCTCAGTTAGCAAAAGCCATGAAGCTACCATGTCATGGTTTCAGAAGACAAATAAATGTGGTTATGCAGATGCAACTCTTTATACAGTCTCATTGTTACCCACCCTAGACTAAGACTAGTTTGGTTATTCCTGTGTGTGCCTTGTGTACATCGTCACATCAAATCATAGAACAGTGTTTCTCTAAACAAGCATAACTTAGACTATAAACTAACAGACTACATGCATACAAATTTATGGATTCAATCTTGATCATTGGATGCCTAATCAGGAAGACATGACATTACACTTTTGAAAGGTTTCAGAAACCATTCAAAGAATTAGTGCATCCTGTTCTGTGGTCTTCAATTTCAAAAGGACTTCAGTAAATTTAACAGGATTCAGAGGAGTAAGTTGAAGTCTGCGGGGTGATATGTCCAATAAATACTAATTGACTTTCATTTATTTAATTTACCATAAAACATTTAGGTGATAACTTGGTCACAATGAACCAGTGCATACAAGGAAAGATAGCTGATGGAAGTTTAGTGTACTTAAATAAAGACACAGATAGTGATAAAAGTATAAAGGGATATAACAGAAGGAAGCTAAAGCTGGCCAATTTACTTTAGGTACAGTTAAACAGTCAACAGCAAAGGTAAGTATCAATGGAACAACATACATGGCAATCTACCCATCTTAGATGTTCAATCAAATCTAATTTTTCCTAGAAGACATACATCCTTTACACTAATGCCATGGGCTTGATGTCCCATTGCTCAGCACATAAAAAGATTTCAAAGCTGAACAGAGCCACTGCCTAGCTAGGGAAAGGGATGGGTAAAAGCTTGACAAGAACATTGACCACTGCAGGCAGGCCTAACAAGGAGACAGCAACCTCTCTTTCCTCATGACACATTATTTAGGGTTGTAACAACGAAGATCTGGAGGAGAGAAAGCAGCCTCACAGGCCCCCTTTCTGAATAGTAGAGACATTCAATGCCTTTTACTAAGGACAAAATTTAAATTTTAAACAACCGATAGTATATGTTTAATATAACTGTGTGAGGAAGACAGCATATGCTAAGTATCTTATTAGGTGGGTCATACCAACTGGTAGTTTATGGACAAGCTGTTGACAAGACATCCCATTTAAATGCTGCTGCCTTCTTCAATTGTTATTTCAGCTTTTTTGAAGTTATCGGGGTATTGTAAACATAGCAAATTTTATACCCCTGTGCTCCTTTCCATTGCTCTCCCTTTGGTAACCTGTATGAACTGTCATTGATTATCAGACCATTGCTAATCCTGATGTACTGGGAAGCAGTACAAAGGAGAGGGAGAGAGGGAGAGAGAGAAAGGAAGGGAGAGAGAGGAAAAGAGACTTTCTCTCCCTCTTTCACTCCTCTTTTCACATATTTAGGCACAGAGTTAAATATCGTTTGCAAAAGCAGATGGTACTCTTTCATGAGACATCTGAATGAGGCATGGGAAAATCTGCAAATATTAATAACTGGTTGTTTTCAAATAGAAAAAGAGCCTCACCATTCTCTTTGAGGTATAAATATATAAAGAATATCCATACTGTGTTTTGACTGTGAAGAAACTGCAAATTAGTTTGTGATACCTGTAGGCAGTAGACTGACTACTGCTATGGGAATAGCCTCAGTTGTGCATACAGCATAATTTAGGATCTGTTTGGCACAAACATGGGCAGTGTTGTGAAAATTAGTTGTAGGAATGAAGTTCATAAACCTTAGAGAAACCAGACCCTATGACAGCTGATTTGTTTAAAATATTTTTTTTTTTTTTTAAAGCCACAACAACCTTGCTTGGCTTCAGCATACACTACACTTAAGGTTCCTGTGTACTAATGAGAATCTCTAATCAGGAAGTGTATTTTAAATTAGGTACTTGTTCCAGCTGTACTAGGTGCTTACAGTCACTACAGAAACCATAAACTTAATAAAAGGAATATGCATTTCTCTAGCACAACTTTGTAGATATTATAAAGTTTATACTTCTAAGGGACTAACTGCCCTTAAAACTTGTGAGTCATCTTTTCAGATTAGGCAAAGTACCTACACTACAGGAGAAGCAGAATTATATGTAATTGTGGGAAATTATACCTGTGTTTTTTGGGCAGGGCCACATGGATATCAGACAGGAGTACTAAACTAAAAAGTACCTTAAATCTCACAAAGATTCATGAGTCTTTTCTCACATCATCCTTTACTGCAGCCACTGAGACACTGGGATTCCCAATCCTGTTAAATGCAGAGAGGAACTTCATTTCATGAAACTTCATCTAATCTCTTGTTTAGGAAATCACCTTCTCCTTTCCAACAGCATGCAAATCGAGCAAAACAGTGAAAACTTTGTCCCCTACTACTGATGAAGAATAGGGAAAATTTCTTGGATTTCTTCACCTGTTGTTCATCTGGTGAGGGGAGTCAGCCCTCAGGCTCAATTCATTTATCACTGTCCCTTTCTTCAGCTAGTATCTCATTTATCTGATACTGAATAATGCTCATGGACAACTGTGTACATAGTTACATGTGAGATATCCCATGAGTGCTGGTTTGTCTGTTAAAAGACAACTGACCTGATTCAAAAGAAGACTTGTCTGAACGTCATTTATGGAGATACCAGTTATAATGGTTATGTTGTCATTACTTGCAGGAGATAATACTTAAGATTATATCCTGACCAGCAAGTGAGCAATAATTACTCTCCCAAGCATTAAGAAAGCAAAACAATCCTCATCCAGGTGCTTAGTTTTTATTAGGAAAGCCTGGTAGATGCTAGCACAACTCTCTGTACACTTTGCTGAAACATCCATGACATTTACACTGTCAGTGGCTACAAAGAGTGAACTTACTCCCTAAAATCCCCTTTCCACTGATTATCAAGAACACCGAAAGAGATTTCTCAAAAGCTGGGTCAGTTCTCCAGAGGGGGTCATTCCACAGGCCTCTGCAATGCTTTATTTTTATTATTCTGAAAAAGCCCTGTCAATTACATGCAGCAAAACACTGATTCAATTAACAATCTGTGTCATCTGAAAGTATTTAAAGATAATTTCAGGCTTTCTGTATCATGGCCTATTTTTCACACTGCACCTAAACTGCGACCTTGTTGCTTTAGTCTGATGTAGTTTATTTGCAGCTTGAAATGACATGCCTGTTAGCAATCACATTAGATTTTTAAATTCCATTTTTAAGGCAATTTAGGATGTGATTAATGAATAAAGGCTAAATTAAGAGCCAAGGACTCTAATTCTGTCTTTCACTATGAAGTTTTCTGTAACTCCTGACTCAATAACAGTCAGCTTCCAGCTGTCCTATTTACAAACAATCTCTCTATTGACAAAACAGGCTGTCACTAGCTATTTAATGCACTGTGATGATGATCTATATGGTATTAAAAACATTGCTGCTATGTATCCCTCTGGGAAAGTGATTGTTGTGTACTATAGTTCAGTCCTTGTTGTATGGAGTGGCTTCTCCCATGAAAATACTGCAAATAAGTGGACCTCTTGAAGTTGTATCCTGACAAAGTAGGAATTTCCCCATGAGCAAAAATTCAGATTATTTGTACTGTACATTTTTCCATAAATTTTAAGTATACAGGGTAATGTTTGTTCACTTGTACAACAGGGGAACACATGTTTTCACAGGACAGAAGACTTACTCCCTTCTTCGACTGCAATACTAAACAAAGTAGCATTGTTATAAAAAAGTAATTTTTTTCCAATCTCTGAAATTTTCAGACATGTATTTCATATGACAGCTCTGTTAGCGTATCTTCGAATAGTCTTCTTTCTGTGCAATAATATTACATTGTTGGATGATATTAATTTTTTATTTGCGAATATCACCATAATTTTCTCCTGTGGTACTACAGCTTCATTAACTTGTCTTTCTGAGGGTGAGTTACCTCATCTAAGCATTTAATTTTGCAAATCTTCCTGAATTTCGTATTGCTTTGAGGTGCAGGCTAAGGTTTTCACAACGAACTTCTTTATTGCTGAAATAACTATAGACTCTCATCTAAGCAGTGCTGCTTATCAGTATTCTGAACAGAATCTCAGCCTCTATGTACCCCGGAGGCATTGCCCTTGAGGCATCACCATGCTTTGTCAGAGTGCTCTTGCTAACTCATCTTTCAGTATTGCTGCTCAATGGTGTAGTGATTTTATGCTTGTGCTCTTCTACTGTCATGGAGGGAAGTATCACAGCCTTGTTGGAAGGCACACTGATGTACCTCATTATCCCACATCCCCAGTGATTATTCTGTCAAAGGGAAATGTCCAATTTCAGTAATTTTCTCTTTCTGATCAAATTATTGTCCTTTCTAATTCTTTTTTTACTCTGAGTTGTTTTGCTAAGAGTAATTTCCAGCAATTTATCTCTTTAAAAATAATAGTTACCTATTAGTGCAAAATATAATCCATGCCAATCTGAGAAAGGTCTCTACATAATACTTGTGTTTTTCTGCTGATATACCAGAGGCATGCTGTCACCTAGTGAAATCAAAAGTATTTCAATGCCAAGGATCTTAATATGTGCAGAGCTGGAGGTGATGAACAGTCACCTCGTCCAAGCCCATGTAAGCTATGCAATATTGACAGCTGCTGTGGGGCTCCTCCTGTTGTACTCCAAGTGAGCTATTTTTGACTGCTGCGAATATTCAGTATGAATTGGAATGTCTTAAGATACATCAGAGCCTAAAGTTATCTTCTATTTTTCTGAAAATCTCAGACTAAATGTTGACATAGGTCTTACCCTCTGTCAGTGAGAAAATTTAAGAATTCCATTACTGTAAAAATAAATTAGACTAATACAATTACAAATATCTTTGTTATTCTAAAGTTGCACATTGGTCAGAGGTTAATAATGCTGTTTTTCTCTGCTAAATTTCTCTACTTGAACACAAGCTCTGTGATATCAGTCTGGTAGTGAAGAAAAGTGAAGACTTGTAGTGAAGACTTAGCAAAGGTTGTAAAATAGACCGTAATGAAAAAGGAAATAACTAGTAGCTTGCATAAGAAGGTGAAGATTAAGGGTATGTTGTGAAACCCAGCAAACTTGATAGATCACTTACATACAACTTACAAAAACAATTAAAAAAGAAAAAAGCTATTCTTAATTACAGTAACAGCTCCAGACCTTTAAATGTCCCTTCCAACTCAAACAACAGTGTTTAAAGTTGCTTGGTTAAGGCACAGTAGAGCAATAATCTAGTTTCTAAAATACTTCTAACCTGCTGATGTTATTCATATTAATGCTCTGTTGGAAGGCCTCTAGGAGAAACTCTCCCATTTCATTTTATATACATCTTGAATATATATTGTTCCCTTTTGCAGTTTAAATCCCTTGCTCACTGCTTCCAAGTGTTAGTACAGCATATCCTCTATACAATAGTATGTGTGTAAACAGATAAGTGGAATCTTAGACTTGATTAATTTCTGTACCACACTTCTAGTTCACTGCCACAGAACCAAATCACTTTTTCCCATTGTATTGGTTATACTCACTGTCTTTTCTTGCTTACGCTTTATACCAGGACACTTATAGAATGGTTTGAATTGGAAGGGACCTTAAGGATCATCTTGTTCCAACCAGGGACACCTTCCACTAGATCAGGTTGTTCAGAGGCCCATCCAACCTGGCCTTTAACACTTCCAGGGATGGGGCATCCACAACTTCTCTGGGCAACATATTCCAGTGCCTCACCACACTAACAGTGAAAAATGTCTTCCAAACATCTAATCTAGACATACCCTCTGTCTGTGGTCCTATCACTGTGTTACACCGGATTTTGCAGTTGTCAGCAAAACTGCTACAATGTAGAGCTATGGTCAGGTACGGACTCATGATCACAGGGCAGACCGTGAAAACTAGAGTTCAGCATTTTGGATTACATTATATTTCATAGCAAACATAACACAATTGTAAATCAGCACCTTGCTCACAGTCATACCTACTGAACAACTAAGGGTATGCAAAGTGTTGCCATGAACCCTATAAGAGTTGTGCACTTTGAATTAAGGAGTTAGGTTTGGAATTTCTGCTCTGAATCAAACATGTGTTCTTGAAAGAGGCTGATGGCAAATGCAACGGGAACACCGTTCCTACCCTTCAGGAATTTAACCAGAACCCAAGAGACTTGAAAATACATTTCTGTTTTTACAATATATGTTTTTTAGCAAATGCCTAGAGTGAACTCAATGGGGTGCACTCCTTGCTGTACTCTGCTGCATTTACTCTGGTAAGTCTCAGCAACAGATTTTGTTCTCTACAGAACTGAACAGCAACTTTAGTCTTGAAGCAGTAATTCTGTCTGATAGCTGAGAAAAGTCATTACTCAGTTTGGAACAGCTGAAACAGAAATCCACATATGCACAGAACACATGGACACACACAGGAAAGCCTTAGCAGACTGTCAACTGTTCAAGTTCTCAAACATTTGCCCCCAGATCCCTTGGAAGGGGGCTAGCAGCTTCATGGTCAGGATCATGCACTAGATATTTTGCAGGCAGGATCAGGAGGACAAGTTTGTATGAAGAAGTAGTTCTAGTTATGTCTTTGAAAGTGCACCAAATATCATGAAGTTTTCAGCTTTCAGGGAAACCTAACCAGTTTGCAAATGAAGTAGATATCATCTTTCAGCAGCTAGATCTTCTGATGTGTCCATCTCATCAAGCACAAGTACACAGTATGCACAAACATGATCTATATTAAGATTGCATGGGCATTACAAAGCTTTTAGGTACTTGACACAGCTTTTAGTGTGCAGGGGGATGAGCAGCACTTGTCTCTGTTCAGCAAGGCCTCGGTGTGTCAGCTGGCCTAGTTACATTGTCTTCAGGGGAATTTGACTTACAGTGCTGCCTTTGTCTGTTCTCTTCATTAAAAACAACACAGAAAGCTCTCAGGGCAAAACAGCCTGTGATGCAAATGTGAAACATCAGCTTTCTGTGGCCCAAATGCCTCTGGGAAGTCTCCCAGACTCTCTGAGACTTTCATTTTAGGAGCCAAAATTCTAAACAGATTCTCTTCTCACACATTTGCATAGATTTCCTCATCACCACCACACTATATTCCACAGCAGTAATAGGAACACTTTGTACAACAGGAGCTGCAAATGTCCTTATTTTCGATATACCACACACGTGTACCACTTCTCACTTTTGACTTATGCCCATCTCAGCCTCTTACTCTCTGGCTAAATGAATCCATCCCCACCTTCTTTTTTTTCAATGAGTCCTAACACCCTGGCCTTTACCTGGGAAGTAGGTTTGTTGTGAACACTATCTTTCTGTGCTGTGAAACCACTGTCAAAAGTATTGACTATTTTGCATAGTTTTCCCAATTTGAACATAGTAACCATGGTAAACATTTTCTCCAGCCCTACTATTTAAACTATTTTTAAATGAACTAAGTTGGCAAAGTCAGATGTTATTATGTCTTTATTTGTTGTGATTTAAATACATCTGAACTGAGGTGGATATATGCCAGGCAATATACCAGGTTATTGGTTCCTTAACTTAGGGTCTGAGAGAAAGATGCCCTGGCAATCTTGATTTATAGAACTAAAGGCTTTCCGAGTTGTGGTCTCCTTAAAATTCACTTGTGGCAGATGCAAATTCAATACCAAGTAGTAAA
The DNA here is from genome assembly GCF_025592945.1 of Manacus candei. NCBI lineage: Eukaryota > Metazoa > Chordata > Aves > Passeriformes > Pipridae > Manacus > Manacus candei. The sequence goes on from NW_026138076.1 coordinate 22,529,765, forward strand.
TTTAACACTGTAAATCTGACTACTAGGTTTGTACATTAAAAAAAAAAAAAGGAAAAAAAAAAGTGCCATTAAAATTTTGTGAATGTACAATTTTTTGTATTAATTCCAATGAAATTGTGAAAGCTGCTTTTTAGTATCAAACAGGTACAGGTAAGTATTTCTTTCATTTACGTGCATAATTCATTTTTCATTTATTGATAGTAAACCTGTTCCTGAATGGATTGTTACAGCCATATCTGCCTTGGCCAGTCTGCTTGCTTTTTTCCTGTTTAGTGGGTTCTAGCATGAATTCCTGTTTACTTCCATGATAACAAGGTGATCTGTAGAATTGCTATATGTCCTTTAATTGGAAACTGGAATTGCAGATGTCTGTGAATGACTTTGTCATTCCCCTTGTTCAATTCAGAGGTGTATTGAATAAACTGACAACTGAGACCTATCAAGTGTTCCCCTCCGTAGTCTTTTCCATCAGGCTGTTGAGTTTGTTCATTTTCATCCTAAAAAGGTCAAGGGGTATAAATGTATCAAAGTTGTTTTCTCTTATTTGATAAACTCATTGAAATTTTTTGCTGAAGGCTACAACTTTGTCACGTACATTGAAAACTTTCAGCTCTAATTTGAAGTCAGTAAATCATGAGAAAATATCAAGATTGTAAATTACTAGCAAGGTCGTGACTCTGTTTCAATATGAAGCGATCAAGAAATAGAACAATCATGGAAACAAACAGCCCGTATGAAGACATAAACTTGGCTGGTTGCTGAATAGAACTGAAGACTTCAGTACATTCACTGATGAACTATTCCTAAAGATATATATCACACTTTTCATACTGAAAAATACTTTTTTTAGTTGGCACTGCTTTCTGATGGAGACTATAATATTCCTTGTGGATATTGACAGGCAACTTCAAAGATAGATCTCTGGGGAGATGTGGCAGCTTGGTGATTCTTCAGCAGCATCAAAGCTTTGGAAGAAAATGAAGGGTTTTTGGCCAAAAAAAATGGGGATTTTGTAACATCTGTGCAGCTGCATAAAACAAAGATAAGAACTGAGAAAACTCCTGGACAACTATGGGAGACACCATGAAGTTGAATGGACACCTTTTTACTACCTTCTCTTTACCCAGAGAAGTGTTCTTTCACTGTGTTTTGGAAAAACCCATGCAAATACATTCCTCATCTCACAAGGCATGAATGAATTTATGAGTGAAGAAAAAAGTTACACCAGTGTCAAGGTTTTAAAAGTATAAGGAAGAAACCTGATTAAAATAAAGGTATCTCATTCACTGTAAAGCTGTGAAAGGCCAAGAGATGCACAAACCCATTTATAATCTTGTTAGGTGATTCTTGTATTAATTACAGGCACAAAAAATAAACAGAGAAAGGATTAGAGTTTCAAGTGGGTTCAATGATTGTGTCTAATTAGCCCTTGTCATGGATCTCTGCTGCTTTAACAGGTTACTTTCTTATGTAGATGAGGGCAGCATCTCTACAAAGAAGCTTGCTGCCCTATAAGAACCAGTATATTAAAAAAGACTTTGCTGCAGATTTCTCCATTTAAGTTTGAAATTACATCATGGAGTCTCAAGTCACTGTTAACCATGATAATACACATTTATGCTCTAAAGATTGCACTAAGTCCAAGAGAAAATATTTACCAAGCAAGCATCCAGACTTCACACAAAGGAAAATTGCCACTGTAAAAGCTTCAGATATACAAAAATCAAGACCATTAAAAAAATCTGTGGTTGTGTCTAAAGGGAAAATTTCAAAAAGATACAATGAAAAAAACCCAAAGGTTTCTTCATTTCAAAGAGGAAGTAGAGAGCTGCAGACAGCAATTCAGCATTAATGCATTCCTTGCTTAAAACAAGAGTGAGGGATGGGCAGGAAAGCGATGCTCATTTCAATCATAAAACTGAACTACTTTTTCTTTAAGAATGTCTGTAAAGGCATTGGACATTGTGGCAGTAAGAATTCGAGATCTACAAACATTCAACCAAAGAACAGGAAAAAGGTGCCCATGTGTCAGTCGCCTAGTGCAAAATCAGAACATACCTTCAAAATATACTGCTATGAAAATGTATCATGTGCATGATGAAAAACCACATTCGAATGCATTTCTTATTGAGAAACTATTTGCACATCATGTTGTCCAGTCCTGAACTGCTTAAGGCAAGTCAGACTTCATATTAGCTTTTTAAACTAGATTCACTACTTGACATTTTTGCATTTGAGCTGTTTAGTACTTGGAATGCATTGTAGAATACTGAGATAAAAAGCTTAGGATTCGTTGTCAAAATTAATTGTTTCTGTGTATCTGCTTCTGCTTTACTCATAAATGGACTAAAAAGGCTTCGGCTATCCAGCTGACTTAATTGAAAATATGTAAAATTATCTATCCAATAGTGTGTAACTACATCTGCATCTTGAAAACAACCTAAAACTCATATATATTTTTGGACCAGGTGACCCTTCTATTTTAATGGGCAAAAGAATAGTTTCATGTATGAAGCAAAGTGGGAGTTTCACACAGTAGTTACAAAACTGTGCTTCTAATTCACCTGACAGTTTAAAAAATGCCATTTTAAGCATCTAGAGTCCTAATGCAATGGTGCCATGTATGGTTAAAACTATTTATCATTTCATTATAAATGGTATTCTGCAACACTGATTAAAATGTTTATAGTATCTCACCCACACATTTAACTGGGGTTTGATGTGTTTCTTTTTTAATTTGGTTTATTTTGTTTGATTGGTTTTTGTTGAGTTGGTTATATTTTTATAAATAAACATGTTTTTAAATAACTACCAGCCTGATGCAGACAACTCTACCTAGATTGTAGAATATGATTTTTCCTTGTCAGTCAACAAGGTACTTTGAAAACTGCTATGCCATTCTAGTATTCAAAACAAAGTAAAAAACTTTCAGTACTGGCATTATGCAAAAGGTCATACAATGTGGACTTGCTTTGGGGTAAGAACTACGTAGATAGTAGAGTGCCAAATAGTTTTAAATTCCTACCTTGATTCTGCACATATACAAATACTCAGAGGTTTGAGTTCAACACAAGCATAAATCATTTGAAGGACTGAAACCTAGCATTTGCAAATTATTGTGCTAATTTGCACAGTTTTTAAAATGGAAGGTATGAGACCACTTTTTCTTATTTTTTTGTTGAAACATCAGTGATTTACATTGAAGTACAAAGTCTCAAAAAAGAGTTTTTTAAAATTTTTCTCAAAATGCTTCAGATATTCATTGAATAAATGTAAGAAGATTATAGCAGTTTAGGGTTGTCTGAACCTGTGTTGTCTAGACAACGAGCTTAAATTCAAAGACAAAAACTGGGAAATGATTAAACTCCAAATCTGCAAAGATATATGCACATGCCTAATACCACTAGTGAACCAGTCCACTGGTTTGTTTGCATACACAAAATTAAATACACGATTGTTTCAAAGATTTGGCCCTAGGTCTGCAATATTAGACAGCTCTTTGGAGTCATAGTTTTAATACATAATGTAATAATTCACTATGAATTATTTTCCACTGAAAAACTAGACAGTTCTAGTGCCAAAAAGTGAGCTTTCCTCAGTTCATTTTATTGGTTAAAAAATAATATTCCTTCAAACCCTTTAAAAAATTGGCAATTAAGTCTCCAACAAAATATGTGAGTTCCAGATTTCTTAGCTCTGTAAGTATTGTGGAGAAGCACAACAATCTTTTAATATGTGTTTTTGGGAAAGGTATTGAAATACATTGAAAGTATGATCTTTTATGATATCTTCATATGATCTACTCAGAGAACATTTCAATTGGTCTTTAATAATAGTTTCCAAAATATTAACTGTATCAAGATGTCAGGTCAGGACTAGGTGTTGCTCCTGATTTCACAAGCTATTGTACCACTAAAATGTGCAGTAATTTAATTAATCAGTTATGAAAGAATTCATATGGCTGTCGTACAAAATAATAAACACTAGTAAATGTTCTACCAACCACAGTCCCCTAGATAGTTCTCTGCAGCAAATCATTTCGCCATCAATTAATTAAAAAAACCTTTTAAATGTTGACTGGAAAGGCAGCCCTTAAATATCTTTGCATTTCAGTTAATCTTTTTGTGTCTTTGCTTATTTTTCTGTCATCTCAGACAATTTCCCTCTTCATGTCTTCCATTCCTCTTTCAGCTTCCCCATTATCTATTATTTTTATCTGTTCCTTTTCCCCACCCAGTGTTTTCTTTCCTTACATTCTTTATTTCATAATAACCCTGTTTTAGTGGCTTTTGGAATGTAGCAATGACTGTGCACATTATTTACTCTCAAACACCTCCCCACATGCCACCCCAATCTTTCTCTGGAATGCAGAAAACACCAGGTCTCTTTCCTCATAGCAAAAAGCAGTATTAAATAAGGCACAATGTACTGCAACAGCTCTTCCCTCCACAGCTAACCTGTCATCCTCCTCTTTGAGACTAGTTTTGTTTAGATTTAACTCTAAGACTATAAAACCCTGAGGCATGTCTGTATTTACACAAGTTCAGTGTCATATTATCCTAAAACAGACTCCTGAGCAGAAATCTAAGGATTTTCCCTAAAGGGCTTTTCTCTCCTCCTTGAAGCTGTATGTCATTGGGTGGGAATGATGGACTTTATGCCCCTTGCTATGGGGCAAGTGATAGGCTTAGTTCGGATAGGCTTGGATGCTTAGTTCGGTGAGCAGGACAACAACAGGTAGAATCTAAGATGCAATACCTAATGAGAGAGGCAATGTTTGTGTTGCCCTCATCAGCTGTGCCTGGTTATGATCTCAAGGCACTGTAGTGGGTTGACCCTGGCTGGATGCCAGGTACTCACCAAATTGCTTTATAACTCCCCTCCGCAACTGGACAGGGAAGAGAAAATATAACAAAGGGTTCATGAGTTTAGATAAGGGCTGGGAGAGACCTCTCACGAAATACCATCATGGGCAAAACAGACTCAAAGTGGGGATATTAATTAAATTTATTACTAACAAAATCAGAGCAGAATAATGAGAAGTAAAACAAATTTTAAAGACACCTTCCTCCCCACCCTTTCCTTCTTCCTAAGTTCTACCTCCTCCCCAGCAGTGGAGGGAGATGGGGACTGAGGGTTATGGTCAATTCATCGCACGTTGTTTCTGCCATGTCTCAGAGAGAGGAGTCCTTCCCATGCTCCAGTGTGGGGTCCATCCCACAGGCAACAGCTCTCCACAAACTGCTACAGCCTGGGTCACCTTTCCATGAGGTGCAGTCCTTCAGGCACAGCCTGCTCCAATGTGGGTGCCCCACAGAGCCACAAGTCCTACCTGGAAACCTCCAGTGTGGGCTCCTCTCTCCATAGGTCTGCGGGTCCCTGCCAGGACCCTGCTCCAGCATGGGCCTCCCATGGGGTCACAGCCTCCTTCAGGCATCCAGCTGCTCCAGTGTGGGTCTCCTCCATAGGCTGCAAGTGAATCTCTGCTCCACCGTGGACTCCATGGGCTGCCTTTTCTCCCATGGTCTACACCACGAACTGTAGGGGAATCTCAGCTCTGGTGCCTGGAGGATCTCCTCTATATCCTTCTCCATTGAACCTGGTGTCCACAGGGTTGTTTACATGTTCTCACTCCTCTCTTCTTTGGCTGCAATTTCATCTAGGCAATAACTTCTTTTCCTTCTTAAATATGTTATCTCAGAGGCGTTACTGTCTTTCCTGATTGGCTCAGCCTTGGCCAGTGACAGGTCTGTCCTGGAGCTGGATAGCATTGGCTTTACCAGACATGGGGGAAGCTTCTGGCAGCTTCTCACAGAAGCCATCCCTGTATCCCCCTGCTACCAAAATCTAGTCACATAAACCCAATACAGGCAGAAAGCCATAGAGTACATATGCTTGTGACCAAATTGGAGAAGCCTCCAGATCCATGGAGAGTTCACAAACTGCATCTTTAGCACACATAAACAGGTACTCCTGCCCTGGGTGTTGTAAACATCTCTGCACCTCACATAAACCCTCTTGGTTTGCACGTAAGTTCTTAAAGTTCCTGTCCCACGAACCTTCTCCCTATGACTTACCTTGTACGCATAATTTAAAGGTTTTCACTGTAGTCCTTTGGTGACAACTCCAGCCTTGCTGTCAGATGCATTGCCTGTTGAGCCTGGTAAGGCAAGAAGAGTACCACCTGCAATTAAGAGGAAAGGAGTCAAGTAAGCAAACTGTAGTTCTCTAATTGCCCTGACCAGTACTCTATCAATGATCCTCTCCTTTAAATTCTTCTCCCCTCTCCTGGGTGTTTAGCTGCCTGTGTTCATGGTCTACTTTGATATGACACAACTGTGCATGGTTTGGTCTGAGTGCCATGAATACGGTGAAGCTGTGAAAAACAACTGTGGGAAGACTCAGCTGAGACCCCAAAACATGCAGCCTCTTGATCACTAATTCAGGAGCTGCAGCTGCACTCAGCCCTTTGCCCTAGCCTGAGTTGGTGTGAGGGCGTGCTGTGCCCGCCATTGCATTTTTCCTTGCCTTTTTGGCTTGTCCTTCTGGCCTGACTTTAGACAAGCCTCTTCACTACAGACTTGCCTGATCATCATTGGGCTGTTAGATGAATCTGGTTATCAAACCTTTTCATTCCTCTTTTTTTTGGGGGTACTGTGAAACTGCAGCCTAAGGGTGAGAGCACTGCCTTGCCAGCCTGGCTGTCACCACTGGCTCCTGGCTTGCCTTCCCTTACAGAGCAGCCTGTTCTGCTTCCTCACAGCCTGCTCTACTTCAGGGTAAAAAACCCACTCTTTGGTGCCCTGAGACAGGTGTTATTTTGCCTGTACAGCTGTCATCCTGCATCCTTCAATTTGTTTCAGTACTCATGTGCTCCATCCATCCTTTGAAACATGAGCATTGAAGTACGATGCATGAGGTAGATGTATAAAGCCATCTATCATCCTGCCCATTGTAAGTGGAAGGCCTCAGGCAGGTATTCCAGACCCCAGGTGTCAGATTCTTGTATCTATCCGGTATCTGTCATATGGGTCCCTGACTGTATGCAAGAATGGTTTTTTTTTCCCATATTGTAGGCTCAGACCAGAGACTCATGGTCCTGTTGCAGATTTTTTGCAATGTTATCTGGACAGCTGCAGGATTACTTCAGTCAGACTATGAATTCACTTCCAGTACAGAAATTTATTGCCATGCCTGGATACAGGATGGCATTTTGTGCTCCTGAATGACAGGACAACATCCCAGCAGTATCTTCAGCGTCATGATCTATTTAGTGAAGTCCCTGGAAACCCAGGAGCAGCTGACTCTCTGAGGTCAGCAGGAACAGTTTCACCAGGAGCAAATGTTGTAGGAAACTATTACGTGCAATAACTAGTTTTGCTCTGACCAGTACTGTTAGAAAAAGTAAACCCAGGCCACATAAGGAAAAAACAATCCAACTCAGAGCTCATTTGTTTTAGAGATGTGACATCAGAAACTGAGCAATAATGGTGCTATGTGAATTATTTCATCCCATATTCTTAAGGAACTTACTGTTTCAAAATTTCCTTTAATTTTTAAGCTTATGACATTGAAATTTGCAAATAGATGAAAATAATTCACTTTTAAGAAGTCATGACAGATATTTTCCTTCTTTCAGTTGTGTAGATTGTTTCTAGTGTATTCTGAGAAATCTTCAGTGTTTTAAACTGAACTAGAAGTGAAGTAAAAAAGAAACCTATTATTTACTTTACTACCATTAGCATAAGAGCTACTACATCTCACTGCTTCCAATGGATGTATAAAACAGTTTCTGGTACAGCTGAAATCTTTGATCCCTTGACAGAGAGCAGAACTATTATTTACACAAATGTAACGGTTCAGAGAGCAGAAGAAAATTGATTTATCTACAATGTACCATGCACATGAGAATTTTCAAGGAGCTTTCAAAAGAGAAAACAAGACTAGAAATTCAGTGAAAGAAAAGCCTCCTCACACCATTTTTCCAACTATGCCCTAGCAGGTGCATATATAGTCATACATGTACACTTCAGAAAATTGCCTTACTGCATTCATATAGGAAAGGTGAAAACTGCTGCTGAAAACAATGAAAGAAAGATAATTTCACACTGAGCAATTTTTTGCAATTCAGTTTAAATGAACGAGTATGAGGCAAAATGGGTTAACTTGGCACTCATTTTTTCCTCATTTTTATGTTTGAGAGTATCGTAATGAGCTGAATGAAGAAATAAGCTCCATTTCAAACTAGTGATTATGAGAACTTGCCACTGGATGTGATACTGCATGAGTTGTGACAATCTGTGTCCTAAGGCTATATATACCTGCCAATGAGGTATGACAGTCTCAAAATGGGCTGTAAGAAAAGCAGGGTAGCACTCTAAAAAAATAAGTTACCAATAAGAACTGAGACATACCCACAAGGGCCAACAACCCACAGATTGCTAAATTATGGGCCTATGTCTGAAAATACAAACATGAAAATGCAGCTGCCAGGTATAAAATATAGGAACATTTCACTCAGTCTTGAGTGCAAAGCACGACTCCTTATTTCAAGCATGGGTTTATACAGCTTGCCTGATTAGGGAGATGTATTTAATTACCTTCTGAAATGATATCAAAGAGAAATATAAAATTACAGAGAAACACTTGAAGAGCTGTTGAACTTCAGAAACTAACCATTTAATAAAGCAAAGCATTGATTCATAAGTGTGCCATTTGTAACTTCAAATACATTTTAAGGCTTATCTCTTCTTTTGAGTAATAGCCCTATTTCTTTTTACAAGCAACAGGCATATTATACTTGTTCTCAGGTATAAAAAACTTGCATTTGGCTGAAAGCATCAGCATAAACGAATTAGCTTTTTTAAATTATTTTTGTGGGGTTAAAAATACAGAACCTCTTTGCTTGAGATAGTACTGATGAGTGTAAAAAAAGATTTATTTGTTTTTCTTGAATGATTACTACTTCATATGTAGGATTACACTGTATGATATTCTGGTGTAGTGATGCATCTAGAGTTGAAAGGGTTGTGCAGTCATATAGCCAGCATTAATTAACTATGTTGCTTACTGTGGGATTCAATGCTGCATTTCAGCTATGGACATCTTGCAGTCACTTTCATATTCTAGAGGTGACAGTTATTTACTTACTTGAAAAGATAAATATTAATTCTATATTACATGTATTTCCCTCCTGATCTGAAGTGCAAATCTAAGTATGCTCTGCCTTCTATTGATACACTGTGAAGGTTTTCTGTTTTGCCTCCCACTCCTCAGACTTCCAGAGTTAATTGCCCTTATTAAGGAAGAAATAACAGAAAACAGCATTCACTTTTAAATGTGATATTTCAAAATTGCAAGGCCTAAGCTTTAAAGGTCCTTTCTTAAACATTCTGAAAACCACTCTAGACTATAGATGTTTCTGGAGAAATGTATGTCTTAGTCACTTAAATTCATTCAAGCAGAAAAAACCAGCATCAGCAAGGAACCTGGGGATTTAAAAATATACCAAGAGGTCTATAATTTGTCTTAATTAATTACAACTGTAAGATAGTTGATATGTTAGGTCAGACCAAAGGTCTAACAAAAGATCCTGTTTTCAGCAGTGGTCGTAACAGATGTTCAAACACACCAGGGTAAGAAACACCAAGCATTCATGAATCTTCCCTATGACACCTTGCTTGTTCATAGTGCCATGACTATCACTGGTGAGCTATGTTGAAGACCATGCTGAAGACTTCCTTTTTAGATTAGAATCCAAAGTATAAACCTACTGCTGTTCTGGGAGAAGAGGCCTTTATTGCTTTGAAAAAAAAGATGCTTCCTTCTACTTTTAGTCCGCTAAGGCTTTGGGGCATCTGCATTTTGTGGGTAGACAGTAACTTGATCTACTTGTGATCTGAATAGATGCAAGGTTTTTTTGGTATACCAAGAGAAGACTAAAAGCCTACTGAGAAGGAGGGTGCGTTGGCACAGGATCAGTGCCAAAATATCTGCATTTGCATGACTCCCTGATGTCTTGGATTGTGAACAGAGTGACTGTGGCTTGGCTGTAAAATGCCAAGATGTACTTTTTTGTTTGATTTAAAGAGAAATTTTGAAATTCCTCCTTCTATGGAAATCTTTGGGGTTTAGGCAGGGCTGGCAGTGAGAGGGGAGAAGTTTCTCCCTGAAATATGTGGGAGTACAATCAAAGACCTCCAGGTTGTATCAGTGATTTCAGTCATTGGATAGGTGATTAACATCAGAAAAAGACAGTGTTGTGTTTTAGAGAGGGAAATTTCCTCTAATATTCTTCCTAGTCACCAAGAACAGATAGATTGCCCAAGGACAAATAAGAAATCTGTGGCAACATCGGAATAGTAGTAAAGATTTTATGTTAAGTTTCTGGGCTTTAATAGCAGACAGTTCTCTGTGTCTTATTCAATATGACTGAAATATTCTTTAAGAGCTTCTGAAACCATAAAAATGTCGATATTTTATTTACAGTTAATGAAATGCACTTCATACTGAATTTATTCAAATATCATCAAGAAATTGGTTAAAAGGTAGTTTTGTCTAGCCATAAGTCAGATCACATGGAAAGTGACAATATTCTCACTCCTCTTTTCTCCACCAAACTACCAAACATGTAACACAATAAGAGAAGCACTGTGTCGGCAGAGAGTCCTTAATTGTGGCTCACATAAGGGGTGAAAATAGCCAGAGAGACATTGGCCTGGTGACGAGTATTTTCTTTGGAGTGGGACACAGTAAAGAACACAGACTGTGAATTTTTAACCTTTTGTTCTGCAGTCTTTTTGGGGGGGAGAAAAGCAGCCGTTCTTTGCTTGGGGCAAAGCCAGAGTTGAGTCCAAAGCCTGCAAAGTCCATCTGTCATATCTGCAACAGATCGGCCAAGTTTGTAATGCAGATTTACACCATGGGCTACAACTGTGAAGAAACACAGAATCACAGTGATATGCACTAGTTTAAAATTGCAACTTTCTTAAACACGCTGAAATATTTCTTTTCACTGTGGGAAATATAAATGCAGGTGTAATCAAGACTAACTGGACAAGCTGCAAAAGTGAAATTTGATTGGAATATGATTCCCACCCTTAACTGCTTGGCTATAGAATCATGCTTGTTATATGATTAACAGTCATGATTGTTACTCTATTTCTGCCCTAATAATTCTCACTATTTATTTCTTTGCAAAGACACAACTTCAGAAAAGAAATAGGGACGCTACTAACTCCTCTCTCAGGACTAGCTTCAGAATAAACAACAGAAATCCGTGAAGACCAATGCGGTTAAAATTTTTTGTAAAAGAGCAGTAGATACATCAGCTTACAGCAATAAATACTTCACTACAAAGTCAAGGGAGTTCGCCTATTTCTCTTCCATTTTGGTTCCTAAAAGAAAGGTTACTCTTGCCTCCCTAAATCAGTGAAATTTTAGGAAAACTTGCAGTCTTGAAATCATGCCTCCACCCTAGAAAGCAGCAGTTTAAGTCAGGCTATCATTACAGTTCTTATTGACAAACCGAAAAAAACTAGTGTGCTAATTTTACATAGCCACTCACTCAGTCTAAAGCACCTCACATCTCCCATGCACTGAGTGACATTGAAAATAGGGTTTCCTAATGAATCTCCTTGTGTTCCAATACCTGAGTGTGACAAAGTCACTGTTTGAATCTACTCTAAGTCTCAATATATGCTGGAATGATGAACATTTTCAGTGATCAGCAATTATGATTATGAGCAAATATGCAATTATTGAGCATATAATTTTAAGAAAATTCTGAGAATACAGCTTTAAATATTCAGTCTTTTTTCTCCACTGCAACACATGTACCTTATTTAAATTATTTATAAATCTACATAGTAAAATTAGTCTGCTATTACCATACATTAAGAAAATAATTGAGTTTGTAAAATTATATGTCATCATTTGTTTTTTCACAAATGGAGAAAAGATTCATTATTTCATAATCAAATTCATTATATTATTTCTGGATATTATGACTTTTCCTGATATTTTTTCTGACATTCTCCCTCCTATTTCTTATTTTTTTCACATCATTTGTGCTTATCTTCATTTGGAAGAGGTATTTCCATAATCCACATGCAGTCCAAATCTCATATTTCGTGTTTATCCCAGTAGTCAAATGTTCCACAAAGCGCCTTGACTTGCCTTATGTATTTTAATTTCTTCTGTTATTTTAAAAAAATATGTTTCAATAACATTGTTATTAACATTTTCCTTAGCCTGATTTTGCTGTCTCTTCTTACAGCACCTGAAATATCATATATGTTTCCATCTCACATCAATATAATTTTTAGTTCCCACTCCCCCATTTCTATCTGTTCCTGGCAATTAATTTCCTACATATGATTTACTGTCAATCATTTTTTCTCAATACCTTCCTGTTTCATAAGCCTAAACCTAGATGGCATTCCTGTGCACCTCTAGTACTCTTTTTTTCTTATGATCACTAATTAAGTCTAGACTTTCCCAGGGCAGCCATACTAGCCCATACAAACATAGTTGTACTGTTTCTCATAGTTCTACATTTTACATGGAGTGACAGAGTACCTTTTAAGCAAGCTGTCTCAGGTGCACTGAGTTGAGGTTACTTTCTCCAGGAAAAATGCATAAAATAACGAATGTGGTCTGAGGGCAAAAGTCCTCTCAGGATTTTGGACACAACTAAAGGAAGAAGAAGCAGCTGCATGATAGCCATCACAAAGCATTCCTCAGAGCATCTGATTAGAGTTTTCCAAATGCTGTCAGGTAGAGAAATAGTCAATGTCATCAATAGACAAGGAAGAAACACAATTACAAGGGAAAAAAAGTGCTTGGTGTCATCAAAGGGATTTAGGTGAAGTTCATGGGGGATCACAGTGGAAAAGATACAGGGAGCTGAGCTGACAAAGAGAAAGAAAAGAGAATGTGCTTGCCAATAAACTGGAAGGATAAAAGGACTGGGTCTGAGGAATATCCATAAGACCAGAGTTAAAATTAAAGCTAACAGGAAACAGACAAGACCTCTGTTAGAGAAAGGAAATCCTAAAGACCTTCATCTATTCAAATATCATAATGGTAAGTATGGAGGTAACGGGAGCAACTCTTTTCCTTCACATAGAGACTCCAGGTTAAAACCAGAGGTATCTTATTAGAGAAGAAAGTTGAATTTATTTAAGAAAATCTATTAGTGTTTTAAGAATATTATTTCTAAAATGCCTAAATTATTGGTGATTTCATTGTAACTACATGTAGAAAATATACTCTGCCTCTAATATCAGGTGAGTGGCAGAGGCATGGAAAGCAATAACAGCTACTACTATAAATTTTCATCAGATAACAGATTCTTGGCTTTGTTAAAAGCAATAGCAAAATACTAACTTCACTAATGTTGAATTTTCCAAGCAAGAATATTTATCAGATTTTCAGTACAAGGCCAGTCTACCCAGATAACATTTAATTGTCTCTTGAAACTATAGAGATGAGAGGAATAAAGCAAATGAGAAAAAAAAAAAATACACCATAATATAACTTCCTGAGCTTTCACTAGAGACAGACTTTTGCATGATTTAACTCTCATTTGTACGAATGTCAGGAGAACAATCCATGTTAGTACATGAAACTAACAGGACTAATAGTTGGTAATAATCTTTATAGCTTTATCGTAGGACTATGAGGAACAATGAATAGTTTTTGTTGCCTATAGAATGCTAGTGTGTGGCTGAACCATTTCAGAATCTCACATCTTCATTACAACTACACTCCATTGTTGTGAAAACTCTTACAGATATTTAAGACTGAAACAAAAACAACATAAGCAATATATAAGATGAAGATGTTAACCTTAGAAATTACCTTCTTGAAGTATTTAGTACGTTTTGCAAATGGGCAGATGACAAAGTATCCTCCAAAAGCTGTCTCTGCAAAATGCACTTTCATTTCAGGTCAGGTTTGCTTTCAGTGCTGCAGTTTTGAAAAAGCCCAAGATGAGTATGAAGACAGATAATGTCACTTTTCTTAAAAGAGTCCTATTACCAGTTCAGGGTGCTGAAATTGATCAAACAAATCTTACATCTTTTCACAGATGCCCTCCCTTATTTCCATTCAACTGTTAAAGCCTTTTCCTGAGGCTTTGTGCCTTTTGGTATTTCAATCATACTTTAAGAGATAAAACTGTTATGCCTACCTTACTAAAAGTCTTGCATCTTTCAAGGCATCTATGTAATAGACTGGATTCATACAGACAAAGAAGCAGCAGCTGAATCTGTTCTAGTAAGACAAGTATGTTCAGAGATTGAGATCAGAGATTTCATTCACAGCCAGCTGATTTAGATAGGCTTCCAGTACAGAAATAAGGAGGATGGATATTGGCTGCCTACCAGCTTAAAAATCCATGAATGGACAGTCACTGGGGCAGGCCAAAAATAAAAGCAACTGTTCCTTTAGAAATTTTGCAAGGATATTTGTGCTAATGTGAAGGAGGGTAGAAAGTCTCTTTGTTCTGTTCTTCAGTTGCAGTGAACAGGCGACCACACTAGTGTGGCTGCCAGTCATTTCTAGTCCTGCCTGGTAGAAGGCACCACCAAACTATATAATAAATATGGAGAACAAACAGACATAAGCTTTTAAATACATACACACATTTTCTTTGATACTCATTCAACTGTCTGGATTTAAAAAGTCAGCATTCTAAATGTTAATGAACTACAAGCTTTCCAACACAGAAAACATATTTTGTAACCTAAACCCCAGAGACAATGGCATGATTTAGTGCCTTTCCTTAACTAGAAATAATATTGTTCCTCTTTAGTATAATCTTGCAATCACATATAATTCTGTTAATGCTGACAGTCAGTTGACCATATCCCTCCTGAAAAAAAAAAAGGTATCCTCACCTTAATAAGCTTTTATTCTTTGGTCTGCTCTGGTATAATCAGTGTTGAGGTTGTACACAGAAAAGCATGATGTCAGAAAAGCATGATGTTGCAAATTCTGTGCAGATGACCACTGCCCATGGTGTTCAGCCTGTTTTAACAGCTCTTTAGAATAAATGACCTGGGATGCATCAAGCATACTGCTTTCTGGGTTCAGTAGCACTGCCTTGCTCTCTGTCTTTCCCATAGACTGTCACAGGCTTAACCCAAGGACCACACAACAATATGAGTATCACAGAGGGATAGTGTTGATGCTCTAAGCTAGTTCAAATCAGAGCTATATGTAATTCAAGTTAAGCTTTCTATTTTACTGCATAAGATAGGGATATTAATGCATGATCTTTTAGTTAGAATTAAAGCTACAATTATTTGATTGAAGTTACAATCGCTTCACAAGCATATCAATAATAATGGAAGTGAACATAATGGCAAGTAGTTTGAACAAAGATAAAAACTGTACACATGAAGAGACAGTAAAAAATGGTTATAATTAAAGTCAAATGAAAACATAATTGAATTCCAGGTAGTCTGAATGTGACTTATTACAGAAACTTTGTTTGACATTGCAACATATGTTTCCATTCAGCAATCAGCATCCATAATGCAAGTGGCCATTTAAGTTCATATAAGTTTAAGAAAAGAATCATGTTCCTATTTTAAAATTAGCTAAACTATGTAGAAAGCCTTTATTTTGTATTTTTGCCTTCAGAACTGGCTGGGGAAAAAAAATCTGGTAAAATCTGGTAATTTCATGATTTTCAGAGGTGTGTTTAGCTCCAGGGGGATGCCTTTGTAGAATTCAACCACTGCGACAAGACAATGATCTGCATTAAGAAAAGGCAGATGCAATATTTAGAGATTCTTGATGGAAAAGCTAACAATGGATACAGATAAAAAAAAAGCTATTTATATCTGTGTTAAAGGATCTTTTAATTCACAATTATTTATTTTTTTTCTGTCAGAAAAAAATGTATACTTATTCGAAGGGCAGAATAATTACTTTTTATGTTACAAGATCATAATTTTTCAAACACAAAGAATTGAAAAGCTAGATTTTTGCTATTTAAAAGAATCATTGCTTTCCCTCTTTCCCACAAAACTTCTACATCAGCAGGGTACAACTTTAAGGTTCCATATGGGCCTTGTTTTGCAAGAGAAAATTTGTCAGTAAGAAGACAGGCTGTGTCCTTCCTCATTGTATATAAATTTGCCACAAATTCGTAATTTACTGACATCGCATCTGACGTAACAACCAAAACTATTTCCCACCAAACATCTGACCAGAGAGAGGTATATTACAGAGTGGGAAAAAAAAAGTATGCAAACATTTCCCTACCAGAAAAGATGAAGAAATTGCATTTCTGCTATGTGTAATTCAAAGTATACCAATGTGCACAGTCCATTTAGAAGAGAGTATTTTGGATGTTAATCATCACACACATGAAATTGAAATTAAAAAAATATACAGAATTATAATATTAAGTAGGTGAGCTAAGATGAAAATGCCTTCTTGAAAATTAAGTTATACTGTTAAAACATGAACACTGTGGTGGAGTTGGAATAAAAATTAAATTGGCCAGAAAGATGGAAATTTCAGGAGTTCATTAACTACAGTAACCTGTCAGCAGAGATGCAGTGAATATTCTAGATCAAAACCAATGAAATATTGGTTTCTTTACTGTAAATGTTTATCATGGGAGGTATTATAACATTGTTACAGTGATAGCTATATCACTACTGAAGGATGAACTCCTAAACTCAGAGCTATTACTGATTTGATTCTATGGCACTTAGCAAAACAAACCCACAAGTTTTACATTACAAATGCAAATCCTTTTCTTCTTGAGTGCAAAAATGCACTGATGACATAATTGAATAAAGAAAGTAGAAGGATGTGACAAAGTTACTTTTAAAGCTTTTATAATCTGTGAGGTAGTAGAATATAACATTTTAAGGAAAAAAAAAAAAAGATTTTCTGATAAAAGGAACTGTCCCATGTGAACTATCTGAAATGTGGAATCTGGTCTGACACAGAGACTTGAGCTGACAGTGTGTTAGCTGTTGGATAGGAACACGAATTATTTTTCCTTTTTTCCAAATCAAGCCTTCATCTAAAGACTACTTAAAACAATAAGCATACAAGTCATAGCCATAAAGTGTCTGTACACAAGCATAAAGTTGTTCTCTAAAGTCAAAAAGTACAATTACTCTCATGCACATTAGTACTTCCAAAATATTTATTTCTGCATAGTTTGGGGATATTTCCCTCTTTCTGTCTTCTTAAATGTTTTTCAAGTCCATTTAACCTGGACTTTGGCCACTCAAATTCAAAACTAATACTCAAAACCTTCAGGCCTTAAACTCCCTATGGTAAAGGGGTTTTTGCCACTTAAGATTTTCACATACTGAGATGCTGGTCTCGAGTGCTTAGCAGGAAGTACAAAAGTCAGAAGCCTCAGAGAAACGGTGCTTGCCTGTCTTTTCTCCATCTGTTCCAGTTTTCATACAGCATGTGGAAGACTGGCATTTAGTTCTGTTCTCTGGATGGTGATGTTCAAACTTAAATACTTCTTTCTAGCAGGATATTGAAGCTCAGACACCACTCAAGCTAAATTCTACTTAATTCCTGCAATAGTATCTCAGTACTTTCAGATCTCTTCTAACACATACGGAAAATCAAGTCCTTCATTTCCTAGTGTAATGATGCATCAATAGAAAGATTTTTATTTTCTCCTGTGAACTCAGCCTTATTTCATAGTTAATATCAGTTCCTGATAGATAATATATGACTGTCTTTTAAATAGATGCTTACACCTTTGTGCTATGTTTCTGGTTTAACTCACAGAACAGAAAGCCTCTTAGAACATCTACAGGGCAACTGTTGCAAATAAACAATTATTATAACAAGGAGTTCTTACTAGTTAGTTCTTCCTACTGGTCAGCAAGTTTATATTAAGCAGTTTGATTACTTGATGAATGAAAGTGTTACTCACTGTGAGTAAAGATTTTCAGTTCAGCTCTCTGGCTTGATTTTGCTATCCTCACTAGCACTAAGCAGTTCTTCACCCTGCTAGTAGTCTCATTGAACATTATTCATATCTTCACGTTCACATTTAAAGGTAAAACTGACTCTACATAAGCTCTACATAAGGATTGGTAAACAGAGAATGATCTTTTTACCCCATATGTCCTCAAATGCTGATTTTTGCATCTGTATTTTATAACTTTGAATTTTTTTCATTTCCTCAGCTAACATCTTTGTTTATAACTGTTGTGAAAACCATGCCTCTTTGTAGCAGTTATTACCGGGGGGAAGGCGGGGGGGGAGAAGTGTTTGTCTTGTGTTGGCTTTCTTAGTAGAGCCTGAAAGCTTGCCTAGGTGGCTGGGAGAGTTTGCTGTCGCCAACATCTTTTTCCATGACATGCATCCACAACTGACTACCAGTGTGTGCTAATCTCAGCTACTCTGGTCAATCAGTGGAGAGTTCGTAACAAGCACTCCAGTAGCAGCAGCTTCTTAAACCACTTCTGATAGACTATCTGAAGCCAGTCGAACATACTGCCCTCAGAAGTCAGCTCGGCTGTTCAGTTTAATATTGGCCCTGCAATATAGCAAGAACTTTGAATAGGCAGACACATATTTCAGTGGAGCACATGAAGCACATGGCCAGTTGCAGTGCAAAGCCCTGATCTCCACCAACTACATGCCATTCTGTGAGGCTTAACTTCAACCTGAGTCTACAAACATGTTTCCTTTGCATATATGTGATGTGTTGAAATGTTCTCATAGGCTGTAAACATTAACAAGCTTTCAGGAAAACTATAATTTTCTCTTAACATTATGCAATCATTTTTTATCTTCCTAAATTTTTGCTTAATTTTTTAATTCAAGTCTAAGTTTGCTTTTGACTCATGTAGTTTAACTAGAAAACATCACACAAAAATGTGCAGAGTTCATATTTCTCTCTCTCTTTCTCTTGGGCCAGTTAAATAAAATGTATAACATGACAGCATCAGTGTCATTCTGATCAGTTAGGCCCAGACTTAGTAGGTATCTCATGAGAGCAAAGCCCTGCACTCATTTAAAAAAATCCATAGATAAAGCAGTTGCACATGGCAACAAACTTATGTTTTTGTTCAGTTCCTTCAATAGGCACAGTGGTGAATGATAAAACATCTCTCAAAAGGGTATGTTATGCTATGAATACTTTTATAGTAATTATTTCTATGCATTAAAGAAAAATAGAACTATAACAGAACAGTTCTTCCCTTTTTCACTTTTCAGTAAGTTTGCTTTGGAATGAAAACTTGTTTTCTTGTATCTCATTTTGGACAGGCTCTGGACTAAAACAATTTTCTTATCACATAAGCAATTCACTATATGACTGTGCAAAAAGGTTATGTCTACAGTGCAAAAAGGTTATAACTTTTAGTTTTCAAAGAAAAACACTTCAACTTCTAGCGTGCTTATTGTAATCAATGAGGACAGTTTCATTAAAATCAAATCTTTGGCACAGGTGAATGAGGTAAAATGTAGCTGATAGAGGGCATTCAGAAATGTGCTTTAGTTTGTCTACAGGCAGATAAATTGAAGTTGCTTTCTGCAGTTTGAACACGAGAGAAAAAAAGTTGTATCCTTTTCTTTTAACTAAGTGTAGAAGAAGGATATAAGTGCTGGTTTCATCATGAAATCAATACAAATCTGATCAGAGGGGAAATTATCAGCAGCAGGAATGGGAGAGGTGAAGTAATGGAAATTTCCCCTTAGTCATTTAATGAATGTTTATTTTAAAATAAACATTGGCAGATGTATCCATTGATACATAAATTACAGACATAAGGCATAAATTGCATATAAGGTTGAACGTCAGCTTTCTAAATCTAATCATAAGAAGTTAGACTGGTTTTCTACATTTCTGGGGCCATAACTGCATTGGTATAATCTTTTTGCAGTGAACCATTACTGGAGATTGCATATTTTACAGCAATACCTTACTGATAATTCACAAAGACATGTCAGCTAGATAATCTCCTCTGTGTATGTTCACACATATGTATTGATGGGAGGAGCTATACCATACCTGCTCTAACTTTTCAGCAATGTACTATACTATGTTGCTGCCAGCATCTGTTTTTGTTGTAAATAAATATTGTGAAAAAAATTTCAATACTCCTCTTTCCGATTTGCTTGTCAGTGTATTCTTCCTCTGAATGGCCTCTCCTAATGAGCCTTATAAAGGTTCTTGGCAGCTGACTGTGAAATGTTAATCAAGGGTTTCACTTAACAAGGAGCTGCAAATTATCCAACTTGTTAAGTTTTCCGATACCCATCTTTTGAATTTAATTATTGGCACTGTTTTTTACCCACCACTCGAAGACAATAGTTTGACTATTTTACAAATTGCATTATCAAGGATTTTTCATCACTGTAATAAATAATAATTCTGCCAAATTCTTAAAGAACATCACTCTAGTGAGCTATTAACAAGCTCTTAGTAGCTATCACTTCAATACATCTGATAAGTATCATAAGTCTTAATACAGAAAAATTATGCAAACAGCAAAAAGCCCCTTGGGCCTTGCTGCAGCCATGACAGGATTATGTTGGTAATGCACGTGGAAACAGAGGATGTCTTCCCACTCTTCCAGCTGTTTAAGCGAGTACTGCCTGTAGGACAGGTCATAATTATTATGTGAACATGTGGGATGAGATCTTCATGTGTATTCCTGCACATTTGAGTTATATAATTTAAATTAACAGAAAAAAAGAGGGAGGCCATGGGAGTTCATTTAGACAAGCTCTTGGGACACATTAATATATCACAGGCATTGAGCATATCGGGATCAGAACTGCTTAAAGGTAATTTCTACTACTTAACTTCTCTCTTCCTCTCATCAACAAAAGCAAATTTTGTCTTATGCTAGTAAGACAATGCTATGCTGCAAAGAAAAGACCAGCCTGCCACTTGTATATATATACATATATATATGTATGTATGTATACGTATGGCTGTCTTTATACTGAAAAGTGTATCTTCCTTCCCCTGGTTGCAGTCCCTGCCTTCCTCCCAAGCAGTGCAGACTGGCTTCTGCTTGCCTTCCAAAAGCTTTGAAGACCCCACGTTAATCTAGACCTGTTTCAGACCTCTTCTGAGGGGCTGCAGCCCTCAGAAGTTGTAATTCGTTCTCTCTATTTACATTTTCTTTTCTATTGATTCAAAACAGAATCATGTTGTATATAGCATGAAATCAAGGGTTTACTCCTTTTCATGCCACAGGTGGGGCACAAGGTACTTCAGTGGGCACATTTAGGAATTAAAGGCCTCTTGGACTTTGGAGACCTGTGAAGGTCAGAGGGAAAGAGCCCCTGCCCCTTTGTCAGATCCGCCTCTCATATTGCAAAAAGTCTCTAGTGAACAATCACTAGACCAACACCTGGATTTTGACATGGAGCAAACCAGTCGCTTCAGTCCAAAAGGGAGCCCAGGAACACAGTAACACTTGTCAATTAGAACTGAGCTCCATCTGTGAGCCAAGGCTTTGGATGATGCAGGCCTTTGAATTAACATTTCTTTGGTTATTTGACAGAGCTGGATGATGTTTTAAAAAATAAGATATGACACTGATGGTAAAGCTGTACTTTAAAAAATAAGCAGTGGTTGCCTTCAAATTGCTTGCTTTTCTAGAATAATGAACAACTCTGGCTGGCTTTTTTAGATGGTTGACTTTTTACGTCTTTTAAAAAACCTAATCTAAATTTATTACATCTATAAGATTTGCACTAAAATATAACCCATTGCAAGAAAAACTACTAATGGCCATGAATTAAAAGAAAACAAATATAATAAAAAGTAAATATAATTCTTGCTGTTTCCACTGACATCCAACTCTTCCTCAATCTGCATTTATGGTTATTTTATGTTCCTGATCTGTTTCAGTTCAAATCTTACTACAAAATAAATTAAGTTGGACAAATATTACCAGGTCACTGAAGCAATTAATATCTGAATAGTGTTTAACAATTTTGCCTGGGAGCTTATTAATAAAGGAGACTAAATAATAATTTCTTAAAAGGAGTGATTAATTTCTCATAATTTGATAATTTTTTCCTCAATGCTGTACAAAGAAAAAGTGTACTGAAATGTGATCTAAAAATAACAATCCTAGCTCTGCTTTTCAGACTTTGAAAGCCTCCATTTAAAAATCTAGTTATGGATTAATCTTTTAAATAAAAAAGGAAGAAATTATTAAAAGTGTTCATTGTCCATATGCAAATCTCTATAATTTTTTAATGTGTTAACCGGGTATCTGTCAAACTATTCATGTACGATGTTCACATAATCCCTCAAGGTTTAACCTAAATGAGTTATGAGTCAAAAAATATGTATTTTTCTGTATACATCTGTAGACTGAAACAATCTTTAAAATTTTTTTTAAAAGTCTTCTACTGTAATTTCAACTCTAATTGTATAACACTACTTCTAAATGTCAAATATTTGTAAGTACTAATGCTAGAAATAAATGGATTGCAAGATATGAACACCTACAGTACCCAAATGAGAACAAGTGCTCACTTAGAAAGGAAGAATATAGGGCATATCTGAAACTCTCACAGTTGTCTAAAATCAATACATGAAGCAGGTGCCTGGAGTGTGGGTGAGATGGTATGTGCTGAAGAAAGAGAGATGTGTGACTGGCACACGTCTCTGAATACAAGGCAATCTCTTGGAAAGAAGGTTTTTACATACATACAATTTTTACATTTGTATCTCAATACAGCTGCAATGAACCCAATTTAGTTTTCTTTCTTCTTAATGGCTAAGAATATAATTATTCCTCAGAGAAAAGCTTTCAACCAAAACACATAAAAGCACTTCTGTTGCAACACTGGTGTCTATGAACTATTGTTTGAGCATGTTAATGTGCTGCTGTAGCAATAGATAAGGATAGAAGTGTGCGGTCAGAGAGGCCAGAGTTGTTTATAAAGACTCTCTGGGGACTAAGAAAGAATCTATTCACTAATATAAATCATGAGCTGTTGAAGTGAAAAATAAAATCTCCTTTTCAGGAATGAAGAAATCACCAGACATCAATGGAATTACATTTGGTGCACTTATTCAGTGCAACTATTCAGTAGACAATAGAGAATGTAGTAATTGACTTTGGAGACGATAAGGTTTGTCCAGATTAATCTTTTAAAGCTAGCTAAAGTCTTTTTCTCCCTATTAGTATCCCCAGCAGCAAAGTCATGGCCAGAAAAAGGCATTGAAATGAAGATAAGTTAAAAAAGCCTAACTAGGGATGAAGACATTCATAGTAGTGTCGGTGTGGCAGTTTTAATGTTTTTCTACCAAAAATCAAACTTCCTTTCTATTTTAAAATGTTCTGTTTACTCACAATTACCATAGCCACTTCAGACAAATCCAATTTGACTTGACTTTCAGGGTGTTTAGAAGATACTCTGCCCATAGACAAAGTCTCTGTAGCTTGTCTGCTTTTCTTTAGAAAAGCATGGATTTCCAAAAGAATCTCAATATGTCTTTGCTTCTCTGTAATAAAAAAAAATCTTCTCTCTTAAAGGGAGTATCTTTCTGCAGGGTTTAATTAAATCAGTATCAAAGAGATTAACCCTCATTTTTCTAGTCAACTTTATCAGATCCAATATTTTTCTGTCATAATAAAAGCTAATACAAAACTGAAATACACTGTTAAACAAAATATAGGAAAAGAAAAATCTACAAAGAAATTGACACCAAAGTCTCTTTTGACAATAAGGATGGTAGGCTATTATTCCCGAGCTATGGTAGACCGATTTCTTAATCCTTTACTAGATTCTAGAGAAGTACTTCTTTTCTCCTGTGATTTCTCTTTTTATTATCAAATATTTGTTTCTCATTCCAAATATTTAGTGGACAAGAAACTATCTCCAGGCATGGAGACACTACGCATAACTGAAACAGCCAATTCTCTGAACAGGGAACTATAGACACATTCCTGCTTCTCAAAACACAATTTTTGAAAATGAAGATTTAAGATTTTTTTCTCTGTCTTTTGTGAACTTGCATCTAGTGAGAGTGAACTTCTCCTTAATTGGTTAGAGCATGGTGCTACAAAAGCCAAGGTCATGGGTTTCCAATAGCTTTGAGGGTGAGGTCAGGTTCATCGATTTCGTCTATCATGTAGAGGATTTGAAGGGATGATCCCTGTACAGGCCATTCACTTGAGAGCTGGACTTGATCCTTGTGGGCTCCTTCCAACTCAGAATATTCTGTGAAAAAAAAAATTATCTGGTCAACAGAGGGCTATTTAAAACTGCCTTAATTAAAGCAGGAAATAGTAGTTCAGTGAGGTCAATCAGAAAACAAGGACTTTGACAACCAGAGAAGTAAATTATGAGACATAGCAACAGCATCCATCCTTTGAGCACTCTGAGTGAATTGCTTCCTTATACCATGCCAAAATTGAAGCTTTGATTCTGTCTTATTACAAACAGTATAAGCAAAATTATCAATTGCTTAACCAATACTTATTGATTTGCAGTGCTCTTTGAAGGAAAAAACATCTCAGTGAGATGCAAGTATCAAAGACAATAGAAAGGATCTAGGTCACTGGGATATGACAGCACCAGCCAAAGTTATTTGCCTGTTCCCTGATTTCAAAAAACTTTGTGATATACAAAAAAACAGGAATAAGGAGCCTGGCCACCTTCACACCTTGTAACTCCTGTATGTGCATTGTACTGGCCCAGGTGTACAAGCCAGCTCTGTCTTCCAGCTTCTCCATGTGAACCTGACAAAAGAGTGCAGTTTACTCTCTTCAGTCAATATGTGTTACAACACTGCTGGTCTCTTTTTGCTTTTCTTCTTTAGGATGCTGATATGGTAGAGTTCACGTGACACAGTGCAATAAAATATTGCATTTATTCCAGTACTGTCTCCTTTTGTATCCCATCATGTACAGTCAACAGATTTTCATAGATAATACCATGCTCATTCAACTAGGTATTTTTCTCAAGGGAATGTTTGTTATCATCTACATAATTAGAAGGTAAACAAACTAAGATCAAAAAAATGTGACAAAAAAACACAGAGAGAAGAGTCTGTTCACCAAATTTTTCAAGAAATCCACAATCAAAAGTTTCATATAATTTCTGATGTTTGCTTTCATCTGTTAAATTTTTAGAACTGAAGTAAAATTTAAATGAAGTAAAAATCTTAAATTAAGGAAATGAACTGTACACTTGAGTCTGCTAGAGGTTTTTTTGGTTTCGTCACAGTTGTTTAGCTAGATATTGTAAATTGACAAAATGCTTCAGTAAGCCTGAATGTTCTACATTATTTTGTGGCATTTTTTGCCAACAAAATGCAAGTGAAAGATTATGCTCTGGTCTAAAATCACGCTTTATTTAATTCTAAGCTTTCTAGGCACTGAGGTTACAGACCATATATTTCTTTCCACATACACCAGATGTTAAAAAATTGCATGTGGAAAATGAAAAGAGAAAACCTCTCTGGTTTTCTATGTTCTTGTATTATTTCACTCTTCAAGCATGTTTTTTATGAGGCTCATTTGAGTTAGATGTAAATCAGTGGTGGATCAGAGGGTATAGCAAAAGGGAGGAGTCCAAAACTGAGTTACAGCAGACAGTCACACAATTGGAGAGAGCTCCATAAAATGTTCAAGTCATATATATCATATGTGCAAGACTGTGATTTGTATGTGTATTTTCATATGATTATGTATATAGAATATATACAGAAAGGTTCAGGTTGGACAAGACCTCTAGGATCTTCAAGTCCAACCATTAACCTAACACTATCAAATCCCCCACTAACTATTGTCCTAAGTGCCACATATTCCTTAATACACATCCAGGGATGTGTACATAACCCACCCCTCAATATAAGCTATTTTAAGATTGTCTTTATGATATTTGTAATTAATTCTTCCACTTATATGTGCAAAGTAACACAAACAGTAACAAAAAGTTGTTTCTATTAAATACTCCTCTGTACTAAGTGGTAGGAACAATTGATTTCTCACTCACGTGGTCACTGTGTGCATGCAGGTGTTTCAATCTGTAAAACTTTATGGGAAATTTTTCATTTATTACTGCTGAATATGAAAATTGAGTCAGCAGTTTAGATATGGTAAAGAAAGCCATTTTAGAAGGTTATTGAAATGAAATATAGTTCTGAAATATTCATTTATTTAACTCTGTGCAAGGCTCCTATAAGATCAGTAATGTTTGAGAAACTTGCCTTTTGTTCCAGATGCTCCTTGAATATAAGTGGATGCCAATGTCAATTTTCTTTATAACTGCTAGATGACAACCACAGGAGAAACAAATATTTTATGATCTAGACTTTTGATGGTTTGGGGCTAGGGGTGATAATATTTGTACTTCTGGAAACTGTGTTTACCTTCCTACTGCAAAGGAGGTGTAAATAATCTACTTTGATAAATGCACACCTTCATTACAAACACTGACTGACCTTTCTGCATATGTCAGTGACAATAAGTAGGCTTTGGCAACCTGTGAGGATGGAAACAAGTTAAAGACACCCTTTTAAAGACTAAGATAAGCTTTTAATGGGGGAGGGGGATGAGTTGAATTTCAGTATATTGATATTCTGAATATTCAGTATACTGATATTCAGTTGAATATCAGTAACTTCAAAGTCATTACTGACATTTCTGAAGATTAGAAAAACAGAATGATATTGTAAATTTCAGTCTGCAAGCAGCCTCTATTGAAGTATTTCAGTTTATTCCACTGATAGCAATCCCAAGTCATGTCCTCTGATTTTTAATGCAGCTCAGGTTCTGGAAATAGGATCTGTAGCAGTAATATAATTTTATTAATCAGGCTGTTTTTAGGATGATAAACCCAAGTTTATAATTTGCCTGTAAGCAATCTGAACTCTATGTGTCACCATTCAATTTTAGCAAGACCCCACATTCTAGCTATGAGCCCATCAAAGGGGTTTTACTTTATACAAGATACCAAAAATCCGACTGCTGAATGTATGAAAAAGGCCATCGGTTCTTCTATACCTTGAGAGAGCTCATGGGAGAAAACACTGCACGTTTCTCAGGAGGTCAAATAACACACTTTTACTGGCAAACTTTAGAAAATAAGGCAACTTGGCAAAAGTTTAAAGAGCAACATTCAACCAAAATAAAGCATTTCACAAAGCATTGACTTAGCACATGCTAACCTGTACAACTTAACCCATTCAGCTTTAAGTTACCCAAATACCAAGAAAGGAGATTAAGAGAAGAAGAAGTAGTAGAGAAAGAGAGAGAAAAAGAGAGAATTATAGCTATCACCCCAGAGTGACAGCTGCTCCAGGGCTGGCCAAGGAGGTTTCAAGGGGCTGGGGTATGGAGCAGGGCACCATTTCACCTTCATGAAATTCCACTTGTCCCTTCCCCCTCAAACACACACTTGAGTTTGTCTGAACCAATAATTAATATAATAATCCAGCGTGTCTCTCACAATTTTTCAGCTAAGTTAGGCTATGTGAGGAAAGCAGATGTTTCCAAGGCTAAACTAAAAGGGAGAGGACAAGAACAAATAAAGCCTTCCTCATACTTTTTCGGTTTTGCAGAACTTCTCCTCACACCCAGGCTGTAGGAGGTCTGCAGGAACCCCTTGCTGGTTCCAAACCTCTTGCTGGTTTGTGGCTCTCTCTGCTCCAAGCCCTTTAGTTCCAACTGCTGCTCATTCAGGATGGACCTCCTCAGAAAGCTGAAAGCAATCCCAATATGTATTTTCCTTTTCTATTACAGAATTTTTACTTTGTGGCCTGAACCCCATGGCCCATACCCCTATCAAGGATCACAAATCATACAAAGCTCAAGTCCTAATTTTTAGTGTCAAATCAAAGGCAATTCTCTTCTTTCATATCCTTTAAAGTTCTGATTTTTCCTGACTTTTACTCCCCATGCAACTCAGCTCTTGGCATAAATGAAAATTCCACTTTAAAGAGCGTAGAATTGGCAGACTGGCATGCAGATGAAGTTTGAGATTGAAGATCTCAAGGACGCTTTCAAGTTGCAAGAGGTGAATGAACACTCAGTAGATTATGAGTCAGAAAATGTCAGAATAATCATATTAGGAAACTCCTATGGCTTACTTGACCTTTTTTTAGGAAAAAAAAAGGTTCAACTTCGACTTCGCTTGCACTTGTTTTCTTCCTCTTACTCACAAATTAAAAATGTTATTTTAAAGGCAGGAAGCAATTGGAAACTGCTCATACTGTTAATATTTTATATGTTGTTACTGGAACAAATGCCAAAAAGAGATCGCATTTTCAAATGACAGTGTATGTACTTCAAGATATTTATAATTAACTCTTATTCTGCTTTGTTCTCTACTTTTAAGTACAGAACTCTATGAATGTTTTGTATGGGGAGGGATAGCCTCTGTTATTTTCTGAAATATGTTTTTCTCTGACAGAGTAGTGCACAATAGCGAAACAGACTCGTGTCTCCAGAAATTTTTTTTCTCAAGGCTACTGAGCTGAAGCATATTGACTCACAGACTATTTTTGAGATAAGTATCTTCTTTTTGGCAAAAAGATGATCTAACAACAGTCTTCAATTCTGGTGAGGCTGTTGTGAGGTGCTTGTTCAGGTTCCTTGTTTCCCTGTTAGCCCCACAGCCAGGCTTGGAAATGTCTGCAGAGATGAAGACATTGATTCATCATCTGCTACCCCAAAATCAGACAACTTCACACCACATACATTCAGCAGGGCTGATGCTTTCTTCTGCAAGTCTAGAGCCACCTGACCTTCAGAGTCTGTTCATGTGAGCCTATGGGGTCAGTCCTTCAGTCCTGAGCTCAGCTGAGGTTCCCACTGTTGTTTTAGAAAGCATTCATCAGTTTAGTTCTGTTCCTACATGAGAAAATATGCTCCCATGGGAAAATCCAGAATATGACTGCAATTTGACTACTGAAAATGAGGCTTTTTTGGACTGAAATTATCCTATTGGGGCAATAAAAAAGATTCAGTACAAAGATCATTTTACTTCAAAAAACTGTTCCAGAGATGTGATTTTGAGTATTTCCTGTATGTAAGTGAGGAATGTTAGAAAAACTTGCTCTCACTTCCTGGAATAACTTCATGAATACTGTATAATGGCTATGATTAATACATACATGAAAAATACTATGAAAACAGAAAAAAAAAAATCTATGTTTTGATATGGTCTGTAGAAATAAACAGCCCTTTTTCCTAAATAAGTGGAAACTATTTGCCCACAGTTATTGTTGCAAAATTCTGTGATTCTTATCCAAGAGCTAATTCACTCTATGAGGACCTTGCCTGAAGCCCCTGTGGAAGTTGTTGCATGTGGAAAGGCACCAGGACACAGAGATATCACATCCACTGTCCAGTTAAGGGAACCTCCTTCAGCACCATTGCAACTAAATTCCCTGACCATATGTGCCACAGGTTTTGAATGCATCCTGTGGCATCATAGGAGAAATTAATGTGGAATGCCAAAGGATCAAGTCCTTGGGATTAGTTTGCTCTACCTGTGGGTTTCAGTCTACATCTCATTCCTGGTGACTTCCCACCATTTTCCCCAGCCAGCTAACACAAAGTGCAATTCACTGCCTCTACATGTAGACAATGACTACATAAACCTCAGGAAACCCTTCTTATTACTCATGTGTCTACTTTTAACAAAGAAATAGCTTCTACCATCAAGGAGAATGACTAGAACAGATAAATCCTCTTTAAGATTCCTAGTAATGAACCGTGATATGAGAGGATACAGCAGGTCAGTTGCCTGACTTTTGGAGGAGTAAGATGCTGGCTTGACATTTCAAATAAGGAATAGCTACCTAATATCCTGATCTGCCCAAGAACATGCCAAGATGACATTCAGCAATAACTAAGATCCTATGCCCGTTTTCTGTATAGATCTTCTTTATTGACTGCCCTCTATGTGGTACCTACCAGCCACTGCACTCCTCTTTGGGGTGCCCTCATTAAACCTGTGGTGTGCCTGATCTAACAAAAAAGCAGAAAAAAATGCCATTGAACCATTAATTTTACAATAGAACCTGACAGGTTTTTCTCCATTTAAAATTAGAAACAAAACTTATAATGACGTATCTACTATTTAGTTGTCCTTTTGAAAGAAAAATATAACAATTTTAAATGAAAATGTTACAGTTTTAGAGTGAAAATCCTTTTTAGCAAAACCATCAAAATGGTTTGCTGTTCCATATACTTATCAGCAGCAGACTGTATTTATCATTTACAATCATCGAATTGTATTACGTGATTGTATTGGATTGTATTACGTGATTGGATTAATCTCTAAGTATTTTTTCTTTCATAAATAACTTATATATCAATGAAATATCACTAATCTATTCTTATTAAGGATAGTATTCTCAAATATTTCTTTTCTGTTAAAAAATCTGGGATTACAAGTGAAAACTTACAAATATTAAAGACTTAGAAATAATAGGCTTTACATTTGGTTTTGTCTGAAGTGTTTGTCTTTTTTGTGCTTTAGTATGCGACTGTAAATTTTAACAGTAGAAGAGAACAACCTTCTAGAGAGCAGACAGACCTCATCACAGTGGATCAGATATAAACCTGTGCGGTTAAAAATATTCACTTAGTATATTTTTTCTGTGTCCTTCACTAGTTGGCTTTTTCAAGAAAAAAAAAAATCCCACAAGTAGTCTGCCTGTGGTAGAAAGAAAAAAAAAAGCAAATAGGCAAATCAGGAAAAGAAGGATGCCCTTTCTTCTTCCCCAGTCAGAAAGCAGCCTATTTGACTTCACAAGCAGGTCAGAAGAAAATCTGTTTTATAATGTAGGTAGTCATCAAGCAGCCAGTGATTCCCAGCAGTGACTCCATAGACCGCTTTTACATTATCAGAAACTGAAGAAAGATGTGTCATCACACAACCGGTGCTGGTCAGGGTGTGCGGGGTTAGATATACACAAGGCATGTAAGCGAATAGTACTGTCTGCAAAACTATGCATGACAAATTATGCTATTTAAAGCTGAGGATTTACTGCTGGTTTCTTCCTCTTTGAAAGAACCAATAAACAAAGTAATCTTAATTACATTCTATGAATTGGGAAGAAATGGATTAACAAAATATAAGAAGATTTTCACATGGAAGCACATGGAGCTTTTTCACTATATCAAGTGTTTCTCTTTCCCCTTAGATAAATTTCCTTGGTTTTTTATTAAATACATAAAAGTAAATTTTTTTGTTCACCACCTGTCTACTCATTAGATGCTTATTGGATGCATTGTAATTAAGTGGAATTTTGAAACAGTTTTGTGGGAACAAAGCAAGTGGCTTTATATTTTATGATCAAGATGGTCCCCCAGCTACAAAAGACAACATGGGAGAAACAATAAAGGTATCTATTAGGTATGTAAGAGCAATGTTGTTAGCTAGCAACTTAGTGAATATCAGGAGGACTGAGATTAAACAGCAAGGAGAAAAGATGGTACATGGCATTGTAAAGGGAATTCAAAGGGAAGGAATGACAAGATCAGAGGAAGGAGTCATAAATTCTTTTGACAACTTCAAAGTAAGCAGAGTTGAGGGGAGGAGATGTATGCACAAGCTTTCATTTTATTGCACTGTATAAATTTGCACAGCCTTTTCTGGTTATGCCCTACTTATTTTCTATCTGTAAAATGCATTACCATCCTGAAGATCCCAATTACTATGGGAATTGCAGGTGTCTCGATTACTAAAGAAACTTGTTAAAATTACTTTTCTACACACATATCTATGATGCTGAGACACTTTAGTCCCCAAGCAGAGTGGAAGCCTGAGGATGGAAATAGTGAAAATCACAGTGTTTGCAGGATTCAGACCACTTACATGCAAATATATTATCATGCCTATAATGATCATCAGTTCATTTAATTATCTTGGAGAAAGAAAGATACATGAGGTATGTTCTTCAAGACATTAGGTCAGCTAGGAAAAGAGATGATAGGTGCTTTTTCTTCATTCTCTTGAAGGTGGAAGGAGGGGTTGGGAAAGATAATGATCATACTTCCTTTCCCCGTTCTGTTTTTCAAAAAATTTGGAGAAAAACCCTAAAAAGATATTAATACAATATCCTGGCTTCTGTTCAGATTATTACTTATGTTTTAAACAATAGATGCTAAACTGAGTTTTTTGGGGCAAGTACAAGAAGGTAGAATGTATTCTACATTATTTTGATGTTGTTGAATAAAGAATGTATGATTTATGCTGAAATACACAGAATGATACTGGTCAGACTCCCTCATGTGGCTGTCCATGGTTGCACTGATGTCTCAGATATCTGTGCTGCTGTCCAGTTTTCTGGCAAATATAGCCCAGGGGATAGAACTGACAGAAGAAATCTGTAACTCTGCTTTTTCATATCTAATGGCTGTAGATTTGTCTCTAAGAGCAGTAATGAAACAGAAAAGCTTCCTGATGGCAAAACAGATAAAGAAGAAATAAAGGGAGAAAACCAGAAATGAGTCATACATTTGTTTCGAAATTTATAGATACAGCTATATACATATGTATATAAACATGTCTACATATATGCCTGTATTAAATATGTACAATTAGCTGGGCAGTTGCTTAGAATAAGATGCAATGAGTGGTAGGGGTTTAGGGGAGAATTCCAGTATAGAATTCACAGAGGAAGTTTGGATAACAGCAGTAAACTTAGTGGAAGAAGTTACATTAGTTTTATGTTTCTTAAACTGTGGACAAAAAAAAAAAAAAAAAAAAGAACATTCGGCATTAAAAGACCTTGTTCAGTGTACTTCTTCATATTTTGTTTACCTACACATGGTGGCTGATTTTATTCATGTGTCAGTGGTGCTTCAAACTGAGTTTGGCATTGGGTAAACATGTGACTCAGCCTGACACCTACAGACTGAATCCTGTGGTCTAGGAGAGCATGGTCACCCCCGTTTGATGAGACACAGAGTGTTCTTTCTAATTCTTGTCTTTACTATGTTGGCAGAAATGTAAGAGTTGGCAAGCATTCACATCTAAGTCATACCAATTGATAAACACAATGACAGAGCAATTGACCTGAACTATTGTTACTCAAAAGTTTTAAATCTTTTATATCGGAAAATTTAATAGGATTTTTTTACACTGAATTTTTACCATGATGAGACTAAAATTACTTCCACGTTCCTTGCACTGAGAAATACAAAGGCAATTTTATTGCCATTCTTGACTTTCAGTGCTGAATCAATTACACTGTATAGAATCAAAGAGTCATTTATGTTGGAAAAGACCTCTAAAACAAGACCTCAAATCAGCTGTTAACTGTCACTGCCAAGTCCACCACTAAGCCATGGCCATAAGTGACACATTTACACATGTTTTAAATACTTCCAGAGATGACGACTCAATCATTTCCCTGGGCAGCCCATTACAATGCTTGACTCTCTTTTCTGTGAAGAAATTTTTCCTGATATCCAATCTATATCTTCCCTGGCCCAACTTTTTAGTCAATATTTTTACTCAATATGTCCATAAATAGGATTAAATTTACCTTTCTGTTCATGTAAATAGTATTTTTAGACTTGTTTTTCCACTGGTGGAAAAAAGGACTATGTATTAAGAAACAGAGCTGTCTCTGGCTAATTTTAAGAGGTTAATATGGATAACTTTAACAATCAATTCATAAACTCAGTGTTAAAATTTTTTGTCACAACTTACAAGTATTACAAATATTTCTACTTCTAAACCTTTGGTTGTCTTGGTGGAGCATAAATTAAATACACCATAAACTTCCAAAAATGATGCTGACTTCTTTATCAGTATCAGAACATGCAACTATTAGGGACTAAAAAAGTATTCTAATAGCAATGTATTCTGGCCGGCTCAGAGACTTGAAAAAATATCATTAGTAGAGAAATATATATATATTTATAGACAATCTGTACTAACTTTACAAGCATGATATAATGGTTTAAATGATAGCAGAATGTGATGACAAATGAGTGTGTTAAATATGACAGGGCTACCATATGTCTTTAATTAATTCTGTTAACATCTTGTCATGATCTTACTTGGTAAATGGCAATTCAAAAAAAAATTAAAATATGGTGCATAATTGCCAAAATATTTCTATTACTTTTATTGGGTTTTCCAGTCAGTGCTTCAGATTGCAGTCCGAAAATCACTTTATAAAGTGGAAGCTTTAATTTTGAAGAGAAGATTATACTACACAACTAAATGAGACTTAACCAAAAACAGAGAAATAAGTTTTGGCAGTAACTATACAAGTGAAATGTGCACATGACATCTTCTTCCTATTTTTCTTTTAATAGCTGTGGCAGCATGGTTTTTTCAGGTACACTGAGCATATGGATGTATCTCTTCCACATGCTTAAGAGAATATAAGTCTATTTTCTTTTATGTTTAGAGTGGAAACATAGTGAAATCAGTTTGAAAATCATGTTTAACTCACTGTTCTAATAATTCCATAAGCTCATTGCAGACAGTATAAAACATACTGATTTGTCAGCCTTCATGAATGGTAACTTACCACGAATGGAAGAGCATGCTGATCCATATTCAGATGCACCTAATTTCCCTTTAGTCTCCAAACTTCATCTGAGAGGCGAGTTGGGCCCTGCTGAAAATCACTACAGGATGACCTGGAAAGAGATCAGACAGACATCATGCTGAGGATTTCTTACAAGCTTTCACTACAGGAGCCATAGGAAATTATGATGCAAAAGTAGCAAATATACATAAAATATTTCACTGTTATGAACAAACATTAGCAGTAGTTGGGCCAGATTATCAAACTTGTCCTTTCCAAAAACTCCACAGGATAGTTTTTTCAGATGTCCTTTCTCTGTTCTCTCTTTCATGCAAAATGCCTTTTCTCTGGCCTTGTCAAAGTAAAGGACTCTTAACACACTGCCACTGAGCAGCTTTGCTGGGCAGCTGCACAATGGTAAGAGCCAGACCTGTGGCTTAAATTTCAAATCTCTCAGCTATTTCAAGGCGAATTTTATGTGCAGTTGGGAATATTATGAATTTATATAAGATTTTTCACATGAGACTTTTCTCAGAATATTGTGATACCTCTCTAACAGGTAAAAAGAAAGCAGAAGTGGACTGCAGCATCCCATTTGGAAATTCCCAAATGTCTTAAGACAAGAAGGCAAGACAGAAGGCTGGCCTGGCTGAACAGGAATTTTCTCCTGGAAATAAAGCAAAAAAGGAAGGTGTATGCCCAGTGGAAGCAAGGTCAAGTGACATGGGAAGAATATATAGAAGCTGCTTGCCACTGTAGGGAGAAAATTCATGTGGCCAAAGCTCAGCTGGAGTTGAAGCTGGACAGAAATATGGGGGACAATAAAAAGTGCATTTTCAAATATATTAATGGCAATAGGCAGGATAGAAGTATCATCAGTCTATTATTGGATGAATACAGTCACCACACAAACAGGGCCAGAGACAAGGCAGAGGTATGCCTTCTTTGCCTCTTTCTTTAACATGGATGATGAAGATATTCTAAGAAACTTTTTAGCAAACATAGAAGTTGCTTCCCTTTCTTTAAGCCATAAAAGTTTGATACAGTCTCCATTGAAGTTAATCACTCCTGTAATCGGTATAACCAGTTCATAGTGACTCTCTATGTAGCTACACACTTTATATACAGAACACCACACCTTTTCATACTTCTATCTGATAACTACATCTGATGGAAAAGTGAAGAGGGTTGTGCATTACAGAAAATTTGTTGCAAGCTCATGGCTATTCAAAACAGTCCCCTCCGAACAAACACAAGACAACACCCTGCTACCAGCTTCTTGACATTGTGAACAAAAAGAGTTTCTCAGTGTAATATCTGCTGCTATTACTCTGCTCTGTCCATCTATAATTTATCACAAGCCCCTCAAGCCATGTACATTCCTCATGGAGTCTCCAGTAAGAGGTGAATCTGAGATATAGATTTGATTCTGGTGAGATGTGTTGCCATGTATTTTTCTTTCATGAATATGTTGGAAAAGCACTGTGGATTTTACTCTCCCTCCCTTTATTTTTTTTCTATTTTGGTCTTAGTAGAAATAAATGAGCTCCAGGTAATGGTCTCACTGGACATACTGCATAAAATTCTAGGTATAGCTCTACCATGGTTTGACCATGGCCAGATGCAAGGGGCCTATTAAAACCACCCCACTATCCTCCCTCCTCCCCTCTGCAGCTGGGCAGAGGAGAGAGGAAGAAAAAAACCAGCAAAGGAATTTCATGAATAGAGATAAGGATTGAGAGAAGGTAGGCAAAACAAACTCAGAGTGAGGATAAAACTTAAATTTATTGCTAACAGAATAAGAGCTAAAGAGTGAGAAATAAAACAGTCTTAAACACACTTTCCAACCACCCCTCCTTCCTTCCATGTTCTCCCTCCTCCCCCTGCATCAGTGCAGGAAGAGAAGTTTACCTATAGGGCAACAGGTCTTCCAAGTCTGCTGCACCTGTGGGTCACCCTTCCATGGGCTGCAGGGAGCAGCCTGCTCCACCATGGTCTTCACCACAGACTATGGGGGGGCCTAAAGCTCTGAGTCCTTCCCCTGCCCCGTGGGGTCCTTCCCACAGGAGACAGTCCTTGATGAACCTCTCCAGTGTGAGTCCATCCACCCCTTGGGCAACAGTTCTTTTCAATCTGTTGCCCTATGGACGACTTCGCCAAGGAGGTGCAGTTCTTCATGGGTTGAGCTGTACCAACATGGGTCTCCCACGGTGGTCACAAGTCCCACCCAGAAAAAAGTGCTCTGGTGTGGGCTTCCCTCTCCATGGGCCACAGGTTTCCATCAGGACTTCACTCTATTTTGGGCCTCCCACAGGGAGTCGCAGCCTCCTTCATGTATCTTCCTGCTCCAGCATGGACTCCTCCATAGGCTGCAGGAGGGTTTCTGCACTCCAATGGTTCTTTATGGGCTGCAGAGGCTTCAGGTCTAAGTCTCTGCTCTGCTTCTGGGGGATGGGTGGAAGCCCCCCCCCTTTCCTCCCCCCCTCCGGCTGCACTGACCTTGGTGACTGCTTGTTGTCCCAGACTGGAATTTCTTCTGTGCAATAACCTTCTCTTCCCCTGTTCTTAAATATGTTATCACAGAAGCGCATCTCATGGCTTGGCCTTGGCCAGCATCAGGAAATCCCTCCTGGGACTGACTGCCATTGGCTTTTCATAGGACAGTGAAAGCTTCTAGTAGCTTCTAACAGAAGCCACCCTATAGCCCCCTCCGCTACTAAAACCCACTCACAGGTTAAACCCATGACAGATCTGTAAAAAATTTTCTTGTTTGTTATGACTTCAAAACTGTTTAATGTTTAAGCAAATCTAGAGAATCTCTTGGGTTAAAGGAGTACAATGTGTAAACAAGTTATAGCAGAAAGCTGTAAGCGAAGTTTATACATATACCTGAAAATGCCTGAATTTCCTTATATAATGTATACACTTCCACTAGATACAGATTAGCCCAATTTAAGACACTCAACAACAACAACAATGAAAAGCATAAATATATAAACTACACAGAGAGAGAGAGAGAGAGAGATAGATAACCCCAAATGGGTCTTCTACAGAAACAGTATCATAGCTGCCTGACTCAATTATCATGTAAAAACAGAAAACAGAACTCAAGAAATAGAAGCTGTCATGAAAAATTTATCTCTGGAATAAATGAAGAAACTAGAAGCGAAAAGGTGAACTGGAGATATTACAATCATTTTCAAAATGCAGATCAATTTTTTAAAAGATTTTATGGTAAGAATGTTCTACAAGAAGTCAGAGCTGCCACTTTGTGGAAAAAAAATTAAGGATAGTAGGCTTGAGAAGAACAGCCTTCATCGATTAAGAGATAAAATTATTAAATAATTGCTTTGTTTGAAGCTATTTTTGGTCAATAATAAATAACTACGCATCATGCTGTGGTTGTGGATTATTGCCTCCATCTTATATACTTTACAATTCTTGCCCCTGTCACAACATATTTACTCAGTCATTACTGAGACCAGACATTTTGAATGACAGCTGCTTTTCCCATGTGTTTCTTCATTGCTTTCTCCAGTGTTTCCAGAGCCTTGTTTTGTAGCTACCCATGTCCAAATGCAGATTAAATTTAGCATATTTCATATTTTTTGATGTCACAGTATTTAAACATCACAACGTAACGAATAGATTACCTATTCAGATGTCACAGGAAAAGCTCACTTCTTTTAAATACATTAATTTGTTCTAATGTAATCATATGAAGCCCACTTAGTAGTGTGAATTGGCCTCTTATAAATATGCCACATCCCATTTAAAAAGGTGTGCAGAAACTCCCATGAAATCCATTCATATTCCTACTATGCCTGCCAGATTACCTAAACTGTGGAGAACTGGTACACTTTGGACTCTTTTACTATCATCCTCCTCACAGAACACACATCAGTTAAGACAGCAGTTTTTTCCAACACCAACATAACATAATAGTACATTACATTTGTCCTTTCACTCATTCTACAGAACATCACAGGATGGGTTTTTTTAGAAAGGTATTTCCCCAATGTAACAGCACAAAATATTGAGTGTGTATCAGCCACTAGAGTAGGTAAATTGTGGGGCCTATGATTCCTTATCATCACAAACAATGAAGAGGAGAGAGAGGATTTATTCACTGAAGTGAATCGCAAGTTGCTAGTATGTGGGAATTACAGATATTGGTATTTTAATAGAATCACAGAATGATTTGGGTTGGAAGGGAATATGTGAAAGATCATCTAGTTACAACTCCCCTGCCATGAGCAGGGACATCTTCCACTACACCAGGTTGCTCAAAGCCCTGTCCAACCTGGCCTTGAACACTTCAAAGTATGGGGCATGCATCACTTCACTGGGCAAGCTGTTCCAGTGCCTTACCACTGTCACAGTAAAGAATTTCTTTCTATATCTGATCCAAACCTAGATCTAAACCCTCCTGCATCGTAAGGCCACCTCCCTAGACCTTTCACTCCATGCTCCTGTGAAAAGTCCCTCTCCATCTCTCTTGTAGGCCTCCTTTAGGTACTAGAAGGCTGCTATAAGGTCTCCCTGGAGAATTCTCTTTGCCAGGCTAAACAATCCCAGCTCTCCCAGCTTGTGAGAAAGGTGCTCCAGCCCTCTGACCATCTTTATGACTTTGATATAATCAAGTTTTAATCAGTTCTAACATTGTTCAGTTTCTGCACGCTAATGAGTCAAAATACATTGAATGATGCCAGCCCCTTAAAGTGATCATTGCTTTTGAGCAGCCACTTTAACATGTTCCAAGACTTCAGATTAATTTGATTTGACCATTTTTATTTAGACTGTGTATTTAGTTAACATGAAACAGGAAAATACCTTTCATAATGATGTATCTTCATAAAATATAGAGTGAATGACATTAGTCAACTAAACTGACCACAATGAAGAACCATCACAAGAAACTTTGTAAAACCTTAACACTGGTTTTGGCCTGAAAAACCCTTTAAAACCAGAACTACTCCTGATCAGGAAGATTTGTATATGGACTATAGACGAGACTGACATAAAACACCTGCCTAATTTGGACAGTTAGTTTGTTTCTCAATGGTAAAACGAGGGGAACAATATTTGATTAATGCACAGTCTCCTCACCAAGCTTGAAGTACGATGCCATGTGCGCTATAAGGAAGCCTGTCTGCATCTCAAAGACAAGTTCCATGTGAGAGACAACATGATTGTTGTCTAATGACGCTGTTCTTAGACAGGATGGAACAAGCACTTACCCTGAGCTAGGCCATCTGGATACTTGTTTCATTTGGTAAAATTTTATCAGTAATATATATTTCCCATCTATGAATCTCTTGACAGATTGTAAAATTACTTTGAAGAAGTAAGGGGAAGCACAGAAGGAAATTTGACTCTTAACTAATTAAGCTTCTTATTTATTGCTCAGGAATTGGAAGTGTGCTGCTCATCTTAATGTTAATTGGTGCTGCAGATGCTCTGAACCTTGAAAATAACATCATGTCTTTTGATCTCTCAAGTTGCTATGTTGATTTTGGCCATAGCATCTCTCTGAGACATACACTGAGTTACTTGCAGAAATGAAAAAAAAAACAAACCAATCAACCAACCAAAAAAACTCCTCACACTCCAGGTTCATCCTCATCTCTGTGTTTTAACATGAAGACTTACCCTTTCTTTGTACCTCAGCTTAGCATTGCGGGACTATTTTAATATATCCACTGAAAATATATTCTTAACTTTAGAAGTGAGTTTTAAGAGCTCTGGAAAATATGGTAGGAACTGAATTGTCCTAATACATCTTAATGGCTTTAGACCATAGCTCTGTGTTTTCCTGTCATTGTTGCAAACTGACAGACAGTTCCTGGGAGGAAGGTGGAAGCCAAAGCAATGTCTGCCAGCTGGTTCACAAAGATGCTGCAATGT
The DNA here is from genome assembly GCF_025592945.1 of Manacus candei. Classification (NCBI taxonomy): domain Eukaryota; kingdom Metazoa; phylum Chordata; class Aves; order Passeriformes; family Pipridae; genus Manacus; species Manacus candei. The sequence continues at coordinate 22,570,170 of NW_026138076.1, forward strand.
CAGCACATTACAGAACCAAAAGGCCAGATGGTGAGAGAGACCAGACTGTTACTGAAGTAGATTCCTATTCTCAATGCTGCAACCACCTACAGCTGTAGCTGTGGCAAGCCAGCTCATTTCTGTCCATCTTTCCAAGTGCAATAGATCAATCTGTTACTACCACTTGGAAGTAAAAATGAATGAAACACTAATAAACTTTATGAAGTGAAATCTGTGTTTCTTCTTAGCACTGCTGGATCCAGCAGCCTCATATATTGATCCCACTCAAACAATGTTTCAGTTTGCTGCTTATAGCCCTGTTCTTTTTTAAATTCTCTATTTCCTTTCCAAAGCAGCTGTAAGCAGTGCCACTTCTAATGAGCTTGGTATCCACCTGTTTCTCATTGAAGTTGACAATAAAACCTTACTCTGGATGAGAGGGCAAGGAAAGATGCAATTCCAGCCTTTTCCTAGGTGAAATTCCATTTTTTTTCCCACACACAATGTTCTGCATACTCACTATGCCAACAGCTACAAAAAGCAGTGGTACTAGGAAAAAAGAGAGAAAACATAGTAGTATATACTTGGAAAATCTTCATCTTTTCCTCATGGTGTCTTCCACCACTGCTGAGAATGATCCACGAGAAATGTTTTCATTTTAAAACATCTTACATTTGTTCTTCTGACACAGTTAAGCCTCTGTGACTGCATAAGTGTTGCATAAGTGTCATGATGTCCCTCTATTTAAGAGGTACTCAGCAGCCTACAGGAGTACATTGACCTACTGCAACAGGATCAGAAGGCAGCTCCCTTGCATTGGGCTGACATAATTTTTTTCACAGGCAACCACATCACATACTGCCTTTTGTAAATTTGTTCAACTCCCTGTTTAAAAAAATAACCTTTTTGGATTTCACTTCACTTACTTGGAACTGTAACCTCTCTCTCTGATGGGTAGAAACCCGCAGTTTTCAGCCTGTACCTATTCCCCTGTATGTTATGCTTACTTGCTTTGATATAGTCTTTGTTCCTTACCTTCTGTAGTTATTTTCCACAATGTTGTAGTAGGTTGTATATCCATTTGCAGTAATCACAGAAGGAATGATACCTCCCTTATACTTCTGCAAACTCAGTTTTCTACCGCTTTAAATTTCGCCCTATAAACCAGGCTGATTATTTTATGTTTCTTTCTTCTTAAGAAATGAATTAAATTATTAAATCTATATTTAATATGGGTTGTAGTTGCTGATCTTCAATGGAGATACCTCATATGTAATATGTCTTAAGGTCATATTTATTTTTTCTCAGGCTAAATCAAATTGCTGACTCACAGATGCATTAGGAAAGTTGGGCTCCTTTCCCTCTTATTGAGGTATCCCCTCTTAAATAAATTGTCATACTTTATCTTATATTTAAGATGTGAAATTCTATTGCATCACCATTCTTTCACACATAATTCTCCTAATGTATATTCTGGTCCCCCTGTATAGATAAAATTAATACATAATTACAAAAGTATAAAGGATCAAAATATAGGAAAAAAAAGGACAAAAAAAAGGAAGCTAAAAAAAAAATCACAAAAAGAAGTTAAAACTGAGGCCTTTCTTCAAACAATTGCACTACTAGCGCAACCTGCAACTGGTTCCTTATCTCTAGAACTCACACTCATCTCTTCATCTTCCATCTGAATTAAGAATTTTCAAAATGGAATTATATAAAATATTGTACTATTTAAAAAGCCTCATATCACTTTCTCTTTAAAAAATCAGAAACTGTCTGATGGTTCTATTACAGTATTTCTTTGATACATGGGCAGTGCAACAGTTCACGACATTTCTGATTTACTACTTGTAAGATTTACAAAGTAATCAGAAATCAATTACTTTAATTCTTAATCTTTCAGTCTATCCATTAAGTCTCATTGCATGGATTCAACTTCAGTACACATGAAAAAAATCATCAAAAAAATTATCTTATGCTTTGGCAAAACAGCATAGATTTTTTTTTTCTTTGTACTTCTTTTTTTTACTGATCATTCATTACTTGCTGAAGCTGTCACACAGATTTTTGGTTTTGGAGATTTCTTAATTCCAAAATGACAACAAAAAGGTTAAAAGACACTCCAGAGCTTTGCTGCTTGTTTTCTCTACTTAGGATGTGACATTTCTCCATCTGATATTATACACTCTAGTTTTTATCCAGCACACACAGGTGTTTCATTATATTTAGCATAAATTAAATCAGATTTACTCAAGAGAAATGCAAAAGAGCTAACATTAAAGGGCTGTTTTATATTCAGAGAAGAATGAAGTAATTTAAATAAACAATGTTTTTTCCGAGAACTATAATAAGAATATTTATATTCACCTGTTTCTAGAAGAGGAAGTCCAGTAAAATATAGTTTCCAATGCCTCTTAAACAAAGAAGGCAATTGCAAAAGACTGCAGGCAGAAAGAATGAGCCCTCCAAGTTACAGAAAGGCAAAGGTCTTAAAAGGATTTTTACATGCTAATACAAGAGATCTGTGAAGAGCATAAGGGCAAAATGAAGTTCAGGATTCTTTTGGGGAAAAGAATCTGGGAACACTTTGTAGATTCTGTGGCACACCAAGAGTGTCCCAGAGTCTTTTACCTACTCACTGCCAAGCCAGCAGAAATGCAATTTTGAAATTCAATATTTCTATTTAAATATTAATGGCAAAAAAAAAATGCAATTCTTTTCTGAAATTTCAGAGTAAAGGGCATAGCTTTAGTTCACAAATCCACTTGTCTAAAACATATAAATTCTACATGAAAATGAATATGATATTTGTTAACCTAATTGTTGGAAATACAGCATTCCAAATAATTCCAGTACCTCACACAACAGAAAACCTGTAACAATAGAAAAAACAAGACATGCCTTTACATTCCTGTCAGCTCAGAACAGGATATAAAAATAATAAAACAAAAGGAATCCAACATGAAAAGCAATATTGTTAAAAATAGAGGCCTGGATTGTAGTATTTTTATGTTTGGTTTTTTTGTTTGTTTGTTTGTTTAAAAAAAAAAAAAACAACCAGGCCTCTCTACTTGTAGAGACTAAGAATTTCCTTTCTTTGTCATTAATGAGTAATTACATAAAGCCATGAGTGATTATTGAAATTATGAACATTTAGAAAAGGATTTCCTCTTTTCTTAAATCAATATATGTGAAAATAGTCCTATTTAAAACAAAAACAAAAACAAAAAAACAGAACCAAAACCAACTTTATCACAGAACTGGAGTAAATCTGATTTTGAAATACCTGTGCCTTTAAATATAGTTTTTCTGAAGATACTCTGAAAAACAACCAAAATTAAGAGCTTGATCATATACTGGAGAAGGAATTTAATGTTTGGCTGTTTTGGCCAACAGTGTTATTATGTAGTATTGACCAACATTGATCAGAAATCCAGTCATCCATGGCAGTATATATCTATTTTCTTCCAAGAAAATTCCTGCAAAAATTTTAAAGGAGGTTATCAAATCTAAAACCTGCTAGGTGACTGGCTTGGGTTTATGTACTAGCTACGGACTAATTTTTAATAAAAAAATAACAAAAGAAAGTCTGTTTTTTTCATGTTCACAATACATGTGGACGTGAGGTCCTTCTGTCATGAAACAGGAAACCCCAATGCTTACCAACTCACTAGCACTAGGTAAAACTTAAGAATTATAGGACTGGTGTAATGGAAATAATTATGCTGTTAGAAAGTCAAGTATATTGGAGATTTCCTTCCAGAGTTAAGTGACTTTCAAGTGCTACTACTTTAAAAGTTGCCAAATATCAAAGAAATTATTAGAAAAAATTAACCTTAGATGGGTGAACCAAGAATTATTTTAGCATTTAAGGATGTGTGCTTTGACTGAAAAGTTAAAGTAACAATCAAAGAGCTGAATCTCTCATATAGTCAGCAGGATTTTACAAATAAGTTTATCAAGCCCTAAAAAAAATCAAATTTCATAGCAAAAATACAACAGAGCTTGCAGGGCAGTGTGATAGGCCAGTTGGACGGGTATCAGGGCAGGGCCTCTAATATGCAAAAAAATATCTGAGAATTCTGGGGGTTTTTGTAAAAGATAACAGGTCTGAACACAAAGTGCTAATGTATTAAAAAAAACTAGCAACAGTCTTTCATCTGGCATGAACCTGTAAGCATGAATTGAAATTGCCCCAGCAGAAAGTGGGAACTACCTGCTGCAGCAAAGCAATACAACAGAGTCCCAGAGACATCAAACTCCACAATGTGCACTTGGGCAATCACAATGTTTTTTGTTCACAGTCAGATCTGCCCTAAACAAAATTTTGAATATCCACTGATAACTCTTTTGTGCTGCCATCATATATGTCTACTTTGGTGGCAATCCTTTGCTGTTTTGACAGGCTGGCTCTATATACATGATGACAGGACCATTCTGTTTTCTGCTCCCTCAAGGTCAGAATTCGAAATGCGAAAGTCCCTAAGAGGTAGAAAGTGAAATTTACAATAAAAGTTTTCTTTCCTCCTGTTCTTTCTTTAGTCCTACTTTCCTAGATACGTTTGGAACTGATATAAGTGCATTTGAATCCTTAAAATTAAAAAAACAAAACCCAAAACAAACAAATGAACAAACAAGAAAAGCAAAAAAGCCCAAAACAAACCAGGAATTTTATCTATAAAATTTTGTACAGTGAAATATTGAATATAGTCATCCATTCATTCAATTATCTTAAATAAATTATTTTTCTCAGTGAGGAAGGGGAGAAAATTGGCACAAATCAGTGCCAATATCCCCAAAAAAGCTTTCCTTGTATTCCATTCCATGGTGGAACAAAACATTGCTAGTTAAGGGAAGATCACTGCAGTGACTTTTTTCTTCAAAGTTTTGCTAGTAATAATATCTAGGAGAGGGAAATTATGCTATATGTAACTTCATATTCAAATTATCTGAACTTAAAATCCTACTCTTTGGAATAAAAAATTCTTGAGATTTAGATCTGCCGTTTTTTCCCCTTCAGCATGTCCAGCATATATGTTTCAGTTTTCCAAGCAGCAACAGAATCTGTGTTTTGCACAGGGATATAAACATGATTTTTAAAAGTTAAAACATGTACCTGGTGAGATGAAAAATATGTAGCAAGAAACAGTGCAATGTTTTAAAGGGTAGAAGGACCAGCTAAAGCCACAGAAGAGGCAAAAACCAAAAGCAAAAACAGCAGGTAAATGGAACAGAGCAAATCACAACATTGTCCCTCCCGAACTGAAAAGGCCAAAAACATGCAGCAAAGAACAAGACCTGAGATGAGCTGCTGCAAAACAAAAGTCACAGTTCTTGGAACAAGAAAAGAACTTTAAAGCAGTTATCTCACAAAGATTTTGGTTTTTTTCCATAACTCAATGTTTCTTCAAAGTGAAACTGATTTTTGGGTATTCAGCAGATTTTATGAGGCTTGCTTATATTTTTGAAATTTTTCTACCAACTTGTATGCATAGGGAATGAAGGGAAGGAGGAAGAAGAGGCAAGGAAATCAACTGAACATTTCCAGGCAATTAGGTACGCGTCAGATAAGTTGTTTTCTGCAGCTGCTGCCCAACTGAATTTTTTTTTGATTTGGGATTCAAATTGACTCATAAATATTGAAATTATAAGCTTAAGGAAATGGTAGTATTTGATGCATGGCCTATTTCTAAGAATTAGTCTAATGGAGAAATCATGGCTCAAGTGTTACCGTTTCAGTATGGCAGTACTGCTATTCTACTAACACTTCACTGATCCTTTTAATAAAAGGCCTATGTAGAGATTATGGTGCTACTGTGCACTATTGCCTTCATTTTACAGTTCCCAGAAGATCATTAGGTTGGATTTTCATTTATAAGTGTTTTCCTCACTGTTAACTGTTGCAGTCCTAAAGGACCCAACACCAGTTTGTTTCACAGAGGACTTATGCAGAATCTACAGTGCTTTTTTCAATCTCATTTCCAAGTGTTTTTGGATTTTTACCATCCTGACTATAAAACTAGCTGTGTAATTCATTCTTCCTCCACAGTTCACTTTTCTTTTTACTTCTACAGTTACTTGAACACGCCTTTTCTGTATAGCAGAATTAATATTCCTCTTTCTGAGAGCAGGCTTTCGCCAGGGTACAGTGACTGCAGCTTTAGAAGGAAACCAAACTGTTTCAGCAGCTGCAATTCACATTCAAAGCACCGCAAAGGCAAGTAGATTATACAGAGGTAAGCCACATAGCTCCTTCTAGACCCAGACTGTAAGTCCTGGTGCTTTAACTCCTCATGTGTATTATTGCAGTAATAACAATAATCAAAATTATTATTCTATCTCCTGACAACTTCTGAAAATTTAAAATTTGGTTTCATTTTGTTTTGGAACAGATCTCATACAATAATTTCAATAAAATCAAAACCAAAATTCAACAAAGCAAGCTGGATGCAGGGTTGAGTAGCCTTCTTTATGACAGTGCAACCTAAAGGTCAAATCTCTTCTCCGTCTCATCCCTGGGATTGCTTTCCATGGAACACAGAAAACAGAAAGGACTTGGATTTTGATCTATCACACAAATCCCAAGCCACTTGTCTTGCTATCACATCTCTGCATACATTTACTATTCCTTACCAAAAATTGCATTGCCCAGTAATATCACTGAAAATTCAGATAGAAACATTTTAACCTCTTTGATTGTCTGGGGGTTTTTTTAGTGTTTGTTTTGTTTTGTTTGGTTTTTTTTTTTTAATGTACAAGCATTCCACATACTTCTGCTGGGCCCCTTTGCCAATTAGATTTGCAGCTTCATGGCATTCATATGTAATTCCCTATTATTTGATATAAACAATTTACATGCTTTTAAGCTACCAAACTATCTCTTAGTTGATGTTCACCATTACCTGTTGTAAAGCCCTTCAGTAACATTTTCTTGAGCTTCCAGTATTCAAGAGCCATGATCTCCCCCATGCACTAAATTAAAGTGTGGGTCAGACTACAATACAGGGATACTGCTTTTCCATCCCCTGCATTTAAAAATCCTTGATTTCTTATTCCTGCCATTTCAGATACCTTCTGTCTCTTGAGGCTGAGAGTGCGGGGGTCTGTTAAGGTTTCTCTGAAGATCTTTCTAGCACTGCTGTGATTAGTTGTTTTGATATTGGGTTGCTTGCTTAGAGCATATTGAATTTTTTGCCCCCAGTATGCAAGACTAACTGTCAGTGTTTCCTTCCAATGGATAAAGTTTCTCAGCTATTACGATTTTAAAACTCCCACTATGCTTGAGCATCCTGTTCTCAGGTACATTCATTCTTCTCATTGACCTTTGCATATCTTCTGCTTTTTACTGTTACCTGTCTCAGTGAATCCTGCTTAAACAGATGTTTCACAAATTACAACATAGGTGAAGAGTAGAATGTGGTTAAGGACGCCACCAGTTCCCTAACAGATCATCTGTCTAAGATGACTTATTTTCTCCCTATGTTAAAAGTTTGACTGTTTCGACTCCTACTTCAAACATGTTTGCTCCTTACCATATGTTTTATTTTACCACTCTTGATAGTTGGTAACAACATTGCATTGCAGCAGATGCAAAGGGCTTGTTAAAATACATGCTCTACAATATTTCTGAAAAAACACCCTATAGTATATTATGACTGGTAGTAAACATGACTGTTACAAGAATTGTAACTCATGTAAAACTAATTCAGTACATTCTTTGCTACCCCAACAGTACTGAATAACAACATCTTGTTAATCAACTGTTCAGAAAATTACTTTAATGACTTATAAAACAGTCTCTGTGGTGGGAACAGTATCTCAGATGTCATATATGACCATATGTGACCACTGCACTAAGGTGTATCATCACATGTTGCCTTGTTTCCTGCAGTACTTTGTTGGAAGTTTGTTGGGAGTCTAATAATTATTTACTGGGAGACTTTAGACTATAGAAAGTCTGATTATAACACTGAGGGACAGGTAACTAGCCAAACACTGCTCCCCATGTTGAAATCACTTCCAGCAGTAGCCTGTTTTCAGGGATAATCTCTTATCTAAATCTAAATTAGGCGTGGCCCGGGTTGACTGAATACTCACGAGGCTCAGACCTGCTAGTATTAGGAGGTTGTGTCACATCAAAATCCAATAAGGAATGAATACAGTTTACATTGGTATCAGCTTAGTTAGAAGAATTAAAGTCTTCAGCAGTTAATTTCAGTTTCAACTGTGCTGGTTTTTTTCTCTAATAATTTCTGATACATTTCTAAAAACTGTGTTAGATAAGTATAGAGGAGAAAATTTGCAAAGACAAGCAAGAAAAAAAGGTCATGTCTAAGAGTGGTCTTCACACTGCAGGGTGGTATTTTTAGATTTTGGAAGTCTGAACATTTTAGAAATCAATGTGTAGTCAGTCAGGCATGAATAGAAGTTACAAACTAGAATGAACCATCTGGACATTGGAATTAGGCACAGGTATACAAACAATTAACTGAAGACAAAACTCCATAGTCAAAAATAGCCACATTACTGAATTTCTCAGCTCAGAACAAATTCTTAGTTACTGATTACAGCAAATGCATTCTGGCTGCTAAAAGATTTTCCAGAGATCTACAGGACAAGAAGGTACCTTAATCTAAAATAGTTTATATTTGCTATGAGTAAAGAATGGAGGAGAATTCTGAAGCAAGCTGAGTTCAGAAGGACCTCGCAGTAGCATTAAGGTTGCGCATCTTGAAATAAGAAGATTGAGAACACAGATTGAGACAGAATTGCTGCACAGGCAGTATACTTGTAATTAACAAAAAGGAAGTAGGAAGAAGAAGAAAAAAATATGACCAGTAAAAAAAACCAAGCAGGTTGCATTTAGGAACATGAGAAAGAATATACATTTAAAAATATGGCTTTTAAATTTCTGAGGCTGAGGGTCTAAACGTAAGACTAGATCAAACTAGTCTTACCACAGCTAAGAAAACATAATCTAGTTTCAGTAAAACTTCTTATTGTGTCTTGTCTTAAGATTCACAGTTTTTTACATATGATAAGCATTGACTTATCATTGTAAGTAATGAAGCTTAAATATTTTCTGATTGTTGTTTTAGTCTACCAACTGATATGCTCTTTTCACCAAATAATGGTTCTGATACTGAAAGAATACATTAAAAAAAAGATGAAAAAGTGATCTTGTCTAAAGTATTTTTGTGTGGTACAGCCTACACCTTAGAAAATAAAGACTGTAGAGCTGGAATCATGTTACCTTCTCCCCAGTGGACAACATGAAATACTTCACACAAGTGGATATACACTTCTCTGAAAGACAGAAAGAAGTGCTCTTAACTAAAAAGAACATTTCTCTCTACAAATTATTCAGACAGGATCTATGTAAGTTAGTTTATTCAGAGGTTAAAGACCAGATAGGCTGCACAAAATTTTTCTGTTGTTTTGACAGCCTTTTTGCTATATCCAAAAAAATCTTTAATCTGAATTTAATGCAGGTACTGTAATATAGAAAATTCTTAAGCAATTTCATGCAGTCTTCAGAGGAAGGAGGAAGCACTGGTGACTGTTACAGAAAAAAAAAGATAAGTATTTAATATGCACTCATCCTCAGGTAAAAGGGTAAAGTAATAAAATGGCTTCTGCTAAAGTCATCTGGCTGCCTGAGAAATGCCTAATGCTCAAGGAAAAGAAGCAGGTTCTGAGGTTTGAAGAACATGAAATAGTTAGGCAATTGTTTTGAAACGTAAGCTGAAAAGGATTAGGGCTTTACAAAAGGCTGTTATATATATAAATATATAAATAATTTAATGTGAATCTGGGTGCTTTCATTCTTGCACATCTGCATCATAAACTTTTGAAAATGGTTCATAACAGCAATAATACTAGAGAGATTTACTGTTACTGCAGTTCCTCTCTGCTTTAGAAGAATGTTCCCTACTCTAAATCTGGCCTCGGGCCAATAAATAATAAACTAATAATTACCGAAAAATTCATGGGGAAGTGTTGCTTCATTATTAAAGCAAGATATGGTTAACAAAGAAAAAAAAAAAAAAAGAGAGGTGAAATTTTCAGAAATTACTTCACATAAAAAATAAACAAAATTTGATTTATTTCCAGTGCAAATTTTGTGCTTGCCACTCAATTCATGCACTACAAAGGTGAAATAATCTAAAACATAATGGACAATATTGTTAAAGCGAAGTTTGAAGCCTGGGGAAAAGAAATATCAGTTGAAAAAAGTAAGAAATAAACCAGAGATTACAGTGTGGATGAAATAGAGAGCAGGCAGCTTGTAAATGGGGCTCCACAGTTGCTAGGTTTTAGCAAAGTACCGCCTTAAAGAGTCACTTTCCCATTTGTCCCTTCATCTGCTCTTTTGTTCACTTTGCCACAAATTCTCACTGTGCATTTCACAAAGAGGTGATTTATGAGACTCAGCTACCCCTCAATAAGTAAGCACAGTCATCTGAGGCCCCTCAGTGCGCTCTGGTAGGCACCTGGAAATGTGCGGGTGTCCATTACTCATCCGCCTGCCCACCTTGCAGATTTCTTGGCTGTTCTGATAATCTTAAATGACACCAAATGTCCCTGCTTAGGCCTCTGAACCCTGCAAAGGGTTTCTCAGTTCCTCAGTGAGTCAAGAGGCCTCCAGAGCAAATCAGACAGCCAGACTGAACTGTACTGACACCAGATGATGAAAAACAAGATGCTTTGAGATGACTATTGCAGGAGCACTCCTAAAATGGCTGTTTGACCATTCCAAGCACAATGAAAGTGTGTACGTGTTTCTAAATTTATTATAACCACTTCTAATCAAATATTCTTAGTCACATAAAACATACGAAGTCCTGCTACATCTGTCAAAATACAAGCTAAGACCCGAGTGTATGAGCTCTTTGATACAAAGAGAAGCCTTCTGTAGATAATAGTCTCAAGTGCAACTTTGCAAATTAGGTAAACCATTGAAGTTTAAGATATAAATTATACACTGACTCTGAGTAAATGGAAACCAGGTAAAAATAAGAAAGCTGGCTGTCCAAAAAGTAACATGGGAACATTTTGTTTGAAAGACTGCAAATTAAAAAAAGAGAGATGAAATATAAGATATTCCACAGTGTTAAATGATGGCCCAGCTCCCTGCTGTTTTGAATGCTGCATGAATCTTACTGTTTACTTGGTGTAAACAGTGTGCTCAGAGCTACTACTTTTTTAGGGATCACAGATTTATTTCAAACTAAAAGTAACGTGAAGCAAAATACTAATGATTTATAATTTTATTATAACATTAGAATTGTTCAGTAACAAAATAAACAGTTCTGTGACTTCCTTCTCATTAAGTTCATAGCTTAAAACACAAAGCATATAGTAGTGCCAGTGTAATAAACTAGACATCATTGAGGATAACTACATTAAATGATTCGCAGTAGAATTATAAACACCTACTTACGTCATACTCTGACACCTTCTTCATGTCCATATGTATTTATAAACCTAATGTAAGGAAGGAAAAATAAAGTTACTACAAACTTTCCAGTATAAGTGCAAAAATAGCATTGGTTTCCTGCTCATACTGAATCTGATAAAAGTGCTCCCGAAAATATGGTAGCTAAGGAATACTACCCCTGCATGAAAATTGTCCAGAAATAGTTTATTAGACAAATCACCATATTCGTCTGAGCTGTTTGCCCAAGAATACCCACCCATGTAAGAAATTGTTCTAAAGCATTCTTTAGTTTGTGAGTGAGCTCTCTCTATATAGCACTGCTTTTCACAATTAAACTATTGCTGTAAAATGCAGGAAATTGCATTCATGGTTAATTGCATAATTCATGAACTCAGGCAAAGTGTGAGCTTGGTAAATATGTAAAACTTTTCAATCAACTCAAGTAGAATGAAAGAGGAAAACACATTATTGCTTAAGCTTTATATAGCAAATAAATGTTGAGTTCAGGAATGCATTTCATTTTACATACTCTAATACTACAGAGGAAAAAGTCATGGGCAGTATAAAAAAAAAATTACAATTACCTTGACATTTTTTTGTTTTTTCTTATAGTTGAGATAGAAAGACTCAAAAATTTCAACTATTCGATCTAGTGTTGATTTTCTTGACTTACAAAGCAAGATTGTTGATAGCACTGTGCACTTATTTACATTTTTATTACATTTGATAGGAGCAAAGGGTGAAATAGGAAGAGATAACTATCTTTGAGGTACAAATATCTTTGAAAGTCTAGAATTCAATATTAAATGGAATATACGAGTCTGAGCCTCTAAATTGTTTTTTATAACAACTCTGGGTTTTTTTCCATTTAAAGACAGCTTTAATATAAAGACAGAAAAAAAAATTTCTTTATTCAAAAGAGAATTAATGAACAGTTGAAATTAATTTTTTATCTTTTGAATCAAGACCTATTTTAGCAATTTCTTCATGATCTTTCAAATCTTGGTCAGTACAGCACTATAGTATAGGCTCATGACCATTAATATAAGGCTTACTGGTACTATTTGACTATGCTTTTTATTTTTGTTTTTATTATGTGTGGTGTTCTCTTTTCTATCTTTCTAGAAGGAAACTGAATTACACTGCTTTTCTTTTGAGAAGGGTTTTGAATCCAAGCAAAAGGAAAATTTTCAGGTTAAGAAAATGCTCTACCTTTATTCACATTTTTTCACATTTTTGCTGTCCTTCCTCACTCACATTTGAATTTATTAGGAATGTGTTAGTAGCCAGTCTTGTTTTTTTTGATATATACTTTAACCTATTCATATAAAATACAGATAGATATCAAGACCTTAAGAGTATTGTACTAACCTCTTTCAAGCAGAAAGATTCTCGCTTCAGATGAAGACGGAAACACTCTAGCAACAACCTGGGAACCAAAGAAGCTGCCCCTTGGGTTTTTTATCTATATCAATACTTTCTTCCTAGAAAAGTTGCTGAAGCTTATTGCCTTAAAATATCAAACTACAGACTGAGGTGATTAAATATGAAGTCAGGAGCTTATTTTAAGAATGGATCCCATAATATCTGCAGACAAATAATGATCTAGGAAAGAAAGGACATTAAAGGTAGATGTTTAGTAGAGTAGTGATATGGAGTTTCTAGTAGACTGCAATTTTCTCTTAGATGTGTTGAGCAACTGTGTTATTTGGAACATTGTTTTATAAACATTATCACTAATGAGCAAAGCTGTGTTTTGCAGCAGACTGTTCTCTGTCAATGCATTACACATAAAAGCATTCTACATGGAGTCTCCGGTAAGTACAGATTTTACAGATAGGAAGAATTTGCCTTCTCTTGATCAGCAAGACTAGGGAATTTACACAGAAAACCACTGACAGCTTGTAGTGGGTTTGCTAGTTTTCCCCCCCGGAGCTGAAGATGGTTAGTTCCAGGGTGGAACTTCCTGATGCAGACTAAAGAGGAGAACCAATCGGAAGTGTTATTAAAGCCTCTGCGAATGGCATATTTAAGGAAGGCAGAAGAGAAGGTTTGTTGCGCAGAAGAAATTCCAGCAAGAGAGGAGCTACCCGGGGGCTTTTCAGGTGGCCTTGCCGCCTCCCCGGCCATGGCGGGAGAGGGGTGGTGGCAGGCTGGCTGAGCCTCCGACTGAGTCGGGACAGGCTGAAAGGGCCCTGCTGCGGTGCAGCTGCACCCAGGATGGAACAAATGGATGCATGAAATGAAGGAGGATTACTATCTTGCCGTGAGAGGCCTAAGAGGCAGTGAAGTCCTTTGAAAAATTTGTAACTTGGCGAGAGAGAGAAGCCACGCTGGAAGAGGTTATTCTGGGTTGGACTTTGATGAAGACCATCGGGGTATAGAGACTGAGCCGAACACCAGAACCTGTGGCCCAGGGAAGGCATGGACCAGACTTGGAGGGGTCCCCTGAGAACTTATTTCCCTGTGAGGGACCCCACAGAACGAATCAGAGCTTTGGCTTCCCTGTAATCTGTGATGAAGATCATGGTGAGGCAGGTTGTCCCCCTGCAGCCCATGAAGGATCACTGGGGTGCAGAGACCCCACACACCCCGATGAAGAGAGACCCTCAAATGCAACAGATTTGGAAGAGCTATCGCCCTGAGAGTAAAGAAGGGAATTCTCCTCCTGCACTGATGCAGGGGTCCAAGAGGTGGTTAAAAAGTGTATTTAAGACTGTTTATTTTATCAACATTCTTTGCAGCTTCTTTTTTACCTACTAGAACAAGTAAATCTTTGGAAATACATGGGATCATCAGAACTTCATTGCAGGGAAATCTGTTTAAAATTATCTTATCTGTAATTCTTTAGTTTCTATCCTGTTAGCATGATGCCTTAAGATCCATCTGTTTTTTTGATTTTTCTAATTTTTATAAGATTAATAAGTAGCTGTATAGCAGAAGTAGATTTAGAAGCAGCAGCCCTTATTCCCTTACCCTTAGCACAGAAGCAACATAAATTTTCAACCTTATTACCCCATTCCATGCTCCCCATATCAAGTCTACCCCCTGAATTCCAGTAGAAATGCTTAGTCTCTCTTTAAGATAGGCCTGTTCTGTTTGGAGAATGCTTGTACCTTGGCCTAAACCGCAAAAGTGCAGTCAAGAACTGGGTGAATATATGTCCCCTGTACCCCAAAGAAGATGAAGATTGATGAAGAGGTGGTCTTAGAGACCCCAACCCCACTTCCCAAGGGGCATGACTGAGGGTGGATCAGGGCAAAAGCCACAGGGTGGGAAAACTTCGGATTGGACAAGCAGTATTATAAATTGCAGCATCTGAGACACAGAGTGCGTGCATCTTGTAATCTTGTGCCTAGGCACAAATTAAAACTCACCTTCAAAACTAATTTGCCTCAGAGTTTTTTCTCCCTGAATTTTCTTTTAGGCATCAGCAATAAATTTTAATATTATCCCCACATCAAGTCTGTCTTGCCTGTGTGAACCTCTCCCAACTTTTAGCAATTTTGGGGCGGGTTTGCAATCTGGCCAGAGTAAACCCACAACACAGCTACGAATTAATATGCCATAGTTAATAGTCCCTTGCAGTAATTTTGCACATAATCTGTACACATATATTTATTTGCCCTGTGCTTTATATTTAAAATGCAATTCAAGCTCTGCAGAAGAACACAGGAGATTCTAGTAAGCCACTGCTGAGCCACACAGCAAAAGTGAATTACAAGTCATATTATCTGTGCAGAGCTGCCACATAAAGAACAGGGTAGTTTTTATTACTGCTAATAGTTCCAAGAATGTGTTATATTGATAGTGCAATACTCTGTAGTAGATGTGAAATCTTCAGTATCAACAGATTAGTCAAAGACTTTCTTATCTGACCGTTTCCTAGTCTAACAGTATAAAACTTTGACTGATATCAGTATAGCATAGCACACAGGAGAATAGTTGATTTTACAAGATGTCTATATCAACTTTCAACCTTTTAATTTCTAACCCTTAGCAGATCTCTCTCAGAAGCTGAAATTGGAGCACTTGATAAATATAACAGCAGAATATCTAGCACAATAAAAAAATAAATGCAAAATACTAAAAATTAAAACAAGAACAACTTTTGCTATACTAATTGCTCTTAAGTAATAATGAAATCCAGGCCTTTCAACAACATACTAACTCTACTCATTCCTAGACTAAACCAAGTTCTGCCATGGTTTACTAAAATGTAGAACCAAAGAGCTTGCCAAGAAATATACACAATGGTATCACTGAAAGAACTGCTTGCCACAAAAACTGATGATGCCATCCTAGTGCACATCACAGTACTCTCCTGTTTCTACCAAAAATCAAGTAATTTTTCTGCTTTGTTTATATCATTGTATCAATGCAGAGTAAATACACAGAATAGATTGAAATGTCTGAAAGAGATTATCCCAGATGTGGAGGTTTCTTACACTAAAATCTGCTGGAATAGGGTAAAAAGAGTAATAGAGTTGTAAGGGGAAGACCAAAAAAAAAGTTCAGCAGGGACAAACTGTCTACACACCTTAGGGGCAGGAATGCTGAGGGAGCTTGGTGTATCATTCTAGGGGAGACACTAAACAAAGGATGGAGTGGTGTGGAGGTGCTGCAGTCATGCCCTTTTGAAATCAGTTCAAATGTGAAACAAAGGGTGGAGCAAGACAGCAGTGTTGCGGTTATGCTATATCAAAACCAATATAGCTGACAGGAACCAAGCCAAAGGAATGATCCAGATGGTAATTGAAACCTGAACTTTGCTTCATTAACTCAAAAAGACACATTACTTTTCGCAGCTCTACATATGTTAATGACTAAAGGTACTCAAACTCCACCTTAACAGTAAAGATTTTCCAGTATAAAATTGTCAGTGTAGTCCCAGTAGAGAATTATCCTCTAAATAATGCAACACACCACTGTTGAGCTGGTTGCTGAAGTACCTCTGAAACCGTGAAGCAAGCTCCTGGGAAAAACATGTAAGTGAGACATTATCAAAAGCAAAGCATTTGGACACAGCAGGATCACAAAAGTAAAATACATTTTTCCCAGAGCAAACATCCATACTGGAAGTTGTTGCTCTAAGTTATAATTACAGGAACTAGGAAAATCAGAATTCAAGCTAAATTAATTATTGACATTATTTCTGTGGAAATAGGACAATACTAACTGTTTATTTCCAGCTGATGTTTAATTTCAGGCAACTTCACTAATATGGAATGATCATGCATATTTTCCTTTGCAAGGTGAAAATTAAGACCCTTGCCATCTTTGCATTTTATTCTCCCATCTGTAATTCTGTGTTTCCCAAATACATATTGTATATTCCTAATCATTAAAAAATTTACTTATTACTGTACCAGTGGACATGAGTATGCTTAAACCCATGTAAATGACACTGTTGTTTCCATGGTAACCACTATATTTTGGATGGAAAACAGCAAAGGAAAACTGGAAAAGAGTAAAGTAAAAAATAGAGTACATCAACTTTCTACCGTTATGGTATATTTCTGCAAAATATTCGTTGTGTCCCTGGTTCAGCACAAAGCTACTTTCCTCATCTGTTTAATAATTCTGTGAAAAAACTTATTCTAGAGCAGAAAGCTGCAGCAATATGGTCCTGTCTGCTTTCTAAAGCAGTGGCATGACCGAAGTTAGTGCCTAGTGCTAGTTAATGTCTTCATGGCTCCATTTCCATATCTGTATTTTGCAATAAAAATGAATTCACTACTCTTTTGCAAATGGCTTCATAGTAGTCTAGTTTGCCTGCTATCTTGGATTAAAGACAAATATGGGGGTGGGAACTCCTAATCAAATAAGCCCCCCTCCCCTTTTTATGCCTCACCAGTATAGAACTTTGACATTTTACCTGTTGATTTCAGAATCTTGTGATGAGGGCAAGATAATTTAAAGGTAATTAAGACAATGTAAGGAAAAATGAAAAAAAAAAAAATCCCAGAGAAAGAAATGAGAAAAGGGAAAGGGAAATTGCTTTATTTCACAGAGAATTACTTCAAGAAAAACTTTTAGAATCTTATATTTGGAAGAGGTTCATCCATTCCTAATTTTTAATCTGGAGAACTTTTACATAAATTAGCGAAGACAATGTTCTATACAGCTCCTCCATAATGTCTGTATTGCTACCTCCTTTTCTAGACATCATTTTACATGTATAAAATTCAATCAGTCACATCAACTTTCTTTAGTTAAAGTAAACACTGGAAGTGTTTCCAGTACAACTATCAGGGTAAAAACAATTGGATTTATTCTATGTTTCAAGAATCTAGGACAAAACAGCACAGTGGATTTGCATATTCTTTATTGCCTTTTAGTGATATCCATTCAAAAGGAAAAGGAAACTCCGTTTACTGAGTTGAAAATGAATGTAAATTACAATGCAAATTTAAGGGAAAGGATAAAAATTAGAAATTATTAGAATTGATACATAATTTTATTTACCCTCCTGAATCTTCTTTCTAGACTTCCATGGAGATGTGATTGACACAAATAATGCTACCACAGTGACATTCTGTTTAGCATTATTTTATGGTTTCTCTCATCTACAAAATGAAGTTAGCTGAAAACTGTAATTCTATAAATCACACAAAAAGCACAACAGTGTGTGCATATAGTAATGTTTATAGTGTGCAAATAGTAATGTTTAAGAACATATATTCTTAGTCTGCTTGTCCTGTGTGGTGAACACAGGAGATCCTGGTCTGACCGTACACCATTGAACTTCCTTATCTAGTAGGCCATTTTCATTAAATACCTTCAATAAAGAATGATTACAAAAGGATGACTAATTTAAGAATATTCTGCTTTCTTCTGTGTGATAAAATACATATGCATGGATATCTATATGGTTTCGTATATGCTGTTCAGAGACTGTTAACATCATACACAATATATACAATGACAGCAACATCCTGACAGATATTTTTTTTAATGGCAACTCTTTCAAGAATGATCAGAAATAGCTTAACAAATCACCTCTCTGCAGTTTTTACAGCACATTAACCACATTTTGAAGTAGATACCTGAAGTCCAGAATGCCAAATGATTGCTAGAGGGCTTCACTGAAATAAAATGGTGTTAAATGGAAGCATCAGAGCTTGCAAAAAACGAGCAAAGAATGTCAGTCCGCTATCAAGTGATAATGAGCACAGAACTACTAAGATATTTTTATTTCATCTGTCTAGGAACAGATGAAGTAATAAAATACTGTGCATTCAAGATAATTTTCTAAAACAGAAGAAAGAATCTTTTAGGAAATGGATATGAAGTGATATATAAGATGTCAAGAGATACTTCTCTTTTCCATATCCAGTGAGTTTTATAAAAAGGTTCTGTAAAATTCTGACACAGGTATATTTCTTTGGCCATAAGATTATCATGACATGTCAATATCACTAAAATCAAGATTTGGCCTCTTTCACGAGTATTTTTGAAAAGTCTATTCACTGCTGCATCTAAACATCAGAGTACCAGAATATCAGTATAGAGAGGCACAATACTAAATCTTAAATAGGTTTCCTATCAAAGTTCAATTGTTTTATTAGTGTGTTTATTTGTTAATATTCTCTTTTTACAGAACCATCCATCAAATAAAGTTGATTTTCTGAAAAATACAGATTTATAAAATTTAGCTTGCCATACAGAAAGAGAAAATATGAATTATTTTCTAAGGTTCTTTCTAAGTATATAATTAAGCTGGTTGTTAATGTGATGGTTTAATATATTTAACATCAGTAACGGAAACCTACTTCGTACAGTAAAATTGGAAATGAAAGACTGACAATGAAATGTTACTGCTACTTTCAGTGCTTCAATAGTTGGGTAATTCATCCAGACTCTTCAAAAAAAATAGTCAGATTACATTAATTATTAGCCTCACCTTTATTCCATTGTATAACCTGACTTTCATGTACTTCTATTTGATCCCATAGGTCATTATGGCTACTGCAAAACTAGAGAGGAACACATTTTGTCAATTTGTGCTCTAGAAGATTTTAAGAGTCAAAGAGAGATCTCATGCTTCAGCAAAATAAACTTCACTGAATAAACATCAAACATAAGAATACAACACAAAAAGTCTGTTCCACATCATATACATAATATACAGAAGTTTATACATCAACTTTTCCTGTGTTCTCTGGTTTAAATTAAAAGTCCTTAAATATAAAGTACACCAGGTTGTGGAAAAAACCCACATTCAGAATGTTGAATGCAACTTAGTTCCAGCTGCTAAAATGATGAAACTGATGAAAATATTGTAATTATTTTGTAAGGGCCATATGACTGCAAAGTGAAGTCATTAGATGAGGGTTTCTTAAAGACGGCTCCCATCTTTTCTGATATTTCTGTTAGGCTTGACTTCTAAATGTGCATACACTGTATAGTTTACTCACCATTACTAGTAACTTAAACTTCCTTGTTTGCTTCTTCTCTGCGTTATGCATCAGCATACCAATCCCAGTTTAATTGCCCTTTCCTGTAGTGGCATAAATATGCGTTTAACAAATGACTCCTTCTCTGGTCCCCCCACCCCACATTCCCCTTCTCTCCTGACCTGATAATCTGGATAATAGCACAAAGTAATAAATCAGATACATTACTGGAGTGCCTCTCAGAGTCTTGACAGCATTATTCTGAAAACCTAGTGTTATTTACAGGAACACAGTAGGGATATGGTCCAGTTTGCAAGGAATCAGTGAAAATCTTTTTACTCTAATTTTTCAGCTATAATAGTGGCTGAAAGAATTTACTTCGCTTCTAAAAGATTTCCCAAGTGATAGTAAATTCTGAATCAAATTAAAATAATTGTGTAATTGCTTTCTAACACCATAGCTTTTGTCCTTGATAGATTTTGGTCACTGGGCTTTTGTCTTTTGTCTGAGCTTTCTAAAATTTGAAGTATGAACATTGACTGCTTGGTATTTTTTTCTAATTAGAAAAAAATATATACACACTTTGTTCAAAAATGCATGCACAGCTTCATTACAATGTCAAATACTTTAGAAAGAAGTAATAAGTACAACTCTAGTGTTATTTTCTGCTAACATAGAATTTATGTGCAATTGGAAATTAAGATGTACTGGTATTTAAGACAATTATAACCAAATTTAGCTGATTGTGTAATCAGCTTCTGAGTTTTCACCTCTATTGTTACTTGAATAAGTTGTTTTAACACTACACAGAATTTAGAACTTCCTGCACTCATCACTATTACTGTCTACATAGAGTACATTGCTGAGCTATTCATCTGAAAAAGGACAGGTAAATAAGTTCATTTTTTCCTACTGTATTTTAACTATAATTATATGATCCACTAGCTTTTACCACTTGTCTGTTTTGTGCAATGGCCTGGCACTAATACTGAAGTAAAGGGTCATCGTTTATTTTCTATGCTAGGAACTGCATTTTCATTGTTAATGTAGTAAACTACACAGGCGTCAGAATTCAATGCTATCGTGATATTTCAGTCAGTATAATGATGAGTTCTTTAAGAAGATGAATGGTTGGTAGTTTTTTAACATACCCATGTGCAAAATGAGTAAGTGGAAAAATGTGCAAGGTAATGATTAAAATAATAGAAATGTAGACAGAAACAAATGTTGATGTAGATGTAAAATTGTACATTTATATCTGATCAGAGAGGAAAGGTTGAAGCATACCGCTAGTTAATGGCAGTTAGCACGCAATTTGCTAATGGCTTTAGAGGGACATTTATGCCAAATATTAGTTAATCTGTACCATAACTATAATAGTAAAATGTGTTTAACTTTAAAGTGAGATATTATGAACCTTTACTCTTTTATGTTATTATGCCAATTTATTTCATGACAGTAAGTCTGGACTGTCATTACCCCCAAGATGTACCTGGACTAAGTGGTAGAATGCAGCTTGCTAAACATCTGAGACCTGGTTCTATAGATTCATTAATAGCAGTGGAAGAAGTCTTAGGACCCAGAAGTCCACTGGAAAGGTAGAGAAACCTGGGAATAGAAGATTTCTAGAAAGTATCAATATTCAGTGTTTGTAACCTAACAGCCAAGGTGAATAATAAGTAATCATGCATCTTTGATCACCTCACTCCAATTGACCTCCCAGGGACCATCAGGAAAATCAGTGCAGAGTTTGAGCAATAAGAGGAATCTGGTAAAAGAAGTGCAGAAAACTTCCATTCTCACAGAACAACAAATATTTAAAAACAAAATCAACAACTCTTCTAGAACTCTTATTTCATCAAAACATTTCTTCCTTTTCTGTTTTTCTTTGTTTACTGGTTGCTTTACTGTTACTGTTAAAGGTTGAAAACACAAGTCTTTGTTCCAGAGAGATGAGATGTGATGAAATACTCAACAAAAATTCCAGGATAATATAGGCTATAACAGATCCTTGAAACACTTTTCAGAGACGATTTGTATCACAGATATAGTACTTTCATAAAATTCTTGTACGTATTTATATCTGAAAAACGATACAGAAATGAAATGTTAAGACAGACATATAATTACTGCCTTTATAATAGAAAATTGGTGTCTAGTATCCAGAATATCTACGGTAATGATTTCTCACTAAGAATCTCCCTATGTCTAGATTAAAATAGTCCATCATGATTACAGATTATTTCCAGAACACTCATGGCTTGAAACTGCTGTTCTCTGGTTATGTGATTTACCAAGTTTTCCACTGCAATTGAGAGATTAAGCCTTCTGAGAATCCTGCTTCACTTATTTTAGCAAGTAATTTATGCTCATTAACAGGGAGTCACTATAACATAGGCCTTTGTAATAGAATATGAGTTTGTCATTAATTAAATGCTATGCTGAGTTTCATTTTGTGAACACAGTTGAGTGGTCAACGAATATTTTCAGCCTAGCTAATCAATTTAAAATTGTTCTGCCCACAACACTCTTTGTTTACTGGATAGTAAATGTGGTTAGGATGTACTTTTTCTATTGATAAGTTTAATCTTATATTGCATGATTGTAGGTGTTTCCCAAGAAGCCATGGCAGATATGAAAAAGAATCCTCTGCCCATTAATACTTATGTAACCACTGTCCCTCATATCAATGAGAATGTGAAAGAGAAGCCAACTGCACATTTGCTGTCTGCAACTAGCATAACATGACTGGCTAGCCAAACTTAGTATTTTTTTTTTCTATGGATAACAAAAAAACCTGCTTCTAGTATTAATATTACTCATACTAAAACCTAGGACTATTTGTCCAATTTTTCAAACAAATGGTTCTGTCTACACCTCCAACTCCTGAATACAATTCCATAAATAAGAACATGGCAAGAATTTTCTTCATACCTCTAGGAAAAAAAAACACAACTTTTCATTTGCAAGTTCTCTTCATTCAATTAAAAAATAGCAGTGTAGTAGTCACTTAACGTTTTACACAAAAAACCAAATATCCTTTTAACATATTCTGCATATCTTAGCTTTAAAAGTATGGATAAGCATGTGGATAATGATTAACAGCATTTAAATGCTTACCTGAGCTGAAAATAAAAGAGAAATGCCTTTGTAAAGCTGTTCCTGTGATCTTTCATATCCTATGTATTAAAGCAGTATCCAAAACTATCTGAAAGGAACAGAGAGAGAAATAAGAAAACAAATTGCTTATAAACAAAATACAACTAGGCAAGATGATGATGACTCACATATTATAACATAAACTAACAGCAAAATACTCTTTCTTTTTACCTTTCTGGGAGAGAACACATTTTTTTCTTTCTTGACAGAATAAATAAAACTAATCTTCAATGTCCAACTGAGAAATGCCCCCTTCTAATTAATCACACACAAGAGCCAGACTGAAGATCAGTTGTGAAGATGCAGTGGTCAAGTGAGATTATCAGGGAAAAGTTTTTTCTCTATTATATGTCATGTTGCTTTTGTCTACGTGAATTCAAAAAGTTTTATTTCCTTGGAAAGAATTGTTCTAGGTGGCTTAATATAAAGATTTTATGTTGCAAGACAATACATTAATGGGAATATTTGCAATCATATTTTTAATGTCCTTTAATTAGCATTAATGGGAAATTGTAATTTGATAAATATTTCAGATTTTCTGTCCAAATTATGACAACTACAGCTGGATTTGTTAGGACAAAAGACATATTTCTGAAACAGCCACTGCAGTTATCTTTCCATATGCAGAACTGACACAAAGAGACAGAGGATTCATCATCCTAAAGCATACTTTTGATGGCCAGCTTTCTGCAACAAGGTCTCTAGAGCCAAGCAGAAGAGAATGACTGTTTCACCACATCAACTGAGTAAGCAGCATTGCTATGACATGGAAATGAGAAATTAGCCTGATCTCTGTAATGATTAATGTCAGTATAGGGACTCCTAACCTAGTTTTCATTATACCCCTATGTTTTTTATTTAGTGTACATCTGGGCTAGAGGGTGGGGAAGTGATCCAAAGAAAACAGGAAACAAGTGGTGATTCTCCTTCTCTTTCTTCTCTTTGAGTTTTGTTTGTGTTTTCTGTGATAGAGAGAGAGAGAAGAGATAATGAAGGATTTTTATTTCCTTTCCCTGATGCAGCATGAGACAGCTTCTAGATCTAGTTTTCCCAGACAGCAGTTTCTAGCATTGGAAAGTTCTTAACTGCAGAAATGTTAGCCAGAAGGTAAGGAGATTGGGGCATATAATTTTCTGCTTATTCAAGGCTGACAGACAGTCCTTTGAAAATATTATCTGTTATCATCAACTTTAGAGCATATTATCATGAGTTTCAGAGCAAGCATGAAGTATATGTATTTACCCCTCAGCATCTACACTGCTGAGTTCACTTCAGTGCAGCAGACAATCCAGTTTTCAGGACATTTGAAGAAATATTCCTAAATGCCTGGAGTGTTAAAAATCAAAAAATTAGTGCAGAAAATATCCATTCTGGCATGTTAGTCACTTTTGATCACTACCCACAGGCAAATGCTAATGAACAAAACCGTCAGATCTACTGCCGTCTGCTCATATACTCTAAAGGACAGTCCTCTTTATGATACACAGGAGACACCTGCATTTGCAAATGCTGAAATTGGACAATTCAACTTTGTTGCTGAGATGGAACCTACCTATATTTTTATGTGCTTGGGAGAGAATGAGTCCTACCTTTTCCACACAGCAATGATAGCAAGGAAGGAAGCTACAATATATTACTATCCGTTCATCCTTAGATTAACTAACGCAACAAAGACTCTGGGTTGTACATTCTTTCTCATCCCACCCACTGTAGTCTAATGACATTTATAGTCTCTGCCAAAGTCTTTGTACAGACATCAAGGATCAGTGACAGTCTTTGTCTTGGCATCAAAAGGAAATATAAACTCTCTGAGGAAGGGAATACTCATATTTAATTTGATGAAAATCACAAATTTTTGTTGCTCTAAGAGAAACTGTAACTGGTAACAGGCAGCATCAAAAACCAAGGATGTGACTCTAGGTTCAGAGAGATAAAAATTATTAGTGACTAAAAATACACTAACATAAAATTGGTCTGAGTATATACATTGTGTTACAAAGGAATCTGCAGCTATTTTCCTACCATTTGTGTTCTTGCACTGCTCTTGTTCTTTGCTCTGTGGCAACCAGTTTTTGCTGCAACCACTAAATTCTTACTGGAGATGAACAGTCATTATAGTCATAACAATTCATGCCAGTTAATGATTTCCTTTTCCTACCTCTTAAATTTTAAAGAAACTCTTTTAGAGGAAGAAGCATGCTCAAATGCATCTTATACCTTTCCCTCCCCTTTGCACTAACCTACAGAAATGGATACTCTCATATGTGGTACAACTCCTCTCTGAGGGCTTGCAGGACATATCCAGCTGCCAGACTTTGAAGATGACAGGAAATCAGCATCAAGCCCTGTTGAACAGATTAAAACATTTAATTCCTGGCCCCAGAGCCCAGTTTTGTCTATGTGGTGCTTCTACATCCAAATACAATCATTATGCTGGCTCATCATGAAAGAGTTCCTAAATGCAATAAAAACTGTAAGAGGTCTAAATTTGCTTTACAATCTAAAATATAAATTCAGATTTACATTTCAAAGCTCAGGGTTCAAATTAGTTGGAGAAAAAGAAAGTATTATTCCCCATTCCCAAACAGTTTCAGAACAATATTAGTTTTTAAATAAATTTAATCTTGTATCCAGAAAAAAAGCCTTGAAAGTCTTTATATATATTTAAAATTCCAGGTAAATGGTTGTTCTCTAAAATGAATTTTCTAAAAGGTGGAGGGGGTAGGAACAGAAAACTTGCAACATACTCTGGGGCATTCCCAGTTTGAAACATGCATGCAGGAGAGATTTTGGCTAAATTAATGCTCTGTATACTCTTTACTAATGCTAAAAAAGAATTGGAGAATGTCCTAGGACCTGAAACACCATGGTAAAAAGTAGATAAATGATAAATTGAAGCACTGCTGATTGTGAAACAGATTAACTCTGCTGAGATATGATATAATGTTTAATTAATCACAGAAAAGGCTTCTAGGAGACCAACAGTGGCAGACCATACCTTGCATATTGTACCACTTACTATAAGGGAGTACCTCAAAACTTTTTTGCTGTGCAAAAAAAAATTAATTAGATTAACATAAGTTGGTGAAAGATGTAGCAAAGTGCAACGACACATAGTTAATGGGAGTTGGACTTCGGTGATCCTTGTAGGTTTCTTCAAACTCAAGATAGTCTATGATTCCTTTGGGCATAATACAGTTCTCCCTGCATACAAGGGTCATAAGGAACTGAAGTTTATAACCAGACATTAATGTTTCTAAAAGTATAAAAGCATAGAGCACCTTCTCACAGAGCTTTCTGAAACTAAGTTCTGAATTAATAACTTTTGGGTTTCTAAATAAATTATAAGTGTATATGAAAAATGAGATGTGTAAAGTGACGTCCTTCTTTCAGCTGGGATAGAGTTCATCTTCTTCCTGATAGCTCGTACAGTGCTCTGTTTTGGATTTAGGATGAGAATAATATTGGGTAAAATACTGATGGTTCAGTTGTTGTTAAGCAGTGTTTATACTAAGACAAGGACTCTTCAGCTGATGCCCCATCTGCAAGGAGGTTAGGGAACACAAGAAGTTGTGAGGGAACACAGCCAGGACAGCTGACCCCAATTGACCAAAGAGTTATTCCATATCGTGTGACAGCATGCTCATATTTAAACTAGGGTGAAAGCTGGCCCAGATGGAGCTGGCTAGGGGGAAAGAACAAATGGTTGTGTGGTGTTTAGCTGCTGCCCAGTTAAACCACAAGTGAGCTGCACTGCTCAGTGAGTAACAGCCTTCAGTATTATGACTAATTAATATCTGTTTTTATTACTCCCCTCTGCTAGATGAAGTGTCAGATGTTTTCATACATGCTACTTGTAAACATGTCAGATAAAACCAATTTTCAAAATGTAAAAACATGATATCAAAGAACTCATGGTGACAGCTGTATGCTGAGCTAAAGCTGTTTCTTCTCTTCAGCATTCTCTGTCCTCAAATTACTGATGGCTCAGTGCTCAACAGGATGATAGCTTGGGATTCACACCCCAAGAGGCCCAGTCCTCAATGTGCCACTCTGCAATACATTCTCATCCCAAACACAGGATTATGGAAGATATTTCAAGGAGTAGATGCCCAACAAATTCTAGCCTAAAGCCACTTGCTTAAATTACAAATTTTCTCCTTCAAAAACATATTTAAACCATATTTTAATGGGCAAAGCTGACATTTCAAAGCACCACTGAAAATAAAGCCATACCTATCTAGTACCCTAAACATGGCAATCAAGACCTAACCTTTTAATCAGTACTAATTACTGTGCAAAATCTACTTTCAGGATTACCAAAATGGAGATGAACTAAACAAGAATGAAACAGAAGAGGAAGTCTGACACAAGACAAGCCTGTAGGAGACAAAGTAATTCTTCTCTCTGTTTGCATATACCCTAATTCTGAACTTTCTAGTATCTCCAGGTCTATTATTCAAGAACATTCATGTGTGTTCTCAACTGTTCCTTTATCAGTGTTTAACTCTTAGTTTCTACTTCTGAGTATCCCAGGTTACAGTGGTCTAGTCATTTCTGCTTAATGACATAGAAGCACCTGCAAATATATCAGCGTTGCACCTTGACAGTTGAACATGGTCGGTTGAATTTTGGGTTCAGTGCTCTATTATCACTACTATCAGCGACACTCAGGTTGCAGCAACTACCGAGAATGTCATCAGCTTCTGAAGAAACTGTCGCTAGTAAACCATAGAAGACCCTTATTTGAAGAGCCGTTCATCGTTTCTGTTTTCCTGAACACTTTGCAGGTTCTGAGGCAAAACAAAACGCTCCACTCTGTACTGGAACTTGAGAGGTATAAGCCACTTGCTTCCCCTCCAAAATTTATTATTATTTTAAAACGAAGGGAATCCTATGTAACTACTGACTTTGGTTTGGATTATTTAATGAGGAATATGTTCTCATAAGTCTGCTGGCACCTCTTTCTCAGGAAATGACTTTGAATGAGTTACCTAAATACAGATTAAGAGTTTTTTTCTTAAAATATTTAGTAATCATAGCACAGTGTAGCAAGTAAGTCACAAACAGAAATGCCCAAAAGGTTCTTCAATTGCTGTTTAGTAATGTTTTTGAAAAAAAGACTGAATTCTCCTTAGCTTATGCATATATAATTTCAGAAAGTTTGTTGATCATCCCAGTATAATTTTACAATATTACTGTTCAATGCCCATTTCTTAACAGTACAGATATTTCTGAATATAAATAGTTGATTGCAGCCCATTTTATAATAATAGAACATGGGACATTGATGTTTGAATTGCTATACATAAAAATAGTCCAAAATATAGTTATTTGGAAAAGAATCAAATTCTTTGTTTGATTTACCTTGAAAGTATGCCTGTAAATGTCTCTAAATAATTCCAGGTGGGGATAGAGTCTTGGAGTTTTATAAAAAAGCAATTTTTCTCATGGAAGGACTGCACAATTAATTAAGACTCAGAATATTTCCATTAGCTGGATGTTGCATGTTTTCTTAGCTCTGTGCTAAGGATAAGTAATTTCAAGCACAGACAAACAATTCACTGAATTTCACACAGCAGATTGCAAGTAGTGGCAGAATCATATGTGAGGGGATTTTAGCTTCCAGCACTTGCCTGACCTCCTTGTCCCTTTCAAGTAGATTTACCTGTAAAAGTGTCAGTTTGAGGCAATGAAAGTTAAAAGGTCTTATAATGGGTTTCCAAGGGTCCTAAGTGTCCTATATAGAAAAGCCTTCTTTCACTCATTAAAGTACAGCTATATATTTGGACTCCTTTCAATAACACGTTCTCCTACATATCCCACAAATGGAAGTTGTACCTAAACCACAACACCTCTTCTAAGATGTATGTGAGTGGAGAACCTTTTAAAACATCAGACGTCTGAAGGGTTCTAACTGGCTTTAAAAACAGCAAAACAGACACTTTAAAAAATAGGTTTTCACTGGAAGATGACTGAAAAGGAAACATGAGGACTGGAACACTTTTATTACCTTTGTCTAAAATAAAATAAAATAAATATCCCCTAAGTTTAATCATCTTTGGAGCTTCATTAGAAAATGCTAGTAATAAAATATAACTAATAAAAAAAATAGTGGGATGACACAAAGTAGACAAGCCCTATGGTAAATATCTCATACTAATGTTGCAACTTTTACTTAATATATAAACTCCCCATAATTTCCAGCATATAAATTATTGTCATTTGTCTCTAGTTGTTGTCTACCATCTCTACACTTGAACACTTCTAGATTTTCTCAGCCAAAATCAGCTGGATTAGTCTTCACAATATAAATAAGCATTTTATACTAACCCAGATTATCTTCCCTCAAATGTTTGAGGAAATGCTTATAGACACTCCTTAATGTATCAGCATGAGGAGACAGTCAGACAGGCAGAAGGGACCCAGATTCCATCTACTACCTAAAATAAATGGATTTACCACAGTGCAAATAGTGTCGTCATATGGGAGCTAGCCTACTAGCCTCTATTATCAGGAGACAACACTATCTTAGTCCCATAACCAAGAATTCTCATGGTATCATTGGGTTATTTATTTGATTTAAAAAATTTTGATAAGAATGCTTAAAAATCCAAAACCAGTGCTATATTTGAAATAATTGCTTGCTATTGTTCCTTTTTGCTAGCGTGGGAAAAGATGTGCATGTTGCAATGACTTTTTCACCCACCTTCTGATACCAGATAGTTCATCAGCACTTCACTGATCTAGGGTATCTTTCTGTCTCTCACTTGGTGACTATCTAGACTGCATAAGCTGCTGACCTGCCAGCAATAATGTCATGTTAACAGGAGATGTAGCTCATCAGGACAGGATCTAAAGAGCAACAGAGATGGTGCTAATGATCATTTCAGCTATGCACCTTTGGGCTGTGGCTGGTGTTACAGATTGAATGCTTGGTAGATTTTAGTGTGCTGGGTTTGCCTTAGAAGGACTTGAAGCATATTTTCCTCTGAAAGGCATCAAATTTATGCAGTCAATCACCTTTCTCTGGTGTAACAGCAAACCTTGGATTATGGGGCTGATCAGAAGACTAGCTTTAAAAACCCAACCCTAATCTAAGCACAAATTCTGCAGCAGATAAAATTGTTTCTTCATCATCATTACAAGACAATCAATATAGAAAAAGTAATTCAAATCAGACTGAAAGCTGTGCTGCAGAAAGTACTATCCTACCAGATGACTAACAGGAGAATGGGAAAGCCATAGAAGATACCAACTAAAACAACAATATCAGTAAATATAAATAAAATCTTCCATAGAAAATATCACATTTTCATTGTAGCCTCACATGAATGTGTTTTCAATGAGAAGCCAGACTGTTGTGCAAACTAACATTTTTAACTGAAAAATTGTCTATAATTCAATTAGAAAATAGCTCTAAAATGTTTTCAATACCCATAGGAACTATAACAAACAAAACCAAAACCCAAAATAAAACAAGCAAACAACAAACCCCCAAACAACAACAATAACCAACTAAAAAAGCTCCCAGCTTTCTAGATGTCAAAGAAGGGACTCGTGAGTCTGTTTTTCTCTAACCCTAGTCCTGGATTTTATACTACATAGCTACTTAAGCTCATATAGCTTTCCCTTGTATTGCAATGGATACATTAGTAAAATATAGATTGCATTATCCTTAATATTCTATGTTAATTTAAAAGCACTGGTATCCTTGAAAGAAAACTCACCAAATCTTAAGTTCCTTATTCACTCTGGTAGTCTGGTAAGAGGTTAATCATAGTCAAATTAAATAAAATCAAAGAACTTGGTATTTTTGCCTAAAGTCATCAAAGGTTAGTAGTTTTGTATGCAGGTAGCTCTCAGAACTTCTTTATGAAACTTGAAGGAGAAAGAAAATAAACTGTTCAGGATGATTAGGCAGCAGTCAGATCGTAGCACTGAGCAAAGCTATGTTCCAGGAAGCCTGAAAGTAAATGAAGTGGGAACAGTATTTCCACTCCTACTATTGCAGCAACGAGAAAGGTTGTCTATTAGGTTCAGCAAAGGTTGTTTTATGCTTTATTTCTTTTAGGAGTATGTGCAAGATCTCTGAGAAGCAATGACTTCTAATTTAAATACTCACCATTCAGTAACCAAGTAACTACTGGAGAAGATACTTCTTGTTAACAACCTGGATATCATATTTCCAGTAAGAAAAGCTGTCAAGACAAGATCCTTCACCATCTAAGCATACTAATAACTGACTAAATGAAAGGAACAATGTCTCTAAAACAACCTAATATATGTAGAGCAAATTAATATGTCTGAGAAAACGTCTTTGGTTAAAAGCATTTTTAATATAATTGTTCAAGATATCAGATGCAAGTAAACTTCAGAGATTCATTCTCCCACTTATATACGGGGGGGATTTTGCTCTTGGGGACTATACTTTCATTTTTGGTGTGGTCTCTTTAACTATTTTGGCATCATTTAAAGAGCCTTGTAATGGAACAAATATGTTTTTGCCTTTTCAAAATACAGTGAAGGCATATACATGAGTGATTGCTATGCTTTTCTAAGTAGAAATATTTTTTATTATACAATAAGGCAGTGATACAAAGCAAGGACCTTGAGGAAGAACTCACTCAAATCCATACTTCAGTTAGCATCAATATTAAATAGGGCTTAATGTGCAGCTGTTTCTTTCAGCTTTAATTTAATTTTATTTTACTTAGAACAGACACTCTACAGTTGTAACCCCAAAATGCCATCTTTAATTATTCTCCATTCATATTTTTTTCATTGTGGATGCCCAATTTCTGCTCAGTACCTTTGCATTTTCAGAGCAGCCATAGCACCCCTGAAATCCCCCCCCTTTTTCTCTGTCTCTTTTGTCCGATCCCAGAATTCAAGGCAGCTTTGGAATGAGCTGACATGCAAAACAGTAATTATCCCTCAGTCTGCAAGAGGAATTAAGACATCAGTGGAAGACTGGAAATCTAGCATTAGCTTAACCATCAATTTGTGCCCATGAACAAGACCCAGCTGTAGTGCTTGAAGATTATGCTATCCATTATGATATCCATTAGTGTTTTAGTTGTGCTGATTGACAGCCAAGTCTTTTGTGATTCAGTTGATGTTTGGCATTCACAGATAGAGAACGATTACTTTGACATTCTTATTAATTGATTCAATGTTATTTAAAATGTTAGCTTGTAAAAAACAATAAAATAAAGGGAGGAAGAAAAACAGGCAGAAGAAGCATAAAACCCTCGAGTACTATAAAATCTTATGTGTGTCATTTGAAGTGACATATGCATGGGGTTGGGTGAGGGTTTTTTTTAACATTTTCTGATTATTCCATTATTTTCTGAGTGACTGCATGTTTAAACTTCCTTCAAAGAACCAAACCCTTTATTTTACTGTTATTAAGTTTTTCTCGCTCATAGTAGCTGTTGACAATTGCCTTGCTTGAGACATCAGCCCCAAGACATCATATAACAAGACAGTAAGTGATACCACAGATATCAGAAGGAGCACTTACTGCTCTGAAAACTGAAGTTGATTAATGATTGATGGGAATGAAGCTTAACTATTCTAAAAGAAGGAAGGTGCAAATAGTTCTGCTAAAAAAGTGTGCTTCATTTCAACAGCCTCCAACCTTACACAAGAAACAAAGTATCATATGTAATTATTTTATTGTCTGAGCACTTATTAGGATGATGCATTCAGAGTACTTGTGATAAGCCCCAGAGTTAGACACAAGAATCAGTCTTATTCAGCAGCTTCTTTTCTTCAACAAAAGAAACCCCTGCAAGATCTTTTCATGCTAAGCCCAGACTACTCTAGATTCCTAAGTACCAAACATTAAAAAACAAGGGAGGTTGTCAAATGAGAAGAGAAGCAAAACTTACTCTTATCGTCCAAAAAATGGTATCTAATTGTTGTCAGTGGGGTGAGGATTTTATTCTAGATATTTTACCACTGAGCAGATGGACAAAATGTCTTAGCAGTGGGACTGCACAGACCTTCTCCATAGTCACATATATTAACTAAAAACACTTGAAAAACCATAATCTGCTCAGCCAAGAAACAGTTAATTATACATCCTTTAGCCAGCAATTCTAATTTGCTTGCTAATGAGTATAGGTTGGTAACTTTTAATTTTGTGGGGAAAAAAAACCAAATAGGGGGAAATTAAAGTAGCACACACCTTGTGGTGGTACTCAAGAGAAGAAAGTAGAATTTCACCCATTTAGTGCGACAGCTGAGGAAGACAACCACAAATAATTTTGAGTTTTCTGTTTTATGTATCAGCTAATATCTCCTTATGGTACTTTGCTGGAGATTTTAAATCCTAATGCATCTTCTTGCAGTCAGAGTTAAATACATTTAAAAATATATTTTGGGGTTTTTTTCATGGTTTTCTTTTTTTTCTCCATCCTGATACTTTTGTGGTTTATTATCCTATTGCTGACTTACTCATATATTAAGTTGCAGATTTTGCAGTTTGCTTGATTTCATCTGTTAGCATTATCTAAAAATTATTGGGTTTTAAAAGAGTTTTGTTTAGATTGTTTCCTTTGTTTTATTTTTGAAATAAGACTTGCTAATACACCATTTTGATGTTTCACTATGAATGCATATATTGGCCTTTTCAGTTGATATTTTATGAGCTTCATAAGAGAAAAAAAAGTTTCACATTATCTATTTAGCTACCACATCAATATAGGGAAGCATCAACACATAGCTACCGCACTTTATATATAATAAATTAAAAATAATACAGCATCATTTTGTTAAATACTTGCCAACAAGATTTTTTTTTCAGGTTTTTGAGGTTTATGTTATACAGTAAAGATACAGACCATAATAATGAAAATGAAAGTGCTGGCTCTGCAGCAGTCATAGAAAGAAGCAATGTTCCAAAGACACCTAATGCATTTTCAGGTATTTCCTTAACAATAATAGTTAGAAGAAACACAATTATATAAAAGGTTCAATACATAGTTGTCAGATAGTCAACGTTCAGCAAATCTGATTCCAAGTAAATCTTGTATCTGCAGTCAAAGATACATGGTTTCCTACCAGGGAAATTCTTAATCATGTGTATGGCATATCATAAATACAGTATCAGTTCAGAGCAGTTTCCTGAGAAGACTGAAAAGAACCTATGCATTAATAAATGTATGGTTTTGGTACTGTAGTGTAATCAATAGTGACTGATAAGCCTAGGTCAGGACTTCTAAAAATGTGGTGCACTTTTGATTCAACATTAGACAGCAGAGACTGTTTTGTTAGTGAGGAAACTGAAGAGTAGAAGAGGCATGGTTCATCTCCTATACAGAGAAAACTTCTCTCCCTATTAATTATGACTTGAATGAGCTATGTTTCATTCCTTACTACGCTACAACTTCTTCAAACTCTTAATCTGCAGAAAATTAATGCCTGAGAACACTGTGAGCTTTTATGTATGCATATAAAACACAAGATGTTGTAGCGATGAAGAGCATATAAAATGACTAGGTATGTAAATTTGCTGTATGTTCTGCGTGTCCTAAAAGTAAGCAATATTCATATTTTTCAAGGCACAGGAAGCTGTATTTGCTCATTGCTATGTGGTTAATGAACAACTTCCAGCTAGATTTTTATCAGATTCTACCAAACTCATGAAATCCAGACAGTTTCAACCTAAATTAACCAAAAGATTAAATGTATCACCCAAAATGACTGATATCATCTAGCAACTAGTTAACACCTGAGGCCTTGAAAAATACCTTGAAGGGTTCACTGAGAAGAAGAAAAGCCCCTAACCTAACTTCTACTTCAAGGTCTGACTGGGATTTAGGGAGACCTCCTATTCAAAGAGGATCTTTACTGTTTCCATGACTTCCTCTCTTTCACAGCATCTTTTTTTCCCTTTGCATCAGGATGCTCTGCCTTCAAAGTGGTAAAACAACTTGAACAATGCCCTATTTTGCAAAGTTATCAGTGGTGGACTAAGAGGGTATGTCATGCTGCTTTTTATGTTGAATTATGCCAAAACCAGCCTGACTCATCAACAGCAAAGTGATATTAACATCCCGATAGTCAGGTAAAGGTGTAGCAGATATGATAAAGTATCGTTATCTAAAAGGATAGTCAATCAATTCATACTGTAAAAGTCCAGTCCCACTTTCAAATGGCAGGTTCTTCTAACATAACCCTTCTTGATGTGTGTGTGGAGATTCCTCCCCTGGGTGGGAATGCCCCTCAAGGTTGCTCCTCAAGGCAGAGCAAAAAAGATTTGCCCATCGTTGTTGGTATGAGTGAGTAAAGTCAATCTCTACCTAATAATTGTTTCTCTTTTTTTTTTTTTTTGCTAGTTTCAATGTAATTGCTTTAATATAATTTGATCAACTGCTTTGATAAAGTGCACTATATTACACTAGTAGTTTTAGCTTCTGTATTGTATATTTACAGTAAATATATCTGATTTTTCATCCTTAATCCTGCAGAACAAAGTTGTGCAAAGGTTCAGTCACACCTTTATAGTTCCTTGGACTTAAAACATTGACAAGGTCTGGGACTAAGATCAGGTTCAGCTGCATCTAGGCTCCTCTCTGAGAAGGAGTTTAGAAAGCAAGGTGGTCCTTTCTGCATCTTGTGACTTGACCAGAGAGCTTCTCTAATAAACTTTGTCTGAAGCTCCCTCTTCACCCACAACATTCTTGTCACCCCAAGGTTAAAACTGCAGTGTGATAAACAGCATGTAGCAAGAGCTAAAAACAATGGCAGAGTAGAAATGTCAAGGCAGTTGTTTCATCTCACTGAGAACATTAAAGTTTTCTGCTTAAAGAGAAAGGCCTTATTTCAGTGGGAGGGTCACAAATAGTGAGCATACCAGACAGGACAGTGATGGCATATGGAGCATTTTAGTTCTGGGTCATTGGGTTCAAATCTGACCTAGCTCTTAGTAGCCAGTAGTAATTACCATCTGTTGACTATTAGTGGCTATATGCATTAGTGCTCTGTCTAAGTCGTAGTAAAATAATTCACTTTCACAGAGAGACAGTATTCCAGATTTTGTTTGGTAATCTCTCCACCTTTTTGTTCCCCTGCAGGATGGACACATTTCAAGAAATCATCGACTTTTCCACAGAGCAGGACCCTACAGGAAGAATTCATAGTTATTAGGAAGGATGTGTGCACTGGTGCTTATCATGCAGTACCTGTCGTGCAGACAAAAAGAAAAGTTCATGCTCCAGGGTTGCCAGTCTGGCCATGTTTTATAAAGTCAGAAATGTTAAAAGCTAGAGAGAAACATGAAAACCATCTCATCAGACCTTCTGCGTTTCACACACCATACAACACAATAATCAAATGAGATCTACACTTTTCAATACTGTTTTGAGCTATAGCACTCATGCATTGTACCCTCCTAGTCTTATTGATTCAAGCTACTGTTGATTAAACAGTGCTTTTTTAAGTAAGCTGATAAATAATGTTACCATTGAAAACCTGCACTTTATTTTGAGTCTGTATTTCTTTAACTGCAGCTTTCAACTAGGTCATTTTTTGTCCAGAGCCAAGTATCATCAGGGATCTCTTTATCAGGTAGGTAGTGCATGCCATGATCAACTCCACTGAGTTTTTAGCTTCCAAAGCAGACTTTGCCACTGAGGTGTCTTTCAGCAAATTCTATGGCTTGTGGAGGCTCTGTCGGTAGAAGGTCTGCTCCAGCACCAGGGGAGTGAAAAGTAAGTCCTGGAACTGGGGTGACCAAAACATCATCTCTGGACCAACAGGGATCCACAACAACCTATTCCAGGTCCTGCTGGCTCCCCTTGCCCACCCTACAGATGCACACAGACACAAGAATTAATTAGTTCTGTGTCTGTTCCAGGACCACCACATCACTAAAGGAAGGGTAGCTTGTGCTGGCCTGTCCTCTCCTTCAAGTCTTTTCATCCCCTGCTGACCCTTCACTCAGCAGTCTCTGGGCATCTCTGACCTAATGCATCATCCAGAAGACAAGTCCATCTAGCACACATTTTCTCCATTCCCTTTCGCAAGTCCCTCATGAAAGGCCCAGTTGTAGTTTGACATAAAATCTTCTTTCCTCTTTTGTAGATTAAGCACCAGTTTTCTGCAGTCTTCTAGTTCTACATACAGCTGAGAGTCCTAAGAATATAATAAGAATTTTCCTCTTTCTTATGTCCCTACTGAGGTCCTTGATGATCTCTGAATCAAGGTAATTTGTGCCAAGGCTTCCCATCATCAACATGATTTTTATCAAGCTATTCAGACTCCTATCAACCATCTCCATGATCTGTTTTTATTGCTTCAAGAAAACACTGTGCAGACTTTCTGTCCTTTTGCCCTCTTCTGAATGTCTTGTCTGCTTTTCTTAATATTGAGAATGTTAAATTCATAAAAATTAAAAAAAAAAGGAAAAAGTCCCATGCCCTATGAATGCTTTTGCTGATTGTTCCTGAAAAATGTTGATGTGCTCTTCTAAGTGATACCTTTTAACTATCAAATATCTTCACACATATTAAATTACCTCTGTGATTGCTTTCAAGTTAGTTTGGAGACAAGGTTGCTTTGAAGTGTTTTAAAATACATGCTCAGCAATCACAAGTATAGAGGCCATGTTGCTGAGAACACAGTTGTGTTGGGCAGGGCACGTCTCCAGGATGAAGGACCACCGCCTCCCTAAGATCTTGCTTTATGGTGAACTTGCCACTGGCTGCCGCAAGAGAGGAGCCCCGAAGAAAAGATACAAGGACTCGCTGAAACAACATATCAGCCTTGGCCATATTGATCATCATAACTGGTCTACTCTGGCCTCCAATTGGGAGGCCTGGAGACACACCATCTACAACGCAGCTGTCTCCTTTGAGATTACACACGGGATCACTCTCGAGGAGAAAAGGCAACGCAGAAAGAACCGTGTCTTGCAGAATATATCACCTAAGGAGTCTTTCTGCTGTGCCTTTTGCAATCGGACATGTCTATCTCGTATTGGCCTTATGAGCCACCAGCGTGCTTGTAACAAATGTGGATAGAGCCTTCCCCAAATCTTTGTTTGCGAAGCCTAGCCATGATGATGAAAATACATGCTTTCCTTATTCCAGTATTAAAAATGAAATGTTGTACCTTTAAAGAATGCGGAGCTTTCTGAAAACTGTCTGAGGGCTTTGGGGGTGTTTGTGTTTATGGCAATTGTTCCTCTCAATGTGTAATGACAGCTAAGTATTTTCTACAGTGACTTTTACCACCAGAATCAATCAGGTAGCAGCATGAAGACACAGCAGTACATACTCAGACATAAATTGATTTACAGGGTCATTACTTTTTTCACTAACTTAAGGGAACAGCTCCTATTAATGACACCAGGAGATGCTTGACATTCAAATGCTCATAAAATAATAAGACCAAGAAACAAGACTGAATCTTTCAAACTGATCCCAGCAGCTAGTGGAAAATTACATTTAAAGCTAAGCTAATATAACAATTCAAGATTCCAGGGCGACCCTGATAAAATAGCAGAAACAATCTATCTGGATCATGCATTATATAATTAAACTTTCAATGGTCTAGAATTACCATAGAATTACTTCACATTTATGTCTATCTGGAAAAAAATCTTTAGAAATAAAAAAAAGCAATTTCTTACGGCAAGCTTTCTAACTATATATTCTATATATTCTAACTATACCTATATAAATATAGCCTATATAAGATAGCAAATTCCATTAAAATTTGCAGCCAGTTTTATAATACCAAGACATTGTTTAATTTGTGTTTTAATTGTTGATAATTTTCAGGACAGACTTTCTTCTGATCGAAATAAAACTATTTATGCTTTATCAGCTCTGTATTCTAAGGTTTCTTTAAAGCCAAAATGTTTAAGTGATATTTTACTGTTCAACAATGTTCATGCCACTCAATACCTGTTATCACCGCCCTCAGACTTCTAGTTTTCCATGTTCCACCAAACCTATGTTCTGTACTTCAACTTGAAAGGCGAGTCTGTCTCCTGAGCATCAAAGGCTGATACTTTCTGAGCTTTTATGTTATTGCCTGTGTTCCATCTGACATAGCTGAAGAGAGATATTGCACTCAGACCTCACCTGAATCAGCTTTAACACTGCAACTCTACAATAGCAATCTTCCTCTCTTTTGCTACTCCAAACCCAGCACCTCTTCTCCCATTTTGACATTGCTTTTAGTGTTCCTCTCTTAACTCTGTTCAGAACTCACCGCTGTTATCAGAGAGGTGTAATGGAAATAGTAGAGACACATCAATGTGGTATATTCCCTCTTTCTGGTTTAACTTATTGCTGAGTGATTTCTTATGATAGAGCAGTAACTAGCATCATGTAGTCTGAATGCCTAGCTGCCATTCCTGGCAATGCAGGAATATTTCTAATTTTATTTTTTTTTTAAATTTAATTAATTTAATGCTTTCATTCTTTGTGAATAAGTTGTTTTAGGACTAGAATGAATTTTCTGATCAAGCTGTATTTATGGTGCAAACCACAAAGCATGAGTAAGATAAGGGATCCTTCAGCTGGCATCTTTCTCACCACTGACATAGCACAAGTATGCTCAGAAAATCAGCAAGATGGCTCAGTCTTCCCAGTATTTACCTTCTTTAGTTTTCTGTTTATGTCCAGGAACTTTATAAAATCCTCATGGTAAGATTTTGTAAAACAGAAGTACAAAAGGTAGCACAGTGGATTTCTTCTATTTAAATTTTCCTCTGAAACTTCAAGTTTAAGGAAGGACCACTACATTTAGTTCAATTTTGTCTCAATAGAGAAGATTACTTGACTGAAGAGGTTGAAGGTTTCATGTGTTTACAGGTTTCTTCTACAGCTGTTTTCATGTCAGGACCTTTTCCTTAGCCACTCTCCAACTTCAGTTCCTACATTATCCCAACCTCATTTTTCTGTGTTACCTAAGTCACATTTACTGAAAGTTTTCTTGATAATTCTGTGAGCATTAAAATAACTAAGATTCATCTGTGTTAAAGAGTCTGTATGAGCTGTGTATTAGAATAGCACTGTGGTGGCAGGTTGATGGAAAAAGCTAGGAAAACAGAGGTTGAACACTTTTCTGGTAGCAGAGCTGCCACCTTGGACTTCTGGAGAGCAGACTTCATCCTATTTAGAAGCCTGGGTGGCAGGGTCCCTTGAGAGGCAATCCTGAAGGGCAAAGGAGTCCAGGAAGACTGGATATTCTTCAAGAAGGAAACTGTAAAGGTGTGGGAGAAGGGTGGCCCCATGAGCTGAAAGATGAGTTGTCAGGGAAAGAGACTGGCCTGGCTGAACAGACAGCTCTGGATGGAACTCGCAGGAAAAAAAGGAGAGTTTATGACCTTTGGAAGAAGGGCCAGGCAACTTAGGAGGACTTCAAGGATGTTTGTGAGGTTATGTAGGCTAAAAAATTAGAAGGGCCAAAGCCCAGCTAGAACTTGATATGGCTACTGCTTTGAAAGACAGTAAAAAATGTTTCTACAAATATATCAGCAACAAAAGGAAGATTAAGGAGAATTTTCATCTGTTATTGGATACCAGGGGAACACAGTGACAAAGGAGGAGGAAAAGGCTGAGGTACTTAATGCCTTCTCTGCCTCAGTCTAGCAGGGCTGGATACCCAGAGAACAGGAAGACCAGCTGTTCTCTGGATATCCAGCCCTGCTTCCCAAGTTGGAAGGCAGGGACTTAAAGACTATCTAAATCTCACAGTTAATAAAGAGAGAATGCCACAATAAAGCAACATTATTATTTTGTTATTTCCCACTTATATTGTCTCTGTGAATAAAACCCTTTGTCAAGAACCAACCCACTAATGCGCTAGACGCTGTACAAACACAAACTAGAAAAACAGCTTCGGGCACAAAGACTCCACAACTTATATATAAGACAAGAGACAACAGGTGGATACTGACAGTGAAAAAGAATGGACATTTCAAAAACTGAACTTTCAATTTCCTGGTTAGACATAGAAATGACTCCCGGATTAACTAGAAAAGGAATTCCACTAATGAGGATTGAGAACCACAGCCCTGCTATATCAGGAACACATTTTGTACAAGGTTTTCTGTGAGTAGAGGGGAATTTTAAGGATGATAATGAAGCAGCTTCAAGGCCATTTATGACACAATTCTTCAGTGTAGAAGAGGCATCATAGGCCAAGGTTTAAAGTGACCTTCTGAAAACTTTACAAGTGCCAGTAAAGGCTGGCATAATGTTGTCACATTATGGTTGAC
Source organism: Manacus candei (assembly GCF_025592945.1). Classification (NCBI taxonomy): domain Eukaryota; kingdom Metazoa; phylum Chordata; class Aves; order Passeriformes; family Pipridae; genus Manacus; species Manacus candei. Next base: position 22,611,391 of record NW_026138076.1, read on the forward strand.
ACTGATGAAAAAGAAAACTCTTGTTTGCACTGAATGCTTCTGCTTCAAGGAAAATACGATTTTCTTTGGGACTCTATTTTCTGTCATAAGCCAGAAAGTTTCTGCTTGAGAAAATCTCCCTGGTGTGTGTCATTTCAATTTCCACAAATAAAACAGAACATCTCTTAAAACCAGCTAAATGTTCTTGCTACAAGATTATATGTTCATAGCAGCATGTACTGCACGTTACCAACTCATCAAAAAAAATGCCCATCTTCAATGTGAATCATTTTTTGAGAGCAGAATCTTTTTTCAGTTTAAAGCATATAGACCAGGATTTTACTGTTTTCAAATTTTTAGTTCCCTGTTTTTTTATACCTATTAAGGAAAATGCTGACTCTCTTCTATGAGATTCCTCCTTCCTCTACACCATGCACAAGCTTAACAAACAGGTATTTCTCTGAAGAATTCAGTTTAATAGGCAAAATGCACAGTTTCACTTTTGAGGCCCACTCTCCCCTTCCTTCCCTGGACCAAATTGTGCTTAGACAATATTACCATTATCAATTAGCACTTTGACAATTAGCCAAGCACAGGATCTGCACCTCCTGTAGCAAGTGATTCAGAACTTTCAATTATATCTTTCTATTTCCCACAGCTCAGAACTGAATTAATAAAATACTTAGGGAACTCAAGTGGCAGGCTGTTAGAAATGAAGATATGGATTAGATGTAGTAAAAAAAAGCAGAAGGGAAAACTTTAGGCAAACAGCAAAAGAACATTATATATATAGCCACATCCTGTGAGACAACATTAAGGTATAAGTAGTCTTCAAACTAGAACACTCTGTATCTTATTTACACATTTGCTTCACAAAGTCTCATAGCTACATTTGCAGAGTTTTCATGTAGTTCATTGTGATTCTACCATTTCCCTGGGTAGACTGTTCCAATGCCTGATAGTCCCTTCAATGAACAAATTTTTTCTACTATCCAACTTGAACCTCCCCTTGTGCAAGGCCATTTTCTCTGGTCCTTCACTCACTACCTGGGAGAGACTGACCCTCACCTCACTACAATCTCCTTTCAGGTAGTTGTAGACCAATAATGTCTGCCCTCAGTCTCCTTTTCTCCAGGCTATAAAACTCCAGCTGCCTCAGCTGCTCCTTGCAAGACTTGTGCGCCAGACTTTTCACCAGCTCTGTTGCCCTTCTCTGAACATGCTTCAGTATCTCAATATCTTTCTTGTAATGAAGGACCCAAAACTGAACACAGGATTTGAGGTGTTGCCTCACCAGTACAAGAGGACAATCACTGCCCTGCTCCTACTGGCCACACTGTTTCTGATGCAAGCCTGGATGCCACTGGCCTTTTTGGCCACCTGGACACACTGCTGGCTCATATTCAACCAGCATTCCCAGGTCCTTTTCCATTAGGCAGCTTTCCAGCCACTCTTTTCCATGTCTGTAGCACCGCTCGGTGTCTTGTGACAAAAGGGCAGGACTTGTCAGTTGGCATTGTCGAACCTCCTACAACTGTCTCAGCCCATTGATCCAGCCTGTCCAGATTCCTCTATTATGCCCTCTATCCCTCCCTATATCAAGTAATCTCCCATCATTGTCCTGAAGCGTAAACTCTGGTACAGCAGATGATGTATGTGAAACAGAAACAAGGAGTAAGTTGCCTTAAAAAAAAAAAAAGAAAGAATTCCTTGTTTGTTCTGTATTGTTCATTACCTGCACAGCTATCTACTTCACGTACAAGACAGAAATTTGCTACCTTATAATTTTGATTTTTCTTGCACTGTGCATGTGTTCTATAACTTAACATCCATTTCTTCTCCTCAATCTTCTGCCATAGGCATCAGTTTGTAACAAATTCCTGAATGAAAAATATGAAACATAATGGGAAAAAAAAGTAAAAAGCAATGACTAAAGAGAAATCTAGGCTCTGGGTCCCATTCTCCTTTTTGTTGAAGGCACTTTCAGATCACCAGCCAAACCTGTCTAAAAGCTGTAGACTTCTTTTCTGCCATTTACTCATAATCTTTCCTTCTCTGTGCAGATGGATCCTGCTAGAGGCAATAAATGTCTGTTACCCAGATAATAAAGAACAAGACAACGAAATACAAATCATCAAGTGGTAAAGAAGATGCTGAAATAGTATCAAACATCAATATCTGTTGCTGTACTTCTCCCACTGCTAAATGCTTTCTGCTGGACTGATAGTTTATGCATAGAACTCTTCCCTCCAGAATGAAACGGAATTGCCCAGAAAAAAAAAAAATCAGTCTTTTTCAGAGTTGGTAAAGTCTCATAAAACTGCACCAAAAATATTGTACATTCTACCTTTCCAGGCACATCTGTTCAGTCTTTAGCAATGTGACAAGTGGTTTTTAATTCTTGTCTCTTATTGCTAATGCCGATAAAGAGGTATTTAATATGAAACTGAAGTTAAACTTCGTGACTGCTAAGGAGTGGCTGAATCAAGTACATTTCAGAAGCTGGGGCATCCCTCCTTCTCAACCCACCAGAGCTAAGCCCTATGTACTCTTGAAACCCAGGATGTTCAGCCCAGCCCAGCCCAATGGATACCATTGCTCCCATCTGCAGATCTGGCCAAGGAGCAAGATGCAGACCCTCTCAATACTAACATTGTCTCACATGGACTAACACAGGCAGAACAGTGCCTTTTCCAGCATGCACATAAAACCCCATCTTACACAAACATAGGCACAGAGAGCCAAGGCTTAGCAGTACAAAAAGCAGAATGTATAAGCAGCGCTCAGCAATAACAAAAACATAAATATTATCAGTATTATCAATACTGTGTTCAGCGTAAATCCAAAACATAGCCCCATACCAACCATTGTGAAGAAAGTTAACTCTACCCCAGACAAAACCTGAACTCTGGGGAAACACACACACACACACATACATACAGTCTAAAGATGCCTTTTCTAGTTTCTAGAACTTGGATCTCTTAATCATTTCTTACATGTGCATGCACACATAGTACAGAGAGTGAAAAACCATTCAATAAGAGGACAATAGTAAGAAGAAATGCCCTCAGCGATCAAGCATTGGGCTCAGCCTGATGAGCATACTGATCAGTTTGCTTGCAGGTGACTGGCCTCTTTTATCCCCCTTCCTCTCCATTTCTTTGTGCTTGGTTATCCCCCATGAATCTTAAACCCTCTCTAGGTCACCTCAGCCTTAAGTAATATTACTGACAAGGTTAAACCCAGGTGCTGCTGGCCTTGCAAGATTGCACTCTTCAAAATGTCCCCAGTCCTCCTCTAAAATCGTGCATGAAGGGTGGCAATTTCTCACACTGTTTCCACTTAACTAGTTGCAAAATCTTGACCTTCCTCAAGGTTCTATATGTAATTTTGTGAGTCTCTTGCTCTGTTATTTGTGTTCAGCAGTTTCTCCTGTAATGTCCAGCAGTTTCTTGCAGCCAAACCGCACACCAGAGCTTGCACACCTTAACATGACTACTTGGCAAGGTACTTACCTATACACATAGGTTTAATTAGATGCCTAAGTTTCACTGGTTTCCTCTCTGGCTACTTTATATCTACAAAAGAAGAAACAAATGCTATATGTATATGTTACCTTTGAAGAATCACTGCATGATTGCTATTAATCATAAGTACACAAAAAACCCTATTTTCCTGTTCTCTCTCCTCATGTGGCGATACCACTATTTCATCAATGTTATGAAGAACATCTGCAGTCATAGCCTTTAATAAACTGTAGTGACTGTTGTATTCTTATGTCTGAAAATATCCCAACTAAGAGCCCAATAAGACAGCATCTAAGAACTAAGTTCTACTTAGTTTTTACTTAAAGACAAAAATGTATCTATAATAGATATATTTATGTTTGTATATATTTAGTTTAGTCAATATCTGTTCATAGCAGACATCATTTTTCCCAATAGTTTCGTGAGGGATATTTTAAACATTGTATAAAAGCAATACTGTGCTACTTTAAAAGTATACTGTAAGATGACAGGAAGATCCTACTATCTTGTCCTATAGAGGAATTTTAGTTAGGGTTTGGCAACTTATGTTTTATATTTTACATTTTGTGAGGCAGAGATCTTCATACTACAATCTGGAAATAATTTTATTGTAATGTGCAACACATTTACTTCCCTTCATCAGTAATATTCAGCAGCATATTCTGTTTATTTTTCTGTGGTCTTTGGTCTGTTTCAAATATGACCAAGACTACTGAACTCCTTCAATTGCTTGTTGCAGGAGCCATCTGGTATCTGGGCATGAGGAAAGAATAAACATACACAGAGACATACGCAGTCTACAGCAGCATGAACAACTTCCAGTGACAACCCCCTTGTTTCCCTCAGCAAAGGTGGGGCAAGACAGGACTTACTCAAGGTCATATAGTTTGTATGTATTTGGGGTAAAAACAGACCTTCAAATCTGCATATCTTAATGTTATTTGCAAGATTGTTATAGATTTAGCAGTCTATAAAGCCAAAATGTTTAAGTGAGAAAATCATACTCTCTCAACACAGAGGCAAAACCATCAGCAAAAAAAGGCTTCTTCTCTCACAGAATATTGGAGCTATAAACTTACTGCAGTTAGTTATGGATTTTAATACTGCTGGAGCCACTTAAATTGAAATCACTTACATGCCAACTGAACTAGGAAATTTGTGAGTCACTTTAAAAATCACCCTCCTTCTGTAAACACTGCATATGGTAAAGACAAAATAAGTGACCTAGTCAAGTGAGTTTGCCCTCTGGCTCTGGCCTGTGCACTCAACTGACTGGATAATAGACTGTCTGCATGGAAAGATTTGCCTTTTTTTAATGGTTCAGACATACAGCTCAGAATCTGCATAAGGAGGGAACATTTTAATTCTCTGCAGCCCATTACTGTTCAGGATAATTGCTACAATGGCATAATACTTGTGGGAGAAGTGTCTTTTTCTCACCAGGAATGTAGTTACTCTGCTGTACATTGCACATAAAGATGGAAAATTTTCTTATAAAGAATATGACATGAAGCCTTAACAGTAAAAGTCATTCCAATTTAAAGAAAGACGAGCATAATTAAGCATAATACTTTCTATAATTTGGATCAATACAATTTTTATAATAGGTGGAGGTTTTTAGCTCGAGAAGAGCCTACTTTTCTTGGTAATAATATTCAGGGATATTACAAATTCACTTATCCAACAGGTGGAACAGACAATGTCTTTCCATTTTTCTGGGTGTTTTTGACCATAAGGAAATATCAAAGCTAAAAATGGCTGTGGGGTTTTTTTCAGATGAAAACAAGGCAAATCTCCCTGACAATTTGACAAGCAAATATTTCTTGCATTATTACATTCTTCTGTGTACAGACTGTTTTCTTTTCCTTCAAAAGCAACAATTAACTGACTATGAAATAATGTAGTGTGATTATGTTCTCTTTTTAAATGTTAATTTTGGATATCTACTTAATGTTGGCGCTAGAGATCAATTTTCTCTGCACGTGAACTGCTGAACTGGGAAGGGAAAAGGAATTTCAAAGGAAAAGTCTAGTAGTGGTTAATAATTCAGTTTGTGTATGAATGTTAATGAAGCAGCAGATGCAAAGGCTTCAGGTAAATTTGAACCAGACAGAAAGATTATTGGAGATCATCATTGAGGCACACATACAAAGAAAAGGATGATTTTTATATGCAGGATCTCAAACATGGAAGAAGCCTAAATAGGTGTTTGGGGTTAACTCTGCTCCAAGCAAGATATGAACTAATTGTTCTCCCTGATTTTCTGTCAGTGTGGTGTATAAACAGAGAAGGCAGGATAAACTGAAATACTACCTATTTCAGACCTTGTTGAAAAAATTGACATCTTACTTTCATTAAATACTTTCTCTCTCACATATATGTGATACACCCACAGAGATGCTCAGCTGTTTCTAAACACAGGCAAGGGAGGCTGTTTACTGTAAGAGCACTCTGAGAGGCAAACAACTATGGCTTTGCTATACATAACTTAAGTGCCAGAAATTTTGAGACAGCAAAGGCTGTCTGATGTAGCTCCACTTGTAGTTCCAAAATTCAGCCTTCAAACTCTTTCTACATAGCTTCAAAATCCTGGCTTAACTCATCTCTCTTGACATGGCAGAATTAATTGATCTCTACCTGTTGAGAAGTACAGAGATCATCCAGCACACATCCCCAAAACTGATGTAAAGTTTGATCTACTTCTCTAAGAGGCTGGAAGGAAAGAAAGAGAAGATGCTGTTTGTATTTGTCTTAAATATTCAAACGTGGTGGGTGATGGAGGCCATAAGAGCAGATAAAGAATACCTGGAAAAAGCAAGATGTAAAAATCATTACACCACTGACTGGAAGAGAAACTACCAGAAGGCAGATGAAGACAGAGGATTATTTCAGAGGCAAAGGAATCTATTTAAACTTCCGAGGGATGAAAAGTTTGTCATGGTGTCAAGTATGTGTTCACAAGGGGAAAGCTAGACAAGAGAAGCAGGTAAGCCTCATCAAATATGTTTGTATCTGTTGTAACTCTGACATACATCTCCAGGTGAGGAGAACCCAAAGAGAGCATGCATCAGTGGCATGTCTGTTTATGTCCTTGAAATTTTCTTTTTCTCTGAACAAATCTTCAATCTTAGGACAAATTAATCTTGTCAATTAATGCATATCACACAAATCTAGTAAAATTTCTCAGATATTGGAACTAACATTTGTCCTGGATTGACATCTACCAGGTTTTTACTCCTTCATGTGGAAAAGAGGAAGCCAGGTGTGAGTTTTCATCTGCTTGAATATTAGTAGTTTCCATCAATATAATGGCTTTACATTTCTTTTGGCTTATCTCTCTGCATTTAAAAAGCAGAGATGAAGCCGAGCTTCTAGATTTCATTAGTCAATGTGGCAATTGCTGGTTTATTTCTCAGTACCATTCACTGCTACAAATCTTCTTTTGGAGAACAAAAGCATTTGCACTGAAATTGTTTGAAGAGCATTCATATACACAGTAATTAAGGTGTCTTTGAGTCTAAAGAGAAGAAATGTTTTCCATTCCCTGTACAGAAGCAATGACTTAGATGAAAATTGAAACAAAAGAATACTTTCAGGTAGTACTGTGCTATTAAAATCTCTCCTGGTTATACCTTCTCATACACAGCAGACTTATAAGAGCCTTAGAGCATGAGGTTGGATTGCAGGATGACCACCATGATTTAAGAAATACAACAGTGACATCTAGCGCAACAACATTACATGGCACAGCCCAGAAATGGCTTTTGTAACCTATTCCCATTTTTTCAAATACTGAGGTAGAAGTCTTTGCCAGCAAATTTCTGCAAACTAGACTTACTACATGATTTTTGATGTTGTATTTTATCAGACTGATGTTAGTTTCTGAAGTCTTGGTCAGTCTAAACGAGATAAACATTTATGATATGGGAGAGGAACAAAGAGTAAAGGAAGAAATATAAGTTTTGTTTGGTTCTGATGTACTCTTAAAGAAAGAGAGACACACCATGCTGTCCTGACAGGTGCTTTTGTACCAGCTGGGTCACTGATCTCAAGTGCCATTTAAGCCTCTTATGCAAAGGAAAGGGAGGAAGTCAAATAGAAGTCTGTGTACCATAATGAGTGAAAATATTGTGCCTTAACCTGTTCAAAATGCTCACTTTTTATTGCTCATGACCCACTTAATGCTTCTTAAAGGGGTGGGGGGAAAGTTAGTTGTATCTTAATTCAAGACACAGCAGAGATTTCAAAGCAATCTGCTACCAACCATTGCAAAAACTAAAACTGTGCTGCTGGGTTCTGAGCCTGAATAGGAAACATTTGCTCAGCTGCATTTAACAGTTCTGTTCGAATGAGGAAAGCAGACTAACAACACTTTCTTTCTAATTCCTGTGAAGGTGGCATGAAAGGGACAAGAATTAAGCTGGCATGTTGTTGAGACATTGTAATACTGGTAGAGCAGAGGATTAAATGTTTTGATAACATTTGTTCAGTTCCTGTTGACTAAATATCAGTTTTACTTGAGATGAATCATAGGACAAGATCTTGTCCTATTACCCAGAAATTAATACTATAGCTGCCTTTTCTCACGTGATTTTACAGTGTCGTAGTCACTTTACACTGTGGCTAAAGTCAAAGAACACCATCCTACTCAAAGGTGTAGAACACCATCTCCTACTCATGATGGAGAAATTTGCACCTACTTGCAGTCTCCCTTGTTGTCTTCAACTGTCAGTTCTGATTGCTGAAGATCCTTTTAGATCCTTATGGCTCAAGAAAGGAGGAGACAGACTGTCCACCTAGAAAAAGAAAATTAACACTTCTCTATTTCTTTCAAGGAATTCCAAGATGGAAAACACGATTACCTGCTGTGTTGCCTATGTGCAGTAAATCCGAAGACAGAACATGTAGTGTGAGTGAATACACTGTGCAATGTGTGCACAGTAAACCCAACATTTTCCATATATATGGAACTCACTCTCTGCGCATGTGTGCTATGAAAATTTCCAGAGTAATGGCTGCCTGTCAGAGCTACTGCATAGTAACTCCAATAGGACTGAAGGATGGTCAGGAATCGCAGGGAAACATATGCGGTTTTGAATTCTGTTCTATTATTCAGTTCTGGGGAAAAATCTTTCAGACCTCTAAGCAAGACATGAAAGTCTGATCTACCTCTCATTTGCCGAACTGTTTTTTTGACCACCTTATAACTTTGGACAAAGCAGCCTGTAAGACCTGTGTGTAAATGGAGGAGACCTTCTAAGGAGCAAAGGAGACAAGTGTCCTCCTCCTAAGCTAGTCTCAAGTGAGGATTCAGTGATCTACTTCCAGACATCAACCAATGCCAGGGAAATGCAAAAGAGCCCAAAAGGACAAAGACAATATTATTCAGTGGCATCAGGAGGTTTCTAGTCAAAAAAGGCTAGAAATGCTTCATTTAGGGAGCAAATTAATAAGGGGAGATGAGAGAAATATATCAACAACATCAACAAAGAGGAATCAGATACTTACTTATACATCATCTCAGAGTACAAAAGGGCTATTACAAATGCAAGCAGAAATTAAAGCAGGAGCAGCCTTAAAAAGCCCAGGTAAATACAGTAAAGTAGATATTTTGGCAGAAAGGATCATGCTACACTCTGACAAGTTTGCCACTGGAGTTATTAAAATCCAGTGTTTGTAAGCCAAATCAAAACCAGATGTCATGTTTTCAATGGAGAAAGATGTAGTAAGTCATAGTGCAGTTACAAGAAGTCTGCGACACGTACACTCCTGTAGACAGCAAATCCTGCCCACACATGGTTGCCAGCTGGGCAGGAATCTTCGCCCCACCCAGAATTTTCCCCATCAGAAGAAATTTTAAATTAAACCCCAAGTGTCCTCTGCCTGAATTCACCACTGTGGCTGCTTTTTCCTGCTCATGACTCATTAAAGCTGTTCTCAGCAGGAACCATGAAACCTTGCATGGGCCCCTCATTTTTTTCTGTTTGAAACTTTCACTTTTTTTGCTTTTATAATTGATTGTTTAAAGATTCACTTTTGACTCCTGTTGTGCCCGAACTTCTGTGGTTTGTAAAAGGTAGACTTTCCCATCAGGAATGGTATTGATTAATGATTAAGGCTACATACTTGACTGCCTTAAAAACAGAAAAAGCTGCTCTTCTCCCCTTCATTTTTAGTCTCTAATCTGGTCCTACAATTCAGCCACAATCTCTTCTTTCCTCTTTCTATGGTCTTACTACATATAGTTTGATTTTTCAGCCAACCGTGCAAGACTTCTCTGCCTGGCACAAATCCATTCCATATTTTCCTCATCTCCTGTTGCAGTTACAGTCTCAAGTCCTATCATAAACCCATTTTGGACTCAGGGGCAAGTAACTATATTCAGAGTCCTCCTTCATCATCCTAGTATTACCAGTATCTCCAGGTATTGCTCACCTCCTAATTCAAATGAAACATTCTCCTTATATCTCTGAAAGAGTTGTGAAGACCTGCTTCTTTTCTTCAACTACACTTCTAGCCATTTCTGTTTTCCTTACATATTTTGAACCTCTCATCCTCACATACTCTTTGAAGTTATCTTCCATTGTTGAATATTCTTCATCTTCTTAGATACTCACTGACTTCCCTCCTCCCAACCCATCTTTTCCTATAATACATACTTGTTTCATTAGACCTTCAAAGGCTCGTGGAGAATGTGCTCCCCAAGGCTTCCTGGGCTCTGAAGCCACACCAAGCCTCACCGGGAGTCTCTGTACCTGCAGTAGAAAAATGGCTGGAATGATCCAGGAGGGGATTAAATGACACTTGATCAAGGTTTTCCCACATTTCTGAGCCAGTCAAAAAGGGGAGGTTTTTGTGAGAATCGGTTCTTGACAGAAGAGTGTGGCTCTTTTTACAGGATTTTGATGCAGCAGAAGCTTTACCTCCTACAAACTTCTTCATGAACTCTGTTCTCTGTCAAGAAGCTGAGAAGTAGGTAATAGTGCTGGCCCTGGGTGAGTTCTCAGTATGATTTTGCTTGTTTAAGGCATAAACTATTTTTCAAAGAAGCCTAATTTTCTCTGTGGTTCTGCATGACAGTGGGCAATCTGCACCAAGTTTTATGAGCATAATTCAAGGGCAATGTGAAAGGTGGTTTGCATATGAGGCAGCATTAGACTTTCTCTGTCTGACCCAAAGCTGGAGCCGTTTTCATAGGGAAAAATATTTCTTGGATATGAAGGGGCAACTGCATTTTGTAGTTCATGTTCCATATTTGATCTTGGCCTACAGTTACCAGCTGAGGCTTAAAATACTGTACCAAGTCTGAGAGAGATTGTTTCAGCTTCTCTATTCTCACACAAGGGTTACAGGTCTTCAGATGCTTCAAAAGCCTGGTTCTTCCACCTGCAATCTGTTTCTGAAACAGTTTCAGTTTTTTCATGGGTGTTTTACAGACCATTAACTTAGAATAAGTAATTGTCTCTAAATTCAACCAGTCATTTAAAAATGGTTGTCTGTGTGGTCTCACCACTGTGACCTCTAATGAAGTCTTTTAAAGATTTTTCAGTACAGGGATTTCAGATGAGATCTTTGATTTGCAGCACACAAGTACATAAAATATGCAGGATACCATATTCAACTTCTTTTCCAGCCTCTCTGCATATAGAAGTCACAGGCACAGTAGATTTAAATTTTGTGCTCTGCAGTGGAACAGAATTAATACCATTGCTGCATCATAGCTAATAAACCCAGACTAATTTTCTTTACACTGATTTTCTAATGCTTCCTGTTCTAAGAAATTACTTCAGCACATCTGCATCAGCATGACTTTTGAGGCAGAGTCTCATAAAATTAAAGGTTATTAGATGAAAGTATTTAGTGATTTCTAGGGCTGCAATGAAGGAAGTAGCTTTCCGTAATAGTAGTCTAGTAATATGGAATTCAATTTACATTGGTTAGAACCAGGTTAAATTAGCTCTCTTTGCGATTCCTAGCCACTACACCTATGGAAGATGTTTAATTTGGGAATATATTATGGATAACTCACACTCAGGTGCTCTTGAAAATTTATACAGTACAAAAGCTGTAGAAATAAAATAGAATCGGCTTCTGCAGAAGTATTCATGCTTACAAAATCCAGTGAAGAAACATTCCCATTAGCTGTTTGCAGAGTGAAGTGAGGTGAGGCAACTGTTCAGACTTTGTGCTTTTACTCCCATCTCTGTGGCATTTCACAGGTCAGTGAAAGACATTTGCTTATTTACAGCAATCCCAATCAGTCACACTAAAAAAAAAATCTGCTGCTATTTCACAGACAGCACAAGACTGAAAAGGTATATGGAGATGGGGAAAGAAATTAATAATAACATGGTTTTTCATTAACAATTTTGCATAGCTTTTCACACCTGACTCCTCCTTGACATTACACTATACCTAAAAAGCACCAACCAATATTGTGAAACATGTCAACTTGCAATCCCGAAAAATTTAAGAACACAGTTTAAGGTTGGTTTAAAACCTCATTGGAAGTTTATCTGAAATAAAGCTTTGAATGTGTATCTATACTACATCAATAAAAAAGCACGCACACTCCTGTTTTCAGAGCACATTAATTTGTGACTTTACACTGATTGTCAGGCTACAAATCTAAGCTTTCTGCTTTAGCAACTAAAGTTCCTGTGATCAGAAACTTAACAGTAGCTTGAAGTAATAAATATTATATGGCACACAGCTGAGCAACTTTATTAAACAGAAGTACCCAAAACACATTAATAATTTTATTATTTTAGATTTATGATGATTAGCATAGATAGCAAACCATTTTCGAAGCTCTCTTAAATTACTTTTTTCTCTTTTTGGTTGAGCTGTTGCATTTGAAGTGATATCAAAGAATTTTAAAGATTTTTTTAAAAAAAGTCAGATTTCTAAATGACTGCTAAAAGCCCATGTTCATTTATCTCAGGGCTATTTTAAATGATGTGTTCTTGACTGCAGCATTCAGGAGGTATGATGTGTATACAGAAAAGAATGAAGGTGTGGAAGAATAAAGAAGATGGAATAATCTGAATAATGCCTCTGGTAACCAATAATTCTAACGTGTCTTGTTATGTGTTCTGTTGTCATCTAACCATAAAAAAAATATAGTACATCTCATTTCACTTAATAGGAGCAGATGGATGCAGTACTGTTCAGCATCATCTACAACAAGTAATTTTATTGCCATCTCATTGACATACAGTCTACATCATTTTTCTTTTGTTTAGCATGTACTTATTTTACAAAAATGCCCCAGAGATGCAGCAGTGGCATATTAAGAGCTACTACAGGGAAAGATCAGGCATTTCCACCTGTTCCATCTTTTATGACCCTCAATCTCACAAAGCCTTTGGGGTGCCTTCCCAAAGCCCTGCAGAATAAACAAATATTTCAGTGTGGCAAAGCTGAGAACATGCTTGGGTGCCTAAGTAATTTGCTCTGCTCCATTTGTTTTTAACTCAAATCATGAAGGTCACTACCAACATTAAAAATGTGAGCAAACTCTTACTTCCCAAACAGACAAATAATGAGCAACAAAAGACAGAAAGAATCAAAAGCTGCCTCAGATTTCTAATGTATTTACTTCAGTATTCACAGAAGTAACACTTGTAAAAGGTGTCTTTTTGCTTCATTAAATACTCAGCTTCCTGAGGTATATTGTAAAATGATCTAAAGTAACCCTGCTCATAAGAAAAGCACACATACCTCAAAACTATGAATTTGTTCAAAACTGTAAACCTGGGATCAATGTTTTGCTTTAATAAAGCCAAAGAAAAAGGGGGCAGTCATCTTAAACACAGAGAGGAATTCAGCCCTGAGTCCTACATGGCACCACAAGTCAATGCAGAGGTCTGAAATACAGGGTCTCAACTGCACCCAGTACAGGCTGCTAAACCATGAAACGACCTGATGGCCTCTTCCCCTCCTTGAAAAATAAAATACCGCTTTCCGTTTTTCCTGCTTCTCATCACAACCACCTACCTCTGCTCATCTGGCCAGGAAGAACACAAAATGAGTGTAATTGCTGCCCCTGCCTGTTTAGGTCTGCTGAAGGACTGACTGTTGGTTACTTTTAATCACTAACAGAAACACTATTCTTCGAGACAAGAGTGTGTGACACACACACCACAGTTTCTCACTTCCCTTACACAGCTAAATTTTGTTTCCTGTCAAAGGAGAATGCACTAAGACAGATGTGCTCAAAAGAAAGTCATCCTTTCAAAAGTCCTTCCAAATACAAAAAAACGATGAAATGGAAAAAATAGATCACAAAAAAAGTCTGTAAAATCTTTCAGAGAGCAACTGAACTGTAAATAGGTTTTGGGTTGCACAGGGGAACAAAAAAATTCCTTGATATGAGCTCTTTCTATTCTTTGCGGTGAATAGGAAAGGATCTATAATGACGATAATTGTAGGTTTAACCAAAAGCATATGCAAATAGAGAGGGGGGAAGTGGCAAATCAATATAACTGAATCAAATGTCAAGTCTGGTGGTTTCTAACATTTCATCACACTTTCCCACTAAAATCTTATATATGTACTTGAACATACGTATGTTATACACATACATGCAGAGGGTATCTATAAATAATTAGAATTATCTGGAAACTTTTGAAAACTGTGTTAAATTTTTTAATTATCTTTCTATCTCAAAAACCAGGTTCAGATTATGTCTCAGGTATTTAGTCAACCATACTCCCAAACATCAATAAAATTAATGAGTTATCAATGTGAGAGCTTCTTTATTATTTGTCATATTACAGAATTTTCTCACAATCCTAAACATCCACTGGTCAGATTATGTGACCAATACATCTGTTCTAGAACAAGCAGCAGTCACAAGTACTGAGGCCATGTTGCTGAGAACACAGCTGCGCTGGACAGGGCACGTCTCCAGGATGAAGGACCACCGCCTCCCTAAGATCTTGCTTTATGGTGAACTTGCCACTGGCTGCCGCATGAGAGGAGCCCCGAAGAAAAGATACAAGGACTCCCTGAAACAACATCTCAGCCTTGGCCATATTGATCAACATAACTGGTCTACTCTGGCCTCAAATTGGGAAGTCTGGAGACACACCATCTATAACGCTGCTGATGCTTTTGAGAAAGCACGCAGGATCACTCTCAAGGAGAAAAGGCAACGCAGAAAGAATCGTGCCCTGCAGAATATACCATCTAAGGAGTCTTTCTGCTGTGCCTTTTGCAACTGGTCATGCCTATCTCGTATTGGCCTTTTTAGCCACCAACGCGCTTGCACCAAGCGTGGGTAGAGCCTTCCCCAAATCTTTGTTTGCGAAGCCTAGCCATGATGACAGAATTTTCTGATGAACATATCTTATTACTGTCTTTTCAGCTGAGACTTGGAAATGTATGAGGGAATCTTTTAATAGGCTTGTATATGATTTACACATTAATGTATATGCTTAAATGAATATTTATGGTGTAAAGTGTACATGAAAAAAAACCCAGTTAAGAGTGGTATGAGCTGCTGCTCTACACAGAGCTAGCAAATAACTATTAACTATTATTTTAAAATGAACTGATGGCATCCCTTTTTAATCCTGCAATATAGTATTTGTCATGGCAATACGTATGACAAACAGAGATGTTCCCCTTATGTTAAATAGCAAACCATAATAAATTGGTTTCATTCTACTTTTAAGAAAAAGAAAGTATTCCATTTACTTTCTGGATACCATTATTATTTACCTACAGTTTTAATTAAAGTTAAACCATCCTAAATTACTACAACACCCATTTTAGGGTACACTTCTGTATCACTGGTATCTGTTTCGCTGGAACACAGCTCAGACCACACACTGCTCAAATAAAACCTTTGCTGTTAAGTGTCAGCCAAAAGGGACTGCGCAGAGCTGTGATGATAGATAAACTGTTTACACAAGATGAAAGTGCTAGCAAGGTCAGAAGAATGTTACAAGATACACATTCTTGTCAAAAGTAAGTAATTGAGATAAATTTATTAAGCATGGGATGCTGCGTGGCCAAGGATAAGAGCAGAATGTGAACATGCACATCAGGGGACAGGTCATGACCAATGCTCAGGGAGAGCTGCAGTGCAGATGGAGTTGGCTGCACAGAAGGTTTAGGTCAGCATACACCTTTCTGATCACTGAAGAAGGAAATCATGTAACACTGTACGGACCAAAAGAACGCTGCTTTCTGCCAGGCATACATACATTGGCACCACAGTAGAACAACCACCTGAGGACTACCCTTATGTTAATAAAGCTTGCCAAGGCTCAGTCAAACTTGTGGCAACCTCTTATAACAAGAGCAAGACTGAAGCCTTCTGCCTAATGACATGCTAGCACCAAAGTCAGACCATCGAAATACTTACTATCAACAAAGGACAGCAACAGCTATTACAATGCTTAAAGGTAAACAGGCTGTAAAACAAAAAAAAGAAACGACAGACCATTTAATGTATGTATTTTCCATATAAAAGACAACAGTAAAATAATGAATTTAAAACAATTCTTATAAAATTCAAAGTTTGTTATCACACATTAAAAAACATCTGTATTTGCAAAAGTGCATTGCTACTGCTTTGAGGGAAGCAGAACTACTCAGCTGGAGGAAGTCACTGACTAATCATCTTAAAGCAGAATGTGTTGAAGTGTTAAACTAGCTTTTGGCCCCGGTAGTTCCTTCTGCTATCTGGTTATTTCAGTTCAATAACTCATTTGCCTAAAGTCGAAAGCCAACTAGAAGGTGAAAAAAGAGCAAGAGCTGTTTTCTTCACGAAGAAGAAAACAGAAGAGTAGAATAAAAATTATGTGATAAGTGGTAAAGTCTCCTGAAATGTTGGATATGTACTAGCCAGAAACAGCAATCCAAGTTAATTAATTGCAAATAGCATTGCATTTTATAATTTAATTTCTTCTCAAGTATTTGACATATTTAAGGTAGATTTAAATGACTAATAAAGACACCATATAACTTGTAAGCACCTTCATCTCACAGTTAAATTCTAACCAAATATAATCTCAAGTGAAAGTCCAAAGATAAGCTTAAAATAAATGACATTCTTTACTTTTTCATATCTAAGAGACACAAAGACAAAGCATGATTGAAGACACAACTGAAACAGTTGATGTATATCAATTCATTTCAGTACAGATGTTCACTGCTCTATTTCTAATCCACCACCATCAGATTTTCATAGTCAAAAAAACCCCCTAGCAAAATATGAGAAGCCCTTTTCAGTTTTGCATTGTTTTTTTTTAAATCAGAGATAATGTTTTTTATCTCATTCTCAACAGCCCTCCTACCACTTCCATGCCTGCAGCAGCTGATCACAATATTTAGGAATTCGTAACCCAGTCGACAGCGTCAGCTCATCTACATGCTAGATGTAAAACTAGTGTAAAACTCAATGAGCCACTGGCTGCTGGCTTCCCTTTCCTGAAATGCCCTTGGTAAACTGTCTTCCCCACAGAAAACAATTAGACACAAACAGCAGGGCATCCAGGCCATTTGGACCTTGTCCAACACAGCCTCACGTGTAGAAGTGGGAAGTCACTATGTCCATTTTAATGCTGGCTGCTTCAGAGATAACAACAAAGTACTTATTATCTGAAAGCTGTCAGCATATGTAATGAAGAGAAACAGGAAGCTGCAGCTCTGTATTTGTTTTGTAAGTCATAAGCACTGCTAGTAAAATAATATATTCCTAAATTGTTTGAGCAGTGCATGCAGCTTAAGGCTGAAGTGATTGTTTATGCATTTGTAATAGCATTATACACAGGATTATGTGTTAAGTGGTTAACAGATGGAGGGACAGAAATTTCCAAGTCCTTTTGTTAAAAATACCTGGGTTATTCTTTCTTCCCTAGCTAAAGAGGCATTTGAAAAAGAAAATTACATACCTCAGGCCAAGGTTTATAAACTTGCACTTCAATCTACTATCCTGTTTACAATTACATGAGATAAATAGCAGGAGAGTGCAGTTGTCTGAAGACTGCCTGTAAAGTTGTTCTTAGTTATATGTATTCAGCACCTTGAGTTAAATATTTTGCACTGATTCAATGGTAAAATTCATATTGCTTCCATTGAGAATGAAAGGGAGACCAGTGTTACTATCATGGAGTGGCCTAAATATCACCTAAGGCTTCCATATTAATACAGTGCATTTATGTATTCTAGAATGAATTATTTACAGATGACTTTAATTTCATGGATGATCTCTTGGAGTGACACACTAGTCTAATTTGTGTCTACAGAACAAATAGTAAAGTTGTCTCGTTGTCCAGTTTAGACTTAACATGCAAAACCCACACCACCACAAAACAATTTATGCAAGGCTGCTGATCCCTTTAACCAAATCCATTTTATAAGACAATAAATGTCTACTAGCCAAAGAATGCCTAAAAGTATGTGTTTGGAAGATGTAAGTATTATTTCTTGGAATCAGATTGTAAGTCAATATTGGGCCTTTCTTAGTCTATTTATTTGTCTTATACATCCTATGGTGTTGAGATGCTGGCCCCCAGTTTGCAAGGATGTCTTTTTTGGCTGGTTGACTTTACAATAGCATTAATGATGGTCAAGAAAATATGCCTGGAGTCACAGTAAGGTCTGTCATGAGGTTCAGTCACTGCTCAGGTATCTAACTGCAATACTGCAGGTCTAAGAGAAAAATATCCTGTTTTCAAGAAGTAAATCAAATGCAAAGATCAGAGCAACAGACCAAGACCCACTGTCCTTAAGCTTTCTCACTCCAAATCCATTTGCTTTCTACCTCATAGACATAAGAAATGAAAATCATTAGTGCTTATGATGGAGTCTGGGTACTGAATGACCACCTCTGCCAATAAAAAAGTATCAAGAATTGTAGCCTTCTGAACATGAATAAGGAGCATATTGGATTGTGGCTTCATAATGGCTTTGCTGTTCTGCTGGGTGTTGACCAACCTGGGCTGTAGCCATACTGTGTTTATGGACATATTCTGCAAAGATGACCTGAGTCTTTTGCACAGCAGTTCTCAATTTCTTTGTCATACCTAGGTGACCTGAATATGTTTCTTAGATATGCTTCATAAAAACAGTTTCCATGGAGATTGGATTCTGGTAAATTCTTATATGGAGTCTGTTAATTAGATATTTTACTTAGATGCCTTCACTAATTCCTTTGGTACAGTCCATATTCAACAAACTGTAAATGATTGAACAGAGCTTTTGCTACAGAATGTGAAGGTGATAGGAAGACCTGTATTTTCTTTCAAGGTGGCATGTTAAAGGAGCAATTCCTGTTAGCAGAGTGCACTAGAGGGGAGAAGATTTGTATAACCTGTTGTTACAGAGTTTACTTGACTGCTTTGTAAAGGCAAACAGTGACTTAGTTTTTATGCTCTGGAAGCAATCTGTAGCTGAAACAAGAGCAACAACTATTTGGTGTATTGATATTTGCACTTTATGGTAGGTCTGCAACTGTGGTCATCAACACCTTCCAGAAAAAAATAATTTCAAATATACCTCAATCATTCTGTTTACCAATCTGATCATTAAAAAATGAAAAAAAAATAAATACCTTTTTCTCATTTTCACCTTGCCTAGAAGTAGGGCCAAAAGTAGCTTCTGAAAGGGATTTCCCTTTAATGAGTGGTAGTGTAGGATGCTTCAAAGCATAAAAAGAGGGAAGATACTAGAAGAAGTGAAGAATGCTTCGCTAGGATGGCAAAAGCAATTTGCCTAAGGAGGCAGAAACAGGGCAACGAGGTTTATTTGTGCTGAAGTTCTCAGCTCTTTCAAAAGGAGGAACACTCTTGAACAGCTTAATCCTTGCTTTATATCACTATTTTTTCCTGGCAAGACTTTCCCTTTTCTCTCCTCACATCCAAACAACATCCAGCCAGAGCACTAGTTGTGTTCATTTGTTCCTCTCATGTTCCAGGAGTAAATCAACTGTCTTCCCACCCTGACCTTGCTCAAGCATGGGCCAAGGTTGCTCCTTTGTGTGTAGGTGTAAACAGATGTTTAATTCAGTAAGTGGTGTCCTTGAGTCTTGTAATTGATTTGCCTCTTCCTGTGGGGATGTGATTCATGATCACATCTCTCTCTCTCTTCCTTTCATATTCATCCAAATCAGCAGAAACAGCCCCACAGGCCACTGGCCAGCAAAGTTGAGGACCCCCTTCCTCTAGTCATTAGAGTCCAAAGGACAAGGTGGAAATGACATTAAAATGAAGGTTAGTCCATTTAGTATCTCACCATCTTCCTCATCAGAGAAAAAGGGAGTAATTTCTCTCAAGTAGGAATGCGGGAATTCCTCTTTATACTGGGCACCAAACCCACAATGTAATCCTAAAGAGAAAAGAGTGTATTTAGACACTGGATTAACACAGAAAAAGCAGCAGACAACTCACTCACTCTACCTATGACTTCAGATTATGGCAAATTGCAATTTATTGCTACAAACTCATTATCCCAGGACATTAAAGCAAATAAAGGTATGATACAATCATAAATCCTTCTAGAAATTAAAATTCCTTACCTTGGAGCATAATGGTCAGCAGCCTGGACCACAGAAGAAATGTTGTTGGCTTTTACTTTATTTTGGCAAAGGATATTGACTGAAGTTGCCAATTTCCTACATGGATTATGCTGCACAGCCCTTTGGATCCTTACCATATGGCCATTCAAATCCCATCCCTCACTGGGACACAGTTTTCTTGTCTTTTCTTCCAAATGCACTGCTGTAGGTGTTGATTTAGAGAAAGGGTAGGAGTTTCTACCTTTTAGTCCTTTTCCTGACAGGTTGTTGGGACCCAAGAATGGCTATAGTGCAGGAGTATATAACTTTTATGTGTGCCAGATGCAGAAAGGCAGAAAGAAACTGAAGCAATGCTCCACAGCCAAACCACATGAAGTTTCTCTTTGTTTTCAGTTTTGTATGGCCACATCCCAGTGCAGCAAGAAGAGGAGGGGAGTTCAAGGCTGCATCACTTCTTGCATCTAGCATAATAGAGACACTGCTCAGCTTCTCTCTCCCTCTCTCAAAAAAAAAAATTGTAGCAGGATAGCCGGTAAACGCAGACAACATCTGAAGAAGTCCAAACCGTGTCAACTGTGTAATGACAGCTTCTCACTTTCCCATTAATGATGGTGGACTTCAACGACCGTTCCCATCTCAGTCTTATTCTTCTACATCACTGATGCCTCAAGACCACTTCAGCACCCTGTCTACATGCAGCAATAGCACTTGTTTAAACACATATTTAAGGAATTGTAAGGGAATGAGACAGAGGAGGTGAGGAGTTCCTCCAAACAAAATAAAGATTATTGTCTCAGTTAAGAATATATTTTACTTTGAGTCTACTAATGCATTTATAAGTGCTTTCTGCAAACGACTTGCCATCTTTTTTCTTCTAGGACTTAAGGGTTACACTAAATTTCAGAGATGTCTTATATTGGCTTTGATCTGGGCGTTAAAAATAAGTAGATAAATGGTGCTAAAGTCTTTTCATTCCGGAAGGATATTGGGTGATAAACTGCATGGGTCAAATTCTGACCTGCACAACCCCAGAGCAGAACTTCATTACTTTAGCTGTTCAGAGAACTAAAAAACCTGATTTCCTAGTGGTCCCAAGAGACATAATGATTGGCAGACAGATAAATAAGGAACTAGAGTTCTAAGAAATATGGACTATCTTTGAATTTAGAGGAAATGAGAAAAACAGAAGGGTCTTTTGCAGTCCAAGTTAAGTGCAGGCTTAAGAATAAAAGGCATAACAGTAATAAATCTTCAGATTAAATAAGTATTTAAGACAGGAGAAAAGTAAATTACTAAATCATATTGTGCTCTAAATTCAGATTAGAAAAAACTGCTCTTCAGATAAAAATATGGCTTCCTTGAAAACTGTATGTAACTAAAATTGGAGGAAAGATAGATTGACTGCCAGGAGGAGAAATATTTTTGCTTCTGATGATGCAAATGGATAAACTGCATTTTGGGGAAAAGGTGAACTGATAGGTTTATACTTAAAAAATCAAAAGAAATATTCCTGAAATTTTACCTTCTAGGAAATAAAATTTAAAAACCCCAACAAATCCCCAAACCACACAACCACTTGTTTATTCATGTAGATTTCTCTGCATACGAACAAACCCAATTACTTTTCCTTCTGATAGAAGTTTTAAAGCAAATGTGGAGTGGTAAGGAAGCACATAAAGAAATTTCTTGTTAGGTATTTGTCAAACTAAATTCCACAAGAAAGCTGCTGGTGACTTATTTTGTAAAAGATATGAAAAATATGGAAATCCAATGGAAGGTATTGTTGTATATCTGATTTCCACAGATGTCCAAAAGACTGCGTTTTCCCATTTTTGTATGTGTGTACATTCTTGGATAAGATTTGTCTTGTGAAGGAATGGTAAAAAAAATCAAAATTCCATATGATTGTTGGGTTAAATCCATGACACAAAGAAGTAAAAAGCTAATAATATTTTAGCCCAAAATGTTGTATCTTTGTTATTTGTGTATTTGCAGTACATACTAATGTTATTTCAAGTCACTTTGGGAACAAATTTCTTTCCAGTTTTAATTAATGACTTAAAATTAGCTCTTTTTTTTTATTTGCATTACAGGTATTTTGAATAGGGTTGTAGGATGAAAAACAGACCTTGGAAAAACGCAGATTTACTAGATATGGCCATTAGGCCCTGCTATGGTATACAGCAATAAAATTACTGTAGAAATCTGATGCTTATTAGTAGCTCTATAAATCAGACTAGAGCTTACCCATGAGGATCATGTGATCTTAAATGAATGACACATGGTCCTGGCACAGACCATGAGAAGAGTGCTGCAGACTTCGTAAAATAAGGTAAAAAGGACTAAATCCTTTCTGTACAGAAAAAAAATGTGTTAAAAAAGTTTGTTTCAAATCTGGGGACCTCTGCCATTCATCCACCGATCTAAGCCAAAAGCAGTTAGGTGATATAGTGTGATCAATAGAAAAATGGGGAAAATAACAGCATTAATGACATTAAAATAAATCTTAAAGAAATGCTTTTACCTCTATAAATGTCACTGCACCTTTTTTGGAGTGCCAAGCCACAACCATTATTCCCATCTCCAGTTTCCCTGTAATGCTCCTTTGGTACAGAATTTAATAATTATTCCTCACAACCTGCCTTTATCAATCCTCCAGCACTGGAGCTATTCCTTCCTTAGTTGACTACAGCAACTGTCATCATCTTCTACAGAGTCATAGAGGCACACAGCATTTAAAGATGATGTACTCTGCCATCTTCCTGGTCATGATTTAACTGTTCTAGTTCTTTCTTTGCTCATAGATCTAGACAAAGCAATGAAACATTATCCTGATTTAATCCCAGCTGGCAACTAAGCATCACGCACCTGCTATCTCCAGGAAAGGAAGGCTCCATCACAAACAGCGGTAACATAACAGGAAGACAAAAGCCATCACTCTGAATGTTCCCCCCTTCTTCTTCTTCCCTCAGCTTTTACTGCTGAGCATGATGTCTTATAGTATGGTATATTCCTTTGGTCAGTTAGGATTGGCTGTTCCAGCTGTGTCCCGCCTCAACTACTTGTGCACCCCCAGCCTACTCACTGGTGGGGTGGGGCGAGGACAAGAAAAGGCCTGGGATCTGTGCAAGCACCACTTAGCAATAACAAAAACATCCCTGTTTCCAGCACAAATCCAAAACACAGCCCTATACCAGCTATTGGGAAGAAAATTTACTCTATTACAGCCAAAACCACCACAAACTTAATGTTTTTCTCAGTGTCAGTTTTATCCTACCATTCACTTGTTCTTTACAACAGAAAACTACTAGATTAAAAAACTAGAAGTCTTTTGTCTCCCATTTCCTTCTGTATTTGTTAGATTTCTTTCACTCCTGTAATTAATTTTCTATTTCTAGGTTTGTTCTTTTCTTTTTTTTCTTGTGAAAACCCTATGAAAGATCAGCTTTTTAGTCCTGTTCTTTATTTAATTTTTGCTTCTTTTTTTGTCACGTTCTGGTGCCTGAAGACTCTGCAATCAGATATATTGTTTGATTCACCAGTTTGCCTAGAATTATGTCTTAGTGGAGACTCTCTTCAGCCCAGGTGTACTCTATGTAAATGAGTAATGCTCAATATATGCTCGTTTTCTATCACTGGAGATAGGAACTCCTTCTGACCAAAAAGCAGGAAGGAAGAATTCAGTAGAGGAAGTGGACAATCTCCATGTTCAAAAAACAGTCTAAGATAGCAGAAACATGAAACAGTTCTCAACTGACAAATTGAAATGTTTCCTCAAAAAAAATTTAAAACAAAACCCCCAAATATAAAAAATCTGAGGTAGGCGCAAATGAATATTGGAAGTGTGTATTTAATTATATTTACATAAGTTGAACCAGGGTAAATTACCCATCAAATTTCACAGGGGACAGACTAAGATATTTATAACATCTTGTACTTGTTGAATGAGTCTAAAAGAATATTTCTGATCCAAGCCTGGATGCCACTGGCCTTTTTGTCCACCTGGGTACACTGCTGGCTCATTTTCAATTGTCTGTTGACCAGCACCCCCAGGCCCTTTTCCATCAGGCACCTTTCCAGTCACTCTCCACCCAGCCTTGTGTAGCTGTAAGACCCTGTTGAACCTCATGCAATTGGCTTCAGCCCATCAATTCAGCCTGTCCAGATCCTTCCGTAGACAACCCTAACAACCCTCTGGCACATCAGTGCTCCCACCCAACCTGGTGTTACCTGCAAGCTGGCTGAGGGTGCACTCGATTCCCTCATCCAGGTCACTGATGAAGATATTAAGCAGGGCTGGCCCCAATACTAAGCCCTGGGGTGACTGGCCACCAACTGGATTTAACTTCATTCAACACAACTCTCTGGGCTGCACCATCCTGCTAGTTTTTTACCCAGAAGGTAGTGCACCCATCCAAGCCCTGAGCAGCCAGTTTCCCCAAGAGAATACTGTGGGAGACAGTGTCAAAGGCTTTACTAACATCCAGGTAGACAACCTTGACAGCATTTCCCTTGCCCATCAAGCAGGTCAACTTGTCATAGAAGGAGACATAATCTTAACCATCAAGGCAAGGCATGATGAAATAGAGTAAGGAAGCATTGAAAGTATATTGAGGAAAGTCAATCACTGCCACTTAAGCATTTTCAAATTATATATTTGAACCTTTATTCTAAAAACGAGCTAGTGAGACTGCCCATCTGCAACCTGTACTACTGTGTGTGCAATAGCAGCAGCATTCTAGAGAATGAAATATTAGTTGGTGAGCTACTCTTGCACTGAAGAATACTTCAGACATGTAGGAATAGAATGGAAATTTCTGCACATTAACAAAATAAGAGAAGCCAGTTAACCATTATAAAACTCACTGATATTCAGTCAATCCAACATATCCTCTTCAAAATACAATTTATTTCAGAGTCCATAAGGAAATAATCAAAAGAAATAATGTCAAAAACCATGCCATGGTAGCCACTAAGATTTGGTTGAAATGAGTATAAACAGTCTCTCTGTTCTTCATGCCTAATTAAAGAGCAGTTAATTACAATTGTCTAGAAGAGATCATTTCACTCAAAAGAAATTTCCAGTGGGAAAGATGAAACCAAGTTTAAAAAGCATCTTATTTTCTGGGTGGGAATTTAATTCAGTGAAGGAATAGGACAAAATACAAAACAAGCAAGATGTGAATGTAGGCTGGGGTAACTGTAGGTTTTTCAGAACTCTACTATTCATGCCAGGGATTCATTTCAATATGCACTCCTGATGTTATTCTACCATAAATTTTGCAATGAACTCATGTCTGATTTCCACTGTATTTCTTACATATTTGAATAAATGAAGTGGGAAACAAATTCTAAGGTATTCCTCAGATGGCTTGTATCAGAGTAAAGTATTTAATGAAGTGTCATAACAGGCAACTGTAGCCCTCCTTTTCGAAGGAACATCAAGCACTGAGGATGTTGGCAATAATGTACATTTTTCATTTGAACACTATTTCCAGAGACTATTTTTTCACTGGAAATGATCAGTCTCACTTAGGATGCAAACAGCTGTTTTTCACTCAACAGCTTCACACAGAAGAAGGGATTGTAAAGGATATGTTTGGGATATTTTCTGCAATTGTATAGCTGTGAAGATCATGACCAAAAGTAAAAATAAAAAGTAAAGGTTTTCTCTTGTGTGCAGAAACAATAACACTACCATATTTAATCACAACATTTTGATTTTTCTCTTCTCCTTTGGTGGTTCTACTCCATAGTCAAATTGTATTCTGAGATTCAGGAGTCCCTTATGAATGCACATTGTGACAATTTCAAATCATTTTTAGCAATTGAAGTTTAGAGATTCAAAAACTGTTTTTCTCAACCTTGCCCTTGCAAGGCCATTTGCTTTCAGATTTTAAATAAAAGCACTGAATATGTGGTTTCCCATAAAAGACAGAGTATACACTGTGCTTAAGAAAAGGAAGAGAGGCAAACACACAAATACATCTTCAAGGATTGACAATTGTCTTTTCAAGGGGGAAACTAACCACCTTGCCTGTTTGACAGTCTATTCAGGAAAGGAGATCCTAAGACTGAGGACCCTTTTGGAAAGGCAAACCCAATAGCCTCTCATTCCTATTTCTGCCAAAACACCAAGTAAGACTCCGAATCATCACTTCTCCTAAAATAAAATAAAATCAAAGTCAGACAGCCTGGTTTTTATTCATAATGCTTTTTTCATTAGAATACATATTTTCACCAGGCTTCCTGAAACTTTCCTCTAGGTATTATTGCATACCATAAACTATCTTACCTGAAAAGTGCCCTAGAGCTCTGACATTTAACACTACTCCTTGCCCCTTAGAATCTGATGTTCCTTCAGTTCTGTTTGCAATTCTCACATATATTTTTCATTGTAGTTAAAGATAACCCTAAAAGCAAACACAGAAAGTTTCCTTCACTTCTGAAAAAGCATTAGGCTTTCTCAAAAAAGGCTTACTACATCTGAAGGTCTTTGAAGACACATACACAAAATCTGACATACATACATATATATATATATAATAAATTATACCCTAAATAGTTTTTGCAACTGCCACATCTTGTTTACTTTGTTAACTTAGAATGAGAAACCAGGGTAAATGTGAACATTTGCTAACAAGGAATAACTTGCAAAGTGCATTTTCCTTTGTACTTTTTGCTTTAATCAGACCTTATTTACCCTGATCCCATGAAATAACAGTGTTAATCAGCTGCCTATTATTTTGATTAATTGAATTAGATCACGTGAAATAACATTAAAATCTTATTCCAGGTATTCAGCTTAGAGCAGAAAAACTTGGGAATACTAGAGGGGAAAAAAACCTGAACTTGAAAGAGCTATAGCCCAGTGTTACTCCCTCTCACAAACAGGTAGTTACTCTGGATATATATTATTAGGGACCAAAGCAAGTAATTTCTTAGGTTGTCGTCAGTTCTCTGCTTCAAAAATTCACTAACCAATGTAATTAATTATCTAACTGTTCCTTCAGGTAAGTGAAAGCAATACAGCATGATGCATTTTTAAAGAATATGAAGCATGCATTGAAAAAATAAGATATCAGCAACAGTGTTGACTTTGGAGACTATTTTTTTTTAATGTAACATAGTTGTATCTGTAGTGTCTGTATATTTTGCTTTTACAGGCATTTTGTTTGTTCTGGGTCCTCTTTCTTTTTTAGAAGCATCATTTAATAATTGAATCATAATCATCAATGATAAAATCAAGATAAGAGCAAGTCCTTTGATAAGGTTGTGTCAATCTGTATGATCACGTGTTAATGTGATATAAACTATCCTCTCCTATCATTCATTTGAACCCAATTTAAGACCTGAAGTCAAGGGAAAATTCCCCTCTGGTTACCGGCCAGGTCTTTATTAAGACTGAATACTTTCCTGAAATTATATACCCATACCAGGTCCCTAAACTCTGAGATCTGCAAATTTTGGCAAACACAACCATTTAATTATAAAAGAAAGTTCCATTGTGCCTCAACAGTGACCACGCTCTGTGATGCTGCAGCACACAGTCGGTGAGGTGAGGTCAACAACAATTTCCTCAGTTATAAAAAATAAGGTGTGCCACTTGCACCCCTGAAAACACAGCAAAATTGCAAAACTGATTCCCCAGTTGGATAAAGCTTTCACCTAATCAATCTAATTTTTATAGTAGTTCAAAAGCAATCTGCTTTAAAAGAAAAAGTAATGTTGCAATACTGTGTTAAGGATCTGATCTGGCTCTCAACCATGCTCAGGTCAACTCACTGTTTCATGGGTCTCATAACTAGGCAAGATTACTCAAATATGTTGTAGACTTGAAGAAAAGGCCAGCAATGAACAGAATATCCTCTGTGTGTGCACCTACCTTGCTGTATTCACTTCAGCTTGACCTTCACAGCTTCTTAAGGCAACCATTTTAACTGGCTTTCACTCATGATTTTTATTACTTTTTTTTACTTTTTGTCTCTTTTTTTTTTTCTTTTAAGGACAGAAGGAAAGACTCTCACAAGCATGCTTTCCATCTTATCAGAGCATGATATTGATCACAATATGATCTGCTGCAGACAAATTCTCCAAAAGCAAGTCGGCCACACAGAACCAGCATATTCCATCAACATAACACCTTATGCCGAATTTAACAACATTAAAGAATAAGACTCAGCACGTCAGAAGCTCTTTACATAGCTGAGAAGAAAACTTTGCTCTATGCTACAGGAAAAGTAATTTAAATCCATCAGTTTTGCAACAGTCAAAAAAGTTTATGTCAAAAGTTTGTGTCTTTTTTGTTGACTACTGAACAAAAGGTAAGATCTTTAATGAATAAGTTGTGAACAAATTTCTGCATTTCAAAGTTTTTTTTGGTTAACCCATAGTGCTTTTCACTATTTCAAAAATCAAAATAATTTTTTTCATTTTTTTTGTTAGCCTATTTATAAGGCATACTTCCCCTAAGTGAGGAGTTCATTACATATGTCATTTTCATTACATCAGGAAAAACCTCCTAAGACTTGTAAATAGCTGTTTCTAATAGCATCTGATAGCACCATGAGGCACAGACTAGGATCACAGCCAATGCAAAGATATGATCCATATGGTCCATTTATCATCAATATAATCATTAAGACCTCCTTTTGCATTTTCACCACTCTTAAGCATATGGGATCTACAAAAGAATAAACAATTAGAGAAATAAAATCAAACTTTGTATTCAAAGTTATGGCAACTACTCTCTTATGGGTTCTACACATTCCATGTGGAATAATACCAGATGTGCAGTACTCAAAACCAATACTTTGATATGACTGTAAAGAATCACCTTCCACAGGGTTTTGGAAACACACTATATGGTGTTGCCCTCAGCTTACCCAGTCTAACCTCTTCTCCAACCACTCCAGTTGCACTATTTAACCTGGGACAGTGGGATTTATACAGGGGCCTGTATGAACCAACAACAAAAAAAAAAACCCTTCAAAAAAATAATGATCTTGGCTCAATCATATGCTCGTTAAAGTAACCCAAATTTAGAGATAAGGAAGACCTAAAATATTTTGTTTAGCAAACAGAAGAGAGATAATATTAAGGGGGAGACTGGAACAGAAAAGTGGAAAAAAGATAACATAGAAACTTGCTTTTGCTCTCAGCCTCAGCCTTTCCCAACTCTTTTTGACTAACCATACCAGGGAGAGACTGCTTCCGTTGCTGCTTGTTTTTCCTGTAAGAAGTTTAGGCATTGGAATTCCACCCAGCTGATAAATTACATAACAACGTTAAGAATACATATTTTATTTTTTTTTAACTATAGTAATGTCTCTGCTAAATTTTGTAGTAAAAGACCTTGGAGAAAATGTTTGTGGTTCATGTCTTGTGCAAACATGGTGAAAAATGGACCAAAAAGACAGTGGAGCAGCATTATAAAAATAACAGAAATTATTAAATTTTTGAACTTCACACATATCAGCTGTCTAAAAAGGAAAACATATATGAGAAGTAAAAGTGCTGTAAAACAACCAAAGACACATATACAGACATTTGGGTTTTATTTTTATAAAAAAGGTCAGATTTATTAGTGCCAATGTATGTTCATAGTAAGGAAACAAAAACTAAGCTAATCTGAGTAGCAACTTACATCAAAGGATATCAAAATAATATTTCTTGTAAGTGAAACATAATACTTCATTTAAATTTGATTCTTGCCAACTAGAAGTCCTTGTTATCTGTCTATGAAGCCTTTAAAGAAAAGTTGCTACAGTCAAATAGGGTCCCGATAGAACTTGGCACATAAAGAAACAATTCTGTTTTCACCCATACAATACCTCTCACTCCCCTGGAGCAGTCATTCATACAATACTTACATAATGCATATACATTATGACTAAAGTCATGTATGGTCTAAAGCACATAGAATATCTCAGTTCTAAATGTAACATGTCTCTACATCAAAAGCAGGTCACTGTATTTACAGCAGATGATCTTGCTCTGAAGATGGGGCTTTTGCTTGAAGATCCTTTTGTTAATGTACTCTAAGATGACCGAGTTGTCCATTTATCAAATTAGAGGTGTATCTACAGGAAGATCTGTCTGATCGTGTGCAAGGATTCTAAGGCAATAGTAGTAGTTGTTCCATAGGAATAGCGCTGCCATTGCAATCCACTTTCCCTTGAAGCAGTAAAGCCTTCCTTTTCCAGATGCAGCCAGGTATAGTGAGACATTCGTGATCTGCAAACTGTTGGCTCAAAAGTCTAAAACTTCTTGGTTTGTTTTTGTTTTTAATGTTCATGGAATAGCACCATAGGAATTCGCTCTTGATATCAAACTAATCCTGGGTCTGTTGTTCCGTTTTGCTTTTTTACCATCACGGATATACTTATTCTCAGAAAAAACCCCCTGTATTTGGGAAACTTCCCTCTTGGATACTATTACAGCTTCATTTCTTGGATACTATTACAGCTTCATTTCTTGGATACTATTACAGCTTCATTTCTTGGATACTATTACAGCTAAACCAGGCAAATTCACAAAAAGGTTTGAAGAAATAAAGTTTAGCAGTGTTTTCAAATGTACTGCTGAAAACAAATTCCGTAGGAGGAGTTCAAGATGATCCTTTATTATTTCTCTTTTGCATGGATATTAATTTTGATTCAGGACAGGTTTTCAACTCTTTCAGTCTCTTTCTATATTCAGTGCAAAATAAGAGCACATCATCAGAGATAGCTTACTTAACCAGTAAACCAAGCATTTTCAGATGCTTAATTCTTCAAATTCAGTCAACCAGTGATTGGTCACTAGTGATGACTGATGCAACAGTTCAGACTTCTCAGTTATTAGTAAAACAAAATACTCTATAGATCAGTTATGTTTCAGAAGTAGGATTTTCCAGTTTAAAACACTGATAACCTGATATGAGAGATGAATTTGTAAAAAATACAGAACAATAAGGGAAGACCTTCCCATTTCATATCTTCTTTCAAGTTCTTGTACACACTCTATGCAGGATACAAAGTCAAAGCAACTAGATAGAAGGACAGTATTTTGAGTGTGTGACCTAAAAGAGCTTTCTTTCCTCCCAGACCCCACACAACTGTCAAAAGGAAGAACAGTCTACAGGGTCATTTCCCTTGAATGCAACTGATTGAATCTGCACGCAGTTCTAGCAAATGTCGAATCATTAACAAAAGCTCTTATATTCTCCCTGCACGCACAGTCCTTTCACAAGGTTTGCAGAGACAGTCAAGTACGGAGCCTGGACATCATCATCTTGACTATTCCACTGGGACAGGTGATTTTGTTCTTTTATTTTATTTCAGTCTCTGGTCTTGTAAGTCAGCATTTTAACTGAACTTATATTAAACATTTGTGCTAATAACTTCAATTAAAAAAAAGACATGCCCTCCTTCCTTTTTACTGTGCGTTCTTACTTTCTCACTCTCCTTTTCTGGCATAGAGGTTCTTGTGTTATTTTTTGGTGTGCGCACTATCTGGATATTTTATACTTCTGTATCGTATATGAAATCCTTTCTTGTTGATTGTATCATCAGTGTGAAAGTGAAGTAGAAGAGCTTCTCCAGCTGAATAAATTTCTTCTGGTGGCTAAAATAAATCAATAAAAAATAATTTACCTGTCCACTCCGTGTATTTATCCCCTTCATTCACATGTTTTTCTTACAGATATTTCTCTTTTCCTGATATGCATCAATGTGTCTCACATGATGCTGACATCATCAGACAGAATACTTCTATCTTATTCAGTTCTCAATTACAGGCTAGGAATTTATTTATCTAGGCAAAGGCTATATGTATGAAAGTGTGCCTGCACTGGCACACATATAAAGAATTGATGAGGATTTGTGGGATCATTGCACCAGCTTTCACAGGGCCAGAAGCTGACAGACCAACGCAAGTCTAAAAGGAGAAATAGGATACAGACTTTTCACGATGTCACCTGGCAATTTCCTCCATGTCTCACAGTTAAAACATGTCAGAGATGCATATAGGATTTCAGGGTTTTCTTAAGGCCCGCATTAATTGCCAGTTTAAGAGCACTTTTTTTCCCTAAAATCAGACTTAAGTAGTAGATAAGCATACTATAAATACTTCCCAACTGCCCCTCCCACTGTCAAATGTGGCTTCTTCATTCAAATTGAAAGAATTTTGATGTGATACTTTCTAATCCTGATACATTTCTCTCTATGTAAGGGAAAAAGCTGCTACATGTTTTTTGGGTGCTGATAAACACTCCACTGTCAGCTCCCTAAAGCTTGACATAACATTACAATACTTAGCTCAAAAATAAGTAAGAATATTTATTGTTGAAAATATTTCAAGGGAGTGACTGTACTACAAGCCTGCAAATTTATATTAAAAAAAAAACAACACAAAAAACCCAACAAAACCTGAAGTATATAATCTAGAATATTCATTATAAGGTGTAATAACTGTACCTCATCTCTTCTTGACCCTTTCCTTCCTCTTTCATTCTTATTCTTTTTGTCATTCAAATAAAAGAAAATGTTTTACACATGATTACTTACCCCAGATCCACAGAATCGACCAAGTCTCACTGCTGTCTTATCATGACCATCAAAGAGCTCCACATAATCATAACCACAGTCTGCCTCTTCTTCAACCTCGAAAGTCTGAAATGTTAACTCAACCCGATAGCCATGCTCTGCCACCAGAAGCCAATCGCAGTCTGCCTGAACCAGATAGTTGTTATCGCCAAACTGAGCATGTGAGTACAGATCTTTGGGCTTGGTTTCAGCTTTCAACCGACCACCACACTCTAAACAGATGGGAAAAAAAGGCAAAGAAGCTTATTCAGTGCAAATTAGAGTTTTCATAGATGCCCAGTCTCATTCAGGCTGACTGCATTGTAATGCCACAAGCAGGCTAATCAAACAAGCTGAGAGTGAAATACTACCCAGTAGAAATACAAATCCATCGTTCTAAGTTTTTTCTTACATAAATCATTTCATAACTAGAGAGACTTCAACATAGTTCATCATTATCAAGTGAAAGACAAAGACAGGGAACACCAAAGCTAAAAGGAATGTGGTTCAAGCGGTATGGCAGTCTTTGAGCAGGCACCTGGGAGGTGTCTGTGGTCAGCAAGACAGTTGCTGTAAGTAAGGCATCCACATTTCAGTGATGACATTTCCACATGTATTAATGACACTTTTTGCAAGTGACAAGGGAGGATCAGCTCTAGCACACGTAGTCAGCTATTAAGTGCAAAAATCTCATGTTTCACAGGAATGTCAGCTTTAACCATACTGTGGCACCTGGAGAGTGAGCTCAGTTCTAAGCACCACTGCCAAGCTTGCTACCTTGTGTAGTTCATGGTCATGAACAGGCCTTTCCCTGCAAAAGAGTGTGTCTGGAAGAAAGTTGCTACTACCAGAGAAAGTCTTGTAGCTGAAAGCCTGCTCTTGAGGCAAGACTTTGGCAGGAGATCCTTGCCTGCTGCCAAAACCATAATTTCAGCATAAATCTCTATTTTTACACAGTTGCAAAATGGATGCAGGGCTTTAGAGCTTGTTTATAACTGCTCAAAGACTTCATAATTTAAATATGAATTAGCTTTACTGTATAGTTGAATAAGCTGTTCAAATACAGTTGAATAAATTTAGTCAGTTTGCTGGAGAACAAAAATTGCTGAAAATGCACTGAGCAAAAAACCAAAAATAAATACAGTAGCTAGGACTTTACTCTTTCTAAATATCTTCAGAAGCTATAATTAAAACGATTCTATCCCAAACAGCTAGTGAATTCAGCTTCTCAGTAACTTAAATATATAGGTGTAACGCATTTGCCAATTAAAAATACTACTAGAATGCAACCAAAAATAGATGGAAAATTGTATTTAAAGGAAAAAATGCATTGTTTATTATGGTTCCAAAAGGTGGGTGGAGGCTTTTTTACTTTAAAAAGATTTCAATGCAAACAGAGTAATTTAGCCTTGGTTTCTCATCGAGAACAAATCCTCTTACAGTACCCAAAAAGCATCAAGTGCAGATGAGCTTGAACAAAAATCTGAGATTCACAAGTTTGGATTCAATTTTTATAAGTAAATAAACAGATAATTCTACCTGCATTTTGATCAAACGTAGATATTATTGATTCATCATTTTATAATAACCTGAAAGTAACTGCAAGATTCAAACATTTCTAAGCTTTGTTGAAGAGACAATTAATTTGACTTCAGTGTCATTGACTCTACCAACACTAAACATATAATGTTATATATGAGGAGTAACATTTTAGCTGGGAATTAATAATGGAAATTACCAAATCCTTATTTTTTTAAACATGTGGTGGTTTTATTAATAAGGAAATGAAGAAATCAAAACAGGAAACATAAACTACATAAGTAATGCACTATGCATGATCTGTTGTTTAATCTGAAATTTCAATTTTTTTGCTTTTAAAGAACAGATGGGAGCATGTGATAAAAATCTGTCAAATAAGGTATTTTAAACAGTTGTTTCTCATTGATATTCTAATCTACCGGGTTTTTCTCCTATTCCTGATTTCATGTACTTCCTTGTTTTTGGTGGGGGGGAGGTGTTTCGGGGGTTTTTTTGTTTGGTTTTGGGTGTGTGTTTTATTTATTGGACTGTTGCCAATATTAGGAACATCTCTCTGCCTCAGACATCAAACAGCTGCTACAGAGAAAATGTTTAATGAATGTCTGTATTTTTTCCCTCTTCTTGCTACAGTGGACAGTAGCTTAAAGAAAAATTGTAGCCATACTGACAACCACAGAGAATGGCAATTCCCTTTCCCCTGCCCTTCTCTCATGGATTATAGCCTCATATTTTAGAATAAAGTATTGATTTTAGAAACTACAAGTCGAATTTTCAATTTCATAATGACTAAGTTGTGGTTTCAAAAGTCTACATTCAGCCTTCACAATGCAGAACTGCATTAGGATGTGTGGGATAGGCACAGAACAGAGTGTGCCATGCAACACCACTTGCTTAGCCTTGGTACCAGAACTAACCTAACTGCACTATACCTCATCTTTTCCACACAAAGGTATGGCTGCTCTGCTGTAGGCATGATGTACACATCTGACTGTAAAGAAATATGTCCAAGTTTCAGGTGAAAGATTTTTTCTAGATCATCTAAGGAGCAAAAATCCTCTCATTTCTTGACCTTTCTAAGGACTTTTAGGCTTCTTACAGACATAAGAACAAATCAAGCACTAGTATGCTGACTGTTTAACAAGCCAGACAGATGCGAAAAGCTTAAACCCACACCGTTTGAATTAGTGAAATAAGATTATAAATGCGATTCAACACTGCCATACTGAATTATTACACTTATTTTGGAAGCAACACAGACTCTTTAAACTGAGTGACATCTGAGATGCCCAAATTTGTCTGAGATATCCTCCCAGCATTGACAGATAGAAATAGGACCTACAGCAGATCTACAACCTCCTGCAGCAGTGGCTGGAGGCCAGGCATCATAAATGATGCTGTCCAGAAGAGAACTAGATGCTTGTGTTAGGGCAAACAGATCACTCCCTGAGCAACGATGTTTAATGTTCTGTCAGGAGCATTTTTTTGAATTCCTCATGGATGGGTTATGCCTTTTCTGAGAGGGGAAAATATGACAGAATCTCTTTCTAAAACTATGTTGCACTTTCAAAACAGCGTTTTATAAGTTTTTCTCCACTCAGGGAAGCCTTTCTATCTAACCTAGTTTTTGAAACTTTACTTCATGTGCTGCCACATTTTTATCCTGTTTTCTGAAATATTAAATGAAAATTTTGAAATTGGATAGTACTTCAAGCCAAAAAGTGCCTCAAAAGGGAACTAAACATCAACACCATCTACCGGAGTAAGAGGCTATAAAGCCATGAAGATGCCAGGAATACAGGAGGAGAGACATCTCTGGGCATAGCATCCAGTTACTCTTTTACTGCTGTTATGTTGCACCAGTCCTTTTATTGAGTGAGTTCTGCCAACAGGTCAAAAGTGAAGGGAGCAGCTTCCTCAGCATTCCCTGTCTGTCCGCACAGCTACGCACAATCAACCAATCTTGTCTACTTCCATTGCATACCATCAATTATTATTTGCTAGAAAAGACAGACTAAGGAAATACAATCCACTGTCCATTCACTTGTTAGGTGCCTATTCATTCACATGTGTCCATAACACTGAGGTAAAATTCTCACAGAGAATCTGTGTTTGGCTCAGCACTGCAGGAAAAGACTGCAAGATCTGAACTGTCTCTCAATCAAACGCTACCTCCAAACACATGCTGGTGGTGTGTGTTCATCTGAGGGAGTAGTCTGTGCAATAGCAACTGACAGAAATAAATGTCCTCGTAAGGAGACAAACTTTATCATTTTTTACCACATTCTTAAAAACTGGGTAGATTTTACTCTTCACTGTTTCTCAGAAAAGCATTATTGTGCCTACTAAAGCACATAAAACTCAGCAAGTCGTAACATAACTCGCAATCTTTAGAAATTAGGGAGTATACATCTGAACTTCCTTCACACATTGACTGCTCCAATTCTGCAAACTGAAGTGGGTAGAATAAATGAGACAGTAGTTTTACAACACTAGATTCTAACAAGAGTTCGGACCTTTAACTATATACCTTGAGGTAATTAAAAAAAGATTAATTATTACCACTTTTATCTAATTTTGCATGTAAGGGAAATGGTTACTGCAGTAGGGAAGGCAAAACACGCCATGCTTGTAAAAGAGGATTTTCCATGAGAAAAACAAATTGAAATACAGGTAGCTAAATTTTTCACTTTCAAGGCCCAGATCATGAGTGAAGAGTTCATATACTGTTGTCTACTGTCTCTTAAAGGGAAAGTATATAACTAAAGTTTTAAAATTATTTGGAACAAGGCAGAAGAGAAAAAAAAAAAAGAAAAAACAAAAAGGAGAGAAAATGCCAGTATTGATATATAGGGATTTGTTAGCTGAGCACTATGCATCAACTTGATGAATACTCTGGGTGATATCAAGTTACATTAAAAATTACTAGTCATGTTGGTTACTATCTTCTATTAAAAACTGTTAGCTGTCATTAAACCTTATCTAGCAGTACAGATATTTATGAAATATTTTCTGCATTAATATTTAATGCCAAATACTGGGTGAATAAGAATGAACTTTGAAAAGTAAAGACAGACATTACAGTTGAAGATGAAAACAAAGGCCAAAAAACCCCCAAATCCCCTCATCTTACAACAGGCACTGGAAGTTCAGAGATTCAGCACTAGGGGCCACTGTAAGCCAAGCAATGTCGGGGAAAGAAATGTACACACTGAAAATGTCCTAAGAACTCTATTAATGCTATTGTAAACCACTACTTTCAATTCCAGTGATTTCTCTCAAAGAAGAAAATTAAATGGTAAATATGAAGGACAATACATTCTAAGGGTCCTAAGAAAGTTTCAGTATTGTTTTTTTCTTATTCTTCTTCAGCTTGTCTTTCCTTTTTAGCACCACTGGAAAGAAATAGCTGTTTACACAAACCCCAGATTTTTGTTTAAGTTAGAACAGGGAAGTAATGGAGGTGCATTACATGTCCCAGTTAAGTGTTGCCATTACAAATACAGTGAAAAGCTACCAAATCTTTTAGGAACTCACGTCATGAATCCTAAGGAATATCTCTTTGATTTTTTGATCAGACTTTGTTTCAAAATCTTTTAATTGCTTACCTATGAGAGAGAGAGACAGGGAGAAAGAGACATCTAAAATATTAGAGAATACTTTCTACAGTCTCAGACTTTTCCTATTGTGCTTAAGGTTTCATTAGATTCAGCTCTAACATTATCTTATCTGTGAACTCAGCCCATTCCTATAAAAGAAGTATCTGAATATCTTCCACTAAAGAACAAAGGGCAAGTTATTAGTAAAGCACATCCTGATTTCTGACCTGTAGAGTGTGTTGCTTGGAAGCCTTTTCTTTGAACTGATGCATCAGAAATAAAGCGGAGAAACATTTTGTTTCCAGTAGCAATAAGAGGATCTGGTATCTTATTGCCACATAAGCGCCCAAGGATTGGTGATTTTTCACTTTCACCATCAAACACTTCCAAGTGGTCATAAGCACATTCTTGATGTTGTTCTATTTCAAATTCATTGAACATCTAGGAGAAAAAGAAAGTAAAATTATCCATTGTGCTACTGCGTTTATTGTACTTACACAATACATATGTTAATCTGTTTTAGAATATAAAGATATAGTTAAGATGACAGATTTAACATTACTGCCTCTACAAGCCTGTAGCTTGAGTAACATTGATCTTGAGAAGGTGGAATAACAGTTAAGACAGTGAACTTCAAGAGTGCATCATCCTTCATATAGAAAGGTGTTAGAATCTTTATAGTCAACTAATGTCTATAAGAGAACGTTAAATCTAGAATACAGTGGCCTTTCTATTGAATTTGCACTGTTTGTAGGATTATTCCAAATTTCACACAACATTCAAAACAGCAAAAAGTCAGAAATTACTATTTCCTTGCATAGTTGAGGATCAATTGAAACATCTGCAAAATATAATGACCTCCCTCTCTGTTTTTTAAAACTTACATTTCACTGCAACTAAAGCCTTTGAGAATGACATTTCCACATGAAGGGTTATGCATGGAAGTTATATTTTCTCATCTATTATCTAGAGATCTATTTTTTTTATTATTACAACGCTAACAATATTTCAGGCTGTGCCCTCCATACTAAGGTCACCTTTTTGCTAGCAAAAGCATTGTGAAAAATAACAAACTTATGTTGGTTATTTAATAGAAAAAACTTCAGGCATTTCCAAAAAGTGTATGCCATACCTGACAGAAACTGTTAACACACACACAACTAAAACCTCCTTAAAAACGGAAGGGTGTCTTCCAAGAATAGACTGATTTGAACAAATTTATTTCACGGGGACATCTAAGAGTTTTCAGATAAGACTTTTTGAACAGGGTTAAATGTCAACAGGAAACCTAAAACACTGAAAAGGAATATACATATACCTCTTTGTAAATTTTTCAGAGTAACCTACAATTAAAGGTGAAATTCACCTTGTCTATTTTTTTTCATTAAAATAGCATAAAAACACTGAGTATAAATTCTCTCATGAGTAGTCATATAGCTAACCATTTATTAAAAAAAAAACCACAAAAAGATTAAGAAAAATAATTAAAAGGAATAAAACTAATCAAATACTGAGCAAATATCATAATTAAGCATTCTCTTTGGGATACCAAAGCAAATGACTTACCAAATCCCTTGTGGAATCCAGACAGTGTGAAATGGGATGGTAATTTATATTAACAGCTGACCTAAAGAGCTAACACAATGTTTTTTGCCCAAAGAGCTGCAATATTCAGAATAAAACTTTTATTTTGTGAAGAGCCGCATGATGCAGTGAATGCAGGCCAATTTCACAGGAGAATTTTGGGGTTTACATTAAGGGACTGAAACTGCAGGGGCAATGAAAACAGCTATACAGCAGTCCCTCCTGCTACTCTTAAATTGTGGTCAGCCATCCCACTTTTATGACATCAAGTATGTGTTGTCATTTACACCTAAATAAAATCTGATGAATTAAAAAAAAAACACAGAAAGCTAAGAGACTAAATCTCAGTAAGGGAGTTAATTATACATAGTATTGAGTCAAGTCAACTTGGACTCACTGGGAGAAATAGATGTAATCCAAGAGCACCCTGCGGAGCCTCGTTTTCTTTTAGAGGAAAATAATATCTTTTTTATTCACTTCTTATCAACATAAAAAAAAACAAACAAAACAACCACTCTCCAGGAAGCACATCTCACCATGACCTGTAAGACAAACCTATTATTTTTAATATTTTACTTCTCGCTGGGATTCCTAACCATGCACAAACACAGTACGTTATATTGCGTCCCACAAAGATGACCACAAAACAATCCTAAATCGGTTGTGAGTACAGCAACTGATTGTAGCAATTGCAAAGAGAATCAAAGGAATTTTTTTTAAAGGAAAATCAGATCTTAATATGTGTAGTCTTTTAAAAGCTCAAAATGCCTTATATCTTAAAACACTCAAAAAGAGTCTCTATTTCTTGCATAATCAGTCAGTTCCTAGCAGATTTGAAAGAGAAGAACTGACACAGACTTCCCTTAAACATAACTGAATAGTTGCTGTCAATAGATTTCACAAATGATCTAATACAGTTGTTAGTATAATTAAATCACATCCTGTCTTCCTGAGACAAATACTTTTGAATTCCTACCCCACCATAACTACAGTCCTCATTTTAATTGTGTCCTTAATGGGAATGGTGTTCAGAAATGTTACATACTGCTTCTGAACATCGAGCCCCTTCTATCTATACCACTCAGCTGAGTAGATATGTTGGTAGCACTTATGGATAGCTGTCTGAATGGGACACTTCAGTCTGTCTCTTATAAACATCCGGCTGATTAGGTTGTGAAAATTGGTCTCTCTGCTTCACACATTTTCAAAACCATCTTTATCTACATGTTTCATTTAAAACTTCTGAAGCACATATCTATTTTTTCATAGACTTCTTAATTGCACTAAATGCTTAACTTTAGTCTGTTCAGGAAGATACTTTTCAATGATTATCAGAGTGAGAGCAATCACAACAAAATATTAGTTTCTGTACAAACACCCCTCTCAAAAAAGGAAGCACAACCCCATAATTAATATGGATTGCTACCATGAAAGAAACAATTCTCTCCTTGTTCAGTTTGAACAAATAACCTATGACAAATAAACTTAAATACAGTGTGAAAGTCCAAGAAAAAGTATTGATCCATTGTGGAATTATGGTTAATAACATACAATACCAATACAATAATATTATTGATATGGCACCTTGCTGTACAACACAATTTAAAGATATTATACACACCGAATTTAG
This sequence comes from Manacus candei, assembly GCF_025592945.1. NCBI lineage: Eukaryota > Metazoa > Chordata > Aves > Passeriformes > Pipridae > Manacus > Manacus candei. Next base: position 22,652,343 of record NW_026138076.1, read on the forward strand.
TAATTGACCTTACTAGTTTGCACAGAAGAGCTGATCTCAGACTCCAAATCATTGAGATATTTTTGAAAATTCTATCTGAATGTTGAAATTTTGCCTGCTGAGATTATAAGTACTGGAAAAGCTTTTACACCAACGTGTCCATGCCTATGCCTGGTTGGCTTTGGTTTATTCAGCCAGAATGCTTGCTCAGAAGTAGCAGTAGGAAGGTCGACTGAATCAAAAACCTATTTTTCACCCTTGGAATGGGCAGAACATGCACACCGCTCATTTTCCATCCCCCACCAACTCCCCAGCATAATTTAACTGTTTTTTTTTTTGGTGAGCAGGAATCAATACACAATCTCACATCAGCACCAGCACCAGTAACAGGAGTATAGTGTTTAACCCCAGCCAGCGCGCATTGCTCACTTCCCAACCAGTAGCACTGGGGGGAGAATTGAAATAGTAAAAGATAGAAAACTCATGGATTGAGATAATGACAGTTTAATAGGGGAAGCAAAAGCTGTACACACAAACAAACCAAAACAAGGAATTAATTCACTGCTTTCCATGGACAAGTAGGTGTTCAGACATCCCCAGGAGAGCAGGGACCCATTACACATAATGGTTCCTTGGGAAGACAAATGTCATCATTTCAAACATCCCCCTTCCTCTTCCTTCACCTCCATTTTACATATTGATCATGATGTCATATTGTATGGAATATCCCTTCAGTCACCTGGGGTCACCTGTTCTGGCTGTGTCTTCTCCCAGTCTTCCACGCACTCCCAGCCTCATCACTGGCATGGCAGTAGGAAAAGCAGAAAAGGCCTTGCTTCTATGTAAGTACTACTCAGCAACAAGAAAAGTAGCCCTATACTATCAACACTGTGTTCAGCATAAATCTAAAACATAGACCCCTACCAGCCACTGTGAAGAAAATTAACTCTACCCCAGCACAAGGGGTTAGAGTTTGGCTAAGGTCAGCAGTTATGAGAGTACAATATCCCTTTCATCCCTGCATCAATATTGCCTATTGTTTCTACCTCTCTGAAGTAGAGACAGCTCTCTCCTTAACTTTATTTGCTCCAAAACTGTCATAAAATCAATTTATCAAATTTTAAAATATGTAAGGCCAGCTTTTTTTGTGGCTGTTCCCTGAGTACAGAGGGACAGTGAAGGAACACTGGGACTGAGCTCAAAGTAAAAAGCCCCCTAGGTAGGACCATGCCTTCAGCTTTGTACAGAGGCTACGTAACCTCCATAGACCTGTAAAGTTCTCTGCTAGCCTGTCTTTAGCCACCAGCATTGTCCTCAGCCAGTTGGACACAAAATTCATAAATCTAATCCAGTCTGCTCTTCTACTCATGCTAAAATTTGGAGCCACTTTTAAATGAGAAATCCAGATTCTTGGGGTTTTTGCATCTTCTTTTCCTCCTCAAAAAGTACAGACCAGAAATACAAAAAGTGTGTGTTAGAGGACTGTTCATAACTCAAATTTGGCTTTTTCTGGAGTTGTTTAAATGGCCTCTGCCACATTTGTCAAAACTTTGCAGAAGTTTTATGAGTTGCAACAATAATATAGTAAAGTCTGACAGGAGGAAAAGTATTCCTCCTGCCTTCTGCTGTCCAGAATATTCCCAATCACTATAAACTTGAATGATAGCTCATGATATTGAGTAGTCCCTGTTGGCCAGAAATGGACAGGAGTCAGCAAGTTTCTAAAATAGTTTACCTCTGGGATGCAAACTGATGGTAAAGTTTAGTAACAGTTTCATATAATTGAGCAGTCATTTGAGAAGCTGGCTTGGTAGAAGAAAAGATAAAAAGGAAGAGTCACCAGAAACTCACCAGTTTGACCCTCTGCCCAGGGGTGGCACTGATTTCCCATGTGCACTCCTTTCTACTGGGATACTTGTCAGGCCAGTTGGGACTCGTGATGATACCATTGGGACTGTGGATCTTCTGTTCACACTCAGCTGTGCCAACAGTGATAGCATCAGTTAGTCTGGGATTCTGCATTCAGAAGTAGCCAAAAAAATACTATATTTTTCAGGGCACCCACTGAATGGAAAGGATCTAGAGAAAGACAGGTAAGGATGCTCTTCAGTGTGCACAGTCATGTTCTTCCCATCAGGCACACACTTAACAGCATTAACCCAGCATGCCTGCTTATTGATTGCTGTGAAAAATACACTGTTGTTTACAACAGACGGTCTTTTTTTGGAAAAAGTATTATAAAGGAATAAACATAAGAAAAATATTAAAAATGAATAAAATATTTTGATATTTCTCCCATCCTACATACAACTAATTATGTAAATCTATATGAAAAATCTTTCTACTCCAACTACAATAGAAATTTCTTGAACAATTTATTTTTTTCTATTCTTGATAATTTTCATATTGCAGCTACAGAACAATCATTTTGATTTCTTAACAACAGTTTCTATGGATATATATACAATGAGAGAACAGCTAAGACTAAACTGTATTTAAGAGGAACAGCTTAGTCATTCACATTGTAACTGAACCACTAGCACACAGAACTAAAAGAAGGCATTTTTGTATTTATTTTTTTAACAATCTCAAATTGCTTTCTAAATATCATTCTAAAACCAGTGAAAATGCAAATTATTCACAAAGGGCATGTCTTTAGTTAAATTAAATCTATGCTAGAAAACAATCTTGAGAAACTGCAGTAGCTTACATGATATTGCACACTTGAGGTTCATTTGCAGATAATCTAAATTCTATTTAAGTCCCAAAGCCTATTGTTTCTTGGAGGTAGCCACACCTCGAGGCAGCCAACAGGAAGAAAAATGCATAGGGATTTGACTGGAACTTAGATTGTCTGAATATGTCCCCTAAAATAAACCTAGAAAGGGTAGATGGTTTCAACCTGACTTTGAGGAAACTACCTGCTACTGATAGGAGTAAATGACAGCTTTACCAGACTTCTCTCCAGAAACTCTACCCCTGTGTTTAATACAGCCTTAGATAATACTCTATCAGAACTTTAAACGTTCTACATTTCATAAAACTGTTAAAAGTAGCACTCTCTGCCAATGATCCCGAGTTTTCCAAACTGCATTCCTGTGGATGTCAAACTCAGCCCACACAAATGCTGGGGATGAAGGTGATGGGAAAGGGGAGGTATGCTGGAGTGCTTAAACTAAAATGTCTAAGACCCATTACCAAGATACTTTTTCCTTTCTTCTGTTTGAAAGGAGAGCTGCAGAAAGCTTTCTGCAAGACAGTTGTGTAATCAACCATTCAAATACCTTACTACTTACCTTCTTTACAGTCGTGTTTATTTTCATGTAGCACAAATCCATTTCGGCACTGGCAAACATAACTTCCTACTGTGTTGATGCACTCATGCTGGCAGCCACCATTGTCCTTCGAACACTCATCCTTGTCTACAAAATACACAAGAAGGTCGAGTGAGCATCACAGCCAGTAGTAGACCTTTCACCAAAAAGAAAAAGGTTGAGCAGAGAGTTTGAGTCCAGAAAAGGAAAATCTATGGCACAGTCACTCTTCTCAGTAAGGCAGTTTCATGGTACTTAGTTCTAGACACTCATTGCTCAGCCTACAACCTTGCACCACAGCACAAAGAGTCTGTCTCATCTTTCTAGGAAATGAGAATTAGTTCTGAGGGAGTTCCTAAGCTTAGAACAAGGAGAGTTACCAGCTTTTACTCTTTCAAGTGGTCTAGCTGGTAAAAGTTTCATAAATATCCAAACTTTTACTTTACTTAACAATGGCATTGTAGTTTATGGACAACACATAAAGCATTCCAGCTTTACGCAAATTCCACAGTTTAATGGCGGTATGTTCAAAGGAACACAGAGGGTAAACAAGACTTTAACCTCCACATTACTAAACATGTAAAAAGAGAAGGATTTCACATCAACTTTTCTAATAAGTTTCTTTCTTTTTTCCCCAGCAGAGTGACAGTGTGCTTAACTTTGAATGAATCTGGACATTACAGAACATCAGAAAAAGAAAAACATTTCTTTAAAAAAAAAAAAAAAAGAAATTGGCATTAGTTAGTTCAAGATATACAATGTAGCATGCAGTTCTCTTTATTAACATATAATCCTTCAAAAGAGCTTTTAGTGTGTTAGAAATAAAGCAGAGAGTAGCAGAGGAAATATGACCTGTGTTAAACAGCTACAAATTCATTGCATGGAAAAAAGCCAAACTAGATTAACAGGCTGTCATTCTAACAAGAGGCCTCAGCTGCCACCCTTCTATGTCATTCAGCTGTTCCTGTTTTAGTGAGGTTGGTCCTTTTAAAAGAGGTAGACTGCTCCTAACATATATGTACACATACGTGTATATATGTATGCACATCCATATAACTATATACATATAGACACATATATATACATTCTTACATATAAAAATATGTCTATATATATATAAATACACACATGTTTTAAAAACCCTGTATTTTACACAATGTGTCATTTCAACATGCAAAAGAGAGGAAGAAAAAGAGCAAAGAAACTGTGGTCATCGAAGGGGTCTGGTTTAACAGGTTTGAAATGCAGAGCATTTACCCCCTTCAGCCTTATGTACCTTGAAAAGCAGCAAACATTGTCTTCAAACAAGGGAGCATGATATTTCAGACTTTAGTAGGTATAATAAGAATTTCTATAGATTAGAAGACACTATGGATAATTTAATTCTCTTTTCATTGTTTTACTCATGCATTTTTTCCCTGTCCTTATTGATGCTCATATTTAGTAACACGACAAAGGAAGTTTGCATTATATTTGCATATATATCATCTTCCTCTGCCAAAGTGTATGCAACTCTGCCAAAATGCAACACTTTTACCCATTGACTTGCAGGTCTTTCCATAAAAATCAGCTTTTACTTATAATACATGATGATAATGTACATTTATACATAAATTCTGCAAATCAAACCAAAGCATCCACTGCATTTTGTTCTGTAAATCTCAAATCTGTTTGTACTGAAAGTTTTTGGAAGTTTTCTGAAAATGTGAACAGATTTGAAGATTAAGAAACAGTTGAAAACATAGGTACTTCATACATTCAAAGACTTATAGTTGTCATTTTGATGATGAAAGAAGCATAAAAGCTCCACAATGCACTGCTTATGCACTTTACAATGCAAGTCCCAAACTGAGGTAGTAAATTTATGTAATTTCAAACCAAAGTTATAATCTTTCACCTTTGCAAAAGTAAGCACCATCATAAATTAATTCCACATTGCAAGTGAAGAACAGTAACAAGCAATTGAGAAATTAGAAATAATACAAACAAAAGTCTGTAATGTTTTTCCTCCTAAGAATTAGTTTGTAATTTTCCAACAAAATAAAAAAATAAAAGGAAGGCAAGTTCAAAATGCATTCAAGTTAGGCTTTCAAATACAGAGTAGGTGCATGAATTCAAAATAAAAAGCCCTGTTCATTTTCATCTTCCACCAAACCACGCAAAACATTCTGAGAAGTATTGTAGCATTAAATAAGCTTATATTCTATAAAATAATCTCTAATAAGACAAGTGCATAAAGCAAACAGTCCTATGTTGGATCTCCTCAGAAATAAAATAACGGACAGAAGGTAGAAAGGAGAAGTTTTGGAACACATTTGAACTACAATAATTACTTGTACATGGTTAATCAAGGATGCAACTGTTGAACAAGCCTTCCTCACATTCCATAACTGAGGACAGACTTTCTGTCAAATTGATTGCCCAGTTTCAAAATTCGTGAAAAAAACAATTAGTCTGCATTAGTTCCAAGAACAAATGTTTTGCTATGTAAAAACAAAGCCATTTGTTATGCTGACAGATGGAAATTAGAACCCCCAGTTTTGAATGGATACTTTCCTTCTTTTCTCATTTCAGTACTCAGAAGAGGGAAAGATCCATTCTCAACAAAATGTTAGAATGAATCATTCAGAGGACAAATGGTCGTACCTCTGAGACCCTCAGAGGCCACCAGTCTGTGATTAATACGTACTCGGCCTGAAGGGACCTGTATCAAATCCTCGCAAGATTCAAAAAGAAAAATTTTCTCTTTGCAGGCAGCTTTCTTGTCTGTGGAAAAAAATGTACCAGGATGGCACCAGAGATGAGTTTGTGCTCAAGGCCAGAAACATTCTAGCTTTCTATTTTTAATTGCTCAATGAATCATCACCCAAGAAAAAATGTCCCAACAAACCCTATTTCATCAAACATCGTGTATCTTTTGAATGATCGCGCAAAGAATCATGTTTATTTAAAACACTGAAGTAACTCTAAAACTTATGACAAAGGGAAGCAGTTTAATGACATATTATCACTGATCCTTAGGTTATCTTCTCAGAAAGATCACAGAAAAAAAATAAAGGGGGTGGGTTTTTTTAATATATATTATTAATATTATTATATTTTTGGCATTATTTTACACTGCTCTAGTCTTACAGGCCCAGCAGATTGCTAGGTCCTGCAGGGACTGACTGCTAGGTCATTGTCTTGTAACAAAAGTGGAAGAGAGAGACAGAGGAAGACAGAAAAAAAGAGAAGAATAAAACCCCAATTAGTCAAAGTTTTATTATTTATTTATTTAATTTATTTATTTTATTTATCCAATTCCAAAACTGTTTATTAAAAGTGTTAAAAAATTAATATATCATTACTTCCTAGTTTCCTCCCTTTATCCAATAAACTTGATTACAAATATACAATAGCGTCTCTGTAGATCAGCTAGATCCCTGCAACAGCTCCCAATTGAGCTTTCTTCAGAACTGTCCCATCAAATGAAAATTTTACAGAATACTGGAAAAAAAAGTTTTTCTCACTTTCCAGTAGCACCTGTCTGGCTGTTAACACTATTTTACAGCCAAAAATGTAATTACATGTTGTCTTGTATCAACACAAATACCTTACTAATGCAGGTCATCTGTTGCCCTATGTCACTGTTTGCTTTCACAGTTTATCACAGTAGGTTCCAACCACCCAAAAACTGCTTTCTGTCTTCTACGCTGGAGCTGGGCCATGCTTTCTCAGCTCTAGCTGTGGCTGCAGAATTCACCACCAAAAGAGTTACAAAAAAAAGAGAAATTCTTTGGCTGTGCTTGGGGAACATATTACAGTTCCTAATCTTCACACTAATCTGACATATCCACCTTTCTCTCTTGCTGAGCATTGCTTATGCCCTTTATTTGTGAATAGAGTGCAAGATACAGTGTTTTACTCATTACATTTTTTTCATTATATATGTCTTTATAACTCTTTACACATATTATTGTGATTTAATTAATAAAATTGGTAAATGCCTCCAGCAAGTATCTAAGCATTTCTACCCAGATATCATTCTAAAAGTATTGCCTTCTGAAGACTAATATATATGTGTATATATATATATGCGTATATATAGAGGCAAAACCCCCACATTTCATCAGCTGAAAAGTTATCAGTTACCAACTCCCAAAAGTCAAACTGCTTGAAGTCTCAGGTCTGTTCTTCATTGATATTTCAGTAGCCTATTATGCCCATATTAAGGAATTCAGGGGTAAGAAAGTCTCAGTGTTTTCTGACAGCCCTAAGGTTTTTGTCTGATGAATTATTTGGAGATGACATGCTCTTTCTAGATACTTTATGTTTGGAAGTTTGATTTGTTTCAAGCATTAAAAAATTGTCAAATATTTTCAAATGGAGAAAGGTAACTTAGCAGAATAGAATCTGCTAGAAATTAGAAAAACTGGAAGAGAATTGAGAAAAAAGAAAAATAAAATACAAAGTATTTGGACTCATATGAAACAAGAAAAGAGACTATGATAAAAATGCATTATGAAACAGTAAATTTATATGCTTACAGAATTAAGGACTATTTATATCAAATTATCTCTTTTTTTTGAAGGGAATTAGATATATACTATATCAAGGACACATCACATGTTTCTATTAATTAAAAAAACACATCAGTTCAGATTTATCCCTGACTAATTAATTTTTTCTGGTGATCAGTGATGTAATTCAAATATTTTTTTTTTCAATTACCAGGAAAATCCTGTTTTCACCTTTTGAGGGAAAGGTAAGAAAATTTTATCCAGAACTGAAAAATACAAGAGAAACAGTTCTGAAGCATTACAAGCTGATGCTTTGTACTCTATGACTTATAGTCTAGACTTTCCCCAAGATACAGCATTGGTGTGATTTCTTCCTAGAACTCATTCATAATAGTAAAAAAATCACTTAAGCAACCAATAAAATAAATAAGTACATATGTGAAGATGAACTATCACTTCAAAGAAACCCAAAATTTAACTGAATATAAATGTGTAAATGTTCAGCAAGTCCAGAAAACACAACTTCTGAACTACAGAGCTTACACAAATTACAAAGCTATCATTGCCAATCTTATGTGACATAGCTCTATAGATCTTGAAAAGATTTAACAAACTTCATTTGCAGTTTTTAGAACTTGAACATATCAATCCTTACTTCTGTAAAAAGTCAAAATATGTGACAATTATGAGGCCTATATAAAATAACTTGTTGAGTAAGCATTTCTAGGAAGTGTTTCTTCTAGGAAGAAGTTCTGTGTGCACACATGTTTTTACTACAAATAGAAGGAAACCTTGAAAGCTTCTTGTTATTGTAAACAATAAATTTAAAAGCAAAAACTGTTACTATATGTAAAGATGGATCTGTAAGACTATGATCAGAGAAATGTGACTACTAGAAAAAAAAATATACTTTAGAGAAGGTAAAATGTTTGTTAATGTCTTTGCATGAGATGAAACACCCTTTTTCATCTTTCATAATTGCTTAATAAAAATATTAAATAATAGGAAACATTCAAAGTCTAAACTGTTTGTCTTAGTTATTTTTTCCCTTTCCAAACCATCTCACTTATACATTATACTACTTATTACCTAGTCATAATGATGAGTTATTAACAGTAACCAATTAAATACCATTTCACTTCAGTTTTCATAAAATATTTTAGCAAAAAGTTGCTCATAATGGTAACATATTTTACTACATGCTAAGGATTCTCTAGATTCAGATTTTTAACTGCTATCAAAAAACCCTGGGGCACAATTCAACTCCCAAATTCTTCTATGGCACATCCAGTTTAGGGAGGGGCGCAGATGGGACTGGTTTTTTATGTTGTTTTACACAAGATAACATACCTCCCCATTTGTGTGTGTGTGTAAACACACAGGAATAGCACAAAGCAAAATTTCTCAACAAGCACTGAGTGGTATCCTGTCAGAGTCAGATTATTATATTCTAGTCTCAATGGGTAATTGCAGAGACAACTGTTGTGCAAATATTTCCTCACATCTTAAGCTTCACTCATGTCTAATTTTATTCAAGAATATACGTCCTTATATGATATAAACTTCCATCACTCTGATCTGCCTCAGTAAAACTACACTCGTAAATAAAAAGATTTTTGCAAGAGCAAGATCTTAAACTCTGTTCTTCTGCAAAACATTAAGAAGTGCAAAGTTTGGCACAAAAGTACCCATAATGTTAAACAAATGTTGTAGCACAGTGGTAATTTCCCAACAAATGGAATATATTAAGAGACCTGAGTAGAAAAAATGCAAGTGTACATAGTACGCAACTGGTATCATATTACAACTGGGATTTGAAAAAAATAGCAACAAAACTTGGGATAAAAGAAATGTAACAAAAATGCAGGAATACAGTGAACTTACTTTCTTCCTCTGTATCCCACAAAGTTTATTTGCTTCTGCTGTTATTTAAATATATATATATATTCATCTATTTTCTACAGACATTACAATTCAGAAGGGTATTTTAAGACAGAAGAAGGGTTTATGCTTATGTAAATAAAACAAATTCAAAGTTATCAGGAAAACCATAAACAAAAAGGTCAATCATTTTCAAACCAAGAGAGTGCTCGCTCCACCCAGTCAGTGGACACTCAGAGACACTCACAGGTATACAAGAGCAATTTTCTATACCTGAGAAGAAGTGTGCCTTGAAACCTTTTTTTGACACAGTGTTGTCAGATCGAAACTCAATTCGCATATTGTTGTACTGAGAGGTGATAACTTCAGGCACTTCTGTACCACAGAATTTACCGTGTAGCTTAGAATCAGAAGAAAGGCCACTACGAATCTCTACATAATCATATTTGCAAACCTGAGAAAAGAAAGGAGAGAAAAAATTTTGTCTAACCAAAATAAAAGCATGAAGTTGTTTGCAAATGTCAGAACTGTGATTGGTATATGCTGCTTAATAATACATGACTGAAAACATTTGTAAATTCTTACAAACACTCACTGACTTTATGTAAGAACATTTTAAGGTCACTAACACAAAACTATACTATGAATTACATTCAAAATTATATTTTTATAGATACTCATCTCTATTTCATGTCTAAATTTCAAGATGCTTAGTAGTATTTCTATTTAATCTAAAAAGTAAACATTCCATTGACAGTAAACTAAAATCTGGAACCATTCACCCTAAAAATTATACCTATTTGTTTGCTTTAAATGACATACCTTGAACCTACAAACTTTCTACTGTTTGCATCTCATAGATTTTTAAAAAATATTAATTTTCACTTAGAAACTTGCAAGGTTCATTTCTACCATAATGTATTTAAAACTTATGAATTTATTTACAAATATATGAATCCACACCATTAAAACAGTACATTGTTCTTAAACAGTAGCCTAGCTATAATGTCAATGCATGATACATGCCATTTTCATTAAAAGGTTAAAAATAAAGTAAAATAATGTAATAAAAAAGCCTTATGCAAGGCCTACTATTCATGATAATACTTTCAATGCATAATCCCTTGGCCAACCTAAAGCCTTCCACCCAAAAACTTCTAAGCTTCTTAGGTTCAACTATCAATCATTTAATCAAAAATGTCCCAGTTGTCTGCAATTAATAGCTTAAGAAAAAACAATGGCCAGGAGGATTCATATGGAGCTTATATTGTCCAATAAATCCAAGTTGTATTTGGTAAATCACAATTTGCAGGCAAAAAAGAATTGTCAGAGGAGCTGGAAGGGAACAATTGAAAAGGAGGTTTTGGCATTTGTTATTCTCTTTCCTTAGGAAAAATTGTCAACATTTCCAATTGCTTTTAATATAACACACCAAAGACATAGATTAAATTTATATTTTTATTGGAATAATTTTCATATATTGCAGAGTCAGAAAGTGACTAATTCAGTCGCAACTATTCTTATACAATATAAAAAACACAAAGATTCATAAAACGTGAGCTACTGATACATGCTGATTTATATTACTGGAAATAAATTCATAATAATGCATGTGATTTTCAAATACAGCTCACTACTTTTAATAAATCCCAGTAATTTCAGCAATATACTAGTGGTGAGTTTTTATGGTTTCATAGCTTTAGATCAGGTAAAGGTAATTTCAGATAGGTCTAACTTCCTCTGTACTACACTGTATTGAAAAAAATTATACAAGGTAAATGTAAAATGTAAACGTAAAATATTAAAATTGTAATAGTGGAAAAGGCATATTGGCCTTAAATGGAGCTCCTATAAGAAAAAAATAATTATAGTACTTGATAAATGTATATTTTTTTTGTCTGCACTCAGACAATATATTAGAATTTTCCAGATATTATATGTTTCTTCTGATTTTCACATCATTAGTACTACCTTTTAACAGTAAAAAGCTAAGATTTAGTAGCACAGGAGATGATCAAACTGAAGTTCTGAATGTTGAAAAACATTTAAATTTTTTGAATCTGCTTAAGTTACATGTCTTGTATGACCTTAGAAAACTGATTTAACTTCATCATACCCGAGGTGTTTTCCTTGCAAATCTTAAGTACCAGGAAAGGGCAGGGGAAAAAAAATTACGATTTGTTCAAATGGTAAATAAATTTTAATTCTCTGGAATTTTTAAGTTTTTATTACACCTCTTTCAGTTCTAGTAATAATTATAATAGGGCATGAGTGGAACATATATATCCTTGAAAGTTGGAATTTCATGGTCTTTAGAACCCACTCCAAATACTAGAGAAAAAAAAAAATCTCACATTGCTGCCTCTGCAAATAATTTTGATGTATTTTGGAGAAGGCATGTCTGGTTTGGTTCTTAGTTATAAATTAAACTGAAGCTTTTGCCCCTTTAAATCCCATGCCCAAAAGACAGGTCATCTTTATCCTAAATATGTTGTTACAAATTTGTTTAGTCAGAAATAATGTCCTGGGATTTGCATCCTTAATGCCATGTGAAGAACATGCATAGAAACTCAATGGCTACAGCACATTATGGCTGGAGTGTGACAAGGAAACTCAATGTTATGACAGAGAAGTGCCTACTAAGCAGAAAAAAAGCTTAAAAGTTGATGTTGAAACCCGTATTTTATGTTTCTCATCCAAAAGACCACTGCAACCCCTACCACTTTGTTTAAAGCTGTAAGGAGTATCCTTTACTAGATGAAGGGCTCTGCCCTGTCCCTCCTGCTACCTGGTGACAAGATCCCCCATGCCTTGGGGCTGATCAGCTCAAAAACTGCTGCTATTCTATTGTGCCTTATTTCTGGTACTGCTTGTTTTAAAATATTCCCCCACTGAGATTCTTGTGATTTAAATGCTCCCTCACTTCATTACTAACCACATCTTATGTGTATACTTTGTAGTCAGTCTGTAAAGATGATTTGGTTTCTCCAGATTTTCTTCTCTTGAATTCTTTCCAATATTCCTCAGCCCCATTTGCTCTGTTTTACTTTGTTGATAAAAAAAGTCAGCTGAGACTCAGCAGAGAACATTTTTTTAAATTTCTTGTAATGCATATACATTTAGATGATATGTAAAAGAGAGTTATTCTCTCCATGTTTGTTTTGAAAGAATCCAGAAACAGTCCCAAAATGAAAACAAGAATATCTATGCTTATTGTCAGCATATGAAAGGTCAGCAAGGGTTTTATAAGACGATATCTATTTTCAAATGCTTGCAAAACTCTTCATCATGTAACAGATTGTGCAGCTCTTTGTACACAGTTACTTACTTCGTTTCCTTCTAACTCAAAAAACTCAAACTTCATTGAAATTCGGTACTGCGTTGGGGCGACCACCTGCCACACACAGTTTTTGTTTGGAGGATACTCTTTGGGCCACCCTGGTGTGGTTATAGTCCCATTTAGCTTTGTCAGGAGTCCTCCACAAGCAGCTGTAAAATTAAAAGAGCATAATTTCTTGACTGAAACCATGTTTTACTGTAAACAGAAGCACTCTGAGAAGAATCAGTCCTCTCATTACTTATAGTGCTGTAATGCCCAGACAGACTAATCAGAATCTTGTTTTATCATTCGTGGTGCAAACAAGGAGAAAGAGACAGCCCCTATCTTGAACAGCTTGCAGGTTTGTGAACAGAGATAAGTTTCAGGATTATACAAGGCGTTATCATATTCATTCTTTTCCCTTCTCTCCAGAGACTCTGGTTATTCTCTCACAGCCTTTCCCATGCAAGTCCTCTGACCTCACCACCCTCCCCAGGACCTTGACCACCCCTCTTCTGACAGACAGACTACTTAAGATGCATTCCGCATTTCCCCAGTTTCTCTCTGACTATTGATACAGACTCAGCCTTACCTGTCTCAGCTCATATAGCTGTATATGCCTCCCATAATCTACTAGATAGGGTCACTTCTATGGAATAGCAGTCACGCACACTTCAGTCATAATTACTTTTGCTGAAGTACAGATGTTCAAGTAATAGAGAAAATGCCCCTTATTTTCAAATATATGTCAAATAGCGACAACCATACAACAGAAAAATACTGTACTATGTGAATGCAGTTCAGCTAGAAAAGGATAAACTCTTTTATCTTTTCCATCTGTGTAAATTTTTTACATAAAAAAGGAAAGTAATGGGATTTGCAGGGGCTCTTGATCACACTCTGCTACATTGATACTATTACAGCACTATGGCAGCACTGGAAATCATCCACAAATCTTTCCAAAGAGCCGGAGGGGGGAAGATCTACTCAACTGCTCTCTGCTAACACTGAATGCTTTACAAACTGGCTATTCTTATCTAGCTGATGATCTCACACACTGCATCTACTTCATCTAACACAGTTGGGAGAACTCTCCAGTTACTGTGTCAAGGCTCATTTTTTCAACTCAGACTGGCTCCTGGCTTTCCATGCAGAATGCTTCTTGGTATACATGTAAAGGTAATCTGATGGGGGTGGGTGGACTGAGACCCTGGGTCACACCATAGCGTATCAAAAAACACCAGACATAGATTTAGAGGCTGCAGTCAGATGACACAAGATGTCTCCTCAAATGATACAGTCTGGATCAGGACAAGTACTGCCAGATTTCAGGTTCTGCTTTTGAACGTTGTTCTATAGATTGTTGAGGCAATGGTGGGGAAAAAACCCCCAAACCAAAAGTTAAAGCTTTCTAATATGCTGTCATTGGGGGAGATTTGGACTAGAAGACCATCAAGCAAATTTCTTTGCTTGTTGACACTTCAGTGAAGCATAGGGCAAAGTTTCTAACTTCTACTCTGGCATCATGTGTGAATTAATACATCTAGCTCACTCCTTAAAGGCCCAAACTATAATTAGGACATAATGCTCAGTGTGACTAGATAGTGATTTTAGTTCAGCAGTCCCAAGTACTATCTATATACAGTGAGTGCCACCTGACATGGAACAATCATATATACACTTTAAGGGATAGCTCAGGGTTTTTGCTCTACAATGCACTGCAGTGCTTGAAGGGACTTTTGCTAGAGTTGCTTTACTGTTTGGGCACAAGGGAAGTATTCCTTTTCTGTTTTCTTTTTACGAGTCAAACAGATAAGCTAAGAATAAATTTGTGGTATCCCTTAATTTATTGGTGTCTATGAATAAAAATCCAACAATAATTGGTGCATAATGATCAAGAGCTTATGTTTCTTTCCTTTCATATGAAATATGCATAGAATGCAAAAGTTCAATCCTATGTTTACAGCCTTCCACTTATCAGATTTTTATTTCTCCAAATGATTATTTGAACACATTTTTCTCACCCTGAGAAGTAGAATTTGTTTCCAGCAAGAAAAGTCCACAATCTGATCAGGAGTGAGAATGGTTTCTCAGAACTTTGAGGTGGACTAATGGATCCCGCTTTTTAGACCTGCCACTTCCCAGGCACACCCCAGCCAGAGGGATTGTTAAATACTCTGATTCTGAGACAGTGGCACATTGCTGGTAATTAATTGTCTTCTTATGCACAGTGGTAGACTTTGCTTTAGTGAGTATGAATAATGTAGTAAGTAGTATGAAGTCCTGCTTTGCATTGTTCCTGATCAACTAACAGCAAAATCCGCAAAGCTAAACTGCTGACAGACATCAGATGTACATGACTGCTGCATTACTCTGCATTACAGACATTACTCTGGCACCACTACTAAAAAGGGAGCACTTGGTTTTCCAAGTTGGATTGCACAGGTCTGCCCTGCTAGGACGGAGCATATAAAATGTGTAGTATTTCATTCAAGCAATGGCACCCTGAGAGCTTAAAGAGCCCACAGAACAGCAACACACTGTACCTTCACAACTCTTTTTGTCAGGACCAAGTTCATATCCAGGATCACAGGCACACTGGTAACTGCCCAGAGTATTTACACAGCGCTGCTCACAGCCACCGTTGTCAGGTTTGGCACATTCATCTTCCTCTACCAAGACAGGGAAGAATGTAAAAATGTGTTAAATAATTACCTTCCTTGGCTGTAACTGCTGTATCAATATTAACCCAGAAAGCTGTATGCATGCCATTGTAAGGTGCACTACATAACACACTATGGTTGCTGACTAGAGGATTTTCAAATGCTTAGGAGACCCGCAATGGGAAAAATAAAAATTTGTCCTTTGTAGGGTTTGGGTGTTTTGGTTTTGGTGTTTTTTTTTTTTTTTTTTTTTTTGTGGTTTGTGGGTTTTTTTTGGGGGGGGGGGTTGTTTGTTGGTTTTTTGGGGTTTGTTTGTTCATTTGTTTTTGGTTTTTTTTGTTGTTGGGTTATTTTTGCTTTTTGGTTTTTTTAACAATGCCTACTGACAGCTGCAGAACTAATTTGTAAGCACTTTGTGGGCAGCATACAGTAATTCAGACAGCCATAATCTAAAGGTTGTATAAAGTATTGAAAGAAAGACAGAAAATCCACAGTAGGGTCACTTGAAGGGCACTTTATCTCCCACAGAATCAATCTGTGCATTATCCTGAATTCATACTCAAAAACAGATTAACAGAATCCTCAAATCCCAGGTTTTCATTCTACTGATATTAAAGGGAACAGGATGAATCAGGGCAAGGGAAGGGAAAGGAATTGTGTATTCTCTCTACTAGCTCTGAAGTATACTCATGAGATTCACTGCTAAAATATTCCTCAGATGTTAAAATATTGTTTCCTTACACCAGGACAAGTAATTTCCTAGGAATAAAACAGAGCTCCCCCTCTGATGCCTATAGCCTTCAAAGTTATAACTGTTTACACTGAAAACTGTCAGTTAGGGGAAGAAAAGCCACAGTTTGTGTCTTTTCAAAAAAGCAAAAATGTTCTTCCGATGGCATGACCTGTATTTCAGGTGTCTTCTTGGCCACACCACTGCCAGTGGCTTTAATCGTGCCATGGGCAGCACAGGATGGGAATTACACTTCCCATACACCACATGCTTCAGATATAGCTGCAGTTGTATGGCACCTTCCTCTCCCCAAAAGTCATTCAAAATTGGTGGAAGACTGTGAGATCATTGCTCACTACGACTTTTCAGCTTTTTATTTTCTTGCTTACAGAAAGTAATAAATTGATAAAGCAGCCTAATGCAGCAAATGGATCAGAAAAAACCCACATAATTTAGACAAAAAAAATCCCAAACAACAAAAAAAACCCCCTTAACAGAAAAAAATCCATTTGCAATTATAATGTTTGTATTTGATAATACAAGTCAAAAAAAGCCACTTTTTCACAAGATTAGGTATGTTTCAAAACTAAGTTGATTAACTGAACCTGAAGACAGTAGAAAGTTGCAACGGTTATGTTCCTTCATTCTTTGGATACATTTTACAAAGAGATTCAAATACCTCTATTGTTTTGTTTTGATTATATTGTATCCTCGGTAAAAAAATATGCTAGAGACTACAGAACTACTATTAGTAGAAAAAGATTGAGAAATATTTTTAATATCCTGTAATAATTTTTCTAGTACAAAAAGAAGTGATAGGCTGTTCACAAATCCCAATAAGCTTTAACATTTACCTTTAAAAAAGTTAGCTGCAAATCCTGCTTTGTTAACAGTTCCATCAGAAACAAACTTCATCCACAGGGTATTAGAGGTAGATCTAATGTCTTCTGGCTTGTCATAGCCACAAAAATGACCAATTAAAGGACTGTTTTCATTTGTTCCATCTCGAATTTCCAAGTAGTCATATGCACAGTTGTCATGTCTTTCAATCTGTAAAACATAATTATCAACGTGACCCATCTGAACCATAAATATCAAATATCAATCAGATAATAAACAGAACTGGACTTTTTCAAAGTTAAAGTTAGTATCTCTGTTTAGGGTTCAAACATCAGGAAGATGAACAAGTATCACGAACTTCTTTTAACTCTACTTGTTTTCTACAAGAAAAATTATTGAAATTTTACAAAGGACACAGCAGTCTAACTGGAAAAAAGTAACTAAAAAAGACACTCTCACCTCTAAGCTTCCTAATGTTTCGTCAAATTTCTACTCTGAGCCCAAGTCCTCTTTTCTCATGTACACTCAACAAGATTAATGGTTCAACAACTAAACAGGTCATAAATATCCACTGGTTTTGCAATACTAAAAAGCTTAATTTTTATTAATATGATAAGATTTTTAGACTCTTTCTTCATCCTCCACACAGTTACAAATTTTGCATTTGTCACTATTCACTGATGTTGCAGGGAAAATGTAAAAAATTGCTGTGCCTAAAGAGTTGGAGGCATCTGTAGGATTAGATTCAAACACACTTGTAAAATTATCAACTCTTAAGTAGTCAACAGAACAGAGGACAAAAAAAAAAAAGAGTCATAATTTTTCTGCAGCTGATGTGTCTGGTTTCCATTGCAGGATTCCTGATTTCAGGTGTCATCTTTTGACTTTCTGGGTCAATGAGTGAATCTTTTCTGTACTGATGGAGAAATCTACTGAAAATAGAACACTTGAAAATTTCCCTTCTCACTTAAACTTTCTGCTGGATGACATCCAAACACAGACTAATATGTGAGTGGGTATGTGTGCATTCTACTTGAGTAACAAACCTTGTGCTCTTTATACATAATAGTATTTGCAGAGTCAGTCAGAACGGGAATTGCACCAGTGAGGAAAGCAGTAGCAGCCCAAATACGACCCTACATGGAGCCCAGATAATTTACGATGCTTATCTTTACTGAGAGAGTATCTTTCCCAACAGAATTAAAAACCCTCATGAGCTGGGTTGTTTCACTGCCAGAATACCTTATGTCATTCATGTAATATAGCATCTTTGTTATAAAAGAATTAACTAGATCCAAGCATATTGGATCCAAGCATATTTAAGAATACTATTGTTCAACTAACTAGCTGAATCATGAGGCAAGTTTAGGAATGGAAGGGGATGGGCAGGGCAGCAGGATCACAGTCAGGTAAAAAGGGGTTGGAGAAGCCTCAAATTTCATTCAGAATATCCAAATTCTGTTAAAACAATAACGAATTCAAAACCAAACCCATAAAAATCCACATTTTATCTCCAGAGTTTTTCTTGCACCTAAGCCGCACAGTTAGCGCAAGTGTTTGCTGTTAGTCTGCTCTTATTGTGCATTATGACCAACACTAAGCTCAGTAACCACCACAGACTAAGGAGTTTTCACTTAGCATGCTAGGATTTCTGCTTTTTTTATGTAAAAGGGAAAATTGAGGGAAGGGACTGTATGATTTCATTGGAATTTAATGGCACTTATACTTAACATTTCTTCTTCCAACGAACGTTGGAAACGTTCTTTAACCACTTACATGCATAATTTTCTCCCAGTCACTTCTCTGGCACAAACCATATTGCCATTTATTGTAATTTCCTAGATGTTTCCTCAGGAATTGCCCTGGCTAGAGCTTGAGTGAGAGTGAGAAAAGTCATGAAGATTTGTGGTGCAACTACCTATTGCTTATTTGAGTGGCAATTGTATGTTTACAACTAACGCACTCAGGAATGTATCTACCTGAGCACTGGTAAGTTTTTGATAATATCAATTCCAAATTTTCATTAATCTAAATAATAAAGATTAAACACATTATATCATATTCCAATTTGAAACAAAGTCTCCTTGTTATCACTGTAAAAATCATACTGCACTCTGATGTAGAAAGAGGTGAACGGGTCCAAAGACCACTAATATCAGTGAAGGAATTGTGCATTTTCCCCACAGCTCTATGATCATTTCACTACTCAAGGCTTTTAATAAACATCAGTTTTTATCATGTTTCCATGTTTTATGGGCAACATGGAAATTATGATTATTTGCCGGCCCAGTGCGGCTCTGAGTTGCATGTGTCAAATTCCCATTGAGGTGAATTAGTAGTTTATTTTCAGAGGATCACTTTATTTTGGACAGAAGACAACAGCTAAAAATATATTTTGCATAGTAGTTAGTTTCTAAACTTCCTAAGACTATAAAAATCAACCAACGTACAAAGTACTATTGATTTTCAAAAAGAAAAAAAAAAGGTGGCCATTTAACATAATTATTTAATTTTAGCATATTAGTAGTGCAAATAATGCCATTATTATTATCAACATTATTATGTTAAGGGACTGAAGTGTTACTCCTATGTATAACACAAGTTATATATAGTATTGCGGTTTTGAGAAATTATAACTGGTGTTAAGGCACTTGGAAAAACAATGAAAAAGGACTAGTATAAAACATGCTTTTCTTATCTATACCTCAGGTTTTAAGATGTCATGATACTGTCATCTGGGAACACTGCTATACAAAGATCTATTATACTTGCAACAGTCTCTTATTCCTCCTACTTCCTCCTATACTTTCTATCCTTCCTATTCTCTCTCTTATTCTTCCTACTTCCTATTTGTTCCTTGAGGAATATCTCCTCTAATTAATGAAGAGACTCCTAGGGAGTTTGGTTGTAAATGCATTGATCCCATAAACCTTACTTACTGGAACATTAAAATTTCACAAGACTGATATTATATGTGGATGAGAAGAAATATGTGAAATGTTAGCAAATTCAGAAAAAAACATAAATAAGAATGGTTTACAGAAAAATGCATTTCCTATAGGAAAATGAAAGATACCACTGGCTCCTGAAGGCCTTGGAGGAAACCTTAAATTTGAATGGCATTAGAGGACTAAGTTGAGAAAATGACTGAAAAACTCCTAAGACAGGAACAAAAGTGCAGGAAAACAGTAAGAAATCTCCTGGAGAAACCACAAGCCAGAGACATTCTCAATATTCATTGTCAAAAGAAAAGAAAACTCCTTGTGTGTGGTTCAAGGTTTTAAAAAAAAAAAACAAACCAAAAAACCAAAAAAACCCCACAAAAAACCCAAACCAAAACAAAACAAATCCAACCCACAACAAACCAAATAACTTTAGACTAAAATATTTAGTTCAAAATTCCAGAGCACCTTTGTTTGTAGCACTCCTCCAACAGAAAGAAAAAAAGGTAAAAAATTTAAATTAAAAAAAGAATTAAAACCTTACAAAAACAAACAAAAAAAAAGAGAGAAAAGAATATGAAAAGTAAATCTGGGAGCAATTCTGTTTCAGGAAAAATCTTCCATTTATTTTTTGTCATTGTTAATTTATTTGTTCATAGAGTCAAACTGCAATAGAGGTAAACATATCTGCCTCAGGTTGTAGACTTTAATCATAAAAAGTGGCCTACATGCCTACTGGAATCAGATCAGACAAATTTTATTCCCTGACTTACGTAAAAATAATTTAAATGAACACTATCTGCACCAAGATTAACAAGGCCACTCAAATGAGGCAGATTAATATGGATCAGCTCTACAAACCCTCTGGATTGCCTTAGCTGGTGAGACTGCGTGCTAACAAAAGTTCTTTAAACAAACAAACAAACAAACAAAACCAACCTGCTAATTTTGAAAGATCAGTATTATAAAGGTGACTATAACAATCAAAAAGATGGAGTTACCAGTCCCAACATCTCTACTGCCATGCAGACAGTAGAAATTATAGTAGCTAAATAAGAAACAGTAATCCCACACTCAGTGGAAAATGCGTTGCCCACAGCAGGCAAAATAAGATGACTCATTGATACAATTTGGAAATCTCAGCTTCCCTAGTGCTTTCCTTTCAGAGTGAAGGTTATTTATACAGTTATTTTTTCTAGTATTACATATGGATAACAAGAATTCCTCTTACTTAACTGTACCTTTCAAATGACAGAGAAATAATTTTCCCACAAACACACTGCAATAAGTCTTTGGCCTGACATTTGCTTTCTTCAGTCTCAGCTGGCACAAAGAACTGTGATTTTTTAAACAACTTTCTGTTTTACTAGGCAGCGCACCAGGGATTCAGTCCAGAGAGGGACTCAGTATCAAAAAACAGAACACCTATGTTCAAGCACTTGGAGCTGAAATGGAAATCAGACCCAATGGTGAGTGTCTAGGCAAGGCACTTCAGAGCAGTTTCCAAAGCAACTCTCATTCTCAGCGGGGAGCCTGGTGGACGAGTCAGTAAGAAATGCTGCAAGGACAGATATAACAGTCTTGTGCCTTTCTGGGGCACCTCATTTGATGCTCAAGGGCATCTTGCCACTCTGGAATTACAGTTCAGACTCTCCCTGGAAAAGTATGTAGCTTTCAAGTCCCTACTGTTGGAAAATTTTGTTTTTTCCTTTCAAAACACACCCAGAAGAACCACCAGCTTGAGATTACTGCTGAACTGTACCTCTGCTCAATTTCCTCTTTCTTCTTATGAGGTGTCAGTCCACACGTTTCTCCTCTAGAGAGTGCCATAATACTAAATAGTCTGGGGGAAAAACTGGACATTTCTTCCTATGTCCTTACCCACTTGCCTACTAAATTGGGCTGTTTTGCTGGTCCTTTGCTTCTAATTACTGCCTATATGGTGAGGCATGAGCATGCCACCTTCACACCTGTAAACAGTCCACAATTTGGTGATTAGAAAAAGATCCTGAAAGATACGCAGAGATGTAAGTTTAATTCTCCCAGAGGTGATATTGAATTGAGGTCAGCTCAAGTGATAATGTATTGCATGTGTAAACCATTGCTGAGCAACTGCATGGAGATCAAATATTGCAGCAAGTCTCTTGCAGAGGCATAGTGCCATTTCCCTTGTGATCACACTAAAAAATACTGTGCACCAATGGAAGACTAGAAAAGTTCCATATCTAGTCAGTAAATTATATAAAATTATTGAAAACACTGTTTATTTTTAAAAGTGCTTAAATAAAGGGACTGACATACTATGTTAAGCAATCTTGAGCCCCATCATGCAGACTCTGAAGGGCATTTGGAAAACTGTTTGGGCAGGGAGAGCTGATCTTATCTGCACTAGAGCTGACATTAATTCAGGATTTTAAAAAAAGGGAAAATTAAGTAGAATCTGTGAAATTATTAAAGTTTCTATACTTTATATTCATAATTGCTGTTAAGTCCCAAACCCTTACTCTCTCATGCTCAGATCTTTCATCAGTCATAGCAAAAGTGTGCTATAACCCTGAAGTCTGTCTGTAAGAATAAAATGACAGGTTAGAAATTATAGCTATGTTTACTATACCTCTGTCTATGTACACCATAAAGCCAAAAATTTTAGATTTTTAAAAAGTGTGCCTCATGTCTTTACTGCTGAACTATATTCAGAAAAACAAGTAAATTTAAAGTGTTTTACTAAATTTCTCTACAAACTTCAAGTTAGTGTATAGTGTAGGGATAAAAAAGACATATTAAATATTACTTTTTATTTGCTATATAATAGTTTAACACTGTTTAGCAATGTTATACTCAGAGAGATGTACACTAAAGACATACTAGTATGACTCACCATGGCTTTTTTCTTCCCTCACTAAATACAGGTTTGTAATCTGAATATAAGTAGTTTGGGGGTTTTTTCTTCTCAAAACAGATGCAAAAAACACAGTGTTTTTTCTCCAGACATATAGTCCTTTTTAAAGATAAGATTTAGCAAAGATAAAAAATCCTGGTTATTTAACAGAATATTAAAGTAGCCCTGCTGAACTGGATTATGTATTTGGTAAACTTTTACTATTTTCAATACTTTAAACATTGTCATTCAAATATCATAGAAAACATGAAAAACTTTAATCTTGAAAAGGGAAGGGAAGGGAAGATTTCATGGATTCTGGAGTTAATTTTTCATAGAGAATTCTTAAATTTGTTCACAGGTTTAATAAGTATTCCCTTAAATGTTACTGTCACTTATCCACTAGATGCTTTCTTGCTATTAGTTAAAAAGCTTTACCTCAAATGCTTGAAAGGTTAATCCTACATTGTAGTTTTCTGACACTGTTATTTTCCACACACATTCCTTCATTGGTCTGTAGTCATCAGGATAATTGGGAGACTGGATCTGGCCTTCATTTTTGTGGATTTCACCTCCACAGATAGCTGATAAAAGCATAAAATTTTTGTTGTTAATAATTTCCCCACACCCAAACTGTATTATATGCTCCCATTTTAAAACTAATAATAAGATTGTTCTGGAAAACAGTTAAATCTACCAGGGATAAGTTACTGGAAACACAATCCATTTAAACCATTATATATATTTGAGTCAGCACATATCAGCATTTCTAATAGCTCTGAATATGTCTACAATGTTCAGGAAGACTTTGTAATCATGGATAATCTGAATTTTACACAATATATTTATGAAGTCAAAATAAATTAAATTTTTGTTCACCCTTGAAACATATTAAGTAAACATTATTCATTAATATTTATTAACCTTTAGAAAGAGACAAATGTCATATTTTATAATGGTCTATGCATTTTAACCTACAGTTTATCACTTCAACCTTAGTCTGAATTTGAAGAAACAGCTAATATAAATAAAAAAATATTTTCATAAGAAGTACATGCACTTTTCAGGGTCGATTCTGATAATCATGTAAATATCTGTGAGTATCAACTGAATCATAATATTTACCACCATAGATTCAGTATTTAAGAAAACAGGCTCTATTTTAATTAAGTGAATGCTGACTTGCTAATATACTCGGTGTGCAAGAGTGCCTCTATTAACTAATCCCAGTGCATATGGAAAATATAAGTCAGATTTTTCTGAAGAATACACAGAAAGTACTCAAAGAAATCTTTCCAAGCACTAAGCACAAGAACATGCACATTTAGTTAATTAAACAACTGGTAAAAAATGGTTATGGATACTATCAGTGGTTTCCCTGGAAAAGAGCTCAGCTGAAATCTGATCACAGGAGGAGCTTCAAAATGCGCTGTCTAGAAAGTTAACATCTACTGTCTCAGTAATAAAATACAAATTTCATACTGGTTTGTTGCTGTTACTAGTTTGGTTTTTTAATATCCCAAGGTATCCAGTTAATATTTTTCTTCCATAATCAAGTCATTTTTAATGCTATAAGAAGCTTACCTTCATAAATTGCTGCAAAACCTTTCCCAACCCAGTTACTGCTGCTGCGGAACTCGATCCACATCCTGCTGTCGGAGGATGCAAGGACTTCTGGCAGTTTGTCACCACAAAACCTGCCTAAAAACATGCAACCAGTAACTGCATTTTCTGCCGCCTCTGAAGCCAAATGCTGCAAACATTTATACAAGTGTTTAACATTATAAGCAGAAGTGGCAGAACCAACTCAGTGGAACTATTCATATGCTTATAGTTAAGCATATGTGTTTCTGCAGATCAGGACCTAATACACAAAGATTTTACTATAAAGCTTTCACTACTTCTTTTTATTGCAGTCAGGTTCACAAGTCTAAAACCTTAGGGGAATCAAGGAAAAATAATATTGTTAGAGATTGTTTCTATACACACAAACACACGCATTATGGAAGGGAAAGTGAGTACTAATCTTAAAAGAGGAACAAAATCTAGGTCACAGTAATACTGGTCATTGTGTTTAAGGACCAAAGAGATTTAAAAACTAACATCTAAATGACCGTATTCTACATTATCCTCTTAAATTCTGCCTAGGTGAAATTTCTGTTTGTCCAGGTGATAGGGAATGGGAGAAAAGTATAATTACTGTCTGGTCTTAATTTCTTCTTCCTTCTTTTCTGTTCAAGGCCAAGAAAATAGACATGCCGGTTAAAAAGTTGTTGTCTGTGTCTGGGCAGTAGCATTACAGGGGTAAAATCTCCCATATTTAATTCTTCTGAATGAAAAATAGGATGGCTGAAGCCTTTACATATCAGTTGCAAATCAAACTTAATTCATTATTGCTTTGCATGTCTTTTCCCTGCAAGAGCAGGGAAGGACATACAAAGTAGAAATAGAAACAATCTTCTATTCATAATTTTAAAAGTACAGAAACAGAGCTCATAAGCACAACTCTATACCAGGTGCTCTCATGCATAGTGAATGTGCTTATCATGTGATCCATGGATTTAGCATTACATGCTCTACAGATATGTCTGTAAACTATTTCCCCATTTCTGTGCACAAAACTCTGGCAGCTTCTTACTTTGACATCTATGAGCAAAGGAAAAAGTTACACAGTTAGTAGTTTGCATCTTTCCTCATACACAGCTGCGTGAAAGGAAGGTTTAAGGCTTGAAGTAAATAAGCAACTTATTTGAGGCCATTTAGAGGATTTTTTCCCATCCCCAAGTTTAGATACATTATAGACACCTAAAAACCAAGAGGTTTGTTGTGGATTCACCATTAAGTCCATTGAGCCCAATGAGTGTGGTAACAGTAGACTGTGCAGCATTTAAGAGTTGCATACCAAGCAGAGGTGATTTTCTCCAGTAGCCGTCCCTTACTTCAATATAGTCGTACCAACAGAGACTGCTTTTGTAAAGGTCCATCGTGGTGAAGTTTAAAACAATCTGTAATCAGAGGAGAATATCTAAATAAATCAAGTGTGATTAATATCAGAAAAACAATCACAACAACATTCTGCAGAACTGAAGCCAGAGTGGTCACCTGTAACAGGATTCCAACTATTTAGGCACTTAATTAACCACTCCTCAATTATTTCTTCTAGTAAGTAAAAGTTGCTTGGGAACATGAAAAGTTTTTTTTTCATTTAATCTTACATACTTGAGCAGATTTGAGACAAACTACTCACATTTAATTGCTCATGGGGAGCTTTTCACTAAGAAATAAAAAATTGAGAATGCTAATAAGGTAAAATAACTTGCTAATATAACTTTAAGTAAGGCACTTCATAATTCTGCCAATTCCTCTTCTATTACATTCTGACTATAATCAACACTGACAGCTGTAAAAAAATAAAATTTGTTTTATTTTAGTTTGTGCTTCCTTCCACTACTGTTTTGACATGATATTTTATTTCTAGATATGTAAATATTGACAATGATGGACACTAATTCTGAAAGCAAGATCACTAAAAAGAAATGGTATACGATCCCTTAATGATTTTAATGAAAATGTAATAAAGCTTTTTATATAGAAATCTGAGTTTATATAGAGTTTTATATAGAAATCTGAGAAATTTCTGGAATTTTTGAACTTGGTCTCCCAATTTTATTGAAAACATCTCTAAACAGGCATATTTTCAATACTTACTATGAGGACAACCCTTACATTGAATTACAGTATTCCTATTTTAGAAATACTAATCCTAAACTGCCATGAACTTACACTTTTAACACAGGAATCGGATTCATCCTGATCACATGTTGGCACAATATCTACAGTTTAGACCCTCACTGGCTGGTATAGTCTTACCATCATGTCCTGTAATTACAGGGAGAAATCCAAACAAGAAGAGTCAAAGTTGCTCATATTTTGTATTATAAGATCATTTCCAATTAATACCTTTCTATTGGATTTAGGTGTATTTGGAAAAAGAATTCATCTTCTTCTGTATCAGTTCCTCAGTGCGTATAAATAAGTATTTCAACCTAACTAAAATACTTCACTATTCACATTTGAGCATAGAAGTGGTATTATTTTTAGCTTTGATCCTAGGAACTCACAATTGAAACCTGCCATTATAGAACAAACATGAATTGCTGCACAGTGGCAAATACCTCACACTGCAAAAATACATCTCCATGGCAGCCTACGAAACAGCTGTGAGTGTCAGTTGAAAGGAGAGGAATTTACCCTTAGTCCAGCTGCAAGTTAAAAATATAACACTATAAATGGTACAATCAGTTCCAGACAGTCAGACAGGATAGTTTACCTCCATCTCTCAAACTTCTTCTGTGTTACATGCACCCTTTCACAGATATCTAAATCATGGGACATTTTGCCTTTACTACTTAGTCACTTCTTCAGGAACATGCATTGAAGAAATAAATGCACAAATACTATCAGAATTCCCAAACCACCTACTTACCATGTAATTCTCCATGAGAAATATTACAGATCTGGCTAAAAGTACAAACATTCATAGGCTTTACTCTGCTTCAGTTTTTTATTACATTTCCAAGTGCTATTTGAATCTACCTCGGAGGATGGCAGAGAGTTCATTCTCTCATTCACAGAGCAATTCTGGCTGTCCTTTGCAGACTTGTTCTCCTTTAACTTGTCCTTCAAATAAAGAGGCCACACCAACCACGAAACTTTTGTTCTTCTCCTAAGACCATCCACTTTGTAGTTCAGATTCCTTCTAAACTCTTACCTTCTCTTTGTCTCAAACCATAGGTAGGTATCTCTGTATCTAGCCACATTACTTAAAAACCCTACTGACCTCATTAGTCTCATCCTTTTCCACCCATGCTGACTTCACCCCAACCGTGCAGTCAGAGAGGTTCACAAGGGGGAGTCTTTTTATTTGCCCAGATGAGATGCAAACAGCTGGGTTAAGTCAGGCTACTTTCCAGAGCTGTTAAGCTAACCCAGCTGGCTCTGTTGGCAGCAAGCTATGGAAGCCATAACCTATACCTCCTCCATTGTTTCAACTGTGTAGAGCCTGAAGGTCTCTCATCAGTCTGGCCACAAGTTTGCCATTTTCCGTGAAACAGCTGAAACATCAGATTTCTCCATTCTTTTTTGGAAATTTGCCTTTTTCCAAACCTTAGTTGCTAGGAATGGGTTGGGGAATGGATGGTTTTACTTAGGTGTGATCATGTCAATGTCTCAAAGTGCTGCTATCTAAGTGGAAATAATTAAAATTTCATGAGCCTCCTCGACAGCCCCCACCTTTGAAACTACATGAAATAACCTTCACAGCCTTTTCTCACTCTGATATGCCAAGGTATTTGATGATACAGCAATTTCTTAACATTGACCTGAATGCATTACCTGTACATAGGCAGAACCCCCAGTCTGCCACAGCATGATTTCTGGTCAGGAACCAAAAAAGTGTAAATATATTTAAGATTCTGATTTGTGATTCTGCAAGGTATTAAACAGAGCTACAGCAAGGCAGAGCTTGTTTAAAGGGGACAGAACAACTAAGGGGCTTCACAGGAAAAACAATCAATGGGTATTTGTCAGCACAATTAAAGAATTACTGATTACACAGCAGATTCAGTTGTGGTACTGCAGCTTTGGAGAGAATATATCATAACTCCTACTACCTGAGATAAGAAAGCACAAAATATATAGAAAACACCAGGCAGTACTAAGTTTTCTGTAGGTGTCATTTTTTTCCTATATCAGTCTAAGATTTTTCTGTCCTATTTTATCATTCATGTAAAACCTTAAGAAAAATTGAAAAGTAATGTAACATTCAAAAGGGCAGATTCAAAAAAGACACTGACACAGTTGCATCTCCCTATGCCAATAAAATTTCTACATACCAGAAGGAGGGATTTGCCCTGGAGGAGGGCATACAGCATTACTAACACCACCCTTCCTCAGAGATTTTTCTGTGTATAGGTATACTGTGTACAGCTGTTTACCATATAGCCTTAAATCTCAAAAGTAAAAGGTGAATGGACTGCCTCATGGGAACGCACACATTTTAGGTTGGGCTGGCAATTTACGATGTCTTATGAGTAGAAGGAATTCTGCAGCTAATGCATACCACCGCGGTTCCATCCTTCATTAAATTTCTGGCCATGAAAGACCAGAAGAGTCCTTACTTGCAGAAAGAAGCATGCATAAAAGCCCTCTGAACTATGCTCAAACATCTGTGCTAAATCTCAATAAATAAGAGACAAGAGCTAGACAACGCTTTTTCAGTTTATTTTTAGGTGACTAAAGTGCTCACTGACATTTCATAACATGATGTGATGTACTTATATGTACTCCAACTTCCACACAACATTCCTGAGATTTAACAGGGTCAAAGCAGCAAAGCAAGAAAAATTTAAATATATTTTGATTTTCCCTTCATCATGTGAATGTGTTATCACCATCTACTGAGAAAAATTGACATCAAGCATAATGCATATCCAAAGTACCGTGACATATGCATTAGCTAAGATTTAGACATCATGGCTGCAAGTTGGGTCCTTTATCTCAAGACAGCCAATATCCTATGGGAATAGCATGGACAAAACAGACTTTCTAGCACAAATATCATTTACTTCTTTCTTGCTGAACTATATGGAGATTATGAGAGTTGGAGACCATAACAGTGCCCTATGGACACAACTTGTCATGTCAATTTTCAGTTAGAAAATTCTTCTTAGTGTTTTCCCCATTTGGAGCAGCAAGTAAGATGGAAAGGGAATCAGCCCTTTTACACTGCTGACTTCAAGACAGGGGCTTTCCCCTGTTAAGCTTTTTTACAATATAATAGTGCTCCAGTGGTGGTTGCAAACATAATGGTAACACAAATGTATTACAATTACTCTAGTGTCCATGGATAGGCTGACACAAAATTGGAGTATGCTATGAATACTTAAGCATGAACACTAACTCATACATTAATATTGTTTTCAAAAGCAAATAATTGTAGATGAACATTTTTTTTTTTGATGGAGGGATGGAAAAGAAACCTAAGCCATTTTCATTGTTATCCCAACAATGTCTAAGAAGCAACACAAATAGTGGGAACATAAAACGACCTATCTAGACTAATTTGCATCCTTTGTGAAACCTGTAGCTTATTCATCTGTTTTCATTTGTTTTTCCCTGACAACCTGTAGAGCCACCCACGCCCTCCCAGTACAGTGTCTATTTTTCCTCCTGTCTCTGGCTCTTGCCCAGAGGATGGCAAACACTTTCCAAATAATTTTACTTTCAAACCCCACAGTGGCAAATGCTCCTACAGCTCCTCAGGATCTATTAAAACATCAAGAATATATATACTTGGCATCTACCAGGATGCTGACCTGAAAGCAACATGGAATAAAGTAATACGATCAGGAGAAAACTATGTCTGATATATACATAGTGGAAGACCACTGAAATATATGGGGGCAAATGCTAGGCTTCCTCTTTGGAATTTTCAGTACTGAGTCTCATGTTAGGTTCTGTATTTGTTCTTTAGAGTCTATAGTTTAGTCTATAGTATTTGACTGCTTAATATCAGTCACTGTTTCATGTAATGAAACTTACACCTTTTTTTTCCTGCATAACTTGTCTCAGCTGAAACTTTTCATCACTTCCTTTATCCTAATTTATTTTGAAGCAGCCTGATATTTGAGCCGGTAATTTAAAACAAGATTCAGCTAGCACATTTTGAAAGTGTACACAAGAATAACAGCTTTTGCTTTCACTAGGACAGCACACTTCTCTCCCCAAGCCCATTTTTTTCCCCACCTTTTTTCCTGTAAAACTGATCCCAGAAAGTAGAACCATATGCACTAGAATCAATAGCGAACTAGAGTCCCTAGAATCACTAGGAAACACCTACAATGACACTTTCTTTACTTCATGTTATTACTGTTCATTTTAGAAACGTCTTATTTAACACACTAAGCTTCCCTAGTTATAGCCCAGCTATCAGCCCCACACAGCTCAACCAGTTTGCCTGAGCCCATGCTGGAAAAATAAACATTCAGTAGCCTGAACAACCTCTTCCATTTTACACCAAACCACGAACTGAAGTAGGAGCCAGTTTTGAAGGGATTTCATCATGCAAACATATAGCAGATTGAAATCATATCTTCATCTCACAAGGACATCCATCCAATAGATGATGTGGTTCTAACGCCACAGATCAAAGTCAAGTCAATAGTACGTAGTCAATGGTCCTGTTTTTTATGACATACCATTATTTTCAATTATTATTCATATTTTAAACTCAATGAAAAGCTAAAGAAATGTAACATTTTACTTTGAAAATAGTATCTGTGTTAACTAAAGAAATGTTAAAATACCTTCTCTCCTGGGGTCACAGAGATTCTCCATATGCAGTGTGTGTAGGAAGGATAACCATTTGGAAATCCAGGAGAAGAAAAGTTGCCTGTAGATTCTTGCAGCGTTTCTCCACAGGCTGAAAGAAACAAATTACAGTAAAGCAAATGAAATATAACGTGCCTAACAGAGAAAAAAGTGTCTTTCCAATATCTACTTAGAATACATTTAATTCACTGCAGATGCAGAATGGAAAACAAACCAGTTAGTTGACAATTTCTTCAAAGCAATGATTTTAAGCCAGTCTGACATTCATTCCATTTTACACAGGATATTTTTATTCCATGAACTATTTCACTTGTGTGTTGTCTGATGATATAACCAAAATTACAGCAGCCTCAAAAATATCATTGCTGTCAATCAACAATGCTGCAACATTGTACCTATAACTATTTTGGTAATAAAAAAAAAAGGTGGGCACAGACGCATCCTTTAGGAACTAAAAGGAACACTGGCACAGCATTATTGGCACCACATTGAAATTTTGTCAGTGGTTTCATTTAATTTAGTACTTTACTCACATGAGAGACTGATCTGACCTAAACTCACTCATTTATATTGGTATAGAAAACTAAATCCTGTATTCAACAAAGTCTCTTGCAGGAGTGATTTGTAGATAAATGAGTATTAGAAGCAAAGCAAATAAAAAATCCTAAAATACCAAAGTGCTTTTATATTCTTTATTGTTGAAGCTTTTAGCACCCATCTCTCACCTGTCAGTCATGCTGCTAGCTGCTGTTGAACTGGTTAATAAAGTCTCTTCACACTAAAATATAACATTGGAAGGTCCTGCCATTCTCCGCCATTAAAACAGATTTTGGTACAGTGTCACACCTCAGTCAGTCATCTTTTTTGACCTTAAGCAAATTGTTTCACCCACTAATTTTGCAGGTGTGATACAAGATATGAATTCAAGAATATTATCCCATGACTGACAGCATAATCAGATCTGTAGTGCTTTCAAATGACAGTGCTACCATTACCAGCAGGTGAACAACTGTACCATCAAAATATCAATGAATTATAAATGATCTGGAAAATCTTTAAATAAAAGGGGACAAAGGAAGGGATTTTTTTATGACAAAGATAGACAACACAGCTGTAAAGGCTGTCTTATTAAAATGCATCTAAGATGTAATCTGACAACTACACTGTAATATCAGGCGTAAATTACATTCAAGGCATTAAATATGCTCTCTGACGCTCAAATGGTTATCGTGATGAGGAAAGAAAGGGAAGACTGGCACAGCCCTCCAAAAATGTAATGACTAAACCCACCATTATTCGGTCCTTTAGGAACAAAATAGGAAAAAAAATATTCTTTTCCAGGCAGCCACAGCAAATGACATTTCTGAACAAAGCCTTTTCAGTAAAAAGGCAATATTTGTAATTAACTACAATTTATTTTTAACACAGTGATGAATGCAAACTTAAATAAATTGCAGAGCCCTGTACTGGGTTTCCCCAGTGCTAGTGAATTATGTCATAGCTTACAGTGCATACGTAGAGCACTTTGGAGAAAGCCATCAGTAAAATCATTGTCTCATAGAGAAGTAAAAGAGAGCCTCACCCCTTTTAGAGCCCTCTTTGTTCTTCCCCCCCGTGCATGGCTTCATGAAGATTGCATCAACGTACTCTCACAAGGCATACAATCATATTTCAAGCTTTAGTACAATTTCTCTTTGCTCTGGCTTTATCTATTTCACCAACACTACTAAGCAAGCCTTGAGCAGATGACACATTGAGCGACGGGGAATGCTACTTGTCTGATCTTTTCTGCTCACATTGAAATTTTTTCAATTAACTGTAACTTCAACTCTCAAATATTGACCATGAAGTCACGCAATGCACACACCCAGGTAACATGAAGTATGTAACCAAACAAAATGCTATCAAGCATGTGAGACATCTATTCAAATGCATCCCTGTAATTACTAAGAAGACAGGAGGAAGACCTCTTACTTTATTGAAGTCTCTAAACTACTCTGTATAAAAGAAAAAACATGAATGAATTAAGCATAATAGCTTTACATCTTAAAAATGTTTCAGAATTCTTCTTTCTTAAACAGAGTGCAGGATTGTTTTGTCCAGAATATTAGAAACACTCCATGCTCCACATACAGAAGACATATTTAATTTAGAACTGTGGCTTTTAAGTTGCAAAAGGAGTTATGGAACATTCTTTTCCCTCATGTGTTATAGAACAAAACTATTTAATACAACATTTTACCTTATATCCTTATTAAATGCCTGGGAGGTCTCTATCAAATCAAAATTTTCAGAAATATGTCTAAATTTAACAGAAGCATAAGAAAAATTTTGAATATATAACTTCTACTGAGAATTAACACAATTAGAATTTATAAAATACACTCAAGCTTTATGCGTTTTGCCATATTTATTTTTAATTTAAAATTTCTGATTACTCAAGGGAAGTATAACAAGAATAGCTTATACCAATCAATAGTTGAATTAATTATCTATGGGATCTGAGTTCCAGTCTGGCTTGCAGAGTTTCTGTAGACAGGGCAATATTTTTTAATTTCTTGTAGAAAAGCAAGTTTCTCTGCAATCGGTCAATGGTAATTGAAACAGTTAAAATTCTATCGCTAGAGAATAAAAAGGTTTGCTTTGTATTTGGACTGTAGCAATTGTAGTATTCATTATTAAGCTTATAAAATGGAATATTATAAACTTTTTACTGTAACAGTCCACTAGTAACAAAATCCACTCTAGGAAAGAAATGTGGAAGGAAAATGAGTGGTAAGGGCCACTTATTTAAATTTCCTAAGAACTAATCTTAGTATATTTCACATCAGAAGATATCAATCACAACTTCAATCTTATATAGCTCTGCTTTATAAAGCATTCGTACATTTTTTATTCCTTTGTTAATCATTACCATTGCCAATCCTTTCTCTGATGCTTTTTCCCCCCTTTCAAATGTCATGCCTTATATCAATTTTATTAGGCTAGACCACTTGCAGAAATGCCACTTTAATTCTTCCCACACACAGACTAACCAAAAAAGTTGATCTTCTCTCTATTTTACAGCTTGAGAAAGTTAGATTTCTGATGTAAGGAATAGGAAAGTATTTTTACTTCTCCTTGTAAAGATTGCAGGCAGCAGGTAGATTACAGGCTTATACAAAGTAATTTGCACCAGTGAAGTCTGCAGCAGTGTTTAATCACACAGCCTGTGTATAACACCTCTCTGGGCTGGCCTACACACACAGTAAAGTTCCATCACGGATTACAGTGAAATCTGTAAATGACGAAGCCCAGATCCTCCAAGACACTCGGGGAACAAATTCTCATTCCTTTGTACATAACGCTACCAAATACATAGTATCATATATGGCTAATTAAGCTTACCTTTTCCCAAAGATAAATAAGATCTTCAACACTTTCTACTTAGACACAAGTCTGTACAACTATACATATATGGCATATAAAGCTGCCACAGAGCCCTAAAAATATCTACTGCTGATCGTGTACTTGTTAAATCAAAAACTTAAATCAGTTTACTACAACTCAGTGTCTTACTATTGACCTGATTCCCTTTAAAGTTATAGGGAAATGGTCTTAACCTAAAAACCTTAATCTTCCTTATACAGCAAATAAAAGATGACTTTTGAAAGTCAAGAGAGCTGGCAGGAAGTTAAGACTGAGGAACAGTGAGAACAGCACAAAAAAAGAGACAGGCTAGGTATCCTTCATCTGCTTTCTTCTGCACACACTGTCACAGACCCAGGCAATTTGTAAATTTGCTGAACTTCATCCATCCACGTTCTCTTCCTCTAAACAGCCTTCTCCCACCAATGTGAGACTTCTTTCCCATATGTTACTCAGTCCCACTCTACTCACTTTTTGTCCTCTTTTTCTGCGTAAGAGTATCCTTGTCCATCATTTGCCTTTCTTATTCTCCTGCTCCTATAAAACTACATATGAATTTTAAATCAACTACAATTTCTATATAAAATTACAAAGGCAGACCTGAGTTGAAATTTTCGTAGCTACACCAGAAGAAAACACATTCTTTCACTCCATTAGACTCCACTGTAATACATCCAGCCTTGAAATCCAAGTTCTGTCCTCCAATACCAAGACACTCAAAATTCAAAATAAGATTTTTAAAGGAATGACTCTCAAATTACTTATTTCTTTCTCCTTATTATTCCATTGTGTAACAATACAATTTGGTATGAAAATGTAACAGATCCCTATTAGCGACTATGCTTTCCTTTGACAAAAATCCTAAGAAAAAGTTAAAAACAAACCAAAATTGCTGTTGCTAGTTTTTTGAGTCCTGGCACTTATCTGCTAAAAGGTCGGATATCAAATCTCATGCCTTGGCTTCCCCAGTCTCAAAACTTCTCAGTCACTAAACCCTTTCCTTAATTATGACCCTGAATATCTTGACTACTTAAAAGACCCTGGAAGGCTCAGGTGCCTCACTGCTGTGAGGATCATTTCTATTTACCAGCAGCCCTGAGCTCAACTTCATGTTCATGGGCCCTAGAAAACGCCTTGGACCAGAAACTATTTGCGGGAATAATTAGAACTCCAAACAAAACATGCACAATACCACAAAATCCTTTACCATAAGAAGTGTGCATCTCTGAAAAATACTGATTAAGTTATCGTTTTCTGTATTTTCATTGTATTACATTTAAAGCAACACAAATGAACACATTAAACAATGCAGATATTATTAATGAATGATTATTATCTTTTGTCTGAAATAGGAAATAAAACATACCTCCAAAAGCAACACAGTGTCAGGGGTTTTATTGCTATATACTACAATGATCACATGATTTTTTACATAAAACCAAAAGCTTTATGTCTGTCTGAATTTTTAGTCTCAGTATTTGCTGGAAAATTTATTAGAACACAAGTACTATGCAACTTTCATAGACTTGCTTTCTCTATTAGATGTTTAAGATTGTGTTGTGTTATTCAGCTATGCAGTTTCTATTAAAAATATTAACTGAAAAAGTAGCATTTTAAATAGTGTGCTATTTAACATTTGTAGAAAAACCTTCTGCCTTTTTTTCTCTCTTAAAACTCACTTTCTTTTATGGCATGGTTCATCTAAGTAAGGGCGGAAAACCAACGTCTTTTATCCCAAAGTTTGCCAAAGCTAAGTGCCAGAAAAGGAGCATGATCCTTCAACCATCGTTCATTTTTATTATCCATTTGACTCATGTTCACTGGTGCTTCAAAAAATAGCTTTCTTTTAAAGTGCACGCTGCTGCTGCACAACCATGGTTTTACAGTTCTGTGAAACTAACTTTCAACAAGACTTTCAAGACATTGAAAAATATCAGTACACGTTTTCATCACCTTATGAAAAGCATATTTTTTCTGAAGAACCATTTGAGCATTAGCTCAGAAAGCACATTGCGTCTTTTACAGTTGACTGAAAGTCCATGTTAGAGTATTATATACGCACTAAACAGCCTAGGTTGTAGTAACTGGTTTTTTTCTTTCTTAAGTCAATATGATCATAAGATACTAGCTACTCTCACAGTGGTTTTACTTCTATAGACTACTTTTTTCTCCAAAATTTTTCTTTTATCAAAATATATGTATTCTCTGTGTTTGTGAAATTGTTGCTCTCTGTATACTTTCATTAGAAATAATACCACCAAGAGTGTCATTATTATTAAAACACTCCCTGTACCAAAAGGAAAGAGCAAAAATTGTTCCCAAAGGAGTAGTTGTTGAAGACAATATATTAGAATGGTTTCTCCTCTAGTAGGTCTAGAAGTTCTGTGCATGTTCTCAGTATATAGAAGACTATGGTTCAGCATACTTACAGTACAAAGGTGTATTTCAGCTGTAAAGTGTACATCAAATGCACATCAGAATCAGAATCCCCA
Organism: Manacus candei; assembly: GCF_025592945.1. NCBI lineage: Eukaryota > Metazoa > Chordata > Aves > Passeriformes > Pipridae > Manacus > Manacus candei. The sequence goes on from NW_026138076.1 coordinate 22,689,679, forward strand.
GATCTTCAGTAGATTCCATTGCTGCTGGTACAAATTTACTTTACTTTAGTCCTGATCCCTTTCTTTAGTCCTTCTGTATTGATCAGTCGGTTAAAAGGAGCCATATATCTAACTCAAAACTGTTACTGAGAGTTCATTAATTCCCATGAGGAGCAGTAGAGCTGTAAAACCTATGTGACACAGAGCTGGCATGTCTAGCCTCTCACAAGGATCTTGCTGGCAAATTCTGGCTGAGAGGTGGCACTTGTGAACTTCTTTGGTTGACACCAAAGTTTAACAGTTGTATTAGCCATAACTAGAGAAAGGAAATTAAAACCGTTTGCTTTGAGATTTCCACCACTCTGGCAGTACTTAGTGAAGAATAAGGGCTAGAGAAAAACATGAATCCAGGGTTGATTCCGGGCTACTCCAGGCTTGCTGCTGATGTCTCTGAGACAGACAGCAACCCTACCATAACAATATTTTGAGATAAAAAATTAATATGCATTAAAATTATAGGATGCTAGAATTAGGTAGATGATAATAAAATAACTAAATGTATCTGTTAAAACTGTAGAAATTTTGTACTAAGATCTAACCAGTTCATTCATAAAAGAGTTTACAACTTACTTGTCCTAGCTTGTTATTTGCCAAATTTTAAAAAAATATAAAGTGTTTAGAGCTGATTGCAATAATTAATTTTGCTCCTCTGCACTCTACTCAAATAAAGGACTCCAGTCAGTATACAAACTAGAAGTGATATTAAACATATTTCCTTTTTTTTTTTTTCTAGTTATTGAACAGCTAAGGAAAACCAATTAAGTGTCATGGAACAAAGTGTTGTTTCATACAGTTTGTCTGTCCTTAGGTGATTTCAAGTCAAGAAACCTTATCTATAAGATTTTTTTATTACTTGATTCTTGATCAGCCTACATCCGTTGCCAAAATGGAAACAGACTACTGAGCAGCTGACTCAAAAAATTTATCATTCCCCTTGAACAACAAGTCAAGCAGTTGCTAGTATGTGGGTTTTGTTTGTTTGTGGTGCAATACCTGGACATCTATACAGCTTTCTTGCCTGTGCAATATCTCCTTTACTTAGACGAGTACGCTGGCCAATGGCAGGTCGTATACCATTATCATCACGGGAAGGGAGAATGGTATCCAGAAACATGCCCCTAAAAAAAATAAAAATAAAAATAGACCCCAAAACCCCTATCAGATTTTTGTCATAAAACTGAGTTTCATGAATGCATAATGCTGCTTTTTAAATCTAGTTTTTACATTTGGCATAAATAAGAGGGTAAAATGAAAACTTTAAATATAGAAAACATCATAAAATTCTTCAGGTTGGCGAACTTTATGCAAAGTTACCAAAAAAGAATATTCTTTCAGTACATCAATTAATATATCAGCTTTTATGTTTCTGCTAGACAAGAGGAGGAAAATCTCTAACTACTGTTAAAACTACACAGGCAAAAGACACTGCTGTTAAGTTCTTCCTATATTGAATAAAATAATTATAAAATTATATAAAGATACATAAATTAGTGTCTATCACAAAATTCTTAATCACAAAGTTCCTACTTCTAACAAAGTTTTTATGGGAAGTCTTAAAAGTCTAACTTACATATGTAAGAGCACGTAAAGTCAGGCACACTTGCCAATCATTCTTCTGTCCAGTGTTATAACAGATCTAACTCTAGCTGCTGCTGCTGCTGCTTTTGAAACAGAAATGCTCACTCACCAGCCTCTATCTGCTTTACAATAAAATATATCAACTTACTATATGTGATTTTAATAACAATAACCCTAAATGACAAGGCATTATAAAGAAGTACACTTGTTAAAAATGTGCAGTTTTATTCAAAATTTCCCAGTTTTTAAACATGATCTGAAATATTTTGGTAGTTCAAATAAATATTAGAAGAGTAAGGGACAAAACTACATTCTATTATCATGCTACAGAATTTGAAAAGCCCTCAAATTCCATACAATAGAATTTAATAGAAGAATATGTTTCTATGTTCTCTTATTCTTTAATTCTTTTATACTCTTTTATATACTTGTAGGACTTTTACTGAAAAGTGAAACCAATACTTTTAGACATAAAATAGGTCCAAAAATGAGTGAACAGTAAGGACCTTTGTAGTTAAGAATACCATTTATAAATACATACATATTTTTAAATTATAATAAATGAAGCATTTTGAGTATTGCAGTCACATACTACTCTCTTTATCCAGTCAGATTTTGTGTGACATCACTAGAAATTTTGCAAAGAAAAAATCATCTCAGGATGTTTCCCTAATCAGTGAAATAAACTATTTATGGCATTAATCAGTTTCTAGAAATAAGGCACATTAGAAAGTGTTTGCATCTATAAATCATGATTTTGTTTTCCACTAAATTTCAGCACAACCTGAAACTGATGTTCTTCATACTTTGTAAAACTATGAAAACAATCCTCTCTTAAATGCCTTAGCATTTGAATAAAGTAACAGTACATAAACAAAATCATTGTGTACTTTATGATGTTTTGTGATTTCTACCACTTATCCATGTGAGCAATGCCTAACAAACAGCTGGCAATATACCACACTGTGCATGACTCATGCTTCAATGATGAATTAGTATAAATCAATATCTGACCTCAAGGGTTTGCTGGTTGCTTTTAAACAGTATGAAGTAACAACCTCTTGTACCTTGGGGAAGGACATGCCTACTCATGGCACTATCAGTTTTTGCCAGCTTGGAAAGTGGTGAGATCAGGGCCAACAAATCAAATTACCTTGATGTTTTCATTGCCTGAGGACTCGGGGGGGTTCCATCTTGTTAAATTACTCTATTTTATATAGGTTCTTCTAATCTATTCCTTAAGGTAATGGTATGTGTAACTGGATTAAGCAATGTGGCTAATATTTATCTCATATGGCTCATCCCCATGCTCTTCCAAGGGGTGAATTATGTGTATGCTGAGTAATATAGCCTTTCTTTGGATTTTTTTTATTTATACTGAGAACAAGCCTAACAAATTTGCAAAGAATTGGGAGTTTTCTGGCAGTCTTCAGTTTATTTCAAAGTGTCAAGAATGTCTAGTATTTTTTGCCTTAAAATGAATGAATTGAAAAAATAAAAAAACCCACCCAGCACATAACTTCTCACACTAGCATTTTTGTTGTGTGTTACTGGAGGTTTCTTTTAATTTTATGTTAATCTGATATTTTTAGAGAATAATTAACTGAACTGTAACTTGGTATGAAATATAATAAGAGACTGAGTGAAAGACTTCCTCACTTATTCTCGAGTAGGGCTGGCCTACGGGAACAGCTCATTGTACAGCTCCCCACAACCCTACAGCATTTCAGGGAGAGCCCCACGTGAGTTACTGTGGAGTCAAGAACAGATCAGCCTGGAACAGGACAAAGCAAAACAAGCAGAACTCTTTATTGTAAGGTTTTGATGACTGTAACAATCTGTACAAACAACAGAAAAGAGGTTGCAGCCTCTGTTAGAAATGGTGGACTGCAGTCCTTAGCAAAGGCTGTGGCTTGTGTAGTAGATGTCTGAATACCATAATGTATTCTAACTGCATAATCCACAGTTAAGAAACAATATGCATCAAATAAAATTTCTCTTTTTGAGAACAGATCATGTTACTATGAACATTCCTAACCATGTCACTCATTTGATCTTTCTAAATTCAAATTTTTGTGGACACAGAAAGAAAGTGAGTATTATGTAAAGTGATGTTTTCAGATTATCTTGTCTGAAAATCTAAAGAACTGAAGCAGGATGAATAGGCTGCTTTGAAACTGAACAGAAAAGAAATGTGTTTTAAAATATAATTAAATTATTTTGATAAAATAAACAAGCTGTCCTTTGACTGCTGTAGGAATACTACATCACAAGGGACCTTTTAAGTGATTTCAAAATACTTCAGAAAGGATAGTTCTTAGCATTCACAGAGAGGAATAGAATTAAAAGTCAAAAGGTATAACCTGAGACTCCAACCTTGAGAAGGTGTTCCTGGCATAGTGCATAATGCTGTCAAAGTCATATGGTTCCCCAAGGGAGTTAACCTCTCCAGGCTCCATCTTCAAAAAGTTATATTCCTGACCTACAAATGATTGATAATTAGAGATTCTTTAATATTTTCTGTAAAGATAAAAACCAAACAGGAAAAGAAAAACAACAAAGATCCTAACCTAATTACTCACTGACATTCATAAACGTTTGACATTTGGGAGTAACTGTGTGACTTTATTATGCCCTCTTAACCGAGAGGGCAGACGTCTTCTGAAATACACATCAAATTCCTATATTTGGCATTTAGAAAGACTAATCTCATTCAACCAGCACATAAAGGGCCCACACACCATTTAGTGCTTCATGTAGAATCTATACAAAATGCTGGTTTGATTCTTAATTCCAAAATAAAATTGTTTTGACAGCAAAGACTCCAGAAGAACCCTCCTCATTGTAGACTCATTAGACTGGATACTAAGAGTCTAACTGGATACTAAATCCAGTAGTAAACTACTGGATACTGGAGACTGCTTCAGCAAAGGCTACTCTCTGAGCCTCCATATAATACAGACAAGACACAAAGTCAAATTTTCAAGAGCCAGTTTTTGTAATTTAACAAAAGCAGAAGAGGAACAAAAGAATTATACTTAGTTCATAATTACAGAGCATAAGTTCTTTGTCTTCATCAGCGTATTAGAGTGCAAAGCACCTCTAACTCCAGTTCATATTCCCATTGGAGTCTTGCAAAAACAAACTGGAGTGACATTAACATTATTAACCAATATATTTTGCATAATATAAAAAAACCCAACTGTCTTGGTGGTCATGACTTCCTGATCCCATTTAGTGATCCTCAAGCTCAAGCAACACAAGAAGTGATTTCAGTCAGAAACTAGAGAGACAACTGAAAGGGAGAGCAGGAGGCTGAGGATGGCACTCCAGCTGATTTTTGCTATCACAGAAAAAGGAAAGGGGAAGAGCACTTATGGCATCTACACAAGTCAATAACACAGAGAGAAGAGAAAGAAGGCTCAAACGTGCATGCCCTTTCAGGACTTCAGAGATTTATGGGAGTGTTTATCAGCTTACAGTTTTCTTTGAAGTCCTAGATGAAGTGGCATCTCAAATTAATTCATATATTCCATTGCATCACAAATCTATTTTGTTTTAAAATATTTTCTATAGGAATAGACAAACACTCCAAGCTATAATTGTACAATTTCATCCCTTTTTGAGCAGAGAATTCCTGTAAGTCAAAATCAGTGTTTCTCAAAAACCATACACATTTATGAAAATTGCAAATAAAACATGCCTAATTCCCTCTCATTTTGCCTACTCAACACAAGTGAGGGTACAACAAGCAGAGTGAAAGAGATGACAGTCATAGTTTAAAATTCTGAGGTTCCTCAGATGCTTTGTCTCAACAACACCAAGGTCACTGACTAAAGCTGCAAGCTTTAGAGAGTGAAGTGAGTAATGTGTGAACTGCAGGAACTGTGCCTGTCTGTCACAGACTCAAAGTCCTTACATCCCAAATGTAAGCCTCTTGGGCAGCTAAAAGTAATTGACATATTTTTACTTATCACTCTGTAAAGACTACACAAGAAATGCCCTTTCTTAAGCACAGAAACCTGACTTTTAAAGGGCCTTAAGAGCAGTGATTTCCTTCAAAGTTTTTGAGCATGATTATTAATTTGCTCCTTCTAGCCTTCTATTTAACAGCTTGCTACTTGGTCAGACCTTTGGAAAATATTATATTTTAACTGTAGTATCTAATTTGTGAATCAACTTGAGATCAGTCAAGTTAAGAGGAATAGAAGGCAAAAAGGCTCATTTCTATTCAGCACTCCGTTTTAATAGAGTTGAGTGGATTAAGGAAACACCAAAAAATAAGCAGACAATTTTCTTTTTCCAAAATGCTTATCATAATATCTCACCAGGCTGGATGTTTTCTCTAATGATGGTAACATGGTCATCACGGTCTGGTCGTGTATGTTCGTGCCAAAAACCTATCACATGACCCAATTCATGGACAACTATGCCAAATTTATCACAGTTCTTGCCAATAGATATAGCCTGAGGACCATTTCCCCTTCGACCCACATAAGAACAGCACCTGTAATTAAAACACAAACAAAGATAAATGTTTTCATACATATCTCTACAAACCACATAGCAAATTTAGTTAAAACTTCGGAAAATAACATATAAAGATTCAGTAGAATAACGCACAATGCAATTTTGGCAGTCTCACAAATCCAGACCTTGTTCAAGAACAACTTATTATTCAAAATACCTAATAAGGGACACATGAAGGTTTTTTTTTATTATTATTCAAGGTATTCTTAAAAGATGCTAGCTATGATCAACAGAATTGTCACTGTTCTGACAGCCTGTTACAGAATGATACAGGAACTTCTTTTCTTCTAAAGAATCAATAAATTAAATTGACTGGAAGTACTAGCTCACCCATCCATTATCACTGCTTTCTTGCCCCAGCACACTGAAGAGGCATGCAGAAGGAAGCAGAAAGAATAAGGAAAGGCAAGTTTTCTTCTGTGCCTTACTTCTGCTTTGTAGCTTAATAGCACTTACTAGTCTCTCTGTCACTCAGGTCTGATAAGTTTGCTTTATTTTTATCTGAAACATCACCTTACTTCCTGACATCCACCTATAAAAGGTGCAGAAACAACGCAAGTAAAATAATATGAGTCCTTTAAAAGACTCACTTAGAATGAAGTTGAAAATACAGAAGGAAGATATCCTGATGCAGAATCTTGTGATGCCACTGTGCAATCCCTTTTATTTTTTGTTTCTTTGGCTATGGGTAATATACAATGTCATTTGCAACAGCAGGATATTAGGAAGTTGAATGCTCTGAATATCTGTGAATTGTTTTCTTACACTCCTGTTTTCTTTCTCACACTCCTGTTTTTTTATAATAGGATCCTCAGTCACAGAAACTTACATTTTCACAGGAAAAAAACAACATAACCCAAAAAAATCCAAAAACCTACTTTGCAACTGCTCTCATGTTTGATTCCTGTTCCACTGCACTTCCACGATAAAATTTCCAATGTAAACTTATGGAACAGAGATGTTCTTTTAAGCATTCATACCATCAGCATTTTTCTGAGATACCTTCTTTTTCCTTAGAAAAAGAGGTCTGCTGACTATGATAGCAAAAGGAAAGAAAGGAGAATAAAGAAAATCCTATGAAACGGAACACAATTTCAGGTTTCAAAGCTTATTCTCTAGCACCTCTGAAGACCTTAAATATTTCAAGAAAGCAAAGCACTATATTCCCTAATAGAAGCCTGATTTCCCATCTCTGCTCTGTGAATTCTGCAGTCTGTCAGGTGGAATGGAATTGTATTGACCAGAGCACCTCCATTCTTTACCTTCTCCTGCTTTCTATGAAAACATGCTTCTGGTGCAACATGGCAGGGTATATTTGGTCCTTGAGCAGGTCAATGCTAGTGTGGAGAATGATCCTATCCTTCAGGATAGGATGCCTCCTCCGGCAATAAAGGAAGAGCAGCTGCACGAGCAATACTGATAGCAGATTAAATTCTACAGGCAACATTTGCTTGTTTCCCCTTTTCAGGTTTTGTGGTGGCAAACAGACTTTTCACTTTGGTTAGCTGGCTAGTCAGTCAGTCTTGGTTAGTCTTCTTCATTTAATTTTGTCAGTGTCTAATAAAATTTTAAAATACGGGTATTGGAGAAGTAGAACCACAGCATTTTAGCTTACAGTAACAGCTAAAACCAAGGATATACATACCAAAAAAATTATTATCTTAAAATTAAAAATGCCACACAAGTTACTTTATAAAGGAAAATATTACTACAACAGTTTAGCAGAGTTGCAAGAGGAAATTACTGTTGGGAAAAATTATTGTTCACATGACAATCATTCTTTGCTATTTCAACTGCTTCTCAAGTAGTCCTACCCTCAATATGAATTAACTCTTTTCTTTCTGCTTTAGATAGTTCCAAGGATAGGTATGAAACAACTTTTTAGGTCAAAGCTCTGAATTATGCTCAGTACTTCAGCTAGAGCTATGCAATACCATGTTTAATTTATTTCTTAAAGTATCTTCCCTTAATAGCTCATTTCAAGGTAAATAAAAACAATGGCAATTTAGACTCCCTGCTATAATTCTGTGCCATCATCAATGTTGCACGTTTACAGACTACTCTTCCACATCACAGTAAAAGGAAATAAAGAACACCTGTGTATTGCTCTGTGTATTTCCCTCACTGAATACAAACAGTATTAACACAAAACTACTAATTACAATATTATATACAAATATTATTTTAAACACTGATAGAATAATAGCAATGGGAAAACTACCTTAAGATGTGTCCTAAAAATACAGCATAGATGATAAAAAAGGTTAAAATAAAAATTTAGAGCAGCTAAACCATTTCATCTCATAATTGCACAGTGGGTTTCACCTTTGCACCTGACATGGTTTTGCTTTAATATATTTTTCAGACTGCATACCTGCAGAATATATATTATGGTTATGGGTGAATATGTAAACATAAACAAAGCACTATGAATATTTTTACTATCATTTTTACACAGGATTTCATCTTTCACTAGTCACTCAACTATTTGAATATGCTTCTTTTGTACAATAAGGATATTACCATAGTTCATATACCCTCTCATTCACTTATACTCACCCTGGAGAGAAAAGTGTTTGCATTCTTAAGAAGCTTTTGGGTATTTTTTGTTTGTTTGTTTTGCTGGGGGTTTTTTTAAACCTCCTACATAGTGTTATTTACCGTCCCATCAAACTAGAGAGAGAATGCTGAAGTATGCACTGTACTTTGAGCTAAAGGTAGTAGAACTTACAGTAACTCCTCATTCTCAGAAAAGTTCATTCATTCAAAAAGCCATTGAAGACCATGTATCCCCAGTATAGAATTTCCCATTTGCTGCTATAGGTCTGAGACTTCATATCTTGTAGAAAACACTGTTCCTTATCTTTCTTTCACAGAATCGCAGAATGTCCTGAGTCAGAAGGGATCCACAAGGATCATTAAGTCCAACATTTAACCCTGCACAGGACCATCCCCAAGAGTCACACCATGTACCCGAGTGGATCATCCAAACGCTTCTTGAACTCTGTCAGGTTTGGATCACTTCCCTGGGGATCCTGTTCCAGTGCCCAACCACCCTCTGGGTGAAGAACCTCTTTCTAATATCCAACCTGAACTCCCCTGATGCAACTTCAGGCTGTTCCCTTGGGTCACCGCGGAGATCAGTGGAAGTTGTAGACTGCAATGAGGTCTCCCCTCAGTCTCCTCCAGGTTGAACAGACCAAGTGACCTCAGCAATTCTCATATAGCTTCCCCTCAAGGCCCTTGACCTTCCTTGTGGCCCTCCTTTGGACACCCTCTAATAGCTTCATGTCTTTTTATATTGCAGTGACCACACAATATTCACACAATATTCAACACTTTGAAGTAAGGACTAAGATGTGGCATTTGCATTGGCAGTCTACAAGAAGTCATGGTAGAAAACTCAAGAATCAATCAGATAAAGTAACTGGCATTCTGTGAAAGTGTGTCACCATCACCATATTAGGTGAATTTAATGGATTAGGACTTCCTACTTATGTCAAGGTCATATACATCAGTATGGTAATTATGCTATACCTTAACATGTGCAGAGATAAAATGCACTGCAATGCTTAAGGGTTGTTTAAAAAATAGAAATCCATAAAACGTATGCAATCTGTGAAAAGTCACATTACAGACTACTAAATATGGATAAAAATACACTGATTCTTGCATGATTAGAGTTGGAAGGGACCTCTTAAGGTCTCCACTCCATCTTTTTGCTCAAAGCACGGTCAGATATGAAGGCAGACCAGGGTTGCTCAAGTCTTTACCTAATCTGGTCTTGAAAACCTCCAATAACGGAGACAGCACAACCCCTCTGAACAACCTGCTCTGATACTTGGCTGTCTATGCTGTAAAATATTTTCTACTTATACCCATTCTGATTTTCTCTTTCTTCAACTTATGTCGGTTGCCTTGTGTTCTCCAATCAAGGACCATCATGAAGAGCTTGGCTCCCTCTTCTTTTTGCCCTCCCTGTAGGAACTGGGGGCTACTGCTGGGACCCCCTGAAGCCACATCTTCTCCAACTAAGCAAACACTGGAACTTCAGCCTTTCTTCACAGGGCAAGTGCTCCAGCTCCTGGGCATCTTGGCAGCCCTGTGCTTAAGTCCTTCCAGGTTATTAATATCTTTCTTGTACTGGGGGGCTATAACTGGATGTAGGGTCAGTCTGTAATTTAGCAAGCAGTGAGTAAAGATGGATGATCCCTTCCCTTGAGTCACCAGCTGTGCTTCTGTTCACACAGTCCTGGATGCTTTCAGTTGCCTTTATGCCAGGGCCCATGGCTGGTTTCTGCCCAGTTCACTGCCCCACGGCCTTCTCCACAGAGCTTCTCCCAAGCCAGCAGTGCCTGACCTATCTTGCGCTTCCTTCCCAGGTGCAGGGCTTTGCATTTGCCCTTGTTGAACTTCATACGGTCCCTGTTGGTCAGTTCCTCCAGCCTGCCTTGGGCCTTTTGGGTGGCAGCTCTACTACTGAGGCTATCATCTGCCCCCCCTTCCCCACTTGGTGTCATCTTCAAAGCTGATGAGAGCATGAACTCTCACCTCTTCATGGGTCATTGATAACGATGTTAAAAAGGACAGGTTGCAGGATAAGCCCCTGTGGTACTGCACTTTCAGTCACAGTCTTACCACAACCCTCCAAGCTCTACTACACAACCAATTTTAACCTATTTAGTTTTCCATTCACCTATAATCCTGCAAAATACACCTTGGAGACTGAACAGATTTAAACTCATTTGTTTAAATCCTGGAATGTAATTTGTAATTAAAAATCTTTACGATCTGAAAACAACACATGATCACAGTGCAAGAGATTGATAAGAATAAAGACAGGATAACCAATATAATTATGAAACGGCAGAATGAATTCTTTTGTTTAAAATAGTCTAAATACTTCTGCAGAGTCTTCATATTTACCACTGTGTGGAAACTCTTTAGAGAAAAATTGCAATGCAGAACTAAAGAACATTAATCATTATTTATGGCTTAAAAAATATCAAGGTTATTGAGACTGTAAGTTGTAGAACATTTAACACATTTTCAATAGTTTTAACATGCTTATGTCATTGAATTCATATACACTACATAGTTCAGCTAGCAAAAACATATTTGGTGGCTTAAAAGTTTCCATATATATTCAATATAATTATCGCACAGGATACTTTGGGGATGAATAGAAAAAAAGAATTCTATATAGTACCCTCTATGATGTCTCCTGCTTTGCTTTTATTGACACTATTCATAACCAAGGCAAAAGAATAAAGCAAGAATTTAACTACAGTCTATTTCTTCCTGTCCTTTTTACTTCTTTTAGAACAAAAGAGGGTCCAAATTTTTAAGGTTCTGCACTGTATCTTAGAAAAGGTCAGGCAACAGCAGTGTACTAAAAGCAAAATAACAAAATGGCCTGTACAAAACACTAAGCTATTGAGACAATTCATAAATAAGAAAATATGGTAAATAAATACCTAATTAACCAAAGTATCAAATGCAACTAAAAATACCAAGAAAATGATTGTTTCTTGAAAGTGGAGGTGTTTTGGATCACTTCTGAAAGCTGTTAGTGGTATTTCATAAATCAGATAGATTTTTGAGTGTTTGACAAAATAATTTGACATTTTACTATTACAGCAGTGAAAAACAAGAAAAGTTGTGCATTATCAAATGTGTTTAGTGATTGAGAATACCTCATCTGACACATTTGAAAGATGTTTCTTTTCAGAAGAAAAAAATTAACCCTAATCTTTTACATAGTATTCCTCTAGGTTGTCTAACATTGTACATCTAAGCCCCAACACATTGGAAATTATTTTTTTAATGCTGGTTTCCTCCAAAAAACTAAGCAGCCAGAGGACTATGGTAATTCCCCTATACAGGTTACTTGATAGATTTCAAGTACTTCAGAGAAAATGTAAAGAAATTTATTGAGTGTTTCTTTACATGCCAAGGAAAATTAGAATTAATACAAGTCTTAAAGTAACAGCAGCAGTGCACACTTATAGAGGTTCATTAGGATTTGTTAGGTTGAGTGTCATGTCAAGTACACAGATTCATCCAATTAAGCTACAAGGTTCTGATCACTTCAATAATTGCATTGAGAAAAAGAGTAAGGGAAACTAAGAAAAAAAAATCTATGAAGTAAATTAATTTGCAATATTATGAGTCTGACCCCAGGTGTGTTTGGTAAAAGATAAAGACACCTCTGTGCTGTCTGAGCACTTGTCACACCACTTAAACTGAATCAACTGGCAGCTTTTAAAGCTCATCTCTTTAATCTTTATTGTACCAGACAGCAGTTGGAGACAGTAACTATTTCTGAATCTCTAATTCCATTTAATCAGTCTAGCTCATCAATGATGGTGAGCAATGAGAAATAAATGACAAAGAGACAGTGAAACTACTGGAACAACATACTCATTCTCTTAAATTAATATGAAAGAAGAAAGAATCAGGTAGGGTCAACGCTGCGCTTTTTTAAAAAAGCTGCATTCTTGAGAATGTGATAATATAAAAATCAGCATAGACCACAACATCATCTTGCCATGGCACTGACTGTATGAAATTGTGGATGAAAAACTGCAGAATTTCGTAAGCATAGCAGGACTGCATATCATCACCTATGTTACACGAAGAGAAAGAGGTTCACAAAATTCCCAAATAAAATCTCACTCTGGAGGCAGAGTTTTTTTCTTGGTGAAAACACCTCTTTCAATCACAAACATAACTTGATCCATAAAAAGTAGATATTGGCTATGACCTGGCTTGATGAATTTGCTTTTTGTCAGGGATCAAGATACAATCATGGTTACTAAATATTCTGATTCACTGCCCTAAGAGGACCTGTAGTGATGGCAGAAGTGGCTACTGCTTTTTTACCTGCTCAATAACATACAGCCAACAGAGTCCACCCTCAGCTAACAGCTGCCCATTCCAGTGTGTTAACATAAATCATCCCTGAGAGAGTTAATGCACTGTGTTTTAGACTATGGCAACCAGTCACCTGTCCCTTGCTCACACACAGGCTGCAGGCCACGTCACAGCCAGCAGGGAAGCTATGGGCAGGAGGAGTGTCAGCTGCCAGGGTTAATCAACACCTGAGAGCATGAGTCAGCCTTCCCCAGTGCACAGATTATTTAGCACAACTCTGATTTCTTCTCATTTCATAAAAATTACTGAGCACCTTTTATAACATGTTCTTTAGCTAAAGAATGCTGCAAAAGTGCACCTCGGGCAATGAATTAACCTGTTTCACCAACTTGCCTGCTATGCCTATTCAATTTATTATATACTATATGCCTATATAATACAACAAGTTCAAAAGAGGTTAAAACATTCAGAAGCTGTTCAGTCTACAATGTTTGGAGAAGCATATGAAACAGAAAAATCAAATCTCTGTCTCGGATGTATTTGTCAAATACTCATACAAGAGGACACAATATTGATTGCAATGTCATCTAAATTTTGTCATAAAAAGTGTTTAAGTCTTCTAGTGGAGAAAAAAAATTGCCACAAACTGAGATCAAAGGCATGCTGAGCTACCAGAACAATATGACTAATTGTGCTTTTTTTTTCTTTTTTTTGTTTCACTATATAAAAAGAAGTTTGATCTTGTACTCTAATATTTATTAAGAGCAGGTGACTTGAGGCCATTCCACTTTGCTGCCCCTTTTTTAGGTTTGCATACAGAGAGGTATACTGCTTGTGTGTTCAGGCACTTTCAATTTGATAGGAAAAAACATAAGGATAGAGAAGCAGTAGTGAACAAAGGGTATTTTAAATCTGTTACCAATTAAGAGTTTCATTTGCCCTGTTCAACTAGATGCATAAATATTTGCTGTAATAGATATTAAAGGCAGTATATACTGCTTGCTTGCTAGAAGTATCAAAACCATAATATCTTAATACTATATTCTTATTCTCACATCTGGAGGTCGTGGGTACAAATGACTATCAGTAATTACAAAATTTCAAAGTACTAAGTGATTCATCTGTACTACAAAACTATACTTCAACAATTAGCTGTTATCAAACTCAAGTTAAATAAACCCATGATAATAAATAATTACAGTTTAAGACTTCAGCAGATTAAATTATTCTGATGGGAAGGAGGGACCCAGCTGTAAAGCTTTTGACATTTTTCCAAACAAGCTGTCCACAAGCAAATCAGAGAAGTCTGATACCAAGGGAGGTATAAAGGTAGCTCGAATATTATAATAAGTTAAGATAGAGAAGATGCCTTTTAAATTTGCAGTTCAAGAAAAGACTGCTAAATATTATGAAGACAAACCTGGAACTCACAGTAACTTTAAGAAGAGATCTGGAAAGGTAAATATGGAATTATTTGATGTCCTAAGATGTGCAAATCATGGTACACACTGAAACTAATGATGGGGTGTCAGAGTTACAAAAAGAGCTCTGGCCCTTTTTTGGAGTCACATTCCAGCTGACCACATATTGAGCGTGGCAGTTGTTGAGAAATAGGGAGCCATCATGCTTAGGTACCTAAGTGGAAGGAGGGGCTAAAAGATACATGAATATCTGTCACACTGGCTCAGCAGAAGTAATGACTCATCTGGACAAACATGCCCTAGTTTTGGGGCCCTATATTTCAAGAAAGATGTGAATTAGTTGAAAAGAATCTCAAAGAACAAAACAGTGTGATCAAAAGCATAGAAAACACTATTTATCAGGAAAGATTAAATGAATTAGGTGTTTTCTAGGCCCAAAAGAAAATAGAACTGAAGGTGGACATAAAAAAAGTCTCAAATTATGTAACAGATTCCTTTGAAAAGAAAAAAGAATAATTTCTCTTCTATGGCCATAGTGAGCAGAAAAAATAAGTTAATGTACTTTAACTGCAGTAAGAAATATCTGGTTTAGTTATGACCAAAACTACTGCCCTCAACTTCCTACATTTCTTATATTACAGATGCTGAAGCAATACAATTTCTAACAGGCTGTGAAATACTCATTTTTGCAGGTTTTTAGAAAACCAGTTAGACAAGCATGTATCAGCAATTACTTAGGTATAGCTATTTCTGTCTTAAGAATATATCAGAGAACTTTCTGAGATTCCTTACAGTCCTATGGGACTCAAAAATCAAAACTTATCTCTTGTCCACTGATGATATGTAACCACTCAACTTTAGGAAGGTCACGTATCTCTGATAACCAACTGCTATGTTTCAAATATGCTTTTTCCATCACTGCCCTTCTGGGATGATCTTCCCATGAACTGTTTCAAGATGTAATACATTACGCTCCAAACTATCCTTAATGTTTACAATGGCTCAGTAACACTTCCCTTGCTAGTGTGCTAGTGCTGTCATCTGAGACATCTGAGATACAGACACCTGAATTTCCACATATATGACTGTCCACTTTGTTTCATTAAATGTGTTATGGTTTGACTGTGCACTCTTTGGGGCAGGGTTTATCATGTAGTTTTTTATTTCAACAGTCCTAAGCACAATAAAATCTCTGTCATCTGTGAATGTTAGCTGCCATGGTACTACAAACAATAATGACACAATGTGCTAACAAAACAACACAGCAGGGTGCTATGGGAAAGAACTGAGATTAATTTTACGCAACTGGCCATGTAGCCCAGAAAGTGTTTGCAGTTGGTTTGGTGTCGCTTTAGTCTGGGCTCTTTCCGTGGAAAATCCTGCATCAGCACTGTATGCTGGTGGGTAGTGCACAGCGGTTCCTGTTCACCCAGAAAATATAGGCTCTTATTTATCTGGCCCTTCCTGAAACGACTTATGGGCACAAAAAAAAAACAACAACCAAACAACAAAAAACAAAACCACAAAAAAACAAAAAACCCACATTCAATTGCCCCTTCTGTTTGGTCTGGTTTTGTTTCATCACTGATGCACTGTTAATAGCCACACTCTTCTTTGTTTTTACTTTAAACTTGTTACAGACTTTTTAAATTATTTGTATTTTGCAAAGTACCCACCAATAAAACAACCTTACTGGTAAAGGATAATGTTGACTTTGAAAGTAGATACTGAGTATATTCCAACTTTCTGGTTAAAACTGGTTATAATCCAGCCTTCCCCCTAAAGTGATTTGATCTCATAAAGCATCAACCAGCCTAAGGAACAGTTCTGGAGAGATTTTCTGTCATTTGGCTTTGGGTATTTTGAAGTTGTAGAATTTACATTTGGCAGATATCTTCATACTTCTCTTTCTAAAGTGACTGAAACCACTTATATCTTTCACACTCTTCTGTTTAAATTTACACTGCTTTCTGCCTCTGTGAGCACAAGGGAACCATCATGACTTTTCTCTGCTTCCCATTTCTCTTGCAGCTGTGTGTCAGCATCCCCCAATCCTATCTTATGGGTGAATTCTATCTTATGGGTTGTGTTCACTAAAATAATAGCCATGCTGGCTCAGAACAAAAGTCTGTTTAATTTGGCACTGTTTCTAACAGCAGTCTAGGGGTCTACAGCATACCTAGAGTGGCATAAGAACATGACAGGCAACCACAGAATAAGCTCCCCAATTGCAAGGATCTGCAGCTCAGAGACTTTCAGAGGCAAAGGTGATCCCTTTCTAAAATAGCTTAGGACTGGGTTTTATTATGTTGTCCTATGCCTTAAAAAGAACGTCATGGGTACTTTAAACAAATAATTCTACATGTAATTTTATGGGCTATAAATCAAATACATTCAGGATCATTTCTACAATGCAAGGAGGTCCCAAAACTTCTTTTCACTTCCCTATCCTAATACAATTCAAAAGTAGGCATACAAAGGGTTCAATGATCAAGAAGTCAGGAAGACAGAGAACTGTTCACTGGGAAGCCTACAACCCAAATAGGAGGTGACTGTCAGAAGTACAGAATTTACACAGGTAGTGTGCACTCTTCTTGGGAAATACACATGGTCCACTCAGGAAGTTCACTGACCACTATATGAAATCAAGAATTCTGAGTGGAATAAATAACAAATGTAGCTGACTGAGGCATTAATGAGCAGTAATATCTGAAGATGGAACATGGTGATTAATGGAAAGCTGCACCTATGAATAATAAAACCTGTTCTGTTCACTTTTACACACGAGTGACCTAGAAAAAGGAATTTGCAAAATAGTCATGAATTTGGTCGTTAAACAAATCTGGGCAAGGATACGAGAGATAAAACTACATTTAACAACAATTAAGGTGGAAAAAGGATACGGGATAGATGTCCATACATAATTCACCAATGACATGGAGAAAGCTAAGAATAAACAAATGACAAACCTATGATACCTTTAGAACAATGCATATAAATATTAGAAGCATGACTGAAAGCCAAACATAAGTCTCATATCTGGGTATATATAGCAAGATTATTTTATCTAGAAATAGACAAAAGAGATGTAACTTCACAAAGTTACTACACATACTGGTTTCAATGAACTTAAAAGTCAGGCAGAACATGGGTATCATTGAAATGCAGTAACTATTCATTTTCCTGGGAAGAATATATTCCCTTATAACTGCAAAGCTGAGAAACATGCCGAAATACTGAAAGCACAAGTATCTGTTACCATACACTCACACTTACCCACATGGTCTGTATGTAAAAACAATATAGCTTTCCTCATCGCTTCGTTCGATAAATGTAACACACGTGTACTTTTCCCAGTGCCGCATGGCCTGTTTGAACATGGCGCGCTGGGTGCCTGGAAGGACAGTTGCATGAGATGAAATAAGAGACTTTTCTAACTGCATCTTTCTCCTTACAAGCCATACCAGGAATATAGGCCTGGAAGGAGTCAGTGAATCACGAAGCCCTGTGTGTCCCAGTAGTCCCATGTACTGCCAGATTCCAATTAAAGGCATACTCAGAACATCATCTCATCATACCATATGTGCCTGCAAGGGAACTGATACTGCCTGACACACTCTAGTAAATACAAAACCTGCAATAAAAACCACAACTATTTTACACCAGAGGAAGAAATACAGTGTTGTTTATGTGCCTGCATCAGCATAATATTTGCTACGCAATTTCCCAGATGAACATCAAGTGAATCACCTTGAGGGGAAAAAAAAACAGAAAGGAGAAAACAAAGAAATCTGAGGAACCTTGGATTTTAGCTATCTATCTAATAGAAAGAAAGAAAGAAAGAAAGAAAAATCCTACAGCCTTCCACTCTGGAGACCAGTTTAATCTAAGCCATGTAAATAGGCATACCAGTCGAAGCATTTGATTTAAATAAGGCTGACCTCAACACAGACAAGTCTCTTCTTCTTTGCATCAAAATCTTTCAGAAAACAAATGATATATCAAAAGTGGGAAATTAAGACTTTGGTAAAATGCTAAGCGCACGTAGATACTAGTTTTAAAAATGAGAAACACATTCAGAAAAGGTCAGAGCTATACCCTACATGCAGATGCAGCCAGGCCAGCTCTCAGCACAGGACACAAAGCCAGCCAGTACACAATACTTCAGAGAGCACAGCAATGTAATTTCACTGCCTGACAAAAGACAAAGTTTATTGACATAGGGGCAGTATCTGAGAATATAGCTGTATTGCTTCAAAAAGAACATTATTATTTGGTAAGAATTTGCTAACAGAAATATATCCATCTTGCAGGTTACAGTATAGGATAATTAAAAAAAAAAATCCAATCTTTTTTAAACTTAAAGATGACAAAACTTCAAAGTTTGTAAAAATGGCAAGATCAAATCATATCTGATTCTAAAAATTAAAGGTTATTCCATCCAATCTTGCCCTTTTCCTTTATCTTTAAGCAACATTTTCCAAGCTTTAGAATTTGACTTTCTTTATGAAAAAGGCAAAATGTTTAATCTGGTATGCTTTCATTTAGCTTACTATGATTATTTCAGAAAATAGTAATCCTAAAGCAAAGGTCACTTTTGGTATAGTACTATGTAAATTCACAAACTGGAAGTTTGACTGTAGATGTCAGTTTGAAAGGAATGAATGGTTTCTCCATATATACGCAATGTGTGAGTATTTGCATGTTTCTTTTGGTTCCCGGTATTATCATGCACAGTAAATGTTATTACATATTTTTCCCATTATATTTGGGTTTTTTTGCTCCATTCTCTTTAAAATTATCTCTTACATTCTCATCGATATTGATCCATTTATATTTTTCAGGGATAACAAATGCTTTAAACTTTTTCTACAGTTTTCTGCCAAGAATTCTATTGGCAGTCTTTCTTCTTGTCATATATAATGTCTGTGTGTACCCATCTGAAAACCAAACTGAGGAATGACAAAACACATTTGAGTCAGTTTGTTGAGTGAAATCAGTTCAGTAGAATATATGTCACACCAGTTGAATTAGATATATACTTGTGCCAAATATCCTGCATTAAAAAAAAAAATCCCCCGAAAAACAGATTTCTTGACATTCTGTTACTTTGGCTCTTGGAAACAAACATGCAACAGGAAATATTAAGCAAAGAAAAAGAGCCTTCCCTCTCTAAGAGGTAGTTATACATTTTTATTATGTAGCTTGCCTTTGAAAACAATTAATTAGACTAAGATTTTTTCTTTTGACTTTAATAGTATGACTTCACTTCTAAAAATTAAAAAAAAAAAAGGAAGAAGAAGGCAATTTAAAAAAATCATATTTCCTCTTTCCATCCAAAGCATAAAGCTTACCAGTGAAATTTCCACCTATAACATATGGAATGACACCCCCTGGCCATATTCTTTCTGTTCGTGATGTAGCAGCTCTAGGAAATCGGTTTTTCTCATTTTTCCCTGAGAATTTTGCAGTAGTTCTTCCTTTAGATGTATTATTTTGCTCAAAACCTGTAATGATAATTAAAATACTGAATGAGGTCACACACACACACACAAAGAGAACAACTATTTTCCAGCAGGTCAAACTCAGATTATTTCTTTATGCCTCTTAAAAGTAGGACATTGCTGTTACGTGACAGTCTATCGTTACTTAGTTTTCTGAGAAAGGCTTGA
The DNA here is from genome assembly GCF_025592945.1 of Manacus candei. Classification (NCBI taxonomy): domain Eukaryota; kingdom Metazoa; phylum Chordata; class Aves; order Passeriformes; family Pipridae; genus Manacus; species Manacus candei. The sequence goes on from NW_026138076.1 coordinate 22,709,795, forward strand.
AATAAGTCTGAATCCTCATTTTTTAAACATATCTCAAGTAACAATTTTGCACGTATGTTTATCAACTGGAATGAGCATTGCATAATTGCATCTAAATTTTCTCCTTTAATAAAAATATTTGGAAAATTACACTGTGTTTTTAGTGGGGTTTGGGGGGGTTCTTTTTTTTCTGGCTTTAGTGTTATTTTGGACCTTTTAATAGACCAGTATTTTTCCAGCAAAGAAGGAAAGTCTTTGGACAGACTCAAAGTAATCAAAACATTCACTATCTTTTTCATTTTTATTGTATGATCTGGAAAAAGCACCAGAGCAGAAAGAAGTCCATACATTTTTCATAAACTAACTTTTGGGCCCTATGAATAAGTATTACTCATGGCTGGAGTTTCTTTACAAGAGAAAAAAATATCTACCATTCTCAGGGATATTACCACCATTCATTCCATTACAGTCAAATCTTTCTAAATCAGCTGAAACCTACAGTGACAACAGAAAAGGATAAGGATAGTTAGACAAGGACTTGCACACCAGAACAGGTGTTTCTTCTGAAGCAATTTATAGGTTAGTATGCAGATCTGAGCAGTTCATAAAAAACAGATCCCTTGAAAGGTGATCAACAAATCCTACGCAGTGCAGTTGAAATCTTACTCCTCATTGAAGAGCACACTTTCTTTCTGTGAGAATCCCCTGTGATACCAGGTGCACCAGAGTGTTAATGACTATGTCAGAATCAGGAAGGATTCTGGGCAGTAAGGAATCTTGGAATAGCCCCAGGGCTGAGAGAGCAGCAAAAAGAAGAAAGGGGAGAAGCTCCAGCACAATGCAGGGAGAAAGCTCTTTGATACACAGGAAGAAAAGCCTGTCTTTATAACAACCTGCATGCAACAAATTATATCAGGAATGATACAGAAAATTCCAGGGATTAAAAAAAAACAAACAAAACAACACACTCAGGTAAAACAAGTAACTTATCATTGTAATTAAAAAAGTGTGTAAATGGGAATTATGCAACAGTCTACACAACAGGTAGACACTTTACAGAAAAACTATTGTTACACTTAATATGCAATCATTATTGAACCACTTCAGATGTTTACATAGATGTTTTACCATTTCAAATTATTTTTATCAGTGCACTCCAGAACTCTAGGTAAGAAATTTATGCCAAATTGCATGTGAAAGACTACAAGAATTTATGCAATACTAAAATTTTAAATCTCTTATAAAGAATGAAAATTATATATCAAAGCACATCTGCAAAGGCAGTTACCATGCTCTGGTTAACCTTGCAAGATACATTTAGACAAAATGTGGTACAATTACAATGAAGTTTTACATATTTTCCTTTTTGAAGTTGACGTTTCATGATATTAAAGTGACGTCTCCTTGCATTAAATACAGTGAGTAAACTCAACCAGTATTATTGGGGATTCCACTTCTGTGGGCTGTTGAATTCAACTACATTTATACCGACAAGAGCATGATTGATTAGTATAAAAATGTGCTTGTTCGGCATAACACACTACAAATGATTCAAACACAGTATGAATCATCAGAATGCCCCACCTGGATCCAGAAAAAAAGAAAGAAACAAACAAAATTAGTAGCTATGCAGCATAGCCTACCTGCCATGAAAAGACACTGTATGGATATTAGTTGAGCTGATAACTGTGAACACAGCCATACAACAAAGTTAAGCAGTTTTTAATACAAGATTTAAAACTATGTATTTTAGCTTTTGATACTGATGTAGAAATCTAAGAAAAAAAAAACAACAAAAAGCTAATCTCTTCATTACTATTCTTGCACTATTTATTTCATAATTTGTTTATGCCAATAGCAATACATGAAGGTTTTAAAGTGTTAAAATACTATCATCATTAACGTTCATGATACACTATGACATCAGGTAACTTGCTAATTTAAACACTGAAAATACCAGAGCCAAATCTTCTTATCCTCTCTATAAGCTGATAGAGGGCACCGTGTTTTTTTGACATTCCATGTTCTCCAAAGCCACCTTTAAAAGGAAAGAAAAAAAAAAAAAGAAATTTTCAAAAGTTAAAAACATGGAATCTTAAACCTACAGCAACTATATAGCCTGGAGAAATTAGAAAATGTCCCATAAAATCTGCAATGCAACTTAAAGGCAACTTAATATTTTTAATGATTTGCATAAAAATTGTTCAAGTATTCTTGACAATGCAATAAAAACACATTATTAGCTGAAAAATTTTCTAATATGCATTCCATGAATGTAAGTCAACATTTCTTTGTTAGTCAGGCAAGTCATGACAATTACATCATCTAATCATTATTTGGAGCTTTTTTTGTTTCTGGTGACCTTGACATCCTCAGAGCTATATTGACTGACAGCTAAAAGGCTTTCCCTTACAGAAATTTCCTGAGTGCATGCCACAGTTTTCTCATTCCAATGGAGGGAAAGAGAGAAAGCAAACAGCCAAAGTTTCATCAGAAAAAAAAACTAACAAAAAAAATAAAAAACCACAACCAAAAAACCCAACAAAAACCCAAACCACAACAACAACAACAAATGACAAAAAAAACCCCAACCCTTCACCACACATAAAAAACCCAACCAAAAACCTCCAACAAAATTGATGTAAACTTAATATTTTTGATTTTACCATGAAATATTTGGGGTTTTTTTCCAGCATGCAAATAGATGTCAATGCACTCTAAAGGTTTTGAAACATCACAAGCTGGTGTATATTGCAGTAAGACCTCACAGGCATATAAATAGATAGACAGATAGATAGATAGATATCTGTGTCATTACAGCAATCAACGAAAATCTAAGTTATGAAGTAGTTTATTTTAACATTTACCATCCCATTTACAGAAATAAAACACATTTCTGGGTTTACTGCATGCATTCTGACACATACACCCTTCACATATAAACCTGTTGTGGCTGCAAGTGCCTTTTCAATCACCAGTAAACCAGAAGCAAGAACACTGACGACACTGCACTAGTCAATTAAATCATTCAGAATTGTTCAGAAAGTCTTGTGATTTTCATAATTTTGCACTAGGTTGTATTTTACAATTCACAATCTGTTACAGGACAAGTGAATTTTTAAACTACTTTTACAATAGAAAAAGTAAAAAGATGGAAACAGATCACTGACACCTCCAACTGCCATTAAAAAGACCTTTCCAAAATTCCTATGAAAACTTTCAACATATATGTAGAAAATACATTTATTAAACAGTAACTTAAAATCATATTGCACATGAGAAAATTCCATAAAAGGCAAGTAAGTGTGTGGTTGCTCAGTGAATAACAATGTGCCTAATTATTTGGATTACACTGTCACATAGTTGCTGGCTCCCTCGAGAAAAAATTTCCAAATTTTTAAAAACATTTTAGATAGATGAGGTAATACATTCCTTTCCAACAAGTTGTATAGTAACTATAGCATATACTGCATAGAATATAACATTGATCATCATTAATGTAATTGTCTCTCATGTTACCATTCATCTTATAAAACAAGGTATATAGCTAAAGATTCTAAAAGAATATTAAAAAGTCCTTAAAAGCATCATCTTTCAGAAATAACAGAAACCCCCCAGAGAATCCATTATTTACTTAAGGAAATTATTATACTATGTTTCTAGAAAAAAAAAACAACTCTCACTTTTGTCTTACCACTGCTTGTGTATTTCATTTAGCGAAAACTAAAGAAGAAAAAGTATCTCAGCTAGACTAAGCTGTCTTATATGAATAATATTAAGTCTTGCCAAGACACACAGCCTAAAAAAAGTTTTAAAAAAATTTATATTTGCTGTGTCCTCTCATAGTTCAAGCAGGAGAAGGTAGATGGTTTAGGCAGTTTTGACTCAATATACACATAAAATTTTTATCAGCTCTACTGTTGTTTCTGTTTACAATGATTATGCATTTTGCTTGGATGGAATGAAAAATAAAATAAAAGAGCCATACTCCGGGAAGCTCACAGATTATCTGACAAATCCAGACAGATAATCCTCCCCAAAAGGAGCAGTCACATAATGTGAATCAGGGCCTGTGAGCCTCAGGATTTTAATCAGAGTTGCAATGACAAGTGTGTCTCCACCACTCCATCTTCATGGTTTACAACCAAGTATCTAACCCTTCTACCACGTCACCTTTAGTTTGTGAAGACCAGCTACAGAGAATGCTCAGAATTCAAGCTTGCAATTCTGTTTATAACTAAGGTAAAATTTTGCTGGCTATATTACAGACATTTTACATTCCTTTTCCAGTTGCTACTTAATATCAACTAGCTAGTTGTTGGTAATTTGCTATTTCAGGAATTAAGGGGAGAAAAGCACACTAGGCTGTGCAGTTTGCAAAAATAGGCTAAATTCCAAGTTTATGCACCAAGAATGCTGTAAATGTAGAAAAAAATTACATATGTGCAGTGCAAAATTGAGTTCTCCAATGTTGTTTTTAGAAAAAGCAAGAATGCTGAGGGTTCACTGAGAGCCATTAAGTCATCAACTTCAAGCTTGTTGTCAAAAGTGTAGTCCTGCTGACTATCACAGTTGGATTGACTTGTCTTGTGCAACTTGTCTTGTGCAACACAGGTAGAAAAATTTGATCCAAATATGTTAGTAATCCTCGACAGGGTGACTCGATATCCTGAATAGGATACCATCCACAAGAAAAGATAATGCGTCTATCACAAAACATGTAAGGAAGGAAAAACTAAATAATATTAAATATAATTTAAAAACTGCTTAATAATGTATATTGTTTCTGTAGCCATTAACAAAAAAAAAAAAAAAACAAAAAGAAAAAGAACAACTTTGCAGTTAAAAAGAAGAAATAGAAAAGCAAGAAGAAAACAAGAAAAGGGAGTCATCGGGTCAAAGAAATCACTTGACTGCATTACTCCAAGGGGAAATGAGTGATCTTAGTCTACATTTTGTCAACAAAACTATTGCCTGAAATACCTTCAAAAGGCAATTTAAACTATTTGTTTGGGGGAAGGGAGGCAGGGAGACCACTGATTCTAACATTTTAAAATCAAGTCTAGATCTAGAAATTATCAACACTGTTCCTGCCTTGAAAAGACAAGTGGATTTAAAAAAGATAAAATAAATTTGCAAGTTGTCATCTAAATAGTCTAATCACAACATCTACATAGGAAGAGTAAAAATATTTTTAAAGTTATCAATATTGAAAGCTTAAATTTAAAATTGCTTCTTTCACCTGAAAAATGTACTTCCACATATCAGGAATAAGTTACAGTATCTCAGTTCAGGACCATATAAAACATGCTGAATAGAAAATAATTTTTAATTTTACATTTATAGATTCTCTAATAGCATTTTTCCCAGACTTTTCCTAAGTAACTTGTCTTTTTATGGTATCATAACCTGAAAATTTACAAATTCTCAGTTATCAATTTACAAATCAGATCCTGAAAGGATAAATATTTTTAAACATTAGATATGGATTATCTTTTTTCTCTTCTGCAAGCACACATATGTACACATAAATAATATCACTTTATCTATGCGTCTGAATATCCAGCTGCCTGTGTTAATCAGATTGCAGTTCTGGCAATAGTGCATTGTATGTTAACAATAGCAAATAAACCTATACTAAAATGCTGTATAAATAGTTGCTTTTTAGACAAGGCAAATTATAGCAAGGATGAGGTTCTAATGCTGCTTCTGGATCTAGGTACAGAACTGGATGAAACACAAAAAAGAGCAAAAGGAGAGATGGTAATCCAAGGTCCCCAGTTTTGTCTCTAGGGTAACCCATAGGTTCTCCACTATCAGGAACTTTCAGTGAAGAAATCAAAGCTTTGTACAATTTCCTTTCCCTCAGGACCACCTGCAGAGTACACTCATGGTTCCTACCAGCTTCTGCTCCTCAGTTCAACACGATATTTTTTATCAGAAATGCCAGAATAAAATTAAAATTTCTACTTCTCTCTTTCTTTCCCTAAAACAAATTTATACTCTTTGTATAATATTTTTTAAGTGTAAATTAACGCTATCCAAGACATTATATTGACTTTCCATATTTAAAACAGAGATTACCTTCTATGTGGAATTAACTAACAGGAAAAATAAGTTAAAACAAGCTTGAAATAGCATACCTGTGTTATGGCCAAGTCTTTCATTGGAGTGCAGTGTAAGGTCAATCGTCCTGTCAATTTGAAAGATTTTTAAGTCTTCATCATCTAAGGCAATATCTCCCCAAAAGACAGCTTTAAATAAAAAAGAGCTCAATTTAATTAAAGAATTTATTTGGACAATAAAACCAGTCTGAAGAATATGATGCCATGTTTACATCCTTTGAGAAAGTATATGGTAAACATATATCACGTATATTTGCTTACTGATCTATGTTTTTACATGAAGAAAGAAAGAAAAGTACATAGCAAGAGACAAATAATTTGTTTCAAAATCTTACAGTCTATTTAGTTTTTATGCACATTGCCTAAATGCAATAATTTAAATGTAATACCTATCTATTAATATTTTTTTAGTATTTTAGCATGTAATAAAGTATGTAAGTAAATACAATAAAGCAGAAAAGACACTGAGAAGTGAAAATTTGAACTATGAAGTAAAAACATATACTACTGAAAACCACAACTTTTAAATTTCCTAACATCTCTCTGAAAATGGGAATTATTTGAAGGAATTTTTATTATGTTTCACTAACTTTCTATATTACGTTTCCCTTAGATAATTAATATGTTTATCTTTTTTCTGTAAACTGAGTAAAAACCACTTTTATTTTTTATTTTCCTCTCACATTATTTGTACACTTTCCTTTTGTATTTTAATCTCACTATCTGGATGCTTTCAAATTCTTTATTTTTCAAAGCTCCAGTCTCTTTCAAACCTTCCTTTGGCCCTTTTGGTGGGTTCCTTCTTCTCTCTTTTCCTGTTTTCTTCCAGTTTCTTTCCTTCTGACTTTTGCATAGTTAACTCATCTTCCCTAAGCTGCTACTACAACTCAGTGGACCATGATACAGCCCCACTTCCAAGAATTCAGGACCTACAACCTCGATCCTTCATCTCCACCTATTTTTTGCTGAGATTTTATCCTGAGATCTCCCTGACAACTTAAACTTACCATTAAAGATGAACTTAACAGGCCATATCCTCAATTGCTGTGAATGAAGTCAACAGAGCATGTACCAATTAACATGAGCTGAAGGGGTTGTTCATTATCTTTATCCAAATTCTTCCTTTTCCCACTGCCTCTGTCAATAGCTCTATTATTTGTCCCCTCAGAGTCACAAAACCCCTATGTTCAATCTTAGTGTCATCTTCAACTCCTTTCCCTCTTTCCCCCATCTGGGGAGACACCACTAACTGCTTGGTTAGTGCTCTACAGCACTACAGCTCTACAGCAAATTGTTTTCATCACTTCCATGCAACTAACCCTTGTCCAAAGTCCAGCTGTTTCCAAGTAAGTCTCTCTGGTCATCTTCCATTCAAACTTATCCTAAACATTATTGTTAACTAGTATTCTTTTTCTCTGTCTATTCTTTATGCCACATTTTAGAGACCACTCATCAGATAATATTCTCAGTAGTTTCATGTTGCTGCAAAAGTTATGTATTTCTAATTTATTGATGTTCACATTCATTAGTGTTTAATCAAATCCTTATAAAAAAGAGTTTTTACTTAAGCAAAAAGATAGGTATTTCTAAAGAACTTCCAGATATTACATTACTTCCTCCTATCTGCATTATTTTTCTTGAAAACAAAGCAACTAGTAGAAATCGCATTGTCTATGCCTTTGGTCTGCCTTGTAAAATACTTTAAGAAAACCCCCAGATCACCTACACAGTGTTCCAAACTGAAAGTGAAACTTTCCAATTAAGAATATAACAAACAATTTATGTCTTCCCAAATATTTATATTCTCATGTATATAGTCTTTTGCACAAATATTTGAGATCATTACTAAAACTGTTCAGTGACTTCTGGTACATTTCAGAACACTGTCCTTCCAAGGGTTACTGTTCTTATCCTCACATTGGACACATTGGCTACATTATTCCTCTAGATAGCCTGTTCTCACCAGTGATGGTTTTTACCATCAGGTCAAGAGACAGAGCTAGTGGCAGCTTTAGGTGGTTTAGGGTTTTTTCCCTTAAGCTTCTAGGAAAAAATACCCTTACATTATCAGGGTTTTGAATAACAAGGAAATAAATCAGTAGTCTCTGTCTGACTTGAATCAAATATTATTTACTTCTACTTTTATAAACATCTTCTAGATTTCTCTTGAGTGTCATTCATAACAGGGACCACTGTATAAGCACACTGAAAGATTGCAAACTTGAACAAACAGAACAGAAAATGGTTAAAAGAAGAAACTATTAACATTTCAGTCTATAAAGACAAAATGTGCCTCAGCAGAGGTCACACAGATTGTCCACACCAAACTCAAGGAAGTGCTAAAGCTTAATAACAAACCCATTTTTCTTTCCTGGTGATATTGAGAGTTAACAAAAGGAAGATTCCAAATTAACAAAAGGTGATGCAAAAAAATACCTCACTGACAGAAATGCACTAGCAGAAATCATTTTGGTTTCTATGTGTAATACTAATGTATAAATAAGAAAATTCGAGGCAAATCAAACTTCATACTAATAATAAAGTAGAAAAAAATTAGTGGAAAATATTCACCCTAGTCTTGATGATGCTTCTTTATCATTTTTACCACCTCACTGTGGTAACATTCACTTTAAGAAGAAAATAGAAATAGCAAAGACTAAATCCTATGAATTTGTCTGATAGAAAAGTATTGAATTTGTGTGCAAATATATAAAATATACGTCAGTGTTCAGGCAATGTCTAACAATTTTGTCTGTCGGGTTAGAAAGGAAAACAAAGCTATGCTATTTTTGTTAAATATCTGGACCATTACCTAGCTTTTGATTAGCAACCAAAGCCAAAGTTGAGTTAAAAAATAATAAAACCACAATAATATAACAATATGACCAATAGCAGCTACATTCTCTGATGTATTAAAGAAATACGAGTTAACGCTGAAGAAAGAAATATATAAGATCATTTGATTAAAAGTATATTGGAAAGTTTGGAACTTTCTTTAGGCCACTGGTTCTTTTTACTCAAGACAATTCTATTTTGCAGAAGATGACAAACATGATGTAATGTAGAAACCTTAATAAAATGAACTCATTTGACTCTATCATAATCTAATAAGTGACACTTTACTTTCAGTGAACTAAACCTCTCATCTTCTGAATTAATTTCACTTTACCTAGCAAATGACAAAACAGTTAACTGGATGCTATTTAATTTCAATATAGTCCAAGCAATCAGTAACTGATAAAAAGAGAACTGTCTTTTTAAAAGTACATCTTCTTTCCAATGAAAGGTCTACACTGAATATTAATTCTGCCCTTCAAAGCCTGAAGCACAACCCCACCTGAATTATCAAAAGAAGTAAAAAAAGTATCTCCCATAACTGTTAAAAGAATCCTTTAATTTTTTTGGAATGCCGGTGTAAGCGTCAAACTACTTTGTAACTAGAGAAGACCATATTTTTATCTCCTGCCTTAAAATTTTTATGGCCTGAAACTATCTGAAGAAGTCAGTCCATATACTTCATCATGTCACAAACCAATCTTAAGCTTACAGAAAGCAAGCAGAGGACTGTTTGGGTATGCAAGGCATGATGTTAAAGACTTTGTTAAAAGCATGTTAGGATTAAGAGTTTTATTAACTCTCTCTAAGGAACATCTGACAGAATTGACCAGTTCAGCTGTTCACCTCCCTCATTTTTCATAGATATTTAATTCACAAGTTTCATCCAGAAAATTATCAAGAGTTTGATAATCAACCAACTCGGCATGAAAAAAAATGAAACAAAAGGACAAAAACTATTAAAGTGATTGAAACAGAACTTTAATGTATCTCTACTTATTTAAGGTTGCTTCATATTAACTCTTATCCTATCTATCTACTCCGTGATCACAATAACTTGATGTTAGAGATAGATTTTTCATTTAATTTGAAAATGCAAGACTGACAATAAACTTAAGAAATATCAGCAGCGTAGCAGAATAAAACCAGTTCAGCCTTGTGCCAGGTCAGGAGCACCTGACTACCCATCACAGCACCCAGAGACCAACCCCCTCAGAGATCATCACCACCCAGAAACCATTTTTGGGACCCAATTTGTTCTGATGACTCTGCAGTCTAGACACATGCTCAACTGAGACTTTCTCAAATTGAAATGTAAGCTGTGATCAGCCACACAGGTATTCTCTTCTGTTTTGACAAAGAGGTTACTCCTCTACTGAAAAGATACCAATGAGAGGATTAAGGCAATATTAGAAGGCATTTTGAAAAAAAAGGCTCAAATTTTGGTATGCTACTGGGAGTGGAAAGCATAGGAAGTTTATGCTTTATACCCTTCACAGAAGCTGCCAAGAACAGCCAACAAAAAACATAAGAGTTAACTGCAAACCACGACTGAAATCTGAAGAGCTCCTTTAACATCCTTTGATAGGGGGTGGGATAATCAACACATTTCAAAGTCTGACCAGTAATTCATGTAGCAAGAGGTGACAAAAAGTGTGCTGGCCCAGCTTCAGGGTAGATATTCATCTAAACCTACAAGCACAGCAGTTCTAATTAGCAGACTCTTCCACAGCTGAGTCACTGAATACTTCCCTGAAACAACACAGCTATGTGCATTATAGTCTATCTTAGTGAGTCATTTTGTTCCACACAATCCATTCACAGTTTACATAACTGCCTCTAACTCTAAATGGAAAAAGTGAAGATTAGAGCTAAGTAAATAAAGACAATTTTACCTCAATAAAAGGAAAATAACAAATGCTACTATAACTAACCTGATTCTGTATTCCCATTGTGAAATTAAAGTTATTCTAATCAAGTGTTTGATAATTATCCAAATAATTTTTACTTTTCATTGAAGAAAAATATGTCAGAAAAAAGTTAAATGAAACTTTTAACAGTATTAAATAAAAGACAAGGGCAGTCTATTTTCACAGGCACATCAAAACAGAAAGTGAACTACTTCATGAATTTCACCATGCAGCATTTTCAAATCTGCACATGACTATAAGCGTCAGCAGAGCAGCTTGATACACCTGAAAAAGCTCACACAGACACCTGAAAACACAAGTAACACCTCTGACAGGCTGCGTCCATGTTTCCATATACTGTAAAAATAAATTATATAAAATAGGACGCTCATCAACATTCATACCAATTCTATTTTTCAAACTCCCACTTCAAACTCCCAACCAGAAAACAATTTTCCCTAAGGAATGTATCATTTCCACTTCTATCAGAAAAGAAAATAATGATGGCAGAATACTTGTAACATCTCCCGACTGTATACCAGTTAGAAATTCATTCTTCCGTTCTTTTGAATGTGACATCCCTTGACAACAGCTCACATGGGCACACATAATATTATCCTGAAATCAGCCAGCTTGTATATGGCAGTGATATAGCCTTAGAAGCACAAATTTTAATGCAATTCACTCAAATCTTCAGTTACACTGTTTCCACGTTGACAGCATTACCTGCAGCTCACCGCTGTCTCATGTTATCCACTCCTAGAAATTTCCCTTATGTTCCCCATGCACAACACTTTTAGCTTCCTTTCTTCCTTTGACCATGTGTTCACGTTTATAGGTAGGATGCTGCCAAGGCAACACCCCTATTAAGACATTCAGGTGCAATACACTTTTCCTAGAAATCATTAAAATGAGAACAAGAGAGGGCAAATAAACAGCATACAATAGAGAACTCGCTATCGTTGCTCCCAAGTTACACTTGTGGAGCCCTTTCTGAGATGTGCAGCATTTCATTGCAGCTCCTCCACAGTGTTTTCCAAGCTTTGCCGGAAGCTACTAACAAATTGACCTAACTAGGACAGAAAAATAACCAGGTATGATCTGACTATGGACAGAGAAAACAGCTGTAGAACCAAAGGCAGGAGAAGAGAAATAATTGCTGGAGAGGTATCTACCATCCTATAGAGCCAACTGGTTCCAGACAACCCTTCCAAGCACATGGCAATCACATCATAATGCAGATGGGCAGATGGGGTAAGTGGTATGCAGTACTGGGGCATGTTCCAATTTTTTTCAAAGCAGGAAACACCTCTGATATAAAACAATACTCAAAGGAAAATGGAACAATTATAACACCTTCTGTCAGGGTAAAACCTTCACTTACCATAGGAGACATTTGTATAGCTTGATCTTTGTGAGAAGGGACACTGTTTTGCTAGAGATGTTTCTTCATGACACAGCATAAATCTTGATTTACAGATATCCATTTACGTGGAGCTAACTTCAGCTTTTACTTTGTTCTTATTTTCAAAGTAGTAACTTTTTCAATTCCTTTTTTTTTCCTGCTACTGTTTTTTAGTGAGAGTTTTCATATTCCTTTACAATTAATAGAATAAGAAATAAAAATAAAAATCTTAAAAAGAGTACAGACAGTTTTGACAGAATTTCCAATCTTTGGTAAAAGGACAAACTTCATTCCTAAACTTACTGAAAGGTATTTTGAGGACAGGCTCTTCAATATTGCAACAGCTACTCTATGAAAGGTTTCATTCTTGGTTAAGCTGCTCAACCTGGCAAGCTTCCTGACTTTCAGTAACTATTTTCTTTTTTTAAGTAAGATCATCATCACCACACCTACTTTGTAACTGGTAAAATCTATTCCTCGTGAGATGGGTTAAACATTGAACTGAATGCACAGGACATTGCTCAGCAAACAGTAAAGGTGTCTGCACACTCCAGTGGCACAGCAAGCAGCTACACCAAGAACTTTCTTCACCACTGATGACTGTCAGGCCAGATATTGGCAAAACAAACCTACAGAGAAATAATCTCAAGGAGATCCATTTGCCTATCCTACTATTAATATGTTCTATAATCATTTTCTACTGTTTCAAGTTTTTAGTAAGCAGAAAGGATCAAAAGTTAAAAAAAAAATAAAATTGACACACAAGACTTTTTTCAGAGCAATTATCAACCACTTTGAAAGGAAAGCGACAGCAAGAAACCAGTGGCTCTCAGAAAGATCCATGATAGCCAGAAACATAGGACAATCACAGCTAATTTTTCTTAACACAACAAATGTTGATCTGCTTTTTATGAAACCGCATCAAGAGTACCATCCTTTCCTATGCCTGTCACTCCTTCTGCCACTGGAATAATGGAGTCAGTGAGGGAAACAATTCTCCCTGTTTCTGGAAAGGGGGGAAGTCAGCCCTAGTAGAAACCATTGCTGAACTTTGATTGAGTGATAACTGACTGCTGTTTCTGGCATAAGAAAAGAAGGCTGATGGGTCACGAGGATCTGTTTGCTGTCCCCAGCCACCTGCAAATGCTGACTTCTTCTGCTATAGCTAGTTTTATTAAGGAGGCTAGAAAAATACACCAGGGGGAAACTCAGATCTATAATATCACAACAGTCATAATTACCCCAGTTAGTCCTTTGTGACCACTATGATGCTATAATATTCACCTTCATTTTACTTTGAAACTCCATTATCCTCTGAATAGCCTTAGGGTCAAGATCTACGAAATTAATTATATGGCTAAGCTTTCTTGCAGTAGAAAGAATGGACTCCGTGAGGCAAAATTATCACTCTTAAAGTAAAATCTTTTTTTAAATACAGAAAACACATAAACATATAAAACTATGAAAGAAAAAAGTTCGTTTTAAAATTAAGAACAGATTTTAAGTAATTCTGTTCCTTAAAGAATGGGAAAATGGATAATTTCAAAAATAAGCCATATAGAGAAGGATGGAGAAAATTGTTGGAAAGAAAGTTGTCAGTCTGAGTGTGTCACCTACATGAAACAGCTGTTAGGGCTGAGACAGATACAGCAGCCGCTACAAGGCCTCCCCAAAGAGGCAAGTCTTAGACATTTTCATTCAAACACCAAGAAAACAGAATGGCACCACCAAATGAAGTGAATTACCACGCTAACTGATAATGCATAGCACAAGCCAAAAGATTAAACAAACTCTTTTATTCTTTACATTTACACCCATATTAATCAACTGTATCTACTTTTCCCAGAATTTTGTGTAAAACAGATGGTGTTTTATAGCTTTTTGTTTTCCTCTTACTGTCTAAACTTCAGGGCAAAATAGCTTCTCTAAGTTCACAAAATAAATTACATCTCATAAGTGAAGTACCACAGCTTTCATAACTTTTTCAAATGATTAACAATATTTTATGCTCAGAGCAGACTTAGATATTTTTAAATTAAAATAATACTTTCATCATCATGAAACAACTGTGTGTCACTTGAGCACAGTACTGATTTCTTTGTTCCAGAAATTGAACTCAATCACCTCAGCATTGTTATTAAAGGCAAAAACATTTTCTTGTTTTACTTGGCAATTTTGAAATATTATTTTCCTTCTAAACAGAAAGTAAAAACAGAGCTAGAAGCTTACACGAATGCATTTGGGGACAAGAGAAATGTTATTTTGTAGTACACTGTTCAAAACACAAATGAATTTCTAGTTTGATGACTTGAGGTTTCAGAAGAGATGGAAGGCAACAGCACTGTCTGAAGTGTTGAAACTACAGCACAATCATCAAACAAACCATCAAACACTGTAAATAAAGTTAAGTTTACTTCCTATAGTTTTGCAACTGTTGTGCTCTTCAACCCAACATATATTAGTGTAACCTGTGATGAGAAAGTGGGGTTTCAATGTTACGAGTAAAGCTCACTTAAGCAAAAAATCGTGCAACCCAGTGAAGGCAGAGGCACTTTATAGACTAGGTAGCTGTAAACTAAAAACCTTCAAGGAGTTTGGAATTAGGTATCTGCATCCTGACCAGTCAACAGGCATGGAAACATTCACCATATGACTGTCATACAAAAACGGCTTCCAGGAGAACAAACCAACATCAAGCAGAAAGTTGTGAGATAAACCTTCTTCAAGCAAAGACCACCTACAAATGGTCTACAAATCTGGTCCATACTTCCTCTCCCATCACTAAGAAAAGGCACAAAAGTTCAAGATATAAAAGAGGTGAAAGAATGGCTGCTAAGAAGACCATTATCATGCAGCTACACAGTCTTTAATTTTACAGAAACACAGAATATTCTGAATTGGAAGAGACCCACAAGGATCAAGTCCAACTCCTGACCCTGCACAGGACCATCCTAAGAATCACACCATGTGCCTGAGAGTATCATCCAAACGCTTCTTGAACGCTGTTAGGCTTGGTGTTGGTGACTATTTCTCTGGGGAGTCTGCTCCAGTGCTCAACCACCCTCTGGGTGAAGAACCTTTTTCTAATATGCAACCTAAACCTCCCCTGACAAAACTTCAGGCCATTCCCATGGGTCACCACAGAGATCAGTGTCTGTCCTTCCTCTTACCCTCATGAGGAAGCTGTAGACTGCCATGAGGTCTCCCCTCAGTCTCCTCTTCTACAGGTTGAACAGACCAAGTGCCCTCAGCTGCTCCTCATACGGCTTCCCCTCACGGCCCTTCCCCATCTTTGCTGCCCTTCTTTAGACACTCTCTAGGAGCTTAATATCTTTCTTATATTGCGGTGCCCAAAACTGCACACAATGTTCAAGGTGAGGCCACACCAATGCAGAGCAGAGCAGAACAATCACCTCCTTGACCAGCTGGTGATGCTTTGCCTGATGCCCCCCAGGACACGGTTGGCCCTCCTGGCTGCCAGGGTACTGCTGACTCATATTCAACTTGCCATTATTAAAGTTCATACAACTGTTCATTGTTCAGCCCTCTAATTTGTTGAGATCTCTCTGCAGGATCTTCCTGTCTTCAAGAGTGTCAAAAGATCCTCCTAATTTTGTGTCTTATGCAAACTTGCTTAGTGTTCCTTCCTGTATCCAAGTCATTTATGAAGATGTTGAAGAGCACAGGGCCCAAGATGGAGCCTGGTGGAACCCCACTAGTGGTAGGTTGCCAGTCTGATGCTCCCCCATTCACTATCACCCTCTGTGCTCAACCCATGAGCCAATTGCTCACCCACCACATGATGTGTTTATCCAGCTGCATGATGGACAATTTGTGCAGAAGACAAACTGCGAGAGATAGTATCGAAAGTTTTACTGAAATCCAAAAAGTTTCATTCCCTTGGCTTCCTTTGATCAACTAGTTGGGTTACCCTTTCATAAAAGGAAATCAGGTTTGATCAGCTGGGCTTTCCCCTCATGAAGCCGTGCTGGCTGTCACCAGTGCTTGTGTTGTCCTTCAGGTGTTTTTCAATACCTCCCACAATAATCTTCTCTACAATTTTAGCCATCTACAATGAATTTTAACCTTTTTTTTTCTTTTTTTTTTTTTTTTGAGAGAGAGAGAAATTTTAGTGAGGTGGAAGAGCTGGAAACACCCAAGATAATTTCAGGATTTACCTAGATCTTTTTATTTCAGATGATAGAGGTAAAATCCTTTTCCACTTTCTAGACTTTAGAAGAGAAAAAAAGGTAAGTTCCAACCCATTCAGTGAAATGGATGTGTTATTGAATAGTAAGGATTTCAGAGAACTAAATCCATTTCAAAGACGAAGAACAAAATTAATAAAACACTTATACCTAAATATACTACTGAGAGTATGGAGTAAACCAGTTTTGATCACAACTTCAATTTAACATCCTAGCCTTTCAGTGACAAAGTAACATGGTCAAAAAATATTGTTTCTGATAAGCTCAAAGATCAGATTTATATATAGTATAGAAGAGTAGTGGTTCCCTGATCTCAAGCCTTTGCAAGTACGTTTTCTCTGGGGATTTCAGCTTCCAAAGACAGCCAGACAAGTCAGATATGAACAGTTCCCCTAGAAGAGTCCTGGTGCAAGGACAGCACAAGCATGGCCCAAGCTAGAAGAGCACAAGCACTGCACAGCAGCCTTGAGTGAGAAGCAGCAGCAGCTGTCTGGGGAGAGCAATACAGAAAAAGGTTAATTAAAAAAAAAAAAAAAAAAATGGGAATTACTCTCTAGATAAGATATCTCACTTTGGCAATACCAGTCCAAGAAATGTCACAACCATAACACCTTCCCTCTAGTGTTAAAGGTTGTTAGTATGGAGTAGAACTGGATAAGGAACTCAATAATAAGCAAGATAACTCCCTTAATAATTTTGTTGTGCTGTGATAATAAGAGGCCACATATTTATACAGCTACGCTTTCTTTAAAACTTCTCATTAGAATGTAATAAGCATGTCACCATACTGTTATAGTAAAGCAGCACTGATCTGCGCAGAAATCTTCCCCTTCTGTACCTTTTCCTCATCTTTGGGAAATGAAATAAAAATGTATTTCATTTTCTCACAGACTTTAAATCCCAAGTAGGCTAAAGTAGTACCTCTAAAACAGAAAATCCCTGAATAATCATTAAATGCAACCAAAGATTTATACAGAAAGCCAAATGGCACAGAAAGTGCATATCTGAGGGATTATCTGGCATTCAGGATCAAGGTTCTCATCATACCACATGAAAAAAAAGGTTGCTCCATTTGCATCATCTTAAATTTAAACATGGAGAATTATTAAACTGTATATAAATAAACCCTTATTTTAGTCTTCAGAAGTGATTTCCATTATCAGCTGCAGCTTCCTGTTTCCATCATTTTTGTCATGAACCTCACTTAAGTCACTCCATCTCATTTTTTAGCACATCATTCTGCGACCTGGCTCTGCAGAAAAGACAAGGAAAGGGACTAAACAGCTCCTAATGTTGTTTTTTTTGGCCGTGATCCAATGCTTAATACAGTGAGTTCTGTGTGTAGGATCAAGACAATTCTATATTCTTGTCCTCATATTCAATAGTTGTCTTCTACCACATTTTTTTCTTACTGGAGTACGAATTCTAGTTAATAGAGATAAAAATTGCAGCATGACTGTTTAACTCTTTATCATCCAAATTATGTCACGGTTTAAAACAGAAATGATGAGTGTCATGCACCACAAGTATTTTGCTTGCTTGTCTCTGAATACAGATTTTTTTTCAACATTTGCAATTTAAGGGGTTGGTTTTTATTTTCCCACAGAGACTCTGCACAGCTGCTGATTATTTTTTGGACACAGCAAGTAAAACAGAAACTGAAAAAATATCCTCAGAGTTAGCAAGGTGACAGTAAATGCACAGTGGAAAAATATTGATGTTATCCAATGCCTAATATCAAGTTATTAGTTAGACTTAATGATCCACACAATTGAATCTTACAGAGCTTATTCTGAGCAATTTTAGCCATGAAGGTATTTGAGACAGAACTTATACAATCATTGTAATATTTTGCCTCTTGATGGATACAATGAAACCTCATTCCAGCTTTGCATTTATTAGTTCCTTCTTGAAAGACACTATTCAGCGTAGGCTCTAAAACCTTTTTTAAATCTTTGTTTTTAAACAGTAAAGAGTATTAGCCTTTTGCAAGTACTCTGCTGCAAGCCAGCACAATCTCCACCCCATTCTGAAGAGAATTATTGCATCGAGTCCAAACTTACTCATTTCCTAGTTTTTTGGCATTGCTGGTAATTCAAGTATCATCCACAGAACTTAAGTGGGGGAGGTAAGGGAGAGGACAGTAAAAAAAATACACAACTTCAACTTTCTTCTGTCCCTATAGTTTCTTTGCAAGACTGCCCTTATCCCCAAACCCGTGAGGTTGCAACCACTATTGCCACCCCCAGGCTGCCCCAAAACTGACTAGGTTAAATTGTGCATATTTACAGTGATATTTTACATAAGGATTTACAGTTTGCTACTTGTTTACAACTGATTATCAGACTAAGGCACTAAAAGCAAATTAAGATAAAAGCAATCCAATGGCGAAAAACACCTGAGTTTCATGAATTTTAATATAGACCATTGTGTGGTGTAAAATGGTAGTTAAGTGAAGGTTTAAGAATTTCACAAATCTTAAAACAGTTATACTTTGGTTAGGCTTTCCACTTCGAGAAAGTCAGCCTCATGTTGATCTCATTTTATAAGGCATTTTAGTTTGCATGTCAAACTGAAATACTGAAGTGCCAATTCAAATAACAGATCCTGAATTTTTCTCCATGTTTATTAGTCTTATTTTCTTGCCTTCATTAAGCCACTGCAGCTCCTTATGTACTGCTTACCACCAGATTTCTTATGCTGCTTTATAATAGCAGCCCATATGTTAACAGGAACAGCGTACCAGGGTCCATTTGCCACCCCACTCGCAGACACCACTTCTCCCACTTCAACTACAACAGTCTTAATTGCAGCTGCTGTTTACATGAATACAAAGGAGATAGATACTGAGTATTTAATGTTTTTTAATGGATTTGTTTCTTAATTAAGAAAGATGTTACTGCCTAAATTAGTTTCAGAGTATTTTCAGATAAATTTCAATACAATTCAGCAGCTGAAACAAAGTACATGAGCCAAACATAATGTTTCTAGCCAGCTCACCCTGGGCTAGCATGGTTTGCTGGCTATGAGGGCTGTGCCTTTTGACAGCAACACAGTGATGACCTCAAATAACCTCTTAATATATCTCTGGAAATAGGAATTACACAAGATGCTGAAAATACTAAGCTTCATTCAAGCTCAGAGAAAATACAAATATTTAATATAGCTAACGTTCAGAACAAATATGCCAAATTAAATATTAATCTTTTCAGAAGACTACTGTTTAGCCTATGGCATTAAGGGTCTAATATTGCAAATTTCCTTGATTATTAACATTTTAGGAAATGGAGAATTTTAATAGGTTCCTTAACTCCCAGATGATCTTTATTCTTTCTTTATTCTTTTATGCCTTCAAAGCAAGCTATTCAGATATACACGTGAATATATAGAAAAAGGAAAGTACTTGAACAAGTAAAGAGTACTCAGAAAACACGTTGCTGTATCACTCATCCCTTAAGTAGACCATATGTATTATTACTATGTTTATAAAACATTTTCATTTAACTTTTGGACATAGTGCTGGAGACAAATCCTGTATTATCAAAAGGCATACTCCTGTAAGTATTTGAGACATTTGTGCTCCACATGTGGGAGGAAAAAAAACACCCAGGCATATAAAACATATGCCTTTTTCTACCCGCTATCTCTTCTCATATGAATCCTAGTCTGTAAATCATAATCCTAAACGTCCACATTTCTCACGTACAAATTGTGGCAGTACACATACTTGTTTTAAGTGTTTCTTCGAGTTAGCATAAGAGTAATTGAAAATAAAATTCCTAGTAAAGAACAAAACAGAAGGATTTGCTGAGCCAGTACTTTAAAGCAGTGTTGTTTAAGGCACTGGTCTTTGGATATGAGAGTGCTCAAACAGTACAGTGTATTCTGAGACTGATAAGATTTCAAGTGAATGATCCTGGGTCACTCCCAACGATTAGAAAGAAATACCAGTTACCTAAACTTAAAATTTTTAGTTAACAACTAAAATATCCACAGGCTATAATTTTACAGAAATTGACCTGTTTGAAGCTCTTTTAGGAAGACAATAGTTTGGATTGTGGATTGGTAGCATGGATACTGCTTCAGCTATTAGAGAGCTGTAATATCAAAACCGTACTGCGAAAATCATAAGTTATGCAGTTATAAGTTATTCCCCAAGTATATGGCTCAAAAAAAAAAAATTATCATAATATTACCATTTCTGATATAAATACATTTAAGTGAACAATTAATCCAAATGTCATATAAAAATTAATCTGTAATTTCACGGCTATGAAAATCAATGATACTTGTGGTTTATAAATTATTCTTTCACTAGTTCTGAAAGTATATTTCTCTTTATCCCCGAAGAGGAAAAAAACCACAATACTTAGAGATAGCTTTTTAATACAATCAGTAGAAATATAATCTTTCGGGAATTTCATACTCACTTTCAACTGAAGGACTGATATAATAATCTTAGAACTAACAAATACCTAAAGAAGTATAAGGCAGAATACAGATATACAGATGACTCTCATATAATCTACAAGACATAATATGGAAAAAAAAAAGAAAAACCCTGTACTACAGGACTTATTTTTTTTCATGGCAGACAAAAGTAAGAAATGAAGCTTTAGGTTGTGCACATACCAGACAACTGTCTTTGTGGCATCCCAAAAGCTTTTAACTTTGATGAATGTGTTAGAAAATCATGAATGCACAAGGGACATTCAGAGAGCAGTAAATGACCTAACACAAAGTTTGAGAACAGAAGACATCTTCATGTGCTAAAATGACTTCATTTGTTTTCATAAAACACGGAAAGAACATCTGTCAGGACAGGAAAGCATTCTGCAGTAACTTAAGGAATCAGAGCTGTAGTTAGTAGGAGGGATTTGGAGGTTGGATTTTTTTTTCTGAATGCCTGTTTGGCTTTGGCAAACAGTACTTCACATTTCTGTGACTTAGAGAAAGTGAGCTAGAATCTTAGAGTGCTAAAGAATAGAAAGGATTGCAATGATCCTGTAAATCTTGAGAAAATATAGTAAAGATCTGTGGAGTATGGATTTTAAGAGATTAAAACAAAAACCTGCAAAAAAAGTGCCAGTGTTATACCACCTGCAACAACTCAATCCGTTTGGAAGAAAACACCAAAAAGCTTTTGAGTCGTTAAAACCAATACTTCTATTCCCAGTCCTATACCTGAGTGTAGGTATAGGATCCCATCAATTATGGCAATTTGTGATGCCTCAAAAGGTATTTATTGGATTTGCACTAAAGTTATCTTGATAGAATGGGATAAACGTCTCAAGGAAATAACATGCTCTGCTAACTCTGCAGGGATACTGGCATTGCTCTCATTCCACAGCCTTTACTGACCAAAGAGTGGTGCTGACTACTTGTTAAATAATGGTGATAACCAGACCATACTCCATCTCCTAGAATCCAGTACTGCACAGAATCTTACACACCACTCTGGAGAGCTGCCCCAGGGGATTTCTCAAACAATGCTGGTTGTAAAGAGCACCCCTAGCCCCTGGTCTCAGCAAAGCTTCATGTGCCACCATGAAAATATACACTAGACTATTGTTGCTAGATCAACAAATAGGTTTTTTTCAAGTATGGAATTGAATATTATTAGTTCCATCATGGGAGTATGAAAATAACCTTCCTAATGATTACATAGTGTTCCACTTGGTAAATGTGTTTTTCCTATTCTCCATGCTTCAAAAACAGAACTAAAATCAAAGTCACTGTTTTTGGTTAATGTCTTATTGGAATTTTCCTTTATTTGGCTCTGAAAACATAAACAGTGAGCGGGTGAAAAAAGAAATTATGAAACATGATAACCTAACTTATGAACTAATATAGCTGTTATTTTTTCCATATCACTTTTGGTTTCTCTTTATAATTGCATCCAAATTAAAAGTCCAATCATATATCCAACCAAAATTTTCATAGAACATCCAGAATTCCACTGTTTTAACAAAACAGTACTTAACTGTAATAAGTACTGTAATAAAAAGATTTCACTTTGAATTTTTGTTAATATAGAAATATGTAACCAGCTGAGCTACCAAATTCAGATTGTTGCTGACACCACCAACCTTATTGCATGCAACTTCCCATAACTTACCAAGAACCATTGCCTTCACTATTCCTACTGAAAACTTTTTCTGTCATACTTCCAATTTGAAGCTGATCTTACTTGTCTTTAGACATACTTTTTTAAAAAATGTGTTAATGCTACCACTCAATTTTCATAAACCAATAACACAAAAGCAAATGTTGAGGCCATTCCTGTTACATGAATTTAAAATATATCAAGTCAGAAAGCAAAATTTTGTGACAGTATTACTGGAATTCCTAACATGCAATAAAATTCTTTAAGAGCATTGAATTGATAACATACTTTATGTTATCAAATAATAATAATAATGTTAAATCAAAATTATCGAAGCTTTACTGCATAGCAAGATACAGATAGCTATAGCTTAAAATTATTAGCAAAGTAATGAAGATAAGTGGATTCTTAGAAAGGCATAATGACAGCAGGAATCAACTTATCAGAAAAGCTTTACACTCAAAAGATAAAAACAATTACTTTAACACTTTTAAATCTCTAGGTTAATATTAGATTGATAAACTAACTTTGTCTTTAATATGGTAGCTATATCACACTTTTATGTCAGAAACTCCCGGGCAGGTGGAGCTCGTTCAGCCCTGTAAGGCCATCCATCTAAGAGAAGGTCACTCCAAACAAACCTATATCCTAAGGACCTCGCTGCCACCGTCCAAGCTCGTTTGGCCCTAGCAGATGAACCTTAGGATTAAAGGGTGGGCTCAGTTCAGCGCACACTGTGTCTCACCTAAAAAATCCACTGCGCAGGCTCGAAGGTCTTACCCCATTTGCAAAGCCCTGTGTCACCAGCGCACTTGTTACAAATGTGGGTAGAGACCTTTCCCAAATCTTCGTTCGCGAAGACTGGCCATGATGATGTCAGAAACTAAATGTTTCTTCCATATACACTTGAAACCATTACCTTCATATTACTAACATTAGACAAAATCACTCAAATTGAATAAAATGGTCTTTTGACAAAAGAAGGTGTAATTAAGTACAAAGAATTATAATTCATCTGCATCTTTTTTCTCTCAAGTTGTGTCTTAGCTTAAAGCTACGCAATTATTTTTCAACTAGAGGAACACAGAGAAACATTCATGAAAAAAAATCAACAAATAGCGCAGGGCTATTGTAATTGTATGCAATGAGAAAGACAAGTCTTAAATACAGTGGCCTGGACTTCTTGTTAACTGAAATCGCAACAGTCCAAGAGTTAACAGCTAACTCAGGTGTATACTAGAAAATTCATGTGTTTAGAACAGGTGAACTCAGGTGCATGTACCTGTGAAGAATGTAGGTCAGATTACAGGAAGTCAGATGGTATCCTATAAAACAGAAACTCCCCCAAAAGACTGAGTTTGCATGACATACAACCTGAAAACCAATGGTTTGGTTCAACAGCAGACAAAAAGCAGGGCATGCCTTTGGCTTCACTGACAACTGAGAGTCCACCTTGTCACTGGTCATACCTCTGTCCACATCATCAGAGAAGCATTAGGCACACAGATCAAACAGAACCTGCTTGGTATCTTATCTAATCTTAAGTTGGCAAGCAATGGAAAACAATGGGAAAAGGTCAGCATACACTGGGTATGCAGCTGGATAGAAACGAGAAATTGCTAATGACCCACAAAGCAATAGGACATGGAATTAGCAATATGGTGAACAGCCTGGTAAACATGATTTTCAGTGCAACATTGTGACCCCAAAAGTATAAGCTATTTTAACAGATATATGATACAGAAGCCCAGTAAGTATTTTACCTGGCAAACAAACTTAGCAGGCTATTGCCAGAACAGTTAGCTCAGCTTTCATATATGCTCTCCCAACAGATTGCTAGCAGAATGGAACAGGTTCACAAAGGATTTGTGCAAATGATTTTTCAGGGTACAGTGAGAGACCTGTGGAAGTCAGTATATATAACGTAACAGAAACAGTGTTACAGGATTTGATCATGAATAAAGTAGTAGAGAGAAAAGGTTTATTCACTGAATGATTTTCTTAGTTCAAATGACAAAAGACAAAGCTAACAGAAATTGATAACAGAAAAAATCAAATGGGACATAACACACCACTATGGAATAAGGCATACTGCAGATGGAAAGGCATTTACAGAGCAGCAATAATCATAACCTAAGTACTCCTCATTAACTTTTGTCTGTAGACTCTTTTTTAAAAAGAAGCTCTATGCCAAGTTTGGGGGTTTTTTTAGCAAAAAAGTATAGCTACAACTGAGTTACCCTGGATTATTAGTAGTTTTATTAATTTAGATACTAACCACCTGAAGTTCACCAAGAATGAGACTGTATTCCACACTTCTGAAAAAAATGAGTTGCAAATAGCCCCCATGCCATCTTAAAACAACAGAAAGCGAGGAAACTGCCAGAATGTTAGTAGGCAGTTAGAAGGAAGGATAAGTGCTTGATGTGATGGACACAGAAAGGGAATTACCGATTCAAAATACTGATCTTATGGTCTACTGAACTCAAGTCCAAAACACCGCATTTGGAACAAATCCAGTCCCTAGATATAAAGGTAAGAGGAACAAGTGTCACTGCTCTACAGGTTCTAAAGAGGGGCTCTACTTTTCTGTGGAGGTAGTACAAAAGAGACCATGAGAAAACAAAATCACTCTTATATGAGTTTACATAAAGTAGTAGCCAGCAAAACCTAAGTAGTTTCTTGAACAAAGAAAGTTCTGGATGAGGAAATCATCCCAATTTCAAGGAAGCTGGATATAACACATGAATCCAGCATGGGCAATCAAAATAATGGATGGCTCTAATAATCTTCATCTCTGAAGAAAATGTTGAACGTCTCTCGTCTCTTTCAGAAGATAAATTTGACCAAATCAAATTTTTTAATATTAATTTCAAATATAGACCTTCCAGTGCTTTTAGAAAACCTATCTTTACTGTCCATACCGTAAAAGAAAAACTCTTGTTGTAAAACATTGTGATGTTTAACCAATGTAGAAAATTAATCCCAGCAGTCACACAAGGCAGTTTCGTATGATGCTTTAATTGGCACACACAAACTGACAGAACATTTTCCTTCTCACTACTTAGTGAGAGGTCAGTATAAACACACCAAGCAGATAGTCTATGTTTCACAGATCTGGCTTCTGTTGGCTGTCCTTTATGCCTGACATTTGCAGAACTTAGCTTCACCCAGAAACTTTTTTGGGTATTTGTGGCACAGTAACTCAGCAAGCATGCTACAGCTGACAACAAAAACTGTCATCCCAAGATGTGGCCCTTCCATTTCTGACCGCGTTTAGTACCAGCTGGAGTACTTTTGCATGTTAAGGTCAGCATACTTCCCACCACTTTCTACTTTAGACCTACAAAATACCTGAAAAAAACCTACATAAATTCTGAATTGAAAAGACAGGGCAAATTCTTAGCATCTGCTATCAGTTGGTGCAGATACCTTGACAGAAATATGCATTATTTTTCTGAATGGTACAGGAAATGACAGTAAAGATTCACAGTAATCTAATTATCCTTGAGTTTAGGGTAATCAAAAAAAAGACACATAACAAGATTTGACTTGTAGTAAAGTTATCTGAAAAGCATAAATCTCTTGGCTATACATGATGGACAGATAAATGAGCAGTTTTGATCAGCTCACTTGCATTTTTCCTAGCATCCTATTTGATCTGGCAAAGTCATCTGTCAGTGAAGCCAAAGCAGCTTTCAGGAATGGCATCTTTGGTATTTTCCGCTAGGGCAGAACTAAACCTCTGAAGCAATTCTGTATTATGATAATCAGTGAGGTGAACTATAACATGGAGCACTGTACAAACGATATTAACACTGCACGACTGAAGAAGGTATTTACTGAAATTGCAACTCGCAGAAGAGCCCTCATCTTCAGCAGAGAAATAATACAACAAAGCAAAAATCCCATGTCAGCACTCAGAAGGAAAAAGAGAAAGCACCTCTCTGAGCCTTTGGTCTGATTTGTTTGGAAGAGAAGGTAGTTTGAGTTTAGAGGAAAAAAGAAAAGAAAACCCTTAACAGAAATTGTGTTGCCATAAAAAAAAATAGACACAAGAAAAAAACGTCGACCAAGTTTTAAAACATAACAAATACTTAGTGATAAGTAGTTACCCAAGATAAATGGTAGTTTTCCTACTAATAAATATTAGCTAGAGTACGCTAGTGTACAGCTATGTACACATCTTCTCCAACACTTGCATCTACACTCTTTGCTTGTCTAATAGTCAAATACCTACAGTTATCACATGTAGGTATGCTATGCTATTTAATTTTATGGCTTTGACTTTCTTCCGAATAATGTAAAGGCAGTCTGCTTTCATGGTAAAGTGCTTTGGTTTGAGTTGTTTTCTTTTCCCCTGAGCTCACGGAATTTCTTCTCTGCTACGGAAACATTTTGAAAATTGTCTTTCACTTGGTTTGGAACAAAATAACATTTTGTTCTAATGTTACATATTTTCTGCATGGATATATAACAAGATTTTACTTGAAGTAAAATGTCTTAAAAAACAAAACAGAAATACCAAGGAGTTGGTTTAATGGTGTATCTCACAGCAGAGTTTTAATCTGTCAGCAGATTACCCTATCAGATATATAAAAGGAACATATCCTGCAATCAGTTAAATGGAAACAATTTTTAGCATTTCATATACACTGACTTCTGTTCCATTTCTATTATTTCTGTCCTCTCTTTTTAATTAAAGCAGAAAAGGTCAGATTACATCTGAAAAATCAACGTCTGTAGGTAAAATATGAAAGCCAAATTTGGGTACATGCTACACAAATACAAGTGGGAAAAAATTAGTCCACATTGACTGTTTTAAGGTATCAGAATAAATTTTTAAATCTTCTGCATTCGGACATTATTTACGGATCTTTTCCCTTTTTTCCACTCATCAGACAGGGTATAACCATCAGGAATTGTATTTTTACTTTTTCCTTACGAAAGGCTCTTCAACAGCACCTATGTCTAGAATAAATTTAATTTCCCCACCCTCCCCACTCACTGCCATATTTCTGTACCCAATTTCAATAAAACTAACTCTTCGTAGGAAGCATGAATGAAGAAGAGTGTGTGACATTTACAGCTAAGTGGCAGGATGCAAACTACCAGGAAAAGATAACTAAAGTCAATGGTGAACACTTGAAAAACGTAAGCCAGTTTGGCAGAACCTGACACTGTGCTGCAGTCGGGAAACTGGATAACAAAAGGTTGGCAATGTGCGTTCTGCTCTTAATAGAAGAGATTGTATCAGATAAGCTAACATCCAAATATTCACATCTTGCCTTTCCTCACAATAACATGGACAGGAATACCTGGCAGTACTAAAATTTAATGGTATTTTGTTTGGAAGAAAAATTAATCTGAACTGTATGCTAGGATGACCTTTCATTTAGATAAAACTGAATTTTAAAACTATTCTTTCTGAAAAGAAAGAGATAGCATAATTCATTAAGACAATTTTCAGTGAAACTGATAAGTATCTAGCTATTCTCAGACATTTCATCACTATAAAATGTAAGACCATCCCACTAGCAAAACTCATACAGTTTTCTGTATAAGATCTGCCAAAAGGCCTTAACTAATGAATTTAAGAAACAGATATAACACTAAGGCTGTTTTTCAAATACAACAGTCTTCATGGTAATGCTTAGTTTTCCTTTTAAACAAACTTGGTTTACAGTGTTCATTTGAAACAAATCTTTTGGAGGAACTGAAGTTCTTCCATCTCTCCCATGATATTTCCCACAAGTTAATACCTTAAAAGAAAGGTAAATAAGGTTCTGCACTGTGCTTCTTGCTTTGGGCCTCATATCATTATATGCTATGACTAGGAAAAAAAATTTTTACAGCAAAGAAACCTAAATTCAGAAATAACAGTTATACAGCCACTTTTATTCTTTTCTGCTATAGGATTCTTTTTGGAAAAAAAATAATTTGCAACATCAAGGATTGTGGCATAATATACTTCTACTATACATTGTTACAAAGCAGAAAAAAGTTATTTTAAAGTAATTTCCGAGATTTTGCCTTAAAAAGTTGAAAGTCAGTTTCTAATAGGAGCAGCAACAAGGACCATGTATCCATCATCAGGGTTTTTAGCCTGAAATTACAGCATAGACTTCTATCAGCTGAAATGCAGGGCATTAATTGGCAATAGAGGAAAGCTTTTATCTCAGAACAGGAGATGCCTCATGCAGCTAAGTTCTAACTCTAACAGCAGTCAGGGGAGCCCTGGCTCAATTTATCCCACTCTTTTCTCCCACTCTGGAGGTGGGATTCATGCCACATATTTGTGACCTCAAAGGAGGGAGAAGGGTTATTGAGACTATGGTTTCATGGAGAAAGCCTGGCCAGGCTGACTGCTTCTCCAAGTTTCCCAGCAATTGTGAGAACCTTTTCTCCCAGGAGGTATTCTGAGAGGCTGAAGAGATGTAGCTAAGGATAGGAGGTAGGACTTCCCTAACTTGCTTCCCTCCAACTCACAATTGCGCTGTCAGCTCACAGCATAATACAGTCTAATGCTTTGGTGGCAGCCGGGGACCCTCTTCCTGGAACAGCCATGTTCAGGCATTGATTTGGCAGGTTGAAACCAGTTTCCTGAGAAAAATAATCAAATTAAGGGAAATGGGCTGTCTGAATTCTTCAAACTCAACTAAATCTGAATAAAAATTGGATGAGATTAAGAAAAGGTGATCTTGTAGCTCTAGGGCCTTTCCCCCTCTAAATTTCAAAGACTTACAATGTAATAGTTTTTCTCTATCCCATCCTCAAAGGAATCTTAAAATACCAAAGACAATATAAAGTCTACGTGCAGGTATAGTAATCTGCTCCAATTATAAAATTATAGACAATGTATTTGTAGGAATTTACATTTGAGGATTGTGGTTCTCATTCTTTAACTCTACAATGAGGTGCAGAGGGCAAAATGGACAAATGCCAAAACACAGACTAGGGCACTTGACAGTGCAAGGGATACTTCTTTAGCAGCAAAGCCCAAATTTGTTCTGAAATCAGTAGTTAAAATCTAGTCTAGCACCTGTTGTGATCAGCCAACATTTCTATTTAACTATTAAGAAACTTATGTGAAGTGTGTTTGTGAAGCTCAGTCCACTATCCAATGGGCACATGCTAACACTACAAATAACAGGCAGCTTTATTGGTAGGTTCATCAGAGCCTTCATTGCAACAACCTAGAATTGCCCTGTAAGGCATTTCACACACTATATCACTTCCTAACACCTTAAGATAAAACAAAACCACAGTGAGAAATTTATTTGTCCATAGATTTTGTGTACATAGCCTGGAAATACAGTGTAATTAATATTTATCAATGAGAATTTTTGTTCAAAAATTCTGAGGAAATAGGGTGGGTTCATTCATGGCTTTCTGATTATATGTACTTGATAGCTTGAAAAACTTTGTAAGCAAAGTCACAAGTATTCACCAGATATTTAAGCCACGAATGACAATGTAAGCATAATTCCTGTCCTTTGCTTACTCTCTTCTAAATGCTAACTATAAAGTAAGTTGGTGATTTACACAGTGTTCATAGATTCATAGAAATTTTATAGATTGGTCTTTGTTGCCCAAAGTGATTTTTGTGTTCCAAGTAAGTGATGGATAGATGAACAGACAGGCAGATGAGGCTATG
Source organism: Manacus candei (assembly GCF_025592945.1). Taxonomy (NCBI): domain Eukaryota; kingdom Metazoa; phylum Chordata; class Aves; order Passeriformes; family Pipridae; genus Manacus; species Manacus candei. The sequence goes on from NW_026138076.1 coordinate 22,740,020, forward strand.
AATGCCCAGAGAAGACTGAAAGCAGTAACATGTAATTGACATGTCTTTGCTCACCTTCCATTATTTCCTAACATTTGTTTTATGTAAACTTTGTTTTTTTACACAATTTTAATTTTATGCCTCAGTTTGGTGCTTCCATCAACTCTTTATTCTGAAAATCTGGAACTGAATGCTCGGTTTCTTGAATTATTTGAAAACTTATAAATACTTATATACTTGATTAATTTTTCAAATTATCATCTTTCTTGACTCCAAAATAAATTTTAAATAAAGGAACTTTGTAGTTACTAGTACATAAACATACCTTTAAGTGCACTAAGTGTGGATCAAAAACTAACTTCCAGGAAGTACACAATAACTATACAGAAAAGCAAGGTTGATAGCAAAAAAGTAATGTCAAAATTATGTAAGTTTGACATGCATACAATGAGGAAGCCTTCTCTGAACTGTCTATATATACAAAAAGTGAGCATTCACTAACCAAAAACGAACAGTATACAGTTTTACCTATTTCTTTCTATAGTTTAGTAAGACAGCTTTTGGAACTACCATGTTGCAGTCACTTCCAGTGCTCTGAACACAAAGTGGACTATCCCACAGTCCCACCTCACCAGCCACGTTATCAAACACCTTACAGACTACAAAATCTATCACCTGTTTCAAAAAGTTCTTTGCTTCCCATCTGCTTTTCAGGATGAGGTGGCGGCACTACTTTTTTGAAAAGTTTTGGTGTTTCTCTTCTTTGGCACAAAACATTGATTTTGTTATGAAAATGAGTGCTTGTTTTTCACCTACCCATTCTTTGGAAGGAAGAAAAAGTGTTTAGCTTTGACATAGCATGTTCACTTTTTCTAAGAGGAAAAAGCTAGTGCCAGGTTCAAGCAGAAATACATAATACAAGGGAGAATTATTGAGGAATAAATTTGTTATGCATTCTTTTTTTAAATAACATTATCTCTTTCCAAAATAAAATATATGTATTTTTCATAAGTGAGGGTGATTACAGAGCCAGGACTTACCTCCACTGAGTTAAGAACATCTTTTAAAAGTTTCTAAGTCTAATGTAAAGTTCTGCTGAATTGCTGCACAGAAAGTAAAGAAAGAAAAGGGAATTTCAGATATGCCTCAGTTGAACGTTTCTTCTCTGTTTGTGTGAATTGCAGTGACTGGACAAACTTCAAAGTACCTGTCCAGCTCTGTAATAGTTCATCTCACTCATTAATGAAGGACTTAACTCTCAAAATGAACATTTTACAGAAAATCTTTGGAAAGGGTTCCTCAAAACCATTTTTATTTCTTGTAGTCCATTCTTCAATGGACTTGTAGTCCATTCTACCACACATTCAAAACCAGGGAAAAGTAAAAACCAGGAAAAAAAGGGTCACCAAACCCGCAATAGTGAAGAACCATCCAAAGCACAGAAATTGTACTCCCGAAAGGTTGTCCTTTGCAAGGGAAACTCAGAATAAAAAAATATATCTGTCTGTATAGTGTTAAATCAACACCAGCTACATGAATTTGCTTGGTAAACAGAAAATTGCACAGTTTTAATGAAATAGAATACCCGATCATTTTCTGGGGAACTCTTGATATTTCCTCCAAATTCAAGTATCCAAAGTACATCTCATTTGATCATACACATCTATACTCACTTTTCCAGTGAGAAGAAACAGAAAAACAGGCATCTCAGTCCAAGGCCACGCACCCTTGTCTAGCTCAGGTGTCTAAAATAGGCAGATCTAGTGACTGACTGATATTACCACATCTCTCTTCAATTCATCAGAGCAGGATGAGAGATGGCCAGTTTAAACTAAACATCTGTCTTTTAGAAGGCTAATCTCAAGGGAGATAAATGATATCTTCCCTGTTTCTAAAGGTTTAGCACATTCCCTCCCCAGTATTTTTCAGATGCAATACAGAAAATGGTTACATAATGTTGTGCCTTCTTTGTTTCAGCATAAATACATTCCCCAGTGAAGGCATAAGAGGTAGTGGCAATGTAACTGATCTTCTGAGCACCAGGCAAGTGTGGCATGCACGCAAATCAGAAAATACAAGATTATACATACATGACCAGGTGATTTTAAAAAAGAAAATACAAAATACCCAAAAAATAATATTTTTTAGGTTAAAAAAATTGCACTGCATTGTTTAAGGTACAAGTTACCTCTGTTTTGTCTATTTAAATGATGTTTCTAGACTTTGAATCATTAACCTAACACTGAACTGAAACTGAGACAAATCAATAGCTTCAAGTGCTTTTCTCTTTTTTTTTTTTTGCATATGTATGTGTCTTAATAATTACTGCTACTACTCAGCAACCTGAATCCCCAAAGGAGCTCACCAAAATTATGTCTTAATCTTTGTCAAAAATTGCACATCCTCTGTGCAATTACCACTTACTTTGGTAATTAGTAATTTTGGCTACAAAAGTCCACATTGGACATGGGACAGAATCTTCCCTGTAGATTCTTAGACTAATTACCTAAAAAGTAAAAGACCAAACAATTACAAACTTGAAAAAAATACTGAGTCTAGAAAAGCAGCACAGTTAATTCCATTACTTTTATTCAGTTTTTGGTAATTACTTTAAAGCACAGTTTAGTGTAGTTGTTATTTCAAGCCCACATCTTGATTCTCAGTTTGAGTTAGTTCTGAAATTAATTAAGCCACATGTAAAGCTCTGTGCATTAGACAAATTTGTTCTACGGGCCTGTAAAAATTTTATCAGTTACATCAGCAGTTTCGACACTAAGAAATAGTGCTTTCATGGTCCTCCTGGTTTTATATTGCTAAGCAAAAAGGGGATCAGAGCAGATAAATTTGAGCACGGGACATGCGATTATCTATTCTCCCTGTCAGTTCATTCCCTCACTCTGTTTCACATTGCTCCAACTTGGTGTTTTCAAGACAAAATTTAAGCATGTTCTTAAATGTTCTCTCCAGGGACCATATCCAACAAAACTGCAACATTCAGATCCCATCAGCTCATCTCCCGAGAGGCTCACCTGTCCTCTCCCAAGACATCACAGGGAAGGCAATGTATACCCACATATACCCTTCTCCTCATGCTATAAAAACCCATCACCTCAGTGGACCACAGTACAGCCCTTGCACTATTTAAATACTTTGAACCAACAAAAACAGACAAAATCACAATGAGCAATTTGTCCCAAAAGCACAATGTTGGGACTCCCTATGAAGCTGAAAGATGATGAAAATTACATATTCCTTAGTTGTAAAGCTTCTAAAAAGGGGTCTGAACAGCAGTATTATGCCAAAGTTTAAGCAGGGCTTAAGATTCAAGAGTATCTCTTACTAGACTTAAAAGCATCTTTCAATATCTCTGAGTAGTAGTTTATATTTTTCTGAAAAATGAGCTATATGTTTCAGAGAAACACTGCTCAGCCTAGTTAACATTTAGAAACTGTTTTAGGGTCCTACCCACTAAAGTACTAATTTGCTTAAATACAAGGAAGAATCACTCACTCTCCTACTAAAGGAAAATGGATTTTCAAATTACACACTCTTGTAGGTGAAACCATTTAGTTTACCTGGAAACTATCTCCAGAAGTTCAGTACTTCAAAGTAGAGCATAAAACACTGGATGTTGGGGTTTTTTTCTCTTCAGAAGGGTATTCTGAAATTAAGTGCAAAGGCCAGAAGCTAAAATGCTTAATCCTCTTACAATTTATTAATCCATTTTATTAAGACCAATGAAGTTAACACTACATTTTTTTCTTAAGTATAGCAAGTAGGAAAAACCTGAGTTTAATAAAACTACATTTTCAACTACATGATGGAAAATTAATCCACTTTAAACAATGCCTTAAGGCAGTAGTCTCAGAAACATTTACTTAATCAGCACTCTTAAACAAACTTAACTGTATTTCTCCATTACCATCTACTGTGAGAAACCTTAACTCAACAATATAGTCAATCCCTGAAAAGAAAGAATCAAGTTGAAAGGCAAATAGACCAGTGCATAATTGACAAAGGGACTAATATTTAAAGAAAGGTAACACTAAAATCAGGAAAGTTAAGTATAATCTTTAGCACCTTAAAGCAACAAAGCATCCTTACTGCTTCAGGAATGAGAGAATTAAAGTAAATAATTAAAAAACAACAGCCAAAACACAAACAACAAAAACACAAAGAAAAACAACAACAAAACCAAAATCAGATTAAAACCAAACAAGCCAGAAAACCGTCAAGGCAAGGACTTCACAAAATGATACTGTAGCTAGTGGAAACTGAGAAGGTACAAGGCATGGTCATGAAGCTCAGCATCAAAAGGATCACTGCCCACCCCCCTCTCAATATTAGCAAAACTGACACCACATTCACTTTCTGCACAGAAAGGCAGGCATTCAGGGGCAAGCTACAAAAACCCCGTGCCAATCAGGTACACTCGCGGTGATGACCCAGGCTCTCTGTGATTAAGTCCCATTAGCATCAATGGGAGGAAGGCATGCGTGGCGAGGGGTGGAGGCGCTCCCGCAAGGACAACTGCAGTTGCACTCAGACTGCCCAGGAATTAACGTGCAACGCAGGATGGAGACACTAGCTGCGGGAGAGAAGGGAGTCAGGAAAAAACAATACATATACTGGAGAGAAATGGCAGTTTCAAGCATAAGGAAAGCTCACCATGTCTTCGGGATTTAATCGTGCATTTTAAAGGGAAATAGAAAGGAGCAGAGGGGAAGAGATGCGCTCTAACCCAAACAGTATCATGAGTGATAAACAAAAGGGACTGGAAATCAGAAACTCTTCCACAACGGGTAACAAGCTCAGAAAGTTTCCATCATTTCAACCTCAGTGCTGATAAGGGTCAAGAAGAAAATCCTTACTTTTAGGAATGTTTATTGTAATCTGTTCCTTGAAAATGACAGCTATGGAATGAATCAAGTAACTGCTGTGGAAAAATCATCTGTTCTGCAAAAGGCAACTGGGAACTTCTGTGCCAGCTGGTATTTAAGAGACAATTTTATGTGAAGAAAAACAAAACATTATTTTCTTGACTGTAAATTATTAACAATTTCTCCTCTTAGACACACAAAACTACCAGTATCACAGCTAATCAGCACTTTCTAAATCTGGAAAATATTCTTAGAAATCACGTGTGTGGATTATCAGTGTCAAAATCCATCATGTGGATCCATGAGAAAAAAATTCATCCACTAGCCTGTTTACCAGGAATCCTTTCAAGTTTATTCCTAAGTGAATACCTAATCAGAATGGTATGCAGGATGAGACACAGAAAGAACCAGATTCTTCTGAGATGGACCCTCAGTGAAATTTGAAAGACACACAATTTTAAGACCATTTGTAGCTTCATAATTTAATTTATTATTCACCTTTTAATTCAGTCAGAGGGACCCTGGGCAACCTGATCTAAGGGGTGGCACTCCTGCCCATGGCAGGAGAGTTGAAACTACGTGATCTTTAAGGTCCCTTCTAACCAAACCTATTCTAGGATTCTATGATTAGAAGTTACCTTCCAGCCCATTTAACAATAACAACTTTGTCTAATTTGTTATGCAAAACGAAACAACAACAACAAAACAAAACACAAAAAAACCTCCCAAGCCAAAAAAAAAAATAAAAATTAAAAATCAGGACTACAAGGTTGAAATTTGCACATATTAAAATACACTCTCTTTATCTTCTAAATATGCAAAAAGAGTGTGCTCTATATATACTTAGAAAGCACAAATCATACACCTACTAAGCACAAATTAAAAATTTGCTCATGTAAATATTTACTTTACAGTTCCACTAACTGCAGAAATTTGTTCCCCAAGCTGTTAATCAGAGGTTCTGAAACAAAGATAACTTCAAGCGTGATCTGAGAAACAGAATGCAGAGAGGGATGTGTAATCACCATTTGAACCAAACACTGCACATCCAACTAATGTACTGAGATCAACTGTGATCTTGCAAATATTTAGTTACAAGAACATCCAACAGAACTGTCCAAGGATGTCAACAGAAGCTCTATTTGACTCAAGCTAAGTGCCCACAAGACAAAAATCTGCTTATCTTGATTGATAACATGCTTAGAAAGTCAGAGGAACTGGACCACGCCTACCAATTCTATTTAACAGCACTTGCCAGGCCCACCTTAGCTACCCAGATAGGAGTACAGCTGCAGAGCAAGTGGGAGAGTAGTCACAAGAGCAAGCTATTACATTTCTGGTTTAGCAAACATACAAGTATGAACTCCATTTAAAGTGGTTAGGAACAGAAATTTTTGAAATATCTTAACTCAGTAGGTCCTTATTCATGTAGAGATTTCTACTTTGTCAGCTAAACTGCATCAAAAAGTGCTTAACAAACAAGAGTCTTCACTGTAAAAATTAAGGGACTTACTGAAAGTACCCATGTAATTTAAAGAAGTAGACTTGTTTCTAGTACCTACAAAATAACAGATTTAACTTAAAGCACATGGTTATAGTTTTTATAAAATGTGATGCTTTAATAATTAAATATTTCAGCTACCTTCTGCGGTCTTTCTTTGGATTGGTATAACCAATTCAGCCTCCTTAACATTTCACAAACTCTACCTTATTCAGGTTTCCTCTCATTCCACACATGCAAACACCACTGGCAGAAATCAGACACCCAAACAGAAGCTCAGATCAGTGTCTGGTAAGCATGCTTTTAAAGTTCAATTCTGAGATGCACTCTTTATAATTTAATTCCATCTAAACCCAAAATAATTTAAATTGAGTGGAGGCACTACCTGTGTTAGCCTGTCCCCTGCTCTGCCAACTCAGGCCACCTCAATGCTAGCATTCAGACTTTCTCTTGGCTTATTCTCAAAAAACTCTGCACTAAATGGTAAGTATGTTTTCAAACATAAAGCTCAGCTGAGAACTGTATTTCACAAATCACACCAATGGATTTTCAACATGCATTTTATTGCTCATATGTTCTAAAACTTAAAAAACTTCTAAAACTAAATGCTTGTGGTAAATTAGATATAATCTATAAAGAATGCAACTATACATAATCATTAAGAGACACATTTTAATTCAACTGCGTAAACAAAAATAAGCATATTTTTCACAAATGCTATTTCAGAAAAATCTTCCCTATCAGAAAACATTGTACGTGATGTCACTATGATTTCACTACATTCACCTAGTGCTTCACATTAGGGTGAAGTAACAAATTTCCAAACTATACAAGCTAAAATAACATTTTATTACATGCTACTTCATCTCTCAGCTAAAGCCATTAAGTGGCAACCAGTTTACTACCATTTTCATTAACTTCTAAGATGCTTTGTCTTCCTATCATCCTATACAGAGCCCCTCAGTAGATAAATACACAAGGAGTGATTCAGCACTTGGCACCACTGACAGGTAAGGGGGAAGAGGCCTAGCAACCTGTTTTTCCATGCCAAATAAACCCTTAGTTGTACTATCAAGGTAAAACTAACAAACCTATCTTAATCCATAATTTTCTACTGTGTCTACGATAAAGCAATAAGGAGAAGAAACTTCATATAAGAACCTTCAATTGTATCTGGGTGTTGTTTTACCAACTGATTTGACTAATTAATGCTATTTACAGACCAAGTTTGCTGGAGTTTTTTGGTGTAAGAATGGTTTATGTTGATTTAACTTTAAACATTAGCATAAGGTACTCTTAAATTGAAGCAAGAATGTCTAAAGAAGGCAATGCCTCTAAATAAACTGATCTCTAATCCTACTTAATTTAATCACTACACTTTTCCTGTGTACACAAGGCCTTTGCATTACAGCAGCCTCTTAAAAAGGTGTAGGTTTCAAGGATACTGAGAAAAGAATGCTTGATGGACCACGAACCCAAAATAAGCTGCTGTTTAAGTACACAAGGCTTTGTTTGATTACTCTCTCCTAACTAGCCTGCCCTATGCTAACAGATGTTAGGACAGTTGTATTTGCATGACAAGGAAGAAAAGACTTTAAACCATTCTTGTGTAGAATGAGAAGAAATGGATATCCGTTATGACACTACACTGAACTAAAATGTTACCACTTAGGCAAGCCATAGCTGGATAGACTAATATTTTTTTCCAAAATCTATGCAGGCACCACTTGAACACATACACAGAAAAAGAAAATAAAGGCATTCATCAGCAAGTAATTTAGCAAAAGGGATTTCATTTGCCACAGTCTATGCTTAATCAAAACAAAAGAATATCTTTGTGAAAGCAAATTTCACATACAAGCGATCTGCACAATGAACTTTTCTCCAGTAGCCCTTGCCTTTTTCTGTATAATAGAAGCCTGTGTGGGTGACAGTGCATACACTCCTGTTATAATGCCTTGGGAGAAAATCATAATTCAGTGAGGTAGGGCCCCACCTCACTTCCTTCACTGACAGGTGCTTGACAGTCCTTGTGCCCAGGGCATGCAGCTGTGGCTTCCCCTCTCCTCCTGCAATAGTTAACACTATCCTTGCCAGCTGCTAGACAACCCAATATGGCTTGTAAAGAACCCTATACATCTCCTTCACATGTAGTTTGTCTCGGGAGGTCGCAAGATTCTTTGAGTCTTACGTTGGCTTTAGTAGTTATAGGGTCTTTCAGTAGCTTTCAGACTACTCTATACCCTTCTTTCCAAGTCCTTTAATAGTTTATTCAGATATTTGTATTTGTGTAAAATATGAGAGATGGGTTCATTAATCTATTGTTTTCTCCCTTACTATTCTATTCCCTTGCTTGTATTTTCACATCCAGATCAATAAACATAATAGTGAGATTTTTTTCTTTCCCTTTATTCCTATTTTATACCTCCCATCCCTGCCCTATCTTCTCTCAGATTTTTCTCTCCTGCCTTTGATTTTTCCCCTTTCACCTCACCATCCTTGCTTGGTAATCAATAAAAACCATCAGATTTCCTAACAGCACAGGGGGACGCATGGATAACCTTTACTTACACTACAGATTATGTAGATTCAATACCTTTATAAAAATGCATAAATTACATACAGATTTGAAAAATAAAGCATGGAAGAGTCCCGGATATGCTAGTAAACAGCTGAAAAGTCTCCTGGTGTGAAATTGGTCCAATCCAACCAGAACTGTGCCTGACCAACCAACTCCCAGGAAGGATGGAGCAGTTGAGACGACCCTTAGCCCATGACCAGGAGTAGGCAGGTGAGATATAGCCACAATATTTGGACAGAGACAAAATTTACTAGCCCAGACACTGGCAGCTCAGCAGCTGGCCTCAGTATTCAGGGACATTCTTCTGGCATAGCCAAAGGACTTGACATAATTTTCCCCAGGTTTTCCTACTTTGCCATCTTATCCTAAATTAACTGATACCATACTACCATTACCTTCCTGGTGCATCTGGGAAATCACTTCCTTGCTCTCTGCAGACTATCCCTTACAGATGAGTCAATCAAAAAACTTCTGCAAAAAGATAAAAAAAAGCTAGTAGAAGTTTCATTACCTCCTGCATGATTTGCACATAGGCGAAATACAGTTCTTTTGATGGAGGGAAAAATCCCAGTCCATTTTTGGCTCTTCTCTGAGCTCCACAGCCACCTCTGGTATCATCTGTGGTTGTGGGTGTTCAGTTTGATCCAGGGTTTGGCACTGATCTTCTGTAGCTCTTCAGTGTATTGCGCATAGTGTACTTGGATAAAGTATTTTTCATCACCTTATTGTTGCTTCATTTGAGGCTCTCAGGTACTACAGAAGCAAAACCGTTTTAAAAAGGTCCTATTTTTAGCCCTGTATCAACATGAATAGGACAGAATAAATAACTAGGCTAAGATTACAGACAACATACTTCACAGCAAAAACAGAAGCCATAGGGAAGCTGTTCTGCTCCCTTTAAGCCTTCAAATCTTATCCAAGCAATCACCCTCTTCCCAATATTGTTCTTTCATCCACTATACCGAATTTCTTGGACTCAAGACAGACATAACTGCGAAGTTATAAATAGCAGCTGTCCAACCACAAAGTTAGTTAAAATCACAAAAAACCCCAAACAATTCCACTGATACACTTTACCACCTGCCTAACAATGTATTTCATGAGTATTACATGCATATGATTTACACTATAATCCAGTGACACCCAGAATATTACAAACAGTGATGCTGAGCACCATAAACTTTTATACTGAGTCAGAACAAGCATATAAGACAACCATTCTTTAGTTACACATAAAGCAAAAGAGTGGAAGGACAAATTCTGGCTCTGTAGAAACCAATAGTAAAGTTTCTCCAAGCTTTTAAGCAAAGATTAAAAGTTAAGTAGTAAACAGACCTCTGGCCAGAGCTTCTGCCTCAGCAGGCTATTTGTATTGGTTCGCGCCGTTAGGCTGTAATACAAGCTATTCAGACTTTATACAAATGCCTTCCTTAAAAACATCTTCCTGACTTGTAAATAGCTTTTGTCTTCAGGAACTCAAACTGCCACTTCCATACTTTCTCCAAAAGCAGGAGAGGAAAAGAATCTTTTTTTCCCCACTCTTTTTTCCCTGCCACCTGCATGGGAAAGCTCTCCCATGATGACTTCCCTACCTGCTGTTCCTCATGGCCATGCCGGTAACAGTTCATCTACCAGCCTTTGCTGATGGTGACATCAGTGGGCTGATGGATGTCTTTCAGGACTTACTGGTGGCAGCAGTGGTAAGACCCTACCTGCATTATTCCATTTATGGGAGGGCCAACTGTGGGGAAACTGGGTCACTTCTGAATACAGATGATGATGCAGAAGGGATATGTAATTGATTCTTGTGACTAAGGGCTCATCAAGTGTTGCCAAGTTTAAGTTAAACCTTCAGGGCTTAAATCTGGGAATGAGTTTTCCCTATGATAAAGGAAGAATCAATTTTCCCCTTCTGATTTCGGAAAATATGACAGAAGCAGCTTCCCAGACAGATCCATATACCAGGTATCTTCTTACACTCTAAAACTGATAGAAGAAAGACAGTACACTTAGTCAACGAGGTACAGCAGAAAGAAAGATTGCACTAAGACACTCACAGCCATCAGGTCTGCAAACTCTGTTAATTGCTGATGCAATGCCCCCAGGTGTACTCCTGTTTCTTCCAGCAGCTGCCCCAGGAACACTAGGCACAGTTACTTGGGAAAGCAATAACCAGCTGCCTTCAACTCTCAGAGTCAGTCAGAAATATTAAAAGCTGACTTAGGAAGATTTGGGGATAAGGAATGAAAGATGAATCAGTGCAACATTTCTTCTCCCTGGTTTTGTCTGCCAGTGCCTGAAAACACCATGAATAGCTGATTTGCTAACACACACAAGTAATTTTTTTTTTAGGCTTAAAGGCTGTTTTAGGCTCCCTAGACCTCCTCTCCAGTACAGTCAGCTGAATATTACATTCTATTTTAATGGCCAAATGACAACATTTGTATTCACGGCTATTTTTGAAAGTGAAAGGAAGATAAAATTTAAACCAAAAAGTCTTTCACATAGAATTCTGCTGTAAATCTCTCTAGTTTACACAATAGTTCTGAGAGAACAAAAAGTACTAGTGGAATGTATGAAATGGTTGTTTGAAAGGAAACCATGAGCTTTTGTGGATGGCATCCTTCAGTAAATGGATAATGTAAAGATTTTTATTAAACCACTTTTTTTGTTCAATAATCTTTTTCACTATTAAAGTTATTAAAAAGCTTTTACATGATAAGTTGTCAGCATTCTATATGAAAAAAACCACTAACTCAATAGGAGGCTGTCATAAATGTCAGTGCTAGGCTGACACGGGACTATTACTTTTTTTTTCCTACCATTAATTAAATTCTCAGTATGACAAAGTGCACATTGCAAGAGCAGGTGAAAAAAAAAAAAAAAAGAGGAAAGTACTGAATGAACCAATTCATTATGCATGTATTCACTACTAAGTTCTTTCTTCTTCTGTTACTTTCCCTTCTAAACCTTCCAGTTAAGCTTTACATTTAGTCAGACAAGCTGTCTCCTATGAGTAACGAATATAGGATTTTCACTATAATGATATGCCTTTCAGTACACAAGCACTACACAACTACAATTACATTTTCACTAGCTAGATGATAAAGGAAACTTTGATTGTGCTTCCTGTAAAAAGTTCCTAGATAAGAGATAAAAGAACCTGTGAAATGAAAAGCACGTTTGAAAGTGAAATACATAAGTAAGCAGACAGTCATGTATGTTTGATTTTTTTTCTTTATAATGTAGAGTGCTGGCTTAATCACTTGAGAGCAAATGATTATTCAGCATCAATAACCCCTAATACGAGTTATGAATTTATTTTTCTAAGTTAAAAGTGCTTAAATAACATAACAAGCATAAATTACTTGGAAAAAATTAACAAAAGCTTTTTAATAAATCTAAGGTCAAATGTCTTCATAAGCTTTGTTCTATAACTCAATTGATTTTGAGATGTTCATTAGATTAAAAAAAATTTCTTTAGTCCTTGTGATATATTTAATTTTATACACATGTTGGTTTCAGGTTTAAATAATGTATACAGCTCTAGGTTAAATATTTGACACCTGTGAGGGAGGAAGAACAAAGGAATACTCAAAGCCGCAGGGAATTGTCATATTTTCCATTTTAGCAATGAGATAAACTACTGGAAGATTCTGACAGAGATGCAGAATAGCACCTGCATCCAACCCCATACTCTCAGAAAAATCAGTGATGTTTTCACTTATTTGCAATTGTTGCTGCTGAATTTGGGCCTGAAGGAAAAAATGCAGAATAAAAGAGCAGATGGAAACCCCAGAAGAGCAGATGAAGAATTGCCAAGAGTGACTGAGGTGAAACAAAGCCAAATATTTTTATCAGCTCCTAAAAGAAGACACTTTTGGTAGTGAGATCAGAATCTGAGCAATCACACCAAATTACGTTTCAACTTGAGATGACAATTTGATTTTTTTTCTTCCAGCAAGTATAAATAATAAAATAAAAGACAAAAAGCATAACATAGGAACTTTTCTAAATATATCAAAGAAAACCAGAGGCAACCTTATAGCTCACAAGCTCCAGAAGGGAAGTCCACTGGAAAACAAAATAATACTGGATAAAGGGCAGATGCTACACTGGAATTCTGTTTCACAAAGATAAGTGTGGTTTGTAAGATGAAAGTAACTTATCTGCTATTGCTTTACAGAATGTAGTATTCGTGGCAAAGGTCAGACCTACACTAAACAAACTTTAGCTGATTATTCAGAAGTCAGGGTTCAAGTTTTTATTGCTGGCATTTCTACTAACAAGCCTGCATCTTGGGCAAACTGAAAAGTGATGCCTGGTTTCAGACTACTGGTGCACAACAGACTGACTCCATGAGATGCACTCCTGGGAAGGATGTCTGTGATGGGCTGAGAGAGTAATAAAAGCTTTCAGAGAGTGTTCAGGAATGAACATGTCTGATCAAAAAAAAAAAAAAAAAAGGCAAAACCAAACAGAAAAATTCATCTGTCCAAATATCCATTCGCCAAAAGCAAAAATAAAAGATTGGGTTCTGGCAATTTCCTCCTAAAAGATGAAGGGACAGAAATCCTTGGATTCATTAAATATCTCTTCCAAATATTTTAACAGACAAACCTAACAAGGATCTGTACACAGACAAAGGGGCTCTTTTAATTTTTTTAAAAAAAAGGGCAACAACAAAACTACATATTGTCCTGAGTGAAAACAAGGAAGACCAGTGTGGAAGACAAGATATGCATCTTTGAAAGTGAGGAGCTGTAACACTCCTTTTTGAACCTAAAACTATCTTGGAAAGCAATTAAACATCAATATGGGTCAAGAGGGACCCATATTCTTTAGAATATGCAATTTGTACCAAAAACCTGTCCCTAACATGCAAAAAAAGTGACCAGCTGTGTGGGGGACCATTTAATTGGGCTATAAGGAATTCTAGCTTCTCTAGGAATTAACCAACAACTGCACAGCAAAGGCATCATTTCATTTTCCCCCTTCCATCCAGCTTCTCACTCTCCTACAGTATATTATTCTGTTCTCGTTGCTTTTTTCATACCCAAGTTTTAAGAGGCTGAACAACAGGAATTGCCTTCCCACAGTGCCAAACTCAGAGTCCCCACCAAACTCCAGCTTTATGGTGATTTCCTCTTGGGCCATCTTAACCACTGGTCGAACTGGAGTCCCCAGAGAGCGAATATTTTCATTGTGCACTGGTAACAGGCAGCATAGGCATGTTGCTTGCTGCCCATGAAAGTTAAGAGCTGCGCAGCTACATCCAAGAGCAAGACAAGACCCTAGATGACAGATACGGCACAGAAACAACCAGCTGTTTCACTTTTACATCGCTTGACATAAAGCAACTGGAAACAGCCTTCAGACATAAACAGAAGGCCCAACTGGTGAGGATTATTTTTGAGCAGCGCAAAGTTAATATTCAACACTTCAGTGCACACAAGGGTTTGGTGAAAGTGACCTTAATACCATGGTTGTCTACCACTTGAAAGCAGAAGCAAAAAAATGTATATAGTGAGTGTAATACTGTATACACAGTTAAAAGAAGTTGTCCTTTATTATGTGTGCATAATGTAAGAAATGTGCTCTGGAAAAATCAAACCAAAAGTTAATACACATCAAGTGCCTGCAAAAATCTGAACTGGTGATTACAATTTTGGGCAGACAATTTGGCACAGACACAGTCTTACTAATAGATGAAAATGTGGTTTTGAAGGCAGATGCATATTGCTCTTCAGTGGAGAATTTGCTTTCATTTTGCCACAAAATAGTCCATCAGTGCATTAGCTCAACACTAACCTTCTTTTTTCCTTTTATTACTAGATGAACATGTTTTATGTTTGGATGAGATACTGGAGACAGCTCATTTTTCCCTTGCAGTCAACTCAATTACATCCAAACTACTAATGTACGAGAGTTCCAAGACTTTTGTCAGTGGATGTTAAGTCAATTCCCACTGACTTAACTGAGGACAAAACTCAGCCATTACGCAACAGTAGAAATGTTAAATGGTACAGCTACTCTGTACAGAGACTTTATTTTCTCTTTGTGAGAAATAGGCATGAAACAATATATTCAGGAGACCAAGGAATTTATGTAATGTCTTTGTTACCTTTATCAACATTTTCACTAGTACTTGGAGTTCACTTCAGAATGAGCTCCTATACCACAAACAGATTTCTGCAAGTACAGTAACTGGATGAAACATAGACATACTTTGTTTCCAGGAAAAAATTGCGTACTTCATAGAACAGTGATCTTTTAAAGCAACTCATCTTCAAACACAGTGTCCCCCAGGCAGATTTTACTACTCTAAATTTAATATTAGGCTGTTCTGTAAACCAGTGAAGTGGCAAATGCTTCTGTAAGATTTTATCTAGAATCTATAATTACAGCAATTTCCCATTTTTTATTTACATTACCAAATTACATAAAATCTTTGCAATTAAAACCCAAGTTCATGCACTTTTTCAACTTACAGTTTATCTATCAAACTGTGTCAACATATACTGCAACTGTATATCTCAACATCCTCAGTTTAACTGACCTCATGGAGGAGACTGAGAGTGAAGTCTCACTTTGTAACCACATTATGTTCATTTCAATAGCACAAATGAAGCAGACATTTTATAACCAAAATTTGCAAATATTTTAGTACAATAAATATCTTAAGTCTAAGCTGATGATCTAAAAAAATTCAAATTGCGACATCTACCCATATATGTAAGAATTAAAATACCATGTCATTTATATAAGAAACAACTGGAATAATAATTTTAGAATTACCCAGTCTCTTAGTACTCTGCTAGATTGCCATTGAACAGAAACTTGACAGCTCCAGTCAGGGCAAACTTCAGTCTCCTTGAGGCAGTCTTCCTTGCGAATATTTTCATCTCAATTTTTATATATGAGCCTGTGATGCACTGACAAATTTCCTCACAGACATGTCACTGGGTGCATCAATATTACATTTTATTACTAGCTATATTCAAACCAAACATATCCATAGGCCAATCTACATACAGATGCACTAATCCCTCTCACAAACTTGCCGTACTCTGTGGCTAGTAAAAACCTACTTCCTTCTACCTGAGTGTCAGCAAACTGACATGAAGATACTCTGTGCAAGCTTTTTTTCACTGAGAATTCTCTGAAAACAAACAAACAAAAAAATTAAACACAACAAACCAAACACAAACTTGGGAAAGAAAAACCCTCTGGGGTAAACTATAGATGTGATAAAATATCACTAGATAAATATCACATAGTGAATACAGATATTAAACAGCTAAATAATATAATGATGTGCAATAGTGGTAAAACATAATGGGCCAGACTGGTTGAAAGCTAAACATGCAATATTAGACCCAAATCCTGCTTTAAAAGTTAGGATGAAAATAATGTAGATAGTTGAGACAAATTTTGTCCTGTTTGTTCATACAATAGCAGAATTTGCTAGCTTATGTTTTTCTTCTAGAAAGAACATCTACATTTAACTGCAGGAATTCATTTAAACCACAAAAGGTGAAAATAGTTCCTCTTACATAAAAATAAAAATACAGTGAATTAAAAGAAATTAAACAGAGTCAAAAGAACTTGGACACACGCATTTACACTGCCTTCTTCACCTTTAATGTTCTTTCTCCTTGGACCTCAAAAAACTCCTCTTATTAAGAAGGTGCTTTTCCCCCCCCCATTTATCACGTGGAACTACATGACACCTTTTTAAAATACCCAGAAATCCTTAACTACGGACACTGAAATACAGCCACATTAACAATACAAATCAACATTTCTCCACTACCTTAGTTAAAATTTTACATTTGTGCCATGTGCAAAAAGGATGACGAACTGTTGGTGGCATCTTACCAGTGTCCCTCTGAAAACTGGACAGACATAGAATTTTCTCCTCCTTCCCCGGAATTACGAGGAAATAGGAAAAGGACACCTGGGAGAGAGTCCTTAGGGGGAAAAGAAAGGATAAAGCTGTATTGCTGCGCAGGGAGGGGAAGCAGTGGGAATGAATGAGATCTCCCAACTTTCAGCTTTCAAAATCAGGACCTTAATACCAAAAAACTGCCATAAAAATGGCAGTCTCTGCTTTCCTCCCATAGCCAACTCTCAGGAAAGGTCATCCACTCTGCCTCCATGAGTATCAAGCCTCAAAATGCACTGATATCAATGTTGAGAGCGCTGATTGTCAGCCAGGGACAGTTCCTGTCAGAAAGCACTTAGCTACCTTTACAGAGGAGATTGAGACAGACCAAAGGACGAGTTGACATGATGAGTATAATCCAGCAGTTCTACCCCCCTTAAAAAAAAAAACAAACTGTGACCTCAACATCAAGTCTGTATGACATGATTGCATCCACACAGGTGAAAAAAGGCTGACAGCTCTCTCAGTGGGAGAAGCACTGTTTGACCTCTCTGATGGTACACCATGAAAGTCACACCAATTAAGTTGACATTAAAATTCAGAAAAGCCTGAACAAGGAATACAGAGTAAGACAGTGAGAACACACAGTGACACAAACATGGGGGAAAGGAGGGGGTAGACAAACAAACAAAAACCAACCAAAAAAACAAAGCAAACCAAACAAACCACAACCTGATCAATACTTTCTTGTTGAAATACATCAGTGGCATTAAGTATTTGCTGTACTTTTTTCCATATATGCCCAAAATTTCCAGCTGGACTGCTGCTTGTCACCTTTGAAAGATGACACATATAGAATGCTAACTATGGTAAGTATTTCCCATCCCCAGAGAATTAAGAATATTTTTCCACTGAGATGCAAAACAAGCCAAAAAATATTAAGCACTGTCCCAATATCTCCTCTATTATAGAGAAAGGCTATTGGGAAATGGGGTACATTTTGCCAAGTTTCTTTTGATTCAGATGTGAGTTTCTTACTTGCCAAATGTAGTTAAAATACAAACTATAGAAACTGACAGTAACAACTGAACCAAAGGTTTGGTGCTGCGGTTTTAATTAAAATCAGAGCTAAGACAAGATACTGAAAGTTTTGGGGCTTAATAGGTATGTTAAAGAAAATGTACCAAATATCACAAATAAAAAAAAAATGAAAAGAATTTTTAAAAATCCTCTGCATATATTGAAGATGACAGATGCATCATCTACTGCACTTAATAGGATGTCTGAAACTTATGTTTTATTCTATATACAAAAATCTTTATTACCTTATTTTTATACTTTACAGTAAAACTCTGTTTTATAACTTTGGTGCTCACACTAGTTGATCTGTTAAAACTATGGGAAAAAAAGATCAGAAAATTAGTTATTAAATTGAATGCTTATCTAAAAGTATCTTATTTTAAGCATGTCTTTGGCACTTTTGGCAAGGCATGCTATACTATTTTCATTGTAGTAAAATTGTTTACCAAATACAAAAATCCTAACATACTTGCAGTTCTTTAACATCCCTTCATTCTCATGGAAGCTTACATTAACAAACGTCAATGCATCTGTTGCTCTCTATGAGAAAAAGAATTTCTGACAATGTACAACAGGACACCTGAAGCATTACACTATTCATGGGAAGGTTGGGCTTTCTAAAATTTGCTCCCCCAGCCCCAAGAAATCACAGCAAGTACCCTCCAGACTCAGGGGGGAGCTGCAGGATTTATTCCCGAGCACAGTGTGGCGTGAAGCCAGAGGAGTAATTTAGCAGAGTTTTTGGCCAAGCAGGAAAGTGTTCCATTTCTTCTGCCATTCATTGAGACCCACGAGGAAACTGAGACAGGAAGTCAGGCTTCCAGATAATAGGAACGTTCCTAATGATGTCCTTTGGCTCGTAGCACAGAACAGTTCCTCTGTGCTCACCCTTGCTATTACATCTTCTTTCTCTATAACTTCCCACTGCAAAGGGGTAACAACAACAAAAGCTTTTTAAATTAATTTTCCTTTGCATCCAATTCAAAGGGCCCAGTTAAACTGCATGGATTATCTGCTTCTGTACTATGTATGAACAGCAACTACTTGTTTGTTTTAAAACAGCTGATTATGCTTGAAAATCAGTCTAGCGTAATGTCACTCAGAAAGATTCTTCCATTACAATGTCTGTATATATATACACATATATTTTAAAACATTACAAAACAGTAAAAAACATATTACACCCTAACTAGCTGGTTACCTCTTGCCTCCATTGTAATAGACTGTCAAAAAAATACACTTCCTATAAGTCTCAGTAAAATGATCCTAAATATAATTGTTCTTCAGGTTCAAATTATGACCTCAATAAAGTGAATGTCACCATGCTATTCCTCTCATTAGAAGTAACAAGAGATCCTGATGGGAACTGCAGTCCGAGTGAAGAATTCACCCTTATAAGTTGCTGGACATAAGCATAACACATTTAGCATTAATACATAAATATGTCAGGACACAGAAGTCAGATAAAAAAATGAAGACACTACTTTATCATAAAGGGAAAAAACACCTAAACAAAACACCTTCGTTGGCTGCTGTGGGTCCCTGCCCCGAGCACAGCTCCCTGCTGTACAGTCCACACCATGGCCCACCTAACACAATCCAGTGTCTGTAGCACATCAGTAATTCAGATTCTTCCGCATCCCACCTATGGCATCTCCTGTATATCCTATGGAAGGATATGAGGCAATGCTATTTTAGCTATGATAGTCCAAAGAGATGAAACTCAAAGTTTGCAAAGAAGGTAACTATCTTTTCTTAGACCAATTTGACAGAAAGAAGAAGTGTAACAAACTTCCTGACACACCATCTTTATAAGCCATGGCATTTTACTGGGTGAAAGTGCCACAGAACAATCCACAGCAGAGTGCAAAAGCAAAATCAAAAGGTCTGTGTGAAAATAATTCATCTATGTTTAACTGAATGAAAGGTTGGAACACAATACTACTAGGAATTTTGATATGTGTATCATTATTGTAATTAAAATTCACTACCCTAGAAGCAGCTAAATAATAGTTTGATCTGCAGAAGAAATGCACTCACAGAAGTTTCTGCTGGAAATCATCTATCTATAGCTGCAGAGAGCTCAGCATGGGATAATTCACCTTTCATTTGTATTTCAGTTTTACCTGATTACCTGGCTTCCCTCGGCAAATAACCCACGCAGCACTTTGTGATGTTGAATAATTCTCTATGACTTCCCTAAGCACCTATCCGACCTTAAACACAGATACCTGAGACTCTTCAGGCAACAAACAGGAAGGAAAACTAAATCCAGAATTGATTATGAAGATGGCAGGAAGGAAAGATGCAGTGTCTGTTTGGCTATGACCTGTGGGACAAGTATTCCCTGTAGCTCCATCAGTGCAGGAGGAGGTCTTGAATGTGCTCCTTTCCAATGGACAGCCAGCTGTAGAAAGGGTTTATTTTGATACCAGAACACCATAAAACTAAAAGGAATCACAACTGAGTGGCATGTAAGAATGAGGTTTTTCACTTTTTTTTTAGCACTTGCAAGTGGATCCAAAATCTTGTCTAGGTCTTCGCCGATTTTAATGATACATCATCTGCTTGTTGGAAGGAGAAGAGAATTTCTCCACTGATAAAACCTTGGATATTTTAGGTCAGTGAAGGCAAGCCAGATTATGTAAGTAGACACCAAGGGCCAAATATTTTTTCTTCTATAAGACTATGTAGTTAGAACTGAGTATTACTATTTATGTTCGTTTTTGTTGATTTTTGCCTTACAGCTGTTATTTAGTCTGAGCTTGTTCATAATTAGGATAAACAAACAAAATGTTTAGAAGGACTTAAATATAAATGTAAGAAATTCAGGAAACCCTTGATTTCTTATACAAACTTGGACCTAGAATAACTAGATCAATGAATCAGTAAAAAAAAATTATGTGATAGAATGTTATATCACACACCAAATAAACCTAAGACACATTATTAAAAATCTCAAAAAGTAGCCAAGAAAGATCAATTTTTTCCAAGTTGAAAAAGATTGTTTTAACTTTACCTGGTTCTACGCACTGTTGATTTAAATCACCATAGAGTAGCTTGCATTTCTCTCTTAACATTTTAGCTTTAGCCCCCTCAAGATCTGCATATCTCCAGAAACACATTACTGATCAAGGAGGCATCTCTGCGTTTGGCTCTCTTCCATAATGCAAAAGGAAGCATATGTTATAAATTCTCTTTACTCCAATTTCACTTCTGTAGACACACCGTGATCCACGAGAACTACAATTCATATTTAATTCAGCTTCTTCCAGATTAAAGGTATTATGAATGAACACATCCAAAAGACTTGAACTAGGTTTCTGTATTTTCACCTGTACTTCACGTATGAAAAGGGTTTCTTCCTCAAGAATGCAGATAAAAGACTGAAAAAAACAGGAAACCCCTCTCCTACACTCTCTGCTCTCAACCACTTCTTCAATGTAGTGATCAAAGGATCTAAAAACTGTAAAAAGGGAATCATTTCATGACAGGCGGAGATCTTTCTTCTTCCTTCCCTTAACAAGCAACTCCAGAAAACTATATACCTAAAGCCAAGTGAAGACCTTTCTTCAAAGAATCCTCAGTCAAATCTAGACTCATTTATCACCTACAGTTCTAACTTTGGCTATGATTTAAGTTCAACACACAGAAGAAACAACGTCAGAAAGAAAACAGAAGTTTTCAAAACACAAAAGTAACAAACTGTGGTTAAAGACAAGATTTGCACTGAGTTAGGCTATTTTGTAAGGTTACTTAGTTCTATACAGCAATCTAGAGTTTTTGCAATCCATCCAAACTATACAGAGCTTTGGGAAAAAAAAAATACACTTTCTGATCTCTTCTTATTTTGCCATGCAACTAATTCTTCAATTTATTAAATCAGTGGGGATATTAGTACACCTGTTCCTCCTAGTTTTCCAAGATTTCTTTAGCTTCTATCAGCCCCTGGGTTAGGAAACATTTTAATTTTGAGATACTGTAAATTACTGAAAAGACTTTTAGGGCTTGTCAAACTTCCGCTAATGGTATACGATTTTGTTGATATTATTACAACCTACATTGACACTAGTTTCACATGCGTGCTGTACTTTGTAACAAGTGGCTTATTATCTTCAACTTTACATTTCTTGAAATTGTACAGATAAGGAACTGTATACCATCATGTTCGTCAGCATCTTCTGCCATTTAGCAGACTGAACAATTAATAAAGTATTCAGCTATAACAAGAAGAAACCCATCTCTGAAGTCTGAGAAATTACTGCAGTAATCAAAATTCAGTCTTATCCTGAGGCTTCTTGTAAGCAGAAAAAAAAAAGAAAATCAGATGCCCTTCAAGCTGCTGGATTTTTTTCACACCCCAGTCCAGCAAGAAAAAAACCTGTAATCACAAGGTCACTGAATGTAAGATTTCATGATACTCTTGTGTTAGTGATGACAACTACAGAAACTGGGGCAAAAATCCAACTGCCTTCATTGATGTGCCTGCAATCACAAGCAGGCACGTGCATGTGAGCACATGAATACAAGTAAGCCATAGCCAAGTACACAGAAGAAAATCAGTCAGCTCTGCACTTCATTACTTATTCACCTATAAATATTATCTCCAGAATAGCTAGAAACATTCCCACTGAGTTCAATGCCCTCTAGATCAGGTTTACACACAAATGAACTTGGCACTTATGAGTGGAGAAAAAAATAGAAAAAAAGGCACCCACACAATCTGTACATGCAACTTTAAAGATCCTATATAGATACTTCTATAGGCGCCAATGATAGCTCCTTAGGTAGTTAGGTGAGTACGTGCATACACGTGTTTAACAGATAAACATGTGTACAAGTGCTCCACTAGACCCATAATGACAATCCATAAACCTAGGTAAATGCAGTTTTCTTCTCGTATGCTTGCATAAATTAATTTTCATCAAATATGGTTGGTCAATGTGTTTACAGTCATATTGAGTTTCAAAATTCATTCACCTCCCAATATAGCTAAATTGCATTTGTCTTTTAGGCATGTTACAAGACATGAGTTTTTGAAATAACATTTAGGGAAGGCTGAGGAACAAAGGAACTGCAACATTGGATCATATCCAAGGTCCTGTCTCTGACAGCAGTCACCACCAGCTGCTTCACAGAAAGAATCAAGAATTTGCAGTAGGTAGATAAGGATAATGTTGCCACACATTGGGGTTCATCCATGTTTCCAGCTACTAAATACTGGCTTGAACTCTGAAGCCTTAGGTATATATGCACTTGAAAATGTTATCATTACTAAACATCAGGGATATCTGGAGCTCTGATATCTATGTAAATGTCATATCATATATCCAAACACTGACTCAGCAGAATCCTTTAGTAGATTCCAATCTAAAAAAAAGCTGTATAAGATCCCCACATATCTCCTTGTCTCTGTTCTGAATTTTCCACTTCAGAATTTAACAGACTATTAGAAGGAGGAAAAAAAAAAATCTTCTATTTTATTTTCTTGTATAATTTCTTAAATTGTTCATGTTTATGTTCCTTCTCTTTCATTTTCGCTTCTCTAATTTGAACATCTTTTTATCCTGTTTTCATTAAACAGTTTTTCAGTAATGTAAACTTTGGGGAATAAAACATTTACCCATATGAACCTGATTCCTTAGTGATTTACAGGCTCAATTATCTTTTTTTTTTATTTTTTGTCTGAGGGTTTATTGTGGGTTTGTGGGATTTTCTTTAATAATTTCTTTTTCAGGCACAAAAGATTAATCTACATAAGTTTTCAGAACATGATGCTATTATGGCATATCAGTAACAACAGAATAAGGATTCCACAATTCAGTCCTGAATCAATAGTCTTGAACAGCTTCATAGTTAGAGAAAGACTGAGCAGTTTATATGATGACGTAAGGATGGGTTAATAGACAGATCAAAGATCCTGATATTAAAATGAAGATCATAAAAAGATGGGTAACATGCCTTCAACATGGCACGGGTAATTTTTCATGGAAAAATACTCTTCATTAGGAAAGGGCTAAGCAGATTGCCTGAGCATAAAATACCCAATTTATCAATTTGCCTATATGTTTATACAAGGGCTTAAGCAGAGAATTCTAAATATAGAAACAGTTGTGAAGTAGGGCAGCATAACCTACCTGCAAATAAAGCTGAAGTTAGAGCACAGTTGTAAGAGTAATGTTGAGTAAGGGGAAAAAAGCAAGTACAAGTAAAAATGAAGATGTATGCAAATTTGTTATAAATATAAGGACATTTTACCAGATGGAGAAATTGGGCAGTTCATCATCATGTTCTCACACCTGCAAAGTTGTTCTAAAACTACTCCTCAGGAAAGCAAATATAATTGGCTGTTCAAGTAAACTGTTTAAATAAATCTTGATATTATATAAGAACCATCTGAAATTATTTTCTTTGCTTATCTGAGTACATTATCAGGAAATATAAGAAGCTCTGTGTTTTGGCTACTATTTCTATGATTACTGTGCTCTAACCAAAATTCTTTATACTCTGTCGGGAAAGTGGAAAAGTGTTAAAGGTCTTTAGTGATACAATGTCCATGAGAGCAAGAGTGTACCTAACTAGTACTTATTAAAACAACAGACATCAATAAAATTGATTCATTTGTGTTTAATAACAATTAAATTTGTTACTAGGAATATATTTAACTGCTGCTACCAGCATGATAATAATGTAATCCATTTGCACAGCTATTTAGATATAACCCTCCCAGCTGATGTCCATGCCCCCTCAGTTCTTGGGGCCAATATTTAAACTCCATCATACAGTTTACAAATATCTAAGGATCACAATGTGATTGGAGAGGTCCTGACACCCTTCAAATGCATTGATGTATCTCTGTCACTCAGTTTCTGTAGGAAAAGAAATGAAATTCACAAGAACAGCAAGACAGATAACTTCTACATTCAGATTTAAATGCACTGAAAATGAATTTTAAAATAAACATCTCTCCTTTGCATTTTTATGTCCTGATTTTGCTGAGTATTCCCTGATCAGATTTCACTTATAACCATCAAAATGAATAAAAAAAATTTAAAATCAATTCTTAGTCAGTTATTGATAGACTTTTTACCATTGAAGTATATATAGCAAAGATGCTGGTTTAACACACACTGCATACCCTATTAGGTATCATATTTCACACACCTCAGGAAAAAAATCAGGAGTTATTTTAGAACAATATTGATTTTTTGGTATTTTGGTCTTGAAAATCTCTGGGTTTTACCATCAAAGGGAAAACCCACAAACCTACATTTTGGAACATTATTGCTTTGTAAGAGCTATCTGATTGTGCTCAAATATTCTCAAACACTTGATGCTCACTTATAGCCACTCATAATTTGCAATTGCAGACCATTACTCAGGCAAAAACTCCCAATAAACATCATGAGAGTATCTGTATGAGCAGGAACTGCCTCCATAACAGTCTGCAAGAGCAGTCACTCACATGGGTCTCACAGCGACACTCTACATATGTCCACAGCACAGCCTCCACCTTCACACTCCCCAGCTCAACCTGTTCTGGCACATTACTATTTATACAAGCTTTACACTTCAAGTACTTAGAGTACTCTTATTTCTGTTGATCAGCAAGGACAGTCTTCAGATCTTAATATTTAGGTACATGAGTCCAGAGAAAGAAGGTTCGTGTATGTATTCTGTATAAACATTTGTAGGTGGATATTTCAGGATTGGACATGCAATGTTTAACAGATCGCTGCAGCCCACTGAGCACTCCAAGCATGAGGCCTCTGAGAACATGCTGGTCACACACTGCCCACCCATCCTGCTTCTCCTCATCAATTCCAGTTATGGGCAAAGGTGCCCAGTTTCTATCCTAGAGAACTCTCAAAGCACTAGAGGACAATGTTCCAGAAAATCTATGATGAGCTAGAAGTTATATTTGGAAGGAATAAATGATAATTTTAAACAAGAGAAGAATATGTCAAGGGAAAAAAAAAAACCAGAGAAGGCTAGATGACTGGTCAGGCAGCACAGGAAAAAGCCAAAAAGCAAGTAGAAAGTGAATTTGGTGGAGGAAGGGAATCCAGAGGCAAAGGAACTTGCCATGAGAACAATGAAAGAAATTACAGGAAAAGAAGCAGAAGAAGAGCAGCGGGTACAAAGAATGACTGTGCATTAAAATACATTAACAGATTGGCTAGTAGGTCTTTCTTAGTCAATAAAAATAGCCTGACAAGACAGAACTAAAAATACCCAAATATTTCTCTAGTCACATTTTCAGTTGCTATTACTCTGAAGGGATGGAGTAGGGAGGTGGACAGAGGTTGTTTGTGGTTAAGAATAGGGGGAATGGACTACATCCAATCATGACTGAAACAAGCAGATTAGAAAGCTCCTGAAGAGGCTGAGAAAAGTCTGAAAAACACTATGAAATGCTGTTCATCCAACAGAGTTGTGAAAACCCAAAGCTTAGTTTTGCTCTGGGATACTCTCAGAATATATTTTTCCTTCAGATACGTATTTTAAAAAAAATTATATACCATAATATTTTTCATTAGTCTAAAGTCAGACCATAAAAAACTATTTCAGTTTAAGGATAAATACATCTTGTCTAAACAAAGACTAGAGATTTCTCCCCTTTTTTAGTTTATTCACCATTATCAAATTTAGAGTACTATAATGCATCCAGGAAAGAAAAAAAATATATCTTTTCCTCCGCAAGGTCCCCTGTGCTTGTGAAAAGCAGAAGTTGACTCTTCAGTTTTACAGTTTTTCCATTTTACAGACATTCCGTCATTACCATGCACCACAGACATGACTTTCTCTCCAAAAAGAAGTGAATGAAATTGTGTCATAAGCCTATCAACCCTGTTGTTCAGAGAGGCAACAAGAATGACATAAGGCAGACGTCCAGGTATGGTGAATGTTTCTGAGTTTGCCTGGGGGACCTGATTCCAAGCTCAATTAGATTTGTCAATTAGATTTGGTTTGCAGTGATGTAATACTGCTCTTTGCAGGTCACTCATTTGACACTTTGGAAATATATTCAGACACAGATCCCTACGGGAAGTGGCCTGGACATGAAATTGAGCCTTTGGTATGGGAGGATAACCACAAAATTAGAATATAAAATATATTCATTTAATGTAGTTTTCCTAGAGTTTCATATTGAATTAATCTTTTCAATGAAGCTGAGGAGAAAAAGAACTTTATGTTCCCACAAATCTCTTTCAAAGTTATTGAGATACCACATTACAGGACATCACAGATAAAGCAATGGCGAAAAATTCTGGAAACAAATACTTAAAAGGTAAATTTTTCCGTAGTCTGATTTACCCTATAAGATTATTCATAACAGGATGGAAACCAGTTGGGATAGAATATTCAGAAAAGCTTGTTTCTGTTTCAGCTGCCTACACTACGTGTTTACTA
Source organism: Manacus candei (assembly GCF_025592945.1). Lineage (NCBI taxonomy): Eukaryota > Metazoa > Chordata > Aves > Passeriformes > Pipridae > Manacus > Manacus candei. Next base: position 22,767,343 of record NW_026138076.1, read on the forward strand.
CATGAACAGTCACAGTTCTGTCAATCTGGCAAGTGATATTAGCAGCATAACCTCTATATTAGTGCAAAACACTCAATATATCTTTAAGAATCTATTTCATGACTGAACTATAAAGATAAAATATCTCAATTATCTAAATCATGCAACAGATTCAAAACATATAATCAGAAGTTTAAAGAATTTTCTTATTATCAGACTGCAGAATTAGCATGCTTACAACTGAACACACATGTCCCAGAACACAGGAGGGAAACTAAAAAAAAACCCACAGTGTAGCAGTATAGAAGGTTGCTGCTACAATATCAGTAAACAATAGTTAGATTGCAGTTACAGATTACACTGCATAATTATACTTAATATTTACCATCAATTTTTCATGTTCAGCTACTTCACAAATAAAATACATTCCTAGGCTTCACACTTCAGTGATGTGGGAAACACCAATATCCTTCTGTGGACAACCTAAACTTTTTTATTATTATTATTTATAAAGTTGCAAAGTAACCAAATGAGTTCCTTAGATTCCATAGGAGGGAGAAATGAACAAAATGAGGACTGCCTGTCTTAACTTTCTCTAATTCTCAAGCAGGCAGACATACACACAGAATTTGTTCTTGGTCAAATAACTGCATGTTACCAAATTTAAATTTATGAAGCTTTAAATTTAATTGCTTGTCTTCAATATTCTTTTTCTGATATTTTTATCTAGCTTCACTGGGAAAAAAAACCCTAAAAGCAACTCATACATCATTCGAACGGAAAAAAGTCTCAATTAACTGTTTGGGGGGCGGAGGGGAGGAAGGAAAGTCATCCAAACTAACTAAATGAAAAGTTTCAGTGAAGTTTTCCCTGAGAGCATTTTCCCTAGACAGAATTTCTGGTGCAAAAAAACCACAAGGCTTACAAAAGCAAAAAATAATAGCCCAAGGAATTGAAAATCAAGTCTTATTTCCTAAATCTTTTGTTTTAGGAAGTGGAATACCTCATAGAAGAAATGCTAGAAGAGACTTACCTGAGGACAGCCAGCTGTCCAGAAGCTGAAACAGACCTCAGTGATGTGGCTATGCAACAAAGCTAAGACTTGTTGCCTAATCTCCCACAGTTCACAGTATTTTAATTGCAAGATCACACCAGAGTACACTCTCTTTTTTGTTTGCTTGTTTTGTTTTAGGAAAACAAAGTTGTTGCGAAAACAAAACAAAATATACAAAAACTCAAACAAATAAACAGCCTTCAAAAAACCTTGGATATCAACTAAATGCAGGCTATGAACAAGAGGAAATTCTCTTCCTACCCATCTCACTCTGTCTCTCTCAACAGATATCCTGAATACATCAAAAACTGCGGCAAGAACGGAAGAAAAGGGAAAACTTCAGCAATCTGCAGACAGATGTAGGTGCATGCTGCAAACTGAAAAGTTTGACAGTGCCCACTGAAATCTAACTCAGCATTTTATTCTTTGGAGCAATATCTGATTTATACAACTGCTGATCTATGTCCTTGGGTTCCTTAGAGTATTCTAGCATTCCCAGTTTCACATCTTCTGGCAAATTAGATCTTGAAGATGAACTAAGAATGACTTACACTTGAACTTCAAATGGTAAACACCAAGGGCAATATCCTGCAGAGAGACACAAGGAAATATCCGAGACATCAGAAGCACAGAAACTGTGTTACATCACATCCCGCTGTTACAGCATGCCAGGATACTTTTTATAAGGAGATGTAGCGTGACCCAAAATTCACACATAGGTTAAAGGTCCACAGACAAATACACGGGAAACCACACAGTTCATCAAGTTCTTCCACACAATGTCAACAGTTTCCTTCCAACACTCTTCTCCTCAACACTATCCCAGCACTTCTCCAGCCTCTTCTTTTCCCCAAAGCCCTTACTCCAGGGATCTCGATGTGCACAGCCCTCGATGTGCACTCCAAGGGATCTCGATGTGCAACCCCAAGACAGCACTTTGGGGTTGTTGCATAAAATAGTTGCTGTTTTAGATACAAATGGAAACATCAGTTCCAGAAACAATCCCTAATCCTACTGGGCATCTGACAGACACCGGTTATCTCTGGATTTTTCACAAAGCTGGAAATATTGTAAGAAAATTAACTTTTCAGCTTCTATAGCATCCTGCACTGTGTTGCTTCTGGGAATTTTAAGTTGAAGGAACAGTGTGAGTCCAGGCACATTCACTAAAATGATGCCTTCCTTATAAAAATGTTAAAATACACACATAGTACCCATAAAGAATCTCACAGAATATCCATAAATAACACCTCAGAGGCTGTCACATTCTGTTTCTGGTAAATTTCTCCATCACTTTCACAAAACAGGAAAAGAGACCTACCAAAAGAACACTTATTCAACAGAGTTAGGACTGTATCTAAAAAGAGCTATAGAATTATAATGTTATCCAACTATAGATCTGATGCCTCATGTGCAGTGCTTTCTGTCACAAGATTACAAATATTTTCTCATGCAGCTTATGAAATAAAAACTAAGCCACAAACACTACTCACTGGAGAAAAATTTAATTCAAATAACTTCAAAAATACAGGTGAATCCATCTCACATCAGTATATTTGGGAGTAGGTCAAATTATTCTAGCATGTCTGAAAAATCTGCACGGGTATCACTGCAGTTTTTGAAGTACGTAACTAGGTAAAACCATGAATGACCTTAGGCCTTCCCCATTTTGCTAAGTTGCAGAAATTCACTTCTATCTGGGACCTAACTGTTACCAGCCTGAACAGTTTAAAAAAAAGAAAATAAAAAAAGAAGCGCTTGTACAGCCTCAGCTGAAAGCCCTCAAGATGCAGTAAAAGCAGGTGTTAATTATATCTAAGATACAAAGCTTGCATACCCTGAACACAATCTCAGCAAGGATTATCTTATTTTATCCTGTTATCTTGCACATAAAGTGACCACACAAATTTAAGCGTGAATAACTCACACCCTGAGTGTGAAGCCTGGCTTTGTCCTTCTTTAGGGTTTCACTGTGGAAACCATCCTAATGGCAGATATCAGTAAGTTTACTCATGGAAGTCCAAAATGCACCCCAGGCGATAAGACCTGACCTAGGGAGAACACGCATTTGGGCTATGCTGCTAAAAGAGGCTGAGCGCTCTCTATTCCCATCATCTTTGATCAGGTATCAGTACTTTACAGACTAAGATTAATAGAGCCTTTAGGGAAGGTTTTACAGGAAAATTACATTGGGAAATACTGATGGAGGATCAGTTTCGCTGATATATAGAACTTTCAATTTTTTATTAAAAATGATGGGTACATGGTACAAACCCAGTGTGCAGCAGTGATGTGCACTTTCATTTCTGAAGAACTACCATACACAAACAAATTGAATAGAAAACCTCAAAATGATTGTTTTTAAGACTAATAAGAGCTACACACAGCTAACTCCCCACGCACCTACCTGTCTTTCATCCCTGTAGTAGTATCTAAGCATCGTATACTTGTGAAGAAGCAACGGCAGCAAGAACTTCCATGAAATGTTTCAATGGGCAAAATTTTCCAAACAAATGCTTCTCCAATCAAAACAAAATGACGGCAGAGAACTGGCAATGATGATCAAATTGCAGTCTTCTACTGTTGTCTTTTTCCCATGCATAACCTCAAAACACTTAGTATCATGAATTATAATTGCTAATTATTCCCACTATGAAACAAGAAGTACTAAAAAAATAGCACAGCAAACAGAGTGAATACACATTTTTTGCTTGATTCATATGAATTTCCTTAAATAACTACAGATCAGAAGAAAAGAGTCAAGTTAACTATGACCAGTTACTTATATATTTTTGTAGCATGTGCTAATTGAGAAAAAAAATAATGTTTTGTTTGCTTCTCTTCTTTTTGAACTTGAACATTCCTCAGTTGTAAGCAAGGAAGACCTAACAATTCACACTTAGGAACAAAGTATTTTTGTGATTAGAAAAACGCAGTGTCTGCATATTTTGCATATATGTGCACCAAATTCTCTTCAACAAATTAAAGAAAACCACACAGACATAGCGAATACAACCTTTGGCTGAACTAATTTTCAGAATATAAAATAACTAATTAAGGCAAAGGAGGCTGCTAGAAAACTCGAGCGCTTGTTTAACAATAGAGCAGTAGGGAATGGACCACCACTGTCGCTGATAACACATGGGGAGGAATCACCGAGATGCACTTCTCTACTGAAATACCAATGAACCCGGTTCCTGAGGTCAGCTCTTGTTACTGATAACTTTAACGGGTAAATAATTGTACCTGGCGTTAAGGAGGCTGCAGTCCTAAATCAGTAAAATAAACGTTCTAGAAAACCACTCAATTGCTCTGCAAAGTGAGAATAGGCTGTAACTCAGCTCTTCCCTCACAGTTTAGGAGTGGTTGGGTCAGGCACAGAGCACGCAGCACCGCAGCAGCCCCACCGCACACGCTGTGAAACACCAAACCGCAGCACCTCCTAGTCGGGTTATAAGAGAAGGACGCGTGGGCTTGCACAGCTGAAACACCAGCAAACAGTTATCATCCCCCCCGCATCCCCTACCGCTCGGGATCCTCACTTATCATATCCATATCCAGAAGGCGGCCGGCGCCTAGGGCCCGCCCTGGCCCATGGGAAGGGGTGCCCGGCCGGGGGGGGCGACAGGTTGAGATGGAAGAAGGCGAGAAGAAAACGGAGGTGGCAACCACTCCCGCCGCGGGGGCGGGCAGGGCCCCGAGAGAAGCCGCCAGCCTCAGGTGGAGCCCGACCCGGCAGCTCCGTGCTCCCGGCTGGTGCTGCAGGGCATGGTCCCGCCTGGAAACCTTTAAGCCCCGCCGCAATGCTCTCTGCAACTTCCGCGGCTCCGGCAGCGGCGTGGCCCGAGGGCTCCGCGGCCGCCTCGACGCCTCCGGGCCCGCGGAGCGGTGGCGGACGGTCCTGCCCTGCCCTGCCCTGCCCTGCCCGCCGCCGCGCCCCTCTCGCACCCCAGCCGCAAGCGGTAGGGAAGTGGGAAGTCCCGGAAAAGCAGGTCTTAGGTACTTCCCCAGGTGAGGGAGCTGGACGTCGGGCTCCAGCTGCGTTCGCCGCAGCTGCCCTGGGAGGGAGCAGGTGAGACCGGGACTCCCCCCTCACCCACCCCCGCCGTAAATAAAGCCTAGACAAAGTCACCATCTGGGGAGGGGGCGGGGAGCTGCATTAGACGTGGAAGTCACTTACCAGCTTTGCAAGGATCCTTATAATCTATCGCTTCGGCTTTATCCTCTTCAGTGAAATCGTAAGTGTAGTCATAATCAAGGCCAGAGCAGCAGGAAGGCTTCCCGCAGACAGTCCACCCGGCCAACCACAGTGCCATCCTCCAGCAAAGCATCTTCATCCTCCCTCGGGCGAAGAGGTGGTGGGCAGGGCGCGGGTGAACTAGGCGGCCAGTTCGGCTGTCCATGCCGGCTTGGGAAAGGAGGGTAAGGGATGGAGGAACCACAAGTTTTGTGGAGGGGTTGGGTGTTTTTTTTTTCGTTCTCCACCTGGGGGCTCTTCCGAGAGACGGTGCCCTCTAGGTAGCCCCAGTCAGACGGGTGCGACACAGAGTGAGGAGCATGAGCGTCGCTGCCCCTCCTGCCCTCTCGTCAGGGAAAAGTCTCCGGGTGTGTGGGTGGGCGCAGGGGGTGGACTCAGGCTGGGAGATCCTGTCTGTCAAGGCGTCCCCTCGCCTCTGTCAAACCCCAGCCAAACTTCCCGTGGAGGAGGCGGCGGCGGCGGCTGCTGCCCGCGTCCCGTTCCGCGCCCGGCCCGCGCCCTGCTGCGCGCCCGCCGCCCGCCGCGCCGCCAACCCCGGTCCCGCTGATGCTACCAGAAGATGGATCCGGGCTGCACATCAGCAAACTACCACGGGGAGAGGGGAAAAGAAAAAGAAAGAAAGAAAAAAGGAAAGAAAGAAAAGGGAGCAGGCGGGGTGGGGGAGGGAGGGTGCACTACAGCAAACCGCGGAGCTCTAGTGATGGGAGGCAGCAGCTATGCTGGAGTGAGCAAAGTGTCAGAGCTTCGCCCCCCTCTGCACAAACACTCTAAGCTCTGTCTCTGGTCTGTCCCCCCTCCTCCGTCCCCCTTTAACTTACGAAAACCTTACAGGCAACTAACACACAGTCGTCAGCATCCTGCTTACTTATTCATACAGTCAGGGTCAGGATCCGGGCTGCTTCTGATCTGCTCCCTTGATAGTGTGTCTTATGGAAACACGCGCATTCACTATACGCCTCTATCTCCATATAGCTTTCTCTCTAGATAAGTAGTGCATGGCATTTAAACAACAACAACAAAAGGATCGAGATCAGATAAAACAATGCACAGATCGACACCCGACAGCCAAAATAGAACAAGAGAATGGGTGTTGAGAAGAATTAACTACAATTTAGGAGACGGAAAAATAAATCAGTGTCTGTGTATTTCCCCCTCTGCTGCGGCTGCTTTGCAGTGTTAGCCCCATGAGCTGAAGGGTGGGGGTTAAGGAGCGAGGGGGAGGGGGAAAGAGAAAAGTTTAAGCGCCCACAGTTTGTTTAAAACAGAGGAAGGCAATATAAAAGGTCCATTGGTCTCCAGAAGTTCAGCCAAGCAACCGGGAACGGGTTCCAAAATGAAAGTAAGAATAAACAAACAAACAGAAAAAAAACAATCAATGCAAACAAAAAGTAAAATCGTAGCATGCAGCAGCAGCGCGGAGATCTTGCAGTCGCGTTTCCCTGCTCTCACGTGGATCTCCAGGAGAGTGGTGGAGGTTTATTTTCCAAGCGAAGTTTCCGCGGGAGCCTTCGCCCCGCTCCGCGGTGTCCTGCCTCGCCTCGCCCGGCCCAGCCGCGCTTCAGAGCCGAGGCGCCCCGAGCCGCCGCCGGCTGCGCGGGGCCGGGTTTTGTTTTAAAGCCCGAGAAGGGATAAGCGCGCAAAGCCTCATTTCAGCCGATCAACCTGGAGAGGGAGGGGGAGGAGGGGTGGAGATACGTGCTGCTCGAATAAAACAAGATCAAGCGGAGGGGGGGGGGGGAATGTATATAGGTAGTTAGAGATCTCCCTGCCTGCCTCCTCCCCTCCCCCGAGAAGGGCAGCTCCGATCCTGCAGAAACGCCTGAAACTGTTTCAGACCAAGGTGAGACTTTTCCGTAGCAAACTCTACTCCTCCTCCTTTTACGAGTTTCCATGGAAAAGGGCGGGGGGGACGACGAGGGGTGGGTAGAGGGGAGTTTCTTCTGCTGCCATTTCGCCGGGGTGTCACATTTAACACGGACTTTTGAAAGGGCTGCCGCGGAGAAGTGACTGCGTCTTTCTCTCACTTCCGAGCCCGCACAGGCTCGCTCTCTTCGCAGCACTTCCCGGTAACCTTCCCTCTGTGGCAGGGGTGGAAATCCGGAGATAGTCCCTTCTCCTGCCTGTGCCAAGAAGGCAGGCAGAGCCGGCGGCGCGCCCCTTGGCTCCGCGGGCGCGGACCGCCCCAGGTGCCGCGGGGGCGGGAGGGGCACGGCGAAAGCAGTTATGCAAACTCCGGGTAGGCACAGCCTGCTCTCGCAGCTATCCAGGGACTGGGCACAACTTTTTATCGCCGCTATCAAGATTTAGCTGCTCCCAAAAACGGGGGGCATGGGGGAAGGCGTTGGGGGACTGGGGGGCGGGGGGGAAGGAGGCGTGGGGAGAGCAAGGCGCAAAGCCTCTTTTCAAATGACAAAAAGTGTACTGCCTGCCCGGAGACGGTGCATCTGCCTCTGCCGTTCTGCGAATGAAGGGTTAGTGTTGCTATAGATAGGCACTCTCGGCGGGTCATACCATTAAAACTGGAAAGGTCAGTTAAGGCAGAGCTAATAACAGTTTAATAATAGAGCATATTAAGAAGTCTGACACCGGGTAGCATCACTGTCTTTGAAGCATCCATGTGTTGTGCTTCCTTGCATTTTTGGCATCCACGTTGTGTTCATGTTACTCCTAACCTAGTCTTGTTGCTTCAAAGTTGAAAGCCAAGGAGTGAGTAGCGGCCACTGAAAAGGTGCAGCCTTCACTAAGGAATCACTCTCCTCTGTCCCGGCAGTTCAGTTTGTTGGGTGTCATAAGGCCCACAAAAAGCACCATACACCAGATGACAGAAAAGCCTGAGAAACTTGTGATCTGCTCGTTTCTCCTCTTCCCCAATGTACTTCCTGTAACCAGCCACCTCAGACACTTGGAACTGACTCCAAGGAAGTTATCAGAGATTCTTCCTTGTCAATTCATCAGAGCAGTGTTGGAGCTGATGACTATATATGCTTGCATACTGTCACGGTTTAGTGGGCTGTGTTTTGGTAAAGAAACCAGTCTGATCCAATCTGAAATCTAGTTTCTGTTATTTTTTAATGTCCACAAAGGAGACAGTTTACCTTGCAGTTTTATAAATTACATGCTCATTTGACATAGTGGATCTCCGTAACCCAGTTTTGTTATTTTACTTGGTCTTGTTTCATACGTGCACACCTTTAAAAAGTTAATTTTCTTTCGTGTGCCTATGCACCCCTATCCCAAAAAGAAACAATCTCTGCCTAGCAAGAACATGTTTGTCAATAGAGCCTTAGAAACACTGACTTTGCTGATTGCTTTACAGCCCTAGTAGAGGAATGTACAACATACAATCCTCAACATGCCAGTCTCCCAAGTGAGGAGATTATTATAGCCTCTCCAGCAGGAGATTAACTCTCCCAGCAAGGTAGGCACTGACGTCACTCCCAGCCTCAATCTGCCCCCGACCTCAGCATCATCTACACTGGCAGAGCAGCAGCAAGTGCTCACAGTCTTGAAGACAGCTGGCCATGCAGAGCCCTGACTAAGACAGGAAACAAATTCAGAAATGTTAGATGGGAGTCATGCAGAAATCTGGGCACATAAGTGCTGTAACAAATAAATGTGTGTATAGGTCAGGGTAAAAGCTGTTTTCTGCTTGTAATCCAGAGCAACTACACATTAGAATTACTGTTTAAAATAAACATTGCAGCTCTGCAGAAACTATTCTACATTGCTTAGGTATTAATATTCCCATCAGTCACATTAGTAAAAAGCTTTCCTCATATTAAGAGAATTTTTTTCCTAGTAATCAAACTGTTTCACATTAAAAACCCCATCTTTTTCCCTAATTAACCTCTTAATTATTCAACCTAACTTCTTTCATGATGCAAAATTTTGAAACATTTTAAGTACAAAATATTTTTTTCTTATCACACATTCATGTCTACCATTCCAAAAAGCTCACAACTCTGATAATCCATCTGACAACACAGTCAATCAAAAATCCATCCCACAGCCGTTTCCAAAGAAACGAACACATAGCCAGGAAGACAGAATGCTTAAGCTGGAAGGAAACCAACCAAAGGAACACAACAACAGCAACAACAAAGCTCCAAGCATTTTCCCTTTCCCTTTAAATTTCCTGATTTGTGGATATATTACAGGGACACAGTAATGGTAAATGCATTTACATTAAAAGTGGTGGTGGTGGTTTTGGTTCTTTGTTTGGTTTTGGTTTTTTTTTTAATCCAGAAAGCAGGAGGCTTTCCAGCTCTTCCTACACATACTCACAAAAAATACAGCCCCCCCCCTCAAAAAAAAACAAACCCAAACCAACCAAACAAAACCCCACCAAACCAAAAAACACCCAAACAAACTAAAAAACGTTTTTAAAAAAGGACAAGTATGTACAAAAGACAAACACAATCACAGAACTAAAAAAAATACATCTGAAATATCATTGTTCACACCTCCTCCTCATTCTTTGGCTATCTGTCTCCTGGTTAGGCCTCCATCTAGTGTGGAGTTTTAGGTGGGTGGACACAATGGGCTTATTCACAAACATCAAACTCAGCACATGCCTAAGGCTTTGAAGGCTGAAGACCATGGTGGGTCAGCTCCTTGGGACAAGGACTCGTGGGATTTTTCAGGAGGCTAAAACAGAGAAGTTCTGCGGGAGCTGGTTACCTTCGTGCTTTATCTCCTGATAACCACATTCTCTGTCTCTGAGGTACCTAGAGCATTTCTGAAACAGCTGAAGTTATGTTTAAGCATTTTCCCATTCTCCAAACGGTTATTCTGTAGGGAAATACTGATGCTGAAAGCGCATTGTAGCAAATAAACTGTTTACAGTAACAAGCATACATATATGCAATCATAAAGGTATACTGAGTAAATTATATAAATTAAATAATATAAACTATATAAATTATATAAATTAAAATTAAAATTTTGAAGTTAAAAATCAAGCACTCATGATCTTAACAACAGTGAGCTCACCTAAGAAACCTTATTTCTCCCTTCTCTCCCACATGTACTCATGTATTATGAAAGTTGTTCGTTGCACGTTTGCATACAATTTTTTCTACAGACCTCTCTGTTTAATTAACAAAAAGTTTTCAATGTTATGTTTTCTGCTTTATTTTTGAAAGTATGCCCCATGCTTTATTCATTACACATTTATTCAGATTGTACTCTGAATACAGTTATTAATTTCCTCATGGGCATTTTATGGAGCTTGTTGCTACAGTATTTATGGGCTTCAAAAATATTAACTATTTTAGTTTCATAATACACCCCTCAGATGAGGGGATATTTTGACAGGATATGAATATTACATTTGGAAAACAGTTATAGATTGCCTAGTTTGATATCTTGTAGACCTGTCAGGACTTGGCACTGTAGAAAAGCTTATTTCTTCAAGGCCTTGTTCCCACTGCTTTCAGTTGCAGTAATATCACTCACTGACTATCTAACTACCTCTAATCAAACCCTGGAGTTTTCAGGCATCTGAAAATGAGAAGCAAATATTTAGCAAGAAGTGCAGTTTGAAAGCCTTGAACCAGCTTTATCAAGGAACGTGCTGGCAAAGGCAAGGACTAAGACACAAATTTTGGACTGTTTAGCTCTCTCGAGATTTTGGACACTGCTTCTCTTCCCATAATTCTTTTTCTTTAATACATCCTTCACTTTCTAGAATAAAGATGACCAGGCTTCTGCCAGCAACAGCCTCACCTTTAACAATATTCACATAATTCTTCCACTGTTTTGAATCTTCGGCTCCTCAACACAGTACCTGTTAACATGAATAGGTAGTGCTGCCTTTGGCCCAGCATTTGAAAAGACGTGTCTGTCTTCACCACTGGATTTCATGGTTATTACTGGCAGAAGAGGGAATCTTGGGATCCCTTCCAAACTCTGGGAGAGGGTGTTTTTTAAATAGCAAACTCCCATCTGTTTGCTTCCCATGTCCATGCTTTGCCTTATCTTGGCTTTTTGTTTCAAGCCTGTCTTCATTCTGTCTTCAGTCTTGGCTGTTCATCCCATTTTTATTTTTCTTATCCAGTTAATGGTAGTGTTTGATTTGTATCCCAGTTCCAACTGCCCTAATTGCACTTTTCTTTAATTTTGTTCTGGGATTTCTCACTCTCAGATTCATCTTCAGCTATGCAGGGTTCTTTTTGTTGTTGTTGTTTTATTTTCATTTCCTTTATCTAGTTGATCTTTTTCTTATGTCTTCTCACCCAATATAACTTTTAGTTATGTTGAAATCCACCTTCCTTGTCTGTTTTTTACTGCAGGTGTGCACCACAAAGTTGGTCTTGCTCCTTGACCTTATTTCCCAGTTACAAAATTGTCCTTGCTCCAGCCCTTACACTGATGTTCAGGCAATTTTTGCTTGTCTGCTATCCTCCATCCATCTCTTGGTTACTTCTCAGTCCTGGTTTCCTCATACAAAAAATTTTGCTGTCCCAAAATATATCCACCATTCCCACTGCTGATTTCTCCTAATTCTTTCTCAGGAGCTTTGTGCTGACTTCACCGTGCTGCAAGATCAGTCCTTCTTCCCCATCTATACAAGTGAGACAACCTTCCCCTCCCCATACTGCAGATACAACTGAGGTGGATTAAGCACCTGAAATCATTGCTTCTTCTCAATTAAGTTCCAGATCCAAGCAAGGCACAGCTCAAAATTATCATGTGATATATCATTGCAGGTGAGACAGGTGAGAGAGCTGCTAAAACTGCATGTATTCAAGGCTGGCTGTGTTAAAGGTAAAAAAGGATATATCCCTTGACATAAGGACTGATACTCTCCTTCTTTCTATTCTGCTCAAGATTTAACATTTCCTACAGGCTGACCATACTGAAGCCCGTCCAAAAATACTGCTATGATTTTTAATTAGGATCAAACCCATCTATTTGCAAGTTTCATTCTCAAATACCTGGATAATTTAAGCTAACTTTCTAAAAAGAAGGCTGATGAAGAAGAATTTAAAAAATCATCTTGTAGTAGATACTAGCATGGAAAATGTTATATCAAATTTTCACAATTAAGGAAAGATATATAAGCAACTTAAACAATATCTACCAGCAGACAGTGTCAAGGAATTTTGATATTAGATACCCACCCAGACTGTGTTTATAACATGATTTGTGTTATGCCCTCTCCATTTTTAATACTCTAAAAATTGCAGAAGAACAAAACTACGTTGGTAACATGTACTGATGCTAAATCAAGTAATCAAGCAACAACAACAAAACCAGTGGTGCACAACTTAAATTAGAAACTGTTCTGTGTTTGCTCAGCATCCCTGATCCTCATCAAGCAATAAATCAATTTGCAGTAGCCGTGGACAGCTATTTAAACACAGGGCCAGAAGAGCTTAATTGTTAAAGCAATGTTCAAAGCTAGAAGGTATAGGAGGATAGTGTAAGAGGTCATATTAAATATTCACTTATCTAAAAACTGCTGCATTCCAAATATTAGGAGGCATCCTGACCTTCTCTTAATTAAAAAACAAAGTCTATGAGCTTTGAGCTTAGCAGAGCTTAGCTTGCAGTTCTTCAGAGCATAGATAGAAGCTGCCAGTTGAAAAACTGGCATCTAAATGTTTGCCAACTTGATTTTGTTTGGTTTACTTTTTTGTCTGACATGCAAAAAAAAGCCAGCTAAAAACTATTTGTTTTGGAGTTTGCAGTTTATTTTTACAAGTTGATAAAGCATTCAGGATTCAATCCTCAACTTTGTAAGAGGCTGCTCCTTGTCAAAGCTGACAGCAAACTTGTGTTTGACTTGCATCGGAACTGATCAGGGTCATCATTCTAGACATTGGTAGCTGGTGAACATAGTTTCTTTGGCAATTATATGATAATATAAGTGTGATAAACTATAACAATGATATTACTATTCCTAGACCTGTTCTTCTGTGACCAAATGTTGCTGGTAGACTTTGATTGTTATTAGATTGACTAGGTGTAGAGGGTTAATCTTACCCTCCAGTATTCAGCATACCATCACATAGCTGGGAGTCAGTGGATGATTTTTGACAGAAAAAAGCCCCTAATGAGCCTGATCTTGAGAGACTGCTGAGCATTTTGATCTTCCATTCAGTTCTAGAAGATGGAGCAGCTCAGCACCTTGCCGAACAGGATTACAGTTTTGAGCTATGTGCCGCTCACATGAAAAACCTCTGGTTTAGTTTACGTGGTAATTTATCGCTTATCTCTGGCACTTACTACAGAAAACGTGTAACGCTGAGAGTGGAGGTAAGGAATCAAAGCATATAGGGGAACCCTGCCCTAATTGGGTTTCTACCTAGACACAATGTATTCTTCTAACTCTGGATCACTGAAAATAAATAAGGCCTATCACCAGCAGCCAGGAGGAAGAATGGCAATTGTCTTGCAGAAAGCAGTATGAAACTATGATACAAGACCTATCAATGACAGAAATATTGTCCTGTAGTTATGAGTGTTGTTTTATTTGTGGTAATATTTACATAAGTTCTCTACACAGCACAGAACTTTTACCCTTTTCAGCACTGTCTAATCTACATTTCATTATCACAGGTAGCTACAGATAGCATTATACCCACTGAATTTTATGGTGTAGCTATCAAAAAGAAACCCTAAAAAAACCCGAAAAAAACCCAAACCAAACCAAAACAAAAAAAACCTACAAAAACAAACAAACAAACAAACAAAAAACCCCAAACCAAACCAAAATATAAATCACCACCTCATGTACCTAAGGTGTCTTATTTAGTACCTTTTTCTAATCTTCAGTGTTGTAAAATGTCTATGGCAAAACTAATTGCATCCATGTTATCCAGCTCTCTCCAAAATTATTTGTACTGTGTTTGTTGTCAATTCTTTACGATAATAGAACACTTTCCAGCAAAAGCTTCTTTTGAAAGAAGTCACTGATGTACCATGCAGCAATAATTAATAAGCTCTGACTGGAGAATTCAGGGATTATATTGTATTTTAAAGGCGAATGCTCTTTCACTCACAAAGGTGATAGTTTTGTGGAGACACAAACAATATTTGCTGTAAATAGTACATATTTTACAGTGATTACACATATATACATATGCTTTACAATTCAAGCTTAACTTGCAGCCATTTCAACACAATATTCCTTCAGCACAATTAGAGTATTAAGCTCTTACAATTCGTTTTTTACCCCCTCACCTCAAAGCTATATAATTTGCAATACTGGATGTGTCACAGACAACTAAGTAGAGATAGTTATTGGCAATTGTGGGCACATATACGTGTACACACACATACTCATAATATAAAGGACCCAAACTAAAGTCTGAGAGCAAAGCACTTCCAAAATTAACTCCAGGATCTGGAATCAGCATTTATATAAAATTGTCATCCTTCCAAGAAAAGGGTGAAAGAGGTCCCAGGCACCACTTACACATGCACAGTTCTGTGTTGCATTTAATACAGAGTCCAGTATCACTGCACAAGCAGTATAGATTTTCTGAAGAGTCAGATTTGCTATACATTCTCCAGACTTCTAGGTTTGGGTTTCCTGGTAGGAATGCCCTTGTCGGATTAGGCACTGAAGCCCTTACTTTATGAGTACAGGCTTAAAACATTGAATATATGAACAGCTCAGAATCTTCAAGTGTGAAGCATAAGAATCAAGGTGTATGTCTGTACTTCTGTTTAGTGTTATGTAGAACTGCCACAACCGGTAAGAATTTTTTTTTTTTAAGTGTATGTGCTCACATGCATTTTGTTTGTTAAAGAATTGCATTTACCATATAAAAAGTGCACTTAATTCCCAGCATCTGAAAAACCCCCTAGCTCCAATTTGTGTTTGTGTGGATTCTCTTTTTCATTGAGTGACATGAATAGCGGTTTGCAGGAGAGACATTGCAGATAAATGCAATAATACATATTATCAAAATCCTTTTACTAGAAAAATTTGTAATATAAACACTCAAATATTGCACAAAATGCTAGTAGTGAAACCAGTCAGAAATATTCCTGGTTTAAGACTAAGCTATACTAAAGTGATAGATCGTGACTTCTAAATGATTCAAACAGTCTTCAATTTGAAAGAAACTCCTCTACTACTACTTTTGCTCCTTCCTAAACCTTTTTCTTTTCTCTGTATGCTCATATGAATCACAGAATCACAGAATGTGCTGAGTTGGAAGGGAACGACAAGGATCATCGAGTCCAGCTCCTGGCCCTGCATGGGACCATCCACAAGAGTCACACGATGTGCCTGAGAATATCATCCAAACACTACTTGAACTCTGTTAGGCTTGTAGACTGCAATGAAGTCTCTCCTCAGTCTCCTCTTGTCCAGGCTGAACACACCAAGTGACCTCAGCCACACCTCATGTGGCTTCCCCTCAAAGCCCTTCACCCTCTTCGTTGCCCTCCTTTGGATGCTCTCTGATAGCTTCATATCTTTCTTATATTTTCATGACCAAAATGCACTGAAAGCTATTACTTCATCACTCAACTCTCTTTAGAAATTGATACTGTCAGTTCATTTTTATTGTTATCTTTATAAGAAATTATTTCATTTGGTGTTAAATATAAAACTATTTATTGAATACTATATATTGAATATAGTTTTTGATATTTGCATATTTCATTTGACTCTGAATATGGTTGCTTGATATATTTGTAATGAGTCTCTACTTCCAATGCAAGTTTCATTTACTTTAATGAACAGATCAGTTTGCCAATTGTCTCCATGAGTAAATTTGGATCTGTGGTTGTTATCACTTGTTACATTTCTTTCTCTAACTTCCCACCTCAGTGTCACCACAGGAACAGAATATTTGTTTGTTTGGAAAATAGACACATAGGAACACACTTGAGTCTTGCTCTAAAAAGCAACGGCAAACTAGATGGGAAAACTCTCTTCTGAACCCCAACCTGTTATTATATTTTAGTATCAGAACTTTAACAAGGAATCATGTTGGTGTAGCCTACATTTTTAATGTAGTCCTTCAGGCAGCGTAGACATAATTGAGTTTATAATGTAGTTTGTTAGAGAAGTGATAAAGCACCAGAAGCAGCTCACAGAATTCTGTGTGAAAGAAGAGACTTGTACTTATAAATAAAATTTATTACTAATTTTAAACAGTGAGTATTTAATGAACATAGCATAGAAAATACTGCCTGACCAAGTCTCCAGTTAATATCCAGGTTAAGATCTGCAACAAAACCAATCTCACCTGTACCAGCATTAGGCCTTTCTTACAGATTACCCAACACATGTAGTTAATAATAATTAGATGTGTTCTTCCCCGACTCAACCCTCCTGTCCTGACCAAACCTGGATTTTACCAAGCAACCAGAGCCACCCACAGTGCGCGGCCCCATCGTCTCGACACTTGCGTATTTTCCCAACAGTTTGCCCAGCTTGAAAGCCCTGGCATGGAAGGTAACGTGCAGACGTCTGGCATCCCTGCCCTCCCGATCCAGTTGTGATTTTTTGGCATCCTGCGACCCCTAGTGAGAGCCGGGGCGGGCGAGAGGGCAGCAGCCACCCTGCCCCCGCCTCTGGCCCTCCGGCCCGGGCCCGCCAGCGCCGGCGGGCTCCCGCCAGGCACCCGCTGTTTCCAGGTCGTGGGCAAAACATCTCTCTAGGGATTTCCGTTTCCCCCGTTAACTGGCTGAAAGCTACTATAAAAACATAATAACGCGTTGCCTTTGGTCGCTTCGAAACAATGCGCTGATTGTGTTGCAACTTCACACACAAAGCTGCTATAAACTCTCAAGGCAATGGAGGGAGAGGCAAGAGACAGCACCCGTCTTCTACATACCACCCCAAAAAAAGAAATAAAATTGCCGGCTACACTTCTACTTAATTATGTACATGTAAGGCCTAAGCCTTTGCAAATAACGACTAACAGTATTTGTTTGCCCACTGGTGTTAGGAAAATATCGGTGAGAAGTTTAGTCTCATAGCATTCAAAATTGCAAGCTAAGCTTTTTACTGTTGCCATCATGCTCAGATCCACCAGAACAATGGAGTTTAAAACAATGATTGATTCTGTTCTAAACACATACATGAATTAAGAGCTGAGAATGTAAACATGCAATTATTAAAGAGGAAAGGATATTTCTTAACTTGGTTCATTTCCCTCAACTGAGATCAACTTGGTATTCATATATATGCATCAGAATAAGTTTGAATATACAGACTATGTTAGATATCAAACTGTTTTCTGCACTTAAACATACTGTAGACACACTTTAGGGCCATTGTTACAGTATGAAAGGAGCAAGTCTGCTGTTTTAGTTTCTACCATTTACAAATAAAACATGCAAACAATTCTACCTAATGCTAAAAATAAATATGCAAGAACTTTAATATTTTGATTGTTCAACAGAAATTGTAATACACATGAACTAGTCTAAATAGACCACTTTTTCAATGGAAAGATCTTGACAATCTGACTGGTGAAGCACTGCTATCTATCAGATGAAAAGATTCCAGGATATGAAACATAGTTGGTTTTCAAAGACACATATTAATATCTTGTGATATTTTAATTTCCAAAGAAACAGTAGAGGCCTAGAATGAGAGGATTTTATTCAGCCTTTTATATCAAAATAATTATGGCTTTTCTTTGATTTCTTGCCTTCTGATTTGTAGCTTCCCAGCACCCACTAAATCCAAAGTCAAGCTGTCTAGTCTTTCAGACTTCCTAGAAGTTTCCATTTGCTTACAAATTGGGTTGGTCCATATCATACTTGGAACCAAAACTAAAAAGTTCAAAGATCTTCAGCAGTTCAGATTTCAAAACCTATTCTGAACTCAAACAATTTTCTTTGGGAGTTGAAATTCTCACAGATGTTTGAAATTCTCCCAGATGTTTGCATAATGTGAGTGTGGATAACACGAATGTTAGATGGGTCTGCAATTGCCATCTCCCATTTTTCCAATTTTTTTTTTTACCTGGTTTAGTACCTCCTATCTGTTGGCCACTTAGCTAAATCACCACTTTAAGCAACATCCTGTCAAGCCTATAAATTGCCTCTGAGAAAATGACTAGTACAGAATTCATTGTTAGTTATACTTCTTTTATGTATTTAAAACACCTGTTATATGCTTCTAAGGAAAAAAAAAGAAGTCCACCTTTCTGCAGCAATGTGGTAGATATCACAGCTTGCATAACCCATAATAGTACATTAGTGAACAAATAGTAAAAGAGCTGTGTCTCTACTACAAAAATCTCTCCTCAATCTGTTAGGCTGATTTTTCTTTAGCTTTGCTCCACATGTGGGCAACCTGTTACACAGAAGTTTTTATAGGCCTGTTTGGCTGAGCAGAGAAGATGCGAACCTGTAATACTAATATAATCCTATTGTGTCACAATGAGGGAGAAAAGGGCAAACACTCCATCAGAGGCAGTAAATCTGATTCTGTGCAGCAATGTACATCATGCTGATGGCTTGGTTCATGGTTATTGGGTCCTTTACTGCTGCATGAATCAATCTGTTTAAAAATATTTTTATGCAATTGGAAATGTTCATAACTAGAAGTAAATTGTATACTTTTTAAAGCATATGGTTTATATTCAAAGTTTTATCTGATTTACCAAAGACCTAAGCAGAAAATAAAGATTTATTTTTTTCTTAACAGTTTTAAGAGCTTCCTTTAAATCATTTGTTCTTTTACCAAATAATTCTGGGAATTCTCAGAAAATGCAAATTCTAAGTTGATATTTACATACATTCTCTGTAGGTGTCAGCATTGCTTTATATTGTTGTAGAGAACTATTTTTTCTTCTTCTCAAAGAAAGAAGATGTGCAGATTTGTCATTTTCCACATGAAAGATAATTTTTATGTTGCCAGTTTGTATTTTACCATCCATTTTAGACTAAGAGATTCAATACTATACTGCATAGGTGCAACTAAAGTAAACGAACAGAAAAAAACTACATTGTTTTTCTATGTACCCATTTCCAGTTTTAAAATATTTCTATTCCAGATATTTTTTGTATAAATATCAGCTTCATTGATATACACACAAGGTTCATGTGTTTATATCACATAACCTTTGCAAATGTTTCTCAGATGTTGAAAGGAGCAACAATTCAGTTATGTTAAATATACTGTGAATCTATCTTCTTTACACAGACTATAGAGGAAAACTGTGGAATTCTAGTGAAATTCTCAAAAAGCCAGCATAGACAAATATTATTTAATACTTTCATTCATAAACTTATCATACAAAAGAAAAGTATGCTACTGAAATCTGTTGATAATACGTTATTGAGATGAATTATCCATGCAGAAGGGAATTGTACTATCATACTAGAAGTGAATGACCTTGGGAGCCAATGTAATAGTAATTGGATGAAAATGAATTCTACAAAGTGCAAGATCATAAAAAAAGGGTAAAAACAAGAATTGTTTTTGGGATCTCAGGCATAAAGAGTGCTTGAAGAAAGATGTGAATTAAATAGTCAAACAAAATTATTATCAACCTCCTATACTCATGAAAGAGAAACACAATCCAAGCATCTATGAAGCAAGATATTTCCAATAAAAAAAAGAAAAGAGAAAAACGTTGATGTCATTATTACAAACTCAAGTATATATGAACATTACTTGAAATTGGGCATACAATCTTGACCATTCTTTTTATCAGAGGAACAGGGAGCTTCTCTTCTAGGAGGGTATTAAGAGATCACTTCAAAATCATTTGAAGGGATAAGTTAGCTTGCTATAAGAGTAGTGGAAAACAAATTAACTACATAAAAATAGCATCAACACAAGAAAAAAAGTCTACAAACTGCTCAAGAATGACATTAAAGCTGGGAGAGGGATTCTGACATCACCGCCCAGAAGGAATAACAGAGGAAGAAATCCCATCGACTTTTCAAAGGGAGCTCAAAAGAGAACATATCTGCTTGGTCTAAGAATGTGATAGAGTCTGTGTCCCAGGGAGGTCCCAGTAGCCCAGTCTTTCATTTGTATTGTGGGTTTGAACCAAGATTTGTCATTAGTGCTGTACCATTATCTGTTGATAAAGTGCTACTTACAGCCATTGATTGTGGGCTTAGGTTTAGGTGATCTATTTCTAAGTGAAATAGGACAGATGAGAGTTTATGGGATTTTTTGCAGTAGTAGCCTCAGAATCTATTTAGACTAGATTTATCCTTCTTCACTACAAGTGACAACCATCTTGATTACAGAGACTTCTCAGTGTTGGCTGATTCACAACCAACATTTTTGAGTTAGGGAATTTAATCTAGATAAGGATTTCACACTGGGCATTTACTCAGATGCAAGTTTTACCTACATATTTTCATAACATACACTCTTTAGAAGATGTTCCTTCTAAAGATTTGTTCACATATACATTTCTTTCTTCTCTGCCTCCCTCCTGCCATGTCTCTAATAAATAAGTTTTGTCCATAACACTGTAGAGATACACTGATTTATTTTTAGGTCATCTCAAAAGTACTTAGGAGCTCCTCCTATTAATGGCACAGCAGAACGCTGAGTTTTCTATAATTCTGTGGCTGCAGAATCTTGTCTCTGTCATAGATTTGCCCTTGGGTTGCAGAATAAACAAAGAGAGTATTTATAGCCCTTCTCATGCAAAGAGATTTGATCATTCAAAAAGAAGGCAATGAATTGCACAGTACTTTCTATATCCCCAGGCTAGCTACTAATATTAGTGTTAAGGAAAAGCTGATGTCACCTGATCTATCACAGTCTCTGCTTTTGTGCATCTCTGGGTAATAATGGGCCAAAAAGGCTGACTATTATTTTTGAATTAATTTATTTCAACACAGTTCTATTGTCATGACAGATTTAGAAATACTGTCCTCCACCTGAATTACATCAGACTGCTATAGTTGATACAGGATATAGGAAAAATCAAAGTAGCACTTCTCAGAGTCCACCCAAAGAAAGCTTTAAGGAAACAGATGGCTCTGACCATTTGGAAATGGCCCATAGGTATTACTCCTCCTAAATAAGAGAAGCTGGAGATGAGATAGACAAAGCCTAAATTACACTTTTTTTTTCAGGCTGTAATTTGATTCCAACATAAGATTCAGAAGATTATTGTGAGGCTCAAAGTTGTTTGTATTATAAGGCAGGAACTCAACAGAATAAGCTCTATGACTTAACTGGCCTTCTCAAAGTCCTTCTCTACTCTCTAAACCAAATATTCTTGTTTTTGAGGAGTTTGATTTAAGCTACATCTTACAAATTGGCACACAGTACAGCTGTGCTTTTATGAGTGTACCCCTGGCTGGAAGCCTCACTTACTCAGCTGGATTGACTCCGCCATGGCTCAGGGTACTTGTGCTATGTACACACACTTCCATGCTCACAGTCACAGCCGCATCCGGACCCTCCTCAACTCTGAAATATTCCCATAAAGCTCAGTTTTTCTTATCCTAAACGAAGGTTGACTGCTGTGGATAGAAACTCAAGTAAAAAATCCAATATAAGTTTATGATTTCACCTCTTCTATGATGAATAACTACTTAAAAAGCAGGGAACGTTTTATGACTAAAATATGTTAGAATCCAGCAGAACCATCAAATTGATCTCCCTTTTTGTTATCCTTAGAACAAACTGCTAAAATGATGCAGAGTAATGACAGATTGTGTAAGTGCACACATGCAAAGAAATATTTATAGACTACTAATGTATTGTCATGTACATTACATTTTTTCATGTAATAGGTGAAGAGAAAATGGAAGTACTTGCTAAGTGATCAATCACTTAGAAAATAAAAATAACATTTGGGGAATCTCAGGTTGTTTTTCCACTGTGAAACAGTACAGTGATTTTCAGTTTGGTTACTTCAGATCATAAGGACTAGAAACCAATAATATCTTGAAAAGGTAAGAATTCCCTTATGAGCTGAAAGGGATAGAGTTTGAAGATGTCAGAGAAAGAAAAAAAAATCTTTTTTTGATCTTATGATAATATGATTTAGAGAAAAAATATTCACATTTTAGAAATAATTCATCTGGGCAGGTTGGAACTTGCAGTCCAACTTTTAAGTACGGTGTGGATCCTACTCCTCAATGATTAGGCCCTTCTGAATTAACACTTAGTTATGCAGGAACAAGGGCCAACTGGATTACTTCTACTTTGTTCTGGAATAGGGAAAAATTAATTCTGGCCACATCATTGTAGTATTGAATAAATTGATGTCTAAAAGTAGGTGCGGAAATGGAAAGGGTAACCACAGTGAGATACATAGAGAAGAGACTAGATACAAACTGAATACATGAAAGCTGGTACACCAGTTTCATTTGACTGTGATTTTAAAAGAATCCCTTACAATGAAAAGAAACTAAATTATTTCAAAAGATTGCAAAAGAAAACAAGCCCTTAACTGACAGTTTGGAGCTACCGTAGTAGGATATAAAGCTGAGTGTCAAAGATAAATACAAGTTGTCATAATAAATTAGGAAACCTGTTATCAATATGTTTGCTATCAAATACTAGTTGGCACTAGTATTTCATAGCCACATATACCAAAGACTAACTTACTATTAGTTACTTTTTCTACTTTTCTATTTAGCAGTTGACTAAATATGTGTTTACAGATAACTGTTATTAATACATCAAATAGCTAAAATGACAATCTAGAATATGGTGTATTGGAAGCACAAGATACATTTATGCAACTCCCTTGCAAAAAGCTTTTAGTTTGATTGCACATGACATTTTCCCTAAAGTGCAAGAATGAATTTTACACTTTGATTCATTGGTTGTACAGGATGTGGACGCATGCCCTCAGATTTCTAGGAAAATGAAGTGTTCACAGTTAACGGATACCTGTGAATAGCTTTTTGCTTTTTCCCCCCCAAAACAATACCTCACAGCATATTTTTGGCAAAGGCAGTGACAGGAACTCATTCTCTGGGCAACATACAGTTTCCTCAGCTACAAGATCATCCTTTCTTTTCTTGACATCCCAACTCATTCAAAACATATATCCCAACTTCCTCAACAAAACTGAGATGAGTCTTGCAAACAACAGACTCTTTCACTGTGTTGTGCTGATTCATTCCAAGTACTGTTCATCCTGCACACTGAATGAGGCAGTCCTGTGGGAAAACAAAGGATGAGATCATGCAATTAAAGACTATCTTATAGTGTACATGGGGATTGGACTGTAATGGCCTCAACGGTCTCATTTCTGTTTCTTAACTCTTTAGTGATTAAGAGTTTTTTGTTTTCTAAATGTAACCATCAATAGTTATGAGCAAAGACA
This sequence comes from Manacus candei, assembly GCF_025592945.1. Taxonomy (NCBI): domain Eukaryota; kingdom Metazoa; phylum Chordata; class Aves; order Passeriformes; family Pipridae; genus Manacus; species Manacus candei. The sequence goes on from NW_026138076.1 coordinate 22,790,879, forward strand.
TTAAAAAATAACCAAAAACTCTAAACTAAAGAAATATCCACATGAAACCATACCAATTACTACTATATGGTATGCAAGGACAATTACCAGTAGATCCAACCAGAGCAGAAAACAACGCTGCTACTTTTTTCAAACATTCTATTCTCAATTTTCCTATCCATTAGTGTTTATATATTTCCAGAGATATTTAAATTTCATGCAATTCTGCCAGATTAAACTATTTTGAAATCCTGCCTTCTGATTCCCACCCCAGGCTTGCTTACTCCAGTGGGATGCTGAGTATTCCCCAGACCTACCTGACCCTGCTCCCTGTCATTTCTCTTCTGAGTGCTCTGTCAAGTTGGACACAAAATGGTCATTCCATTCTGAAGGAAATTTAACTCTTTTTGTAAGAGTTCTAATTTAATACATTAAGCTTTTAAAGGTCTCCTAGAATGGTTGTCATTCCCCCCTCCCCCAGCACAAGTCTCTGGTACATGTACAACTTTTTTTGAAGCTGAAGGCCTGAAACTCACATTGTTCTCTGTTCCCAAGGGTTGAATCTTCTGCAAGCTCTGACAGCCATCCCACAGTAAGAGATTATTTTGAAAAAACATCCCTCCTCACTGAAATTCTAGATCCAGAAAGCACTTTGTTTTGTTGCAGGGAAACAGATTTGGGACAATCATCCCACACGTTTTCTGTCTCAGCATACCATACTCTAATGCCTAGTGCTGTCAGGCAGCAGCACAGGCAGGGCTGCTCTGCAAGGGGTGTGAAACCAGGAGCCCAGGGCAATCTCAGCACCAGACAGGGTACAGTCCCACAGCACATCAACACCATGGGCAAGAATAGGGCACTGGAAACAGAGCCTATCCAGGCACTTCAATAGAGAGCAGCTGGAGACAAGACTAGAGCTGACTACAGCATGAATCAGAAGGGGTAGGGCTAGCAACTTGCAACACAAGTCTGAAATCCAGCAAGAGAAGCAGGGATGGATAGACAGATAGATACAGCTCAAGAAAGGACTGGAAGCTCAGGTCTGAGCTTAAATCAAGCCCCATTAAATGGAGCCCTGTGGGCAGAGGGTGTGTGGGGGAGTGGGGGTTCTAGATGAGGCTGCTCAGGGACCCTAATGCCATTAGTGCACCCAGGGCACAAGGAGTGTTACAGTCAGTGTTGGGGTTACAGTAGGAATAGATGGGGTTTCAGAGCCTCAGCACATTCAGTAGTTTGCAACCTCTGGCGGAGGGTATGAGCTTCTGTGAATAATTCCCATTTATTCTTTTTTTCCCATATTCATTTGGAGCTTTGTGGCTAATATTGCTTATTTAAAGGGTTTACTCTTCCTCTCTTTCTTCAGTTATATTAACTTCTTTTGTTTGAAGCCATATCCTTCCTTTCTCTGTTCTTTTTGTTAGTCTCCTTTGTTCATATTTTATGTTTGTTGAAATGTAAACTTCTGGGGACTGCAACGTTGAACAAGTTCCTCAACTCTTGTTGAACTCATTAATGTTGGGAACAAGAGTCAGTGGAGCATAACTGATGCAAAAACTTTTGTTCCTCACTCTTGGAGGTTTTTCCATCATGTGTGCTTGGACGTCCTCTTCCAAGAACCATGTCTAAGTTTAACGATGCCTTCAGTCCTTTGAGAGCCTCTGAACTGCGAGGACCCAGACAGCACTCAAGACCACTCTTTTCCTTGGGAAGTGAGCTCTATGTTGCAGCTTACAGGCACATCACAGGAGTTCAACAAATGTCTCTGAGGCTGTCAATGTAAAGGTCATACACAGTGCTTTATAAACTCAAGAATAATGTCCAGCAGTACTGAAAATAATGCCTTGTTTAAATGTCCACATACAAATCATATAAATACAAGCTGTTACTTCAGGTGCTCACAGCTGAAGAGTTCAATGAAGAAAGGTATGTAATTTTTTTTAATTTCTAAGGGATCTTTTTTTTTTTCCAGAGTCACAGAATACCTTGCAAATATTGTCAGTTAAAGCTCATGACATTCTTGTGAAGTAGGAAGATTTTTATCAGCTTCTATACAGTTTTTCTAGGGTAAAGCACAGGCAGTGAGTAGCACAGCAGCACAACAAAGCAATGTGGGACCAATGGTGAAAAAATGCACCAAAATCAGTTGAGCCTTGGGGCATATTAGGATGCCATTTCATGAGGAGTGCTGTACAAACTTTCATATCAGAAAGCCTGATCCTGTATTGGATCATTTCTAACACAAAACGTAGCAGGTCATATTCTCATTTTTGTTTTGCCTCCTTTTCCCTGCTTAAGAACCAAAACTGCCAGCAAAGCAGACAGGAAACCCTCAGTGTGAAAGAACATCACTGGGTTTATGGATGCCGTGCAACACTGGACTTCAGATGCACTGAGCATTCAGAGCAGTACAGATACATTGTAAGAATTAAACAAATACAGTTACACCAAAAATCTATGTTTACCTGTTATAACAAGAAATTACATCCAGCAATGCAGTTGATACACATCATCTTAGGTTAATGGTAGTATAGCACTGGGTACTTTTCTGACTTCACCTCCGATATTACTTATTGAACTCTGCCAGGCATGTACAGTCAGATGCGGACAGTCAGGAACCAGCTCACTCACACTCTGACCAAGCATTGCACAAGATTTTTTTGTCCCAACGTTCTTCAGATATTCAGAACCTGATCCTCTCAACCCCTCTATGAAGCACATCCAAGCAGGATTTACAAGCTTAGACACGGTCCCCTGCTAACATGGTCTAAATGCTTTACAGACCACAGAGTGAACAAAGTGGTGTCATGACTTACGTGATTGTACTTGGACAGATATCCAAATGCTAGAAAATCCAACTTTAATTAAGTTGTTAAAACAAGCTGTTAAAGATGCAGGATTTGACTGCTTACATAAAATAAATTATGCTGGTTAGATAAGTATGCTTATCGTAGCATTTTTACATCTCTTCATTATTCCAGTGGACTGTTTCCAAAATAGTAACATATTTTTATATATTTTCACTAAAACCCAAGATACATAGCAAAGCACTGTGGGCTTTCTGAGTGAGAAGATGAACAAAATTCATAAATATGCATTTAGTAATTCATTCAGCTAGTGCTAAATGGAACCTTTTATACAGACTTTTCAAAAACATTCAGTGTGTGAGGTGAGTTCATTAATGTAGTGTAGCAGATTGGAAGCAGCACAGATTTGGCCAGGAGCAAGAATGATCAGCATCATCGGTGCTGGTTTTACTAAAAGATTCTTCTGATGATACAAGGTAGGACTAAAACCTCTAAAAAACAGGTTTTCCTGGTCCTCTTTCTGGTGTAGACGCTGTTCTTGGAAGAATTTTGAAGTAATTGAACTATAATTCTAGTTAGAAAGCACTCACACAAACTCAAATGAAATACAATACTGAAACAGTTCAAACATTTAGTTATGCATAAAGCTCTGAAGATATTTTAATGATGAATAAATCGGAATGAAATGGAATGGAGGAGCTAGAAGAAAGTAAAATTTCCTTGTTAGTAGGAGGTCTAGAGGAGGGCCATGAACATGATCAGAGTATTGGAGCACCTTTCCTGTGAAGAAAAGCTGAGACATATGGAGTTGGTTAGCTTGGAGAAGTAAAGGCTCAGGAAGCTTGTGCCAGATGGAGACTTTTTACCACACAAGGGGGTACAGTTTTAAACTGAAAGAAGGTATATTTAGATTGGATATAAGGATGAAATTTTTTACAATGGGCATGGTGAGGCACTGGAACAGGTTGCCCAGAGAATCTGTGGATGCTTCATCCCTGAAAGTGTTCAGGACCAGGTTTGATGCGACATGGTCTAGTGGTAGAAGTTCCTGCCAATGGCAAGGGGGTTGGAATTAGATGATCTGTAAGTGCCCTTCCAACTCTAACCATTCTGTGATTCTCTGATTCTACTCTCTTATCTTTAAGCATATGAGATTTTATATTATGGTCATGCTTGTTTGTATATACTTTGATAAGTACAAAAACATTTAATTCACTACTTCAACTCATCTAATCCATTTAAATTAATTAAACAATTTTCTTTAGTATTAAAAGTTTCTTATAAATGTACACAAATTGTAAGCTTTTCCTCATGAAGTCAATCAATACTTAGCAAATGGTTATATGAATTTTGAAATGCAAGTGTGGGATGTATACAGTGCACATTTGAGTTACAGAAAGTTCTAGTACATACAAACAGAATAACGGAATCACAGAATCAGCTAGGTTGGAAAAGACCTCTGAGCTCATCGAGTCCATTGACCCAACACCACTCTATCAAATACACCATGGCACTAAGTGCCACATCCAGTCTCTTCTTTAACACCTCCAGGGATGGTGAACTCACCACCTCCCTGGACAGCTCATTCCAATGCCCAATCACTCTGTCTGTAAAGAACTCCTTCCTAATGTTTAATCTAAACTTCCCCTGGCACAGCTTAAGACTGCGTCCTCTTGTCCTGCTGTTGGTTGCCTGGGAGAAGAGACCAATACCCACCTGCCTACAACCTCCTTTCAGGTAGTTGTAGAGAGTGATGAGGTCTCCCCTGAGCCTCCTCTTCTCCATGATAAACAACCCCAGCTCCCTCAGCTGCTCCTCGTAGGACTTTGTGGCATTCTACTAAACAATGAGCATCAGCTGAAAGAAGGACTCAGGAAATGGAAAGAAAGAGCACTGAAATGGAGAGTACAATCCTCAAGAGAAAATACTCGAGAGACAATACCAGTCTCCAAGAAAGACAGTATCATATTTCTTTAAAGAACAAATGCCTTCACCCTCCAAGGAACCTGTCTCTCAGGAAATTTTTACTCAGGACCTATCAAAGCCTCTGCCACTGACTTGTCCAAACAAAATAGATCAAATTATTTTTCATATATTGAAATGTAGTCTGCCAACAAACAAATGATTTTGGCTAAAATGTAGTAATTGTTTTCTGTTCAGGTACTGAGTTTGAATTGCTAAGAGAGCTTTAGCAAGAACAAAAAAGTAGGATTTAAACAAATCTTCACTAGTTTTCATGACTCTAAGTTTTTTGATGCAAAATCCACAGTAGAATAAAAAATAAACAGTATTATATTCCATTTTATTTGATAAAAGACTTGGAAAAAAGCAGTATCCAAGCAACTAGACATCAGAACTTTTCAGTACAAACACCTCACCCCCTTCACTGTGTCAAGCAATAAAAAGAGAATAATAAAATTCCACACTTGCAACTAGATCCTATCATCAAACCTGAAAATAAAAGAACTCAACAATACATAGATTTTAGCTAATTTTTTTTCTGGCAGAAGTATATGCTGAGATAACTTACATAATACAGTTCTGTGATTGAAAGGGCAAGATAGTTTTGTGTTCTTGTCCACTTTGGTCTCTAACTGTGAATATCTAAAACCTTACTGTATCAGGTTTCTTTTGATGAGTTTTATTTCATATCCAACAGCTGTCTTTTTCTGGACTCTTTCCTTCTATATAACACAGACTGTCACAAGCCCTGATTGTGGTCCTCTCCTCAATCTGCGCCTGCCTAAACCAACACAAACTGTCATTAATGCATGAGGATATTTGATAACACAGCTCCCTGGAGCATCTAAAGAAAGTGTCAGAAATGAGCCACATGTCACAAACCAATAAACTACAAAGCCATTTTATAAAGCTGGCTGTATAATAAAAGTATATTTATTTAATGTCTCTTCTCTTCCATGCTTTCAAAGCACATATCCTACCAAACAAAACACTATCTCTAGCTTCATCATGTACTATCGATGCCTGTTCCCAAAAACCACCAAAATCACTGTTAGCTCCGTATGTGCAACAAATAAATTTTTTTTGTCTACTATGATATGCACTATGATACTGCTATTATTTTGGGTACTTCCTGCCTTGGTTTTATTTGGTTGGCATAAACCAGAGAACAGTAAAATGATTCGGATAAAGAGGCTGACACCAGGATGTATTTCATCTGCACGGTAATCAGAAGTAGCCAGAGCTCACTAGGAAAGCACAGATTGAGATTGTTTCCTCTCTTTGGTTTGAGCATGGATGATGACTTAACTGCACTGACCATCCTTTCCAGCAAATGGTTTGCTGAAATGTGTGCACTAATTCCAGTAAATTCAGAACTCCTCACTGAAGTATAAACCAGAATAGCATAGAAGACTTTAATTACATTGATGCCATTTTATGAAAAGGACTTTTGGATTGAGGGGGAGGGCAGGCTGAGGGAATCTGGGAAGGCAAAGGCCCAAGTCCGCAAAACAAAATGGGCGAGTACTGGTGTCAGGCAACATTTTGCAAATGACCATCAGAAGGAAGGAAGGTTCAGCTTCTAGGTAGTTTCCAGTTCAAGTATCACAGTGATTTTCCAGCCAGAGCCCTTCTGTTGGGCCTTCTGCTCCACATGCTGGGACTTGGGCAGAGGTTAGTCGGGAAGAAGGCTAACCAGTGCATCCAGAAATGGCTGTGGCTATATCTGATAGCCAAAGGTTACTTGCAGCTCACATGCTCCAGCAGTCTGATTTGGAAAAAGGCCCCACTCTCCCAGGAGGATATTGCAACCATCAGGCAGTATCCATACCTCTGCACAAAGCTGCTTCATTGTGGTTTAGAAAGTACTGCATTTACAAATGGAGAAGAAAAATAAACTACATAAAATTAATAACCTAGGCAAAATTGATAATGAAAAATGAGAAGAGCTAGAAAGTCTGTGTATTTGGCAGTGACTAAAGCAAAAATAAAATGTTTACTAGTACAGGTGACTGAAAAGTCTTATTCTGTGCATTGCTGTTTTCTACCTGGAAAGAAGGATGGGCTATTCCATCTTACGGGGAGAATGAACTACTTCAGAGTGGACTAGCAACTAAAGAATATGTAAAAAACCTTATGCTATCTAGAGTTAAATATTTTTAAATTCCACATAGGACTCCCAGAAGAGAATCTGAGAGGATTTCAACTGATTGTTTTTATTTTCTGACAGAAACTTTTTAATAACTTGAGTCAACGTCAGAAAACTGGAGCAGTACCAATATTCTTTTGCTGTTATTCAAAAGGTCATGCAAGATGAGTTAGGGAACAGAAGGACAAATGGTCTGACGTCAATACAGACACACAGAACTGAAACAGATAAGATGTTTAATTTTTATAAAGTATTATTCATCCTATAACACAGCTATAGAATCATTCCTTCCATCAGCCTGATGTCTTCCCAGGAGATCTCCATTTCAAAATGCCTGACTGCCACAGGCTTAAGGCAGTTGCCTGGAAGGTGGGAAAACTTTCTTCTTACTAGGCGGAGAGAGCAATGTGAACCCTCTTCACATACCCCAAGTAGGCATGTTAACACTCAGATGTACACTCAGAGAAGGAAGCCCTCTTTCTTGAGCATCTCTAGCTAGCTTTCTTACATGTGCAGTCAAAACTATTTGGATGTTTCAGAAATGCTCATTCTAACTGAAAATATACGTCATATTGGATCCAGTTTATGAGTTTGGATTTGTGGATAACAACTGATAACAGCTATTTCAAAAAACCCAGCCCCAACACTGATCAGCAAATGTTCTTGCCATCTCTACCTGTTTTCTTATTTAAAATCATTTATAAGAAAATTTTAATATGAAAATTTTCAAGTCCTTCCACATCCAAGCTCTGAAGTTGGTCCGCCCACCTCATCCTAAGGCAGCTGAAGTATTGTTTAGTTACAGCACATCCTGCTTCCACACTCATCAGCCATGAAAGAAAGTATAAATAAATTCGTCTACGAGTGTGGCTGCAAAGGTGTGCACACACAAGTACGCTACACGCACCACAACGGCTTCCTTCTGTTACCTTATCCTTTGCCTTGCTTAGCTGTGCAAAGATAAGCAATGTAAGTTCAGGTGCTTGGCAATCTAATTTAAGTAACTGGGTTTTTTGCGTTATACAAATTACATTACAGCTTTTCAATCTCATGTTACAGTAACACTGTATTGTAATATATTGCAAATTGAATTATTGTTATTTATTTAATTCATAAAGTTTCATATTGGCATAGCACATAACAGAAATTATACAGGCTCAAAAGCTAATTATGGAAAATGTTTTCAAAAATGAAAATTACTCAAGTATTTTTAAGTAATTTTAACTAAGTCTATCATGTTGTTTATCCTGTCAGCTCAAAAGAATCAATTATTTACCCAGGAAAAAATTGAAAGGCAAATTTTCTAGGGAAAAAAAGGGTCCCAGTAGCACTAATATCTGTGTCATCTCAATAAACTATACTTAACTTTGACAAGTAGTTAATGTTATAGATGTGAAACTGTCCAAAGGTCCAGATCCATAACGTTGTCATTAATTCTATAGAGATATGTTGTGAGTTTGAAACTTGGGCTTCAGGTTTTGAAGCTGAACTAGGTGTTTAAATGAATTTTCATGAGCCTCCAGGCTCTCAATTTGCCTTGAAATCAAAGAGACCTAGGGACATATCTAAACTTTGAGTGTATTTGGCCGTTGGTTGCATTTTTTAATACACAAGGGTAACATTTTTATAAGCACTTAAGTAAGTTAGAATTATAAATCCCATGACTTTAAACCCAGATGGGAACCAAAACATTTATGTTTTCTTGGCATCTGGAAGGTCTTTCTATCCAAAGTAATTTCTGATTACAAGAACAGATCCTGCTGTTGGACTGTAAGGTCATTGGTCCTTTATTTCAGTTTATACCTCTTAGCAGCAAGGATCTGGACCTTTTATTTTAATGTAAACAAAAACATTGTGTAAATTTGTGAACCTGAATACTATTACAATCATCAAACTATTATATTTTATTTATGATCAAACCCAATAGAAATAATAATAAAATGTTACTTCATTGAAAACACATCTTAAAAAGTAATTCTAAGAGCTTCTTAACATCTTGTTAAAGTAACAATTTTTCAGCCACTCTGTACATGTGAATCCTAGAAAACAGAGAGAATTTATTAATGAAAAATATAGTATAAGGAAACCAGATAGATACCTATGTGTGTATATATATGTACAGTGTGAGATTTTGAATTTCTTGTTTTAAGTCTCTCTTCAGCAACATTTTCTCACAGTCTCCTGAAGGAAAAGCTTTCTAGTGCCACTGGAAAACTATGCCAAATAACTTCAATTTCCCTACAACCTACCTCGTAACTGGAGCTGTCACTTCTCTTGCAGTGCAATTGCACTGTCAATCCACCCAAAAGCATATCTATACCTGCAGACAGCTCCTACTAGTGACAATGCCAGTGGTGGTGGCTTACAGTTAATTTCTGGGCCCTGTCGGAGCTGGTACCAGGCAGCCTCCTTGGATCAAAGCATTACCAATTAGAAGTATGTACAACAAAAAAGAATTTTAAAACAGCCCAACACCTATGCACCCTCTATTGTTCCCTATGGCTTACTATTCCCCAGCAGCTGGGGAAGCACTCTAATTGCTTCCTATTACATCTCCTGGGATCTACATCCATATCACACATCCTCCCCTGTCAGCAAGAACAGCAGACTCATAATTTCTGTTTGCATCCCTCTATCCTCACTGTCTCCTTCCCTCTCTCCAGAGAGCCTGTTTAGCAGTGCAGAGCTCCTTTGATCTCTGTATTCCCAGTTTGAACAAAACAGCTGTGGAACTGGACTTAGAGGGCTTTGTAACTGCATCTCCTGTTCCTCCAATAACTCATCCACATCATTTTCCTGACTCTCTTCTAAAGGTGTCTAGTCAGAGAAGATCAATATGCAAGACAGAATCACTTATAAGCTCATATACCATTACCACTTCCTCCCATAATCAATCCCAGAAGCCAAAGCCATGAAACTTTGAGACAGTGCAGCAGAAAGAACTAGTTGTTACAAACAGCTTCACTTAATATTAATCTGGCTGTGTTAACTTTGGCTGTAAAAGAAGAACATTGTTTTAAACAAGCTTCTGAAACATCCAGCCAAGCCTTCGCACCTATGTGCAAAATCTTTATCACATACATATATTTCATAAAGATATGTCTGTGAACCTAATGATAAAGGTAGACATACAATAAGAAAGCAGAATCTTTGCCATAGCTTTAACTCAATGCTCACGTGACCTACTTGAAGGACTCAGCAGGTGGTAGCTCTAAATGACTGATGTCTGTGATCATCTGTTTAAAATGTCTTTGGTAGGGAAAGATAAGAAAAGACTCAGTGAGTATAGTGTCATACATTTGCTTGTTATTTGGAAGAAAAGTAGCAGAAGTAAAGAGCTCTTCTTCTAACCAACATGTTGAAAAATTGTTTGCTAGTTGGGGAAAAAGTAAAACAAAATAAAATAAAAAAAAAGAGGTTTTAAAGAATATCCTAGTTTGCTTTATATACCCAATTATCACTCTCCCCTTCAGACATCGGAATATTATTTTTTTGTCTGAATAGAGACTTGATCATTATAATATCATTAAAGTCTAGAAAGTAATACACATGTAAAATTTGTGAACATGACTATAATGCAATCAGGATATTTATACATTGCTTTTAAGCCATAAAATAAAAGTGCACTTTTAATAGACTTGTCTCCTATAGTAATTTATTTCTTACAAGAATTGTTTATTTAAAGTTTACGGGAAAACCTCAGGAAAGCAGAGAAATGAATTGAAATCTCCTCTGATTAAAATAATATTATTTTTAAAAAGTTTTTTTTTCCAAAGGAAAGATAAACAGTTTCCCAAATGAATTTCTCCCCTCCTACCAGCATCATGTACTAACTCCCATGGAGAATTAAACTCAGGACATTCAGAACAGATGGCAAAAACCTTATCTGCTTTTCTACCACAGCATGGGGCAACATAGGTTTGCCTGATAATGCACTCACATTGAGAAAAAGGTTTCTTGACCCCTCCTAATATATCTAGATCCGTCAAACAACTGCTTTTCAAATTTAATCTACAAGTTTAACTCTGAATTTTACAACCTAATTTACAAAATAACCTATGGCAAGTATTAAACCTGAGATGCTAAAGAAATTGTTTTTGTTTTAGTGCTATTCCAGCTGTACATTTTGTCAAAGCTCAGGCATATTTTATTCTCTTTAATTAAAAGACAGTTAATTTTCAGTATTTATTTTAATCACCTCAGTGTTAATTTTCTATATATTTCACATTTTCCTTCCACATTTGTTCTTAAATTATATAGCATTGACATTGCTTTGGCCTGTGCTATCTAATGATCTCATAGTGGATTAACTGATGAGTAAACTCAGTTCTGACACTGCACCAATTTGCTCTATTCAAAATTCTTACAGCAAAAAAAAAATACATTTTTTTCCTGCAACATATGAAAAATATGTAGACATCAGAGCAAAAACAGCTGTTATCCTGAAGTAGAATCCTTTTCCTTTTCAGCTAACCAATCCTAAATTAGTTAATACTTCAATTCCTGAATGTTTCAGTTTTTATTTGCATGCAATAGTCCTAAAAATTGACACAGTTTTGGATAGTATTGTATTATTCAAGATGCTATTAAAATTGATTTTTAATTCTTATGGTTTGCAAAGGCAACAAAATTACATTTAGGGTGATTTTTAAACAAAAGGGAAAAATCAATGAAATGTTTTGAAGTTCTAGAGAGTGAGAATCAGTATCTGATGATAGCAGCTATCTGATGGCCATTGGGGTGCTGAAGGATATGTGTTGCTGGGCTCCCTGTGGTTTCTTCTAAACAGATATTTACCTAACACAATCTTCGTTTTTCCTATGATCCTTGTTAGAACTCACAGGGAACCACAAAGACATATGCTTTCTTTATAGGGAAAAGAAAAAGGAAAACAAAATAATTAGATATATTTAAAAAAAAGAAAAAAAAAGGGATTAATTTCACTTGAAATATTGACTCACTAATACTTCTAAAACCAGCATTTTTGCTGCTTGGATTACAGCAGCAATAGCAATAGAAGCTGAGGCTTACAAAGCTTGTTCTAATTAACTCACACACATTTTTTCCCATAGTGACTACAATGGGACCATTCAGCTGTTTACAAATGAATGAAAAAAAACTTGTAGGAGTGTACACGAATAGGTAAGAATGATTGTAATGTCTAATTTCCCCATGTAAGCATTGCCTATGCATCAAAGTAGCTCTGTCATTAGCTGGGACGAGATGAAGGTCCTGTTTACAATAGAAATATTCTTGTTCTTCTTATGACCTAAACAGCTGAGTGTCCTCTGCACATACCCTGACTCTGTACCAAATCACACCTCTATCTTCTTCCTATGTTGCTGATATATTGTAGCAGCCAGAAACCCTGTCTTTATTACATGTGATGGATTCCTCATTACTTACTTATGCAGTCAGTGAGATTTCACACTTCATTAGAGGCTATGACACACACTTATATAAGGAAAAAAGTCTGAGCAAGTCATTGTAGTACCAAAATCCAAAGCTTGTCTCAGAAGAGATTTGTGGAAGTCCCCTTTATCAAAGTGTTCAATGCTCATGCATTCTTTAGAATAACCAAAATAATTCTTTAGTTGATTCATATGGTTTTGCCCCTTGTGTTTTCTGCAGTGCAGCACAGAGAAGTCAAAAACATTTTTTGAACTAAATACCTTGAAAATACTAAGTAGTTTAGCAAAATGTCTTTAGCCAGCAGTTGCAGTCATCTACTTCTAGAAAACTGTAGTGATTCCACCTACCCCAAACACCTCAATCAGAATGAACAAAGGCATCTGAAAAACAGTTAGCAAAGCTGCAGAGAGATGAGACTGTCAGCCCACATCTTCCATTATTGATTCTAGGCAGTATTTTTCACTGTTCGGTGTCTGGGTGCAATCTTTGATTAAAGTAATAAAAAAGGAATAAGGAAAGTGAAACAAAGGGGAGAGAAAGGTAGAAGTTGAGATGGTATCATAAAAAGCATCCTGCTACATTTTAAGTTTTTCAAATATTTTTAGACTATCTGTGATTATTTATAATGAATAACTGAACTTGGGAAAAGGAATTAGCATGGAGTATTGCTACATGGTACATCTATGACAAGCATGGATATTTTTAGTTGAGAGCATAATTTTTATATCTGGCTATTTGTATGAATGTCCTCTTTGGTCTTTGAATTAGTGTTTGGTCCACCCTAAATACTACAAGTACTTTCCTCTTTGTGAAGCTTCTATTGTATTCTTCCACAATAGAAAGGAAATGATGGAAGAAAGAGAAAGAAGGCTGGTCATAAGGCTGACCAAAATAAGACTTACCATGCTTTCAGCTGGGACACTAACACTTAGAGATGGAAAACTTCTCAGCAAAATTATTTCCCCTTGTATAATTTCAAAACAGGAATGTTTAAAGTTATCTCTTGTAGACCTATTAGACAGAGTGATATTAAGAAAAAAAAAAAGAAAATATTTCACAAGTAGCAAATCCCAACTTTCAAAGCATGCATGCATGTTCAGTATGAGAACAGCCAGGCAGCTCTTTAAAATCCTTAACCAATATTTTATAATATTCCTCCAATTTCAGCCCTGCATGTGCAGATCTGATTTGATATTTCCAAATCCTGATTCTGTCTTTTCCTACTTCCATCAAAGAGCCTTAAGACATTCTTGCTTCTTCCTCTGAATATTATTTTCCCACTTCTTTTAAACATTAAGAAATTATCTCTAATTATAAAGATTGTATAATACAGATGAAAAGGTCACATTATGAAAGGATGCAGAATGGAGGGCAAGAATGGCTCTTCAGCTGTCTCATAACTACACATTCATCCTCACTGACACTTACCTCATGATCAGAAATGTACCCAGCACAGATCTGCAGATAATATATGCTTCTTGTAGCTAAATGAAACTTGCCTACCCTTTCTGTCTTTTCTAAATTCAGCAAAAAATTTACTACACCAACTGTTCAGTAAGTACAACTATAAACATTCTTACAGCTCTGCAACATAAAGGTCTTCACTGCCTTGCCTGGCGAGGGTTGCACTAGGGCCTGCATCGGTACAGCTTGACATGAGAGACCAGAATCAGACAGTCTAGAGCACCAGGGACAGGAAACAGGCTTTTTACAATCCATTTTTATCCCCAGCATCTTCTAGGCAGAATAAGTAAGTGAACAATAGTTCGGGATTACATCTGGTAGCATTGTGCAAGTAAAATTTTGTCACTGGTAATTGAATTTTTCTGAAACCTCTTCAAGGATGACAAGGAAGTAAAGGGATTCAGCTCAAGCACCAGTTTTGAACAGTTGCTCAGCTGGCATCATGTTATGCTCAAGGGGAAAATGAATTAGACAGAAGGTTCTCCAGCAACAGCTCTGCCTGCAATAAAGGCTTTGGATTATCCACATGGCTATAAGAAATGAAAATTATTATAATGACAAATACATATTCCCTTTCATCTATGGGCATAGTAAAGGACAGCAACAAATGAAAAGGTTTATTTTCATTTTATAGTTTAAAAAAGTCATTTTACATGTCCACACAACTGGAGGATACTAACACTCTGTGTGCAAAAGCATTTGGAATATAATTAAAACTAGTGTAAAAATGCTGTAGAAATTGTGATCCTATTCTTATGATTGCATGAGTAAAATGTTTATGGTTATTCTAAAAGGCACTCTGTATCAGAAACATTTCTCTTTCTTGTCCATAAATTTTACATGTTTATCATCATTTGCATATTAAATTTGAGAACTTGAAAATAAGGGGAAACTGCATTAAATCAGTAACAAATATTGCTATATCATTTTGATTATTTCAGGCTCAGTACATATGATATTTCCAGACTTTATATTGTTTATTAAAAGTACTTTTGCTTCAAATGGGATTCTCTTCCTACCCTTTATCAACTTACACTATCAAAGTGCCATGAATTCAATGAAATCCACCTTTATTAGATATGTCTTAATAATCTAAGAACTTCAGACTCTGCTCCTCTGTGAGGTGCTTTTGGAAAATAAGAAGCTTCATCAGAGCCTGGGATAACTATCGTCCAGGAAGCTACTCTTTTTGTATGTTCCATTTATTTAACAGAGAATAAATGAAATGTATCAAGCTAGCAGTGGCTGAATGGAACAAATGAAACATCTGCCTTTGTGAACAAATTATATTTTTAGAAGTTGTGTCTTCAGCATTGTTTTCTGTGACCATAACAGACTTGGCTGAAAAAGAGAGAAGGATATGAGTTGATCACCTGTAGGCACCAACAGCAGGTTTGCTAGCCAACACACCACTATGAGCCCTCATTATATTTTTTAATTAGTAACTATGAGACATGGTTACCATTTTTCCTCTCCTCCTCTTCTAAGAATGGCATTGAGGAGGCTTATTTTAAGGACTCAGTTCCACGGAAATCAAAGGCAAAGAAAATACTTGATTTCCTTTTTTTTTGTCTTATTGTGTTTTCACATATAACACTATGTTCATTCCCTGAGCATCTGAGAATGCCTGGGGATATAAGGTATAGTAAATTCTTTTTCTTATTCTGGTATCTTTTCCTGTCAAGTGAAAGTGAAAACTCAGCTCCAATCAAGCATTAATAGAGAACAGAATATCATGTGCCCACAACAGACATCACATTTTTTCCAATTATACTTATGAGTAGCCCTTGCTCCATTATTAGAGAGCCCCTGATAGATCAAACTTCCTAATCAAGCCTCTATCAGTTTTTCTCACTATTTACATTTCTCCCCATAAGTGAGTAAGATTTTATTATTTTTATTCCTGTAAAGGAGGACCATTCTTCCACATATGCTGCTATCTGAAAACTTGTGTAGATTATGGGCTGCATTGTCGCTTTGAAAAACCTGATGAGTATCTGATCACCTGCCTGCATTATCTGTAATGAAAAATTTCTTAAAACTCTGAGATCTCAACTCTTACCATTTTTCAAAAAAAACTAAGTGAAATTTACCTCTGCTTTTGTGGTTGTTTATTGTGTGAGTGTTGGCTTTTACTACCCAGAAGCAATTTAATGAAAAATTTCTCCCCAAATCTGAACTGCTCCATAATAGTCTTGATAAAGAATCCCAAACACTACTTTGAGTCATTCTAGGATGCAACTGCTGATATGCCAGGGCTTCATTCTCTGTTATGAGCAATAGAAATGAATGTGTTTGGCTTACTAGTGAAGTTCCAAGTTGAACATATTAAACTGAAGAAAGTGTATTACTTTCTTCAGTTCTTGTCCAACTGAAAGGTATATGTGACTATCACACCATAGCTGCTGACTCACAGCAGAGTTTTTTCTTCTCTTGAAGTTCATTTCCAGGATCAGAATAAGAAGGAGTAGAATACAAGAGGGAGATTTGCTATCCCTGTTACCAGTCACTCAGTCTGCAAACCTATGAATGTTTCACACACGTGTGCATGTGTCTCTGCACTTCACAGTAACTTTAAAAAGATTAAACAAAAAAAAAATCATAAAATCATATAGAATCACAGAATAGCCTGGGTTGAAGGGACCTTAAAGATCATTAAGTTCCAACTCCCCCCCAGTGGGCAGGGATACCACCCACTAATAATAAAATAAACTACATGATAAAAAGAAATTAAGCTGAGAAGTATACTATGTTAGCAGCCATTGGTTCAGTGGCTGCCTTTTCAGAGGACACACTGAATAGACAGAATCTCTTTAAAATATATTATTCCCTGAAAGTGTTGGTTACTGTGTATGCAGTATACTGTAATTGAATCAAGCCACTTCAGTGTTTATTGGATTAGCTATAATGATACAACCAGAAAAATGCAACTCTCATTATACACTTGCAGTTCACACCCAGTGTTAGTTATCTCAAAAAGAGAAAGATGTGTCTGGAAAGCCTGCATAAAGGAAAACAAATATCTGTAATACAAGTTTTGGCAACATATTTAATATGAACATACATTTTAAATTGTGTTTAAAGTTATGGAAATTACTGATCACAAAGATACATATGGTGCAGAGAAACACATCTACCTGAGCAATGTGAGGACTTTTAACGCTGAGTAGAGTGGAATGTCTGGTTCCAGGTCCTTTCTGTGGTCAGGTAGTGCACCAGCTTTGATGAAACAGAGCAAATTTTTTTGTTGTTGTTTTATTTGAGAAAAATGAATGCAAAGTTGGTCTGTGTGTCTCCCATCATGCATTAATTATCTGTGTAAAAATGTCCTTTACTGCGAGGGTGAGCCAGTGAGGAGTGAGATTAAGATTAGTTTTGACAGTTACTGAGAGGACAGAGCTTTTCACAGTGGCACATAGTCAGGTAGGCCTACCAGCTAAGCATGGACTGCATTATAGGTAACTGAAGAGTTATACACTATATGCACAGATAACTAAGGTGTAAAACTGGAGTGAGAAGGCAAAACAAGGTTATTGTCAGGGGTTAAAGGAGGAAGTCCATGTGTCCCAGAAGAGCAAGTCAAAAGCACAGCCCGAAGGCAGGCAAGGGGAGAAATAGGCACAGAACTAGGAATAACTGAGAAAGTGTACATGGGCCTGAAGCAAAGCCAGCCCAGGTGGTCCACAGCAGGAGCAGGACAGAAATAATGGACCCAATGAATGAGGCTACGGATGAAGGATCAAGAGCTAGAACGAGGGGCTAGGACGAGTCATTTGTAAGATGACCACTGGTGTCTGCCTGTTAATGTTGTGGCTTGAGGCAGGAGCCTTTGTTGATTGGGTTTTTTTTGGCAGGCTCAGTAGCAATTAGGTTTTGCTCAGTTTTCTTCCTGCATATAGATTTGTCATGAAGTGACACTGTTAGAGCAGTGTTGCAGAAAGCAGTCAGAAGTAGGAGTTTGTTCCCTAATTGCAACTCACTGTAATTTTATATACTATAAAATATAATACTTACACCCACAATCACCAAACCTCATACCTAAGAACTGATAATATCTCTTGGAAATGTCACTATAAATTAAAAAAGTGTCCCATAAGCAAAAACTGGGATCATCTAACATTGTCTTTGGAGTTGCATAACACAGGACATATAAACCCAGATAGTATAGACATGTTTTCCTATATGTGTATATTAAAGTTCTTTGTATTATGTTTCAATGACAAAAATTTCTTTTATAGCAATATTGTTTCCAGCTATCTTGCTATCTACTAACCTAAAATAACTTCTGCTTTTAAGTTAATTTTCAGTAAACATTTCCAAAGGCTAGAACTTGAATATTTTATAACCATTACATGATGGTGTCATACACAGTTCACTGAAGAGATTTCATAGACATAACAGCTATAAAATTCATGTCCCTCACTTATTAGTGAGTCAGCTTATCATTTGACACCCTGCTGAGCTTCTCAGGCTACATCCTTATATATAGGTCTTGCTTTTGTATCCAAATAATTCTCCCACAGAATTGCAAAGCATTCAGTAAAAGCTAGTAAATCTATCAGAATAATAATGAAAATAGCACTAAATAGAAATGGTTTTCTGTGTTTATCCAGGAAAGCTCAACCAAAAATATTCTGTTTTCAGTAATGCCATTGTATTCCTGCTCAATCTGTTCAGCTACATGAAATCTACATGAATTACCTAAAGCAGCAAAAGCCATTCAATCTCCATTTCTAATTTGGATTCTTCTAACCCTGATTTTGTGAACACCAGCACTATCTCCATTTCAACAAGTCTTATATCTTACTATTATAGAGTTCTGAGTTGTACAGACACAGTTTGCTTTCCAGATTAATTACAAAAAAAAAAAATTACTAGGTCATAATTCCTCTCAAGACTTGAGGAGGAAGTCTGAAAACCTTCATCACAGTCAGCTTCCATAAACTAAGTTCTTCCTAAAATCCTTTGATATCAGTGCCATTGCACGAGCAGAACAAATGAATCAAATGAAAAACCATACCCTATTCAGAATTCATGATACCCTCTGGACCAAGCAGAATATTTAGACACACATCTATAAAAGGGAAAAGATGGTATCCTCGATGGAGAGACAGAACTTTACTGTACTTGTCATTATCACAGTGAGTATAATCATTAACCATGCAATTTTTTCTGAATGTGGATGTAAAGAGAGATACATATCATGTTCCCCCAGTAAAGAGCAGTCTTCCACTGAGAACAGCTTTTCCATGCACACATTTTTAGCTTTATTAGCAGAGTAATATTTCAAAATTATTCAGTTTTTCCTTCCTATAATGAAGTTTACAAAAAAGTGATGCTAATATCAGAATCTGAAACGAGTAAAACTTCCAGAAATTATCTTTCAGTTGCTTAAACCTTTGCACATGGAAAATAAAAAAATTCTTAATTTTGAGATCTGAATTCTAAAATACAGAAAAAAAAACATTACTTGCCTTTTATCTTTAAAATAGATTTGTAATTTCTGATGAGTGTTCAATATATAATTGCTGTCTTATAGAGCAACACTGTGAGGGCAACTGCAGTTATATAAAGAGATATTTTCCTTCTGTAAAGATGGGAAGAGGAATCCAAAATACAAAGGAGAAAGGAGTTAGGAAAAAAGTCTGACCCCACAGAAGAAAAACTTCTGTTTTTCAAAGGATATCCCTTTGCTGACAATCGGCAGTAGTCTGATCTTGCTAGTGTCAAGTCAAGTGAACCAAGCTGGCCAAAGAAAACTCAGCTGATACCATATTTTAGCAGGTCATTGAGTTTTGGGGGTGAAAAGGAGAGAGGCTGTGAAGCTAATCCAGATGAGATACCTAATCTTTTGTTTATATTCCACTGTGATAGTCATTTCAGAGTAACACTAATAATGAAAAGCAAGGAAGTTGAAAAAAAGTGGAAGGACAGAAAAAAAGGGGACAGAATTTTTTGATTGTCATTTTGTTTTGGCAGATAATACAAAGTTCAAAGGCTATGAATCCTAATAAAATGTTTCTGAAACAATGAACTTTTAATATCAATAGTGCATGCATTTAAGGACATACTAAGTAGTGTTAAAATGGTGTTCAAGGAATGTCCCAGACTACAAGTAGAGTAACAAAAAAAGGTAAGAATGTCAAAGGGAAATGGTTATTTTGCTCTTATCCAAATACAAGGTGTGAAACATTTTCTCCATGTCACCCTGATGATTGTAATTTTCACTTTTTCCAACTCAATGTACATTTTAAGGAGTGATTCAGAAAATGCATCCATGACTAGTATGTTGCTGCAGCTGGCAGAATGACATAACATGTCAGTTTTTGAAAAATTCAACAACTGTTTTTTTCTAAGAATAGTAATTTCTGTACATAACATTCTTACGCCCACATAATGCTATGGAATTCCCATTTTGTACATCATGTCGAATATTTCCCTACAAATTTTAACTTGCTCTGCTTTCATTAAAAAAGTTCATAAAGAATCTTATGAAATTCTCATTTATTATGGATACAAGAGCAACAGTCATTCTGCACCTCTGTAAACTAAGTCAGTCCTTTTGATTAATTGCTACATTTTCATTTCTGTTTGAAAAAGAGAAAAAAGAAGACTCGTTTACAAACAAAAGTGTGACATATAAATGTATGAACAGCCCCTTATGAAATATGAGTTCATTCTGAAAACTACAGGGCCTCTGAAATTCCCATTTAATTTAATTTTTAGAAGCAGCTCAGCAGTCTGCACAAAACATCTGACAGAATGAAGAAAAACTGGATGTTCAGTGTTTAGTCAATGAGCTCCAGGAAGTCCCCAGAGCTCCTATTTGCCTGCTCTGCTTGCAAGACTGTGATGAATCATTTAAAATATACGTAGGAACTAGTCAACAGCAACAGTTCTATTAAAATTAAATTTCTGAAGATAATTTTTGAAGATCACATACATCAGCAATGTTAGGTAAAGAATCCCTCTCTGATGATTTTCCTTGCAGAGTCAATATTTTTACCTTAGACAAATGATAACTGTACTATATCATACTTTTTAAAATTTAGTCATATTTTAGTTCTATAGTGTATCTGTCCCTAGAAAAACATTTGCATGACCTAGTGTGACAAATCAACATCTGCAACTGTAACACATCCAGTCCCTTAGTAGCATTTAGCAGTCTATACAGCAGGTTTTTTGCACATTTTAAATGTAATTTACTCTTAATGTTGTTTTGCTTCAGCCTTTCCCAGGCACAACAAAATTTTGCTTCAACGACTTTACTTTTATTCTGTTTTTGCATACGTGGCAGATTCAGATCTAGAGGCATGATTCTGTGTACAACAGATATATTTTGTTGCTAGTTTTCCTGCTGATAAAGAACATTTGCATTCCTAGGATTCCCTTGTTACTCTTCAGACATGGGTGAATACTGCAAAGTACTCAGAGATATGTATTACAGTAAAACGATGAATTCACCTCAGTGGTATTTATGACCTTTTGTATTTATTTTCAGAAAACATGTGAGTATTTTTTTAGCCAAAATGCTTGCAGAAAACAAGAAGTCTCATGAGTGCTTGTACAAAGGCTCACGCCTAGGAATGTTCATTAGGGCTTTCTCAAAGCCTCTGATTTCTCTTCCTCAGTCATCTGGTCACTGACCACAAATATTAGGCAGCAAACAGTTAGCTGAAACAGTCTGATAGAAATCTTAAATCTTAGCTGAAATGAACAACTTAAGCACATCCTTTATTCAGTAGTTTGTGGCCTATAAACCATAACTGGTCCAGAGACTATTTCCTGTCTCCAGAGAGAGACACCAGCTAGTCACCCAGTACACTCTTATTTCATCTGCTACATCACAGTCAGACAAAGTAGGAATACAGAATTCCCTGTCCTATTATTTTGCATTTAAACAATTCTTGTGCAAACTTATCTCTGGGAGGAGACAGGATGACCCTTAAGTGTCGCTACACAGTGAAATGGAAAACTTGCCACTATAGCAAGTAATATGTTTTCTCTCTGCTGAAAGCTCCCAAATGTGTCTGTCTTTACAGATAATTCATAAAGGAAAAGCAGCTGCTGCTATAGACAGTTTGAGCAAAATCTGCATGGTGCATTTCTTAATGAAAACCTTTTAATCTTAGCAAAGATTTAAAAAATGACGAGATGACTGGAACTGGTTCAAGGGACTTAGAATTAACTAGACAATTTAAACCATCCTTTTTGCACTTTAAATTCACACTTTTCAAAAGATAAATTTGACATCAGTTTTCCAGTTCACTAACAAGTCCAAACATTCAGTGTATTTTCCACAATATATCTGCATATGTCAAGTTCAAATTACAAACAATTTCAATGAAATTAGGTATTTGGGGAGAAGACTGAAGTATGTAATTAAATTACAATAGGAGAATAAAAGACTGCATGTTTGAATAAAAAGAATGCCTCAGCTCAAATTCATGAAAAGACAGAAATTGCTTTCTCGTTGTGTGAGAGTAGTACAACATACATAGCTCTGAAATATATATGTTGTTCTGAAGTGCTACCAGTGCTTAAGGGCTTAATTGCCATATGCAATGGTTGTTAAATATAACTATTTATATACATATTTATATATGAGGGTATAAGAGCAAAATGCAGAATAAAGAACCTTTGGATCAGTATCATTTAGAGTAATGAGGTTCAATTCATAAAATGCACTCGCGAATAATTTGCGCAGCTCAAGGTATGTTTTTGCATACAGATAGACCTATTCATATGTAAATAACCTTGTAAGCATAGTCACCACATAGAGACATTTATACTACTTTATTTTCTTTGTTCACTGATTTATTTTCTTACACTATGGTCAATCCATATTTAGAGTTCAAATTATTAACAGATGATAATAAACTTTGAAACCTTTAATATGGATCTTATTTGAAACAGAAAATGCGATTATGAGATGTGACTTTATACTCTTTACTTTTATACTCCTGTAAATTTACAGTTAAAAATAATAAAAAGCCAAATAATTCCCAGCAGAGATTTCGTATTAATACCAAGTTTCATATTTGTTCAGCCCAACACCACAGATATAGACAGGTTGCAATTAATGTTGTAATATAGAAATTAGGCTAATTAGTGCTTAACACTTTTGGCATGCTTTGACACTGTTATTTTTTTTTTTTCATTGATTTCTAGCATGCTGAATTTGATTGACAGGGTCTTTATTGTTTTTAATAATGAAACTTACCTCTTCTCCAGAAAAGTGCCTCACACTTAGATTTGAAATTGTATGATCAAGTTTCAAAAGAAAATTTGTTTTACTCTATAAAAGCTCTGAATTCAGAGTAAAAGCCTTAAAAGTTGATATTTATATTTATGGACTCCTATCAGATCAAGCTGTGTTTTTTGAACATAAAAAGAACAATTTGCAACAGGTACTTAACTGACTGTATTTGGATAACACTCAACCCTAACCAGTGACCAGTATCCAATGAGTATCCCTCCAGTTACGATACTGGATCACAGCAGAAACAGGAAACCCACTATGACTAAAATGAAAGCAAACATGAACATTTATGCAGCCTTTGGAGGGTAAATCCTCAATAATTCCAGTCTGAATACCTTCCATTTCCTTATGCTCACAGTTGCTCAGACTGCAGTTATTTAAGTGGCAGTTATGGTACACCACTGTTCCCTGTGCTGTGTGGGATAATGCATGAAAAACAGAAGGAAAAAGAAACATTACTGTGACAATCCAGTACTGGCAGAAATTTCTTCAAAACAGGGTTTGTCAGACTCATTCTGTGGTCCAAACATTCCACTATTACTAGAAAATATAAATCTACTCCCTTTAAGGGGAGAGTGCATTATAAATTAGTTATCCTTCAACAGAGAAAGAAGATTTTGGACAGTCCTTGCTCCAATTAAGCCAAATCTTTTACTAAATAGATCTTTAAAACCAGATAAACTTCTACTCTACTACATAACAACAAAAAAAGAGACCACTTTTTTAATTTATCTTTTTAAAATAAAGACACTGTGTTTAACATACACACATAAGATGAACACACCTAAGATGAACACATCTCTCCCACCTCCGTTCTTACATAATAATTTTCTGTTTCCAACCCCTTGGGATTATTCACAGTATAATAGGTTCATATGAACGGCACTAATAGAAGAGTAGAAAAAAAAAGACTTTGTATCCTTAATTTAGAAATCGATGAAAAAAACCATCCAATTACAGTTCTGATTAGTCATACTGATTTTAAGTAAGTGTACTTCCATGCATTCCTGTAAATTAAAACATACATATACCACCATATCCAGTGAGACAAGAAGACAATTACTTGATTTATGTAATGCACTGCTTTTTTTCTCATTTCCATTGAAATAAGCTTTTCTAAAATTTAAGAAAATTTTGTATATGTTTATGAGAGTCACATAGGCAGGTTATACAGACTGATTAAATCTCAGCTTCTCAGCAAGAGTCATACAAGTGAGAATTCATTTATTATTTCTTATCTGATACATAATTATTATAAAAATCTTCCCTCCTTGGTTTCCCCAGGAAGATCCAAGATGCATAGGCATAGGCTCTGAATATTATGTGTTATACATACATCTCCATTACTATTTAGAATAGACTGAGAGTACCTAGATAGGGCAAAGTATTAGAAATGGAAGCTGAAATTCACTTTCATGTATTATTAAAAAGCTGTAGAATATATTAGTATAAAATTATAGAATTTTGTTGAGAACCTTACCGTAGAATCATAGAATCACAGAATGGTTTGGGTTGGAAGGGATCATAAAGATCATCTAGTTTCAAGCTCCCCTGCCATGGGAAGGGACATCTTCCAGTGGACCGGGTTCTCAGAGCCATATCCAACCTGGCCTTCAACACCCAGGGATGGGGCATCCATAGTTTCTCTGAACAACCTGTCCTGGTGCTTCACCATCCTCACAGTGAAGAATTTCTTCCTAACATCTAATGTAAATCTACTCTCTTTCATTTTAAAACTGTTGCCCCTCTTCCTGTCACTAACCTTCTTTTGCAACTAATTTTTCTTAGAGCAGTTTCATTGAATGGGCTTTTTTCTACTACCATATGCCACAACCCATAATAAATATAACTAACAACATTAAGGTTGAATATTAAAATAATTAAAAAGTTCAATTTTCACTTTTCTGGACTATCTTTCATCTTTTTCCTTTTCAAAAAAAAAAAAAAAAGATTGGTTAATGTGATCATAAATGTTTCTGAAATTAATTTCCTTGTAGGAATGGAGAACAGATAAAGCTATAAATATAAAAGAAAAGTACCTACCCACTCAACCCATAGCTAAGCATGTCATCATGACACCTATGCTTTAGGACATCAACTTAGCATATCATTCTTTATCCATTGCGTACAGTTCAGCATGATACCATCGCTAACTAGAATTGTCATCATGGCAGCCACTGTTATATAGCAGACAGCTTAGCTCAGACTTGAATGGTATGTCTACAGTACAGTGCAGTTGCAAGGCCAGTCCAGGCCCCTTCCCTCCTTCCTCTTTTGGCTGCCAAATTTATCCTCAGCCAGCACTGGTCAAAGTGCAGACCCACATCTCCTCCCCTTGGGCAATAGCTTCTGCCTCTCTGCTCTTCATCCCAACAAAAAGCAAGAGGTTTTGGGTGCTGGGCTGAGAACAGGTACTCAGCTACTGGGACCACGTTTGCTTACCTTACCTTCCAAGGAAAACCTGGCTCACTTGACACGTGATAGCGCGGTAGTCACGCTCTGTTACTACATTAAAGTGCAGGCAAACGGAAACTTCCCAACATCTGTTTCTGTGAATGCTGAAGAAACTGGACAGGTGGGAACTGAGTAACTTCAGTGAGGAAAAAAGTGCCACTTCAAAGAAATCTTTGTGATTCAACCCCCAAAGAAAGATCACCAAATCTTGCATATAGTTTCATAAAACCAAGAATTGCACTGAGAAATAGGTAGGACATGTGCAGAACCACATATGAACACACAGTAAAGGTGTAATCCATTCGCTGTAAAAGTAAAACCTTGGTACCTTTAGTTAAGGGTCTTAAATTCCAGCTAAACATTCTTTAAACTGTGCAAGCCTCTCATGATTTATTAAGTGAACTTAGTGGAAACTTTCAATGGAACTATTGTCTCTATAGTCAGAATTGCTCATGTTATATTCTGATATGCATCATACACAAAATATATAAACTGTTACTTTATTGTTTTCTAAGGCTTTTATGGCTCTAATCTCCAGAGGTGCACTATAGTAGGAGTAGAAGTAGAATGAGTGATCTGGGCTTGTTCTGGAAATGTGTCCTATACAATTCCTAAACAGAAGAGCTTTCTCTTGCCTGATCTTCCAGCAAAATTACAGGGCACACGCCAATTCATATTGGATTAGTATACCCTGAGAGAACTCTGAAGGCTATAATTACAGAAGGAGGAGGTGATAGTAAAGACTCAGTTCATGACAGCTACTTTCAATTGTAGTGCTGGCCAATTGGAGCAAGAAGGTGTGAGAGTGTTGAATAGGATTCCAAGGCACAGTACATGTTCCTGTCCATTTTTGTTACTTAATAGGGAAAGTATATTATAAGCAATAGAAGAAGGTTCAATTTATTAGATCATTTTTATTGCCCATACTTATTCCTAAGGAAAAAACAAATAACACAAAAAGCGAGAATCAAATGTACTGGATTTTATTTTTTTTCTCTTCTAGCATAGTAAAATATAATTTACATGATTTTTTAGAATTTTAAGTGTGCCAATAATTTCTTCAAAGACACATTAGTACACTAAGTAATTTTTAAAAATATAAATGAATTAATATTCTTCTATACTAATGAATATCAGAAAATATTTTAGATAGCTAACAAAGTATAGAATACAATAAAATAATTTATTTTTGTTTAATTTTATCCTTACCTTATCACAGCTTCCCTTCACATGCAGAGTAACTCCAATTAGCTAGAGAGTGTTTTCAAGTATCTTTCAGAGAAAAAAGGGAAAGCCTGCTAGAGCTATCGAAATACAGTTCTTCTGTTTTCAAGCATTTATTTGGTCCTTGAAATGTTAGAATCATGATGAAACTTCAGCAGTCTGCTAGACTAATGGGACACAATAGTATATTAAATTTAATCTTTTTTAGCCACTGAACTTGCAAATTTCAGAGGAATGACTGACTTCTCTGGGAACAGTTATGAGAACAAATGAGCACTTGAAAGCACCAAGAGCTGAGGAGGGACTTTGCAAGAGTAACTCTGTGTCTGGTTACTGTAAGGATGACATGCAACAAACATAAACAGGCAAATAGAAACTTCTCCTACACAGTTGAAAGTTCTGGCGTGTCAGATGTTAGAGAAAGTGACTCTACTCAGAGCAGAGGCAAAGACTCACATCCACTTTGTGCTAAGAGGAGACTCAGGTAGTTGAATCCTAACTTGTATACCACGATTTCCACAAAATCCCAGAAACAAGTCTGCCCAGCACTGTGATGCACCTTCCTTTCATAAACAGCAAACAAAATTAGCTGTAAATTGGCTGATACTCTAAATTCTCTAATTGAGGGGTGGCATTGGTCAAGTCCAGGCAGCTGACCCTCCCAGAGCTGCAAACAGATGGCTAATAACAGCCTAGGACATCCAACCAGCTCTGACAATTTGTCACATTTCCAAGCTGTGGTGACAAGTAGCCCCCTGACACCTGCTGCAGCTCCAACTTGAAATCTTAAATGTTACTGATAATCACAACTGAGGTAATATTTTTCCCCATGGTGTTTTCAGGTGGCTATTTAAAGCAACTTTTTGTCTAAATTAAGTATATGTATGCGTGTGCTGGATGAGGAAGAGGAAAAAACCACAATGAATTATGAAGTTATATAACAATTTGGGAAATACTTTGTATCCCAGACATTTCACAATGGGTTCCAAGAGAGACATGTTGGAGTTACAAATTAAAATCCTTTGGCATTTTTCCAGGCAATAATTTATCTTCCTAGGGTGAATCATTATATTTACTTGGCTTAGATTACAGTATAGGGTCATTTAAAAACATTCTGGTTCCTCCACAGATTGCAATAGCTTGCATTTGCCCAGCTGCAACTACACATCACATTTAAAAAAATCAGTTCAATATTGGCTAAAAACTGAGATGTAGGCAATTTTTATGATCAGTTCTTTGTGACTGATTGGAAAAAAAGAAGTGTAGGCAACTTTCATGCTTATTCAAACCCTATTAAAATAACAGTTTTATCTTCCCAAACCATGAGTGAAGCGTTTGCAGCATCGGGGCTGACCCTGATCTTCTGTATATTCTCTGGTAAAAGGACATGAACAGGAAATGGTCAGCCTAAGGACACAATGAAAGGAAACACAGCAGCAAAGGTTTCACTGATAACGTGATTTGAAGTCAGTGAGCAGATTCAGACAGTCATCCAGCTGTTTGGGCCAAAGTCTATATAGCACTCTGCTGACTCCTACAAGACTGTGTCACGAAAACATGTGAAAGACTGGTGCTTGACATGGGCAAGGCAGGGAAAGCAGAGCACATCATCAGATGCTGTGGCTCAGCTATTTCATGCCAGAATCAAGGAAAATTATGCTGGTTTAGAAATATTTGTTTTTCTAAGAGTTAACTGAGCCAAATAGAAATAGGATGCTGATGTGAGGGTGTATTCATATGTCAGTGCATGAGTATCACTAGGTGTAATGGAGTTCAGGTCAGAGCCAGAACTGCAAAGTATTCCACACCCACAATTAAGAACTAATTGAATTTTTCTTTTTTTTGAGAGAGAATTTTTCAGGAGACATCAGCACTTTAGATATGAAATACTTACAATGTGTTTGCAAGGATCTATAAACTATAAAGCTAATGCAGTTAAAATTTCTAAGTAGTTCTTTTCTTTCCTCACACTCTCAGCAATAAACCTAACCAGGCAACAATCAGAAAGAAATCTTCATTGAGTGTAGCAAGGAAGGGAAATACATTATAAGCCTTGGGTGATGTACTTTCACATCGACTTCAGAAGCATAGTTTAATCTAATTTCTGGTCTTGGATTGTAGTAATTACAAGTCTTGTGCTTGGACAAGAATTATGTCCTCCATATTTTTTGAGTCATGTTAAACAAGAAGGAAAAGATATTGATTAAAAAAAAAAAATCATCCAAAATCTAGCAGCTTCTTAAATCTTGTTTAACTATTATTTCAGAAGACAATCACTGCCACATTGATAAAAAGCTTTAAAAATTCTTTGGGTATTGACAATTTATCAAATAAACAATGTCAGCACTATTGGCTTTTTTTTTTCCAGTCTAGAATGAACTGGGTGGCCAAATTCAGAGAGCCTTATCCAAACAGCTCGACCACTTGAAGCGGTTCTGGATGATTCAGGCTTCAGACTCCATCTTCTACCTGGCTCAATTTTTTCTGTTCTGTAAGAGCTATACTATCTTGTTCATTTTATATATTTTTATATAAAATATCAAGAATAAGACATATAGAAAAGAAAACCACTATATATTAGAGGAAAGAAACTTTGAGTGTGGAATCACCCAAACTCCAAGAAATGTTTTCTACCCAAGTGATGTGTTATGGCAGAATGAATCAATACTTATAAGAAATTCTAAAAGGTCATGTGAATGTTCCACAGCAAAATCGTTGTATATTTTAAACCTCAAATAGTTTTCCAAATAGAATTCTTGTTTTCTGGCCAACCCTCCTCTTAAAACAAGCAGACTTATGAAAAGAATTGAAAGTACATAGAGTTTTATGTTCTGCTAGTTCTATCATGAGTGTTCAGAGTGTCCATAACCTTTCCTGACCCTGGCGGTCTTCATGAATAGTGGTACTAGTGTTATATGTATTATGTGGAGTTTTCCAAGTACCAAAAATGACAAATAAATGTACTATTTATTCAAACAAATTTGCTACCTACCTATCTAGGCAAGAAACCAAGTACAGATGACTACCTCTGATTAACAACATTTTTATTTTTAAATAAAATACAACATATCTAGACTGTGTGGGCACGGTAAAGAAAGAGTAGACTGAGCAGCAATAAATTAGATGCAAAAATAATAAAATCTATATTAATAGTATATGTCATCACTGAATAAGTCATTAGATAAATCCAAGCCCAGTCAAGAGTCTTTTTTCTTTTCTATTTAAATTTTTAACATAGGGGTAAATTTTCAAAGCTAAGGGAGAACCACTCACTGTAGGCAACTACATTTGCATTTAACATCATCCTGTTCCCATTTTGAGCAAAGCATTTACCAAGAGTTTAGACAGAATTCAGACTAGCATCTACTGACATGAACACATGGTGTATTTCTCTTATAAGGTTTCAGACAATACTTTATCTCTGATTAATTACCTGTTAGTTTTCAGAATACCATATGCATTATTGCATATGTTCTGTCTTGACAACAGCAGAAATATTAAAAGTTAAAAGCATGTAAAATAGTTGGACTGATATTGTGAAGAGTACCCTCAGCTGCATGGAGATGTTTATCTTGAATTACTCTACTTTAATCACTCTATCAAAAAAATGAGGTGAATATTTTATGTGGCCCAACTGTAGTCCTGTTAGTGATTTATCCAAAGTCCAGTTTTAGCTGGTATTTCTGCTGTGGAAATAGAATATCTTGAAGCAATTAGGAAGGACATAATATGCATTATCAATGGTTTGATATTTTTTAGATTACCATCTAAACACTATAAGAGATACTGTTGGACCTAACCTGTGTATAGCTGTTCCAGTGAGGGTAAGATTGGCGAATGGACAACTTCCCCCAGAGGAAGACTACAGGAAGTCTGAGGAAGACTGACTTAGGATATTCAGAAAGAGAAATGTTGGATAAATTCCACATTATGAGTGTTGCTCAACACATGCAAGACAAGAAGAACAAGTTTGGCACCATTCATTAAAGATCTTTTGCACCTGGAGATGGAAGATTAGGTGGATAACATGAAACAGCTGCATCTTTTACTGTAGGAGACTTTCACAATTCATTTAGGCTTTGCCTCAAGCGTCAGATTATCAGCTCTACTCTTGAATTCATGTCTTATTTCCTCCCATGAGCTTTCCATTCCTTTCACTTCGTATTATCTGTCAGTATGCATCGTCATTTCTCCTAGTACAGCTTTCACAGTGCACCAAGTTACCTGTTATCAGCAGGCTTTTAGCTGAATAGCTTATAACTATAATCAGAGGCTTATAGCTTCTAATAACAGAAGAGTTCAAATAGAATGAAGACTGGCATTCTCAATTTTGGGGGTTTGTTTGTCCTTTTAGATTCCAAGTGCTTAAAGGAATTTCTTATTTGCTAGACACAGCTTCCAAGGAAACCTTTTTGAAAGCCAGGCTGTGATTGCCACCCAACATGAGTAAGGGACTTCACCTCATGAGGAGCAATATGGTGGAGGTTATAATTATTGCCTTTGCAATGAAAACACAAGATGTTCACATATAGATCTAGGTGGGTAACTTCGGCCAATGTTTCATTTACAAAGAAGATCTGGTTTCGTTCATCCCAAAAGACTAATCATTTTGGATCTAATACATTGAAAATTTTCAGCTAGAAAAGCTTTGTTTTTACAGAAACTAGACTTATGGAAGAGAAAGGAAGAGACGCTAACCCTCCAGCTAGTGGATAAGAGAAGCTAAAGTAAATGTGAGTGATGATAAGGATTCAGTATTCATCTCTGGAGGAGGGAATCTTGCTTTGACCTGTGCTGGTGACTTCAGTGGTTACAGGTGTCCTTGTTCTCTACAGAAAATATGTCCAAATGACTAGCCATCTAGTAAGGTACTTAAACAGATGCCTACCCCAGACGTGTGTATATCTCAGTCTTTATAGCTTTAAAGCAGATTTAAAGAGCTCATGCAGCAGGGACTGAGAAAAGCTCCCACTAGAGAACCTGGCAGTATGGTAGTTAGAGGAATGCATTGTTAGTAACTATTACCCTGAATTTGGCATAAAGTGATGAATATGGTGAGTTGTTGAGGTAAGTTTCCAATATTTTAATGAACATTTATTCACTGTACTGGTGTAAATATTGCCATGGAGAAGTAAGAACAGCACTTCTGGCTCCTAGTCAGTGCCATCAGCTTCCTCATTTATATTTCCTGTATTCATATATAAGGTATACTGCTCTGTAAACAAAGGAAATGACAACAGTTCCTAGACTTTTCTAACTAGTAACCCATCTCCAGCTCAGCACATTACTTCTGTTGGGTATCCCTCAGGATTGGAAACAACTCTTAGGATAGAAACAGCTCTTCCCCCCAAATGTTGAAGTAGCAGATGCTAGTTTTTCAGGCAGCATGTGCCTGTCTAGCAGAAATCGTTTACTCCAGAAGTCAATTTGTCTATGGATCAGGGTTACAAATCTGGCCCTGCTGCTTCTAGGTTCATTCAAGAGTATTCTGGAACATTTCTGCTACATCACCAGAAAGCTGCAGAAAAATACAGTCCCACTTATAATGTATATGAACTTGGTAAAATATTCTATAGAAAAGCAAAATAATTTTCTCATTGTCCCAAAGTTTCAGTCTTGCAACCATCCACTCCATCCCCTATCCACTCCAGATATGCTCTGACTCCTAACTATGAATTCAAATTCCCCCAGCCAAGTATTTAAGACAGATTTTAAAAGGAGCACAGTTCAAATAAATACTTAGCCCAACCAATGGTTTTCTTCACAGGTGAGGCCATAGCTGCAATAGACTATCCTTACACATGTATACAAATCCTCAGGCCTATTGATTCAAGCAAGGAATACTTTGAGACAAATTCTGTGTTTCCTAAGGCTGTCCAGTGCCTCCCATTTCAAGCCTTCTTCCTGGACCTTGCTGACAGCACAAGGGTAATAGAATAAGGTTAATTATGCTATATTCCACATCCTTCCTGGCTGCAGCCTAATTAACTCTCATTTCTCAAACTCTTAAATAAGAATTGTTTCTCTTGTACTCTAGATATCTATTCCAAATAGCACACTCAGGGTACTCTTTTGAGTAAGCACTGTTTTAAATTTTTTTTTGCACAGTTTGCCACTGAACCTTTTTAGGTTAGACAGAATCCATGTCTTTTGCCAGCGTTAAGTACACAACTCACAATCTCAATTTTTCTTATAAGTGCACTCAGGATTTGTTGTTTATGCAGCAATTTCTTCCAAAATAATCCCTCTTTATACCACTTTACTTGGCTTTCCTGTCACTGAGAAACTGATTTCCTAATGCCTTGAATTTCATTCTTTTTTTTTTTCTGTGAATCCCTTTGAAACACCTTGTTGTTCAAGTGGCAAAACTAAAAACTTTAAGATGGGATGCATGCACAAGCATGGATCCCATTTCTTCAAGTAGTGCCTGCCAGAATTCTGCAGGTTTAGCAAGTGTACACAGGTAAATGGCATTTACGTTATCCTCAGTTCCCCCCCCCTTCTCTTATACATCCCTGCTTCTTTCCTTCATAGAAATGTTTCTCTTTTTTATTAAGGTTTTCATAATTCATTTTCCCCCATAACTTAATGCATGGAAAGCTTGAATACTTCTATTCTTAATTAGTACTCTTGTCCCAAGAAAACACTATCAAAGGCTTTTCACTCACCATATTGTCTTCCACTGTAACACACACCCTCTTTCTGTGAGATCAAATGTTTTATGGACTTCTAACCCAACCCTGGATGCTCTTATATTTTCACCTTTATATGTGTCTTTCAAGCTAACCTTAGTCATAAGTGGTTCATGTGTTCTTCTAGTGGGAGTTTTCCTCCTTGTGTCCTGAATTTTAATCTAACTGTCTCTTTTGAGGCTTTTCTAGTATTTCACTGTCACATTAAAGACTCTATTTTATGGGAAAGGCTTTTGGTTCATGCTCAACTCGTCTTTCATTGAAACTGCATCCACTTGCAGGTACAAAACATTCATCTGAGTGAGTGGTATGTCCTTTTTGTTCATGGTGAACATTACCCAGCTTACAAATTGCATCCAGTGCATTTATTTTTACAGATCTTTGACCTCCATAACTAGTGTTGGTTGCCAGGCTGAAGTCTGGTCCCTAGTCCAGCTTTATGTCTTGAATCATTTTGCTATCACATGGGCAGAGGCTCCAAACAGAATTTTTCTTTTCAATCCTTTCCAAATATCTCTTCCACATTCCACTATGCTTTTGAACGCAGAGTACA
This sequence comes from Manacus candei, assembly GCF_025592945.1. NCBI lineage: Eukaryota > Metazoa > Chordata > Aves > Passeriformes > Pipridae > Manacus > Manacus candei. Next base: position 22,824,834 of record NW_026138076.1, read on the forward strand.
ATATTACTAACTTAATAGTTCATTCTATCTGCCTGAATTAACAGAAAAGTATTAAATAGACTAAAACTGTACGAAACATTACCTTCAGTGTTTTCCTTCAGTGGCTTCCTTCATTGCTTGACCATATGGAATCAAGCTTTCTTTGAACTTTCATTACTTGTCTTATACTTTGCCAAAGAGTTTCAGCTAAAATGGGACTTTGGTTTGCTCCATTCTGCCCCACAATACATTTTCTAAATTTCATGCTACTGGCAATATCTGATATTCTGGGACAACCACCTCAGAGCTTAAGGTACTTGCAAGAGAGGTGTTACCATACTTTGCAAATTTAGCAGAATTGTGGTGTTTTGTTGAAATCCATGCAATAGGATTCCAGAGATTATACAAATAATTTCTCCTTTATTGAAGAACACCACCCAACCTGAAATTCTTTTGTTCTTGAAGAAATACTTAAAAACATGAACTCTCTTCACACAAAACATGGAGAGGTTCATAGAATTGAAACTGTAATAGCTGTTTAAAATCTCATTACCTTTAAGCCAGTGTCTTGGTTTCTCAATGCTTAGAATAAGCATAGCCATCGCTACATGAAAAACTGAGATATCCATGACTTTTTCATCTCTGTTGTGAAAGAGTGAGAAGGACATGGCTCTCAGTGCAATTGTCACAGTCAGGTTAAACTGTTGCTCTGGGATATACAAGGAGGCTGTATATAGAGATGATATGGTAAGTTAAGCACCAGCAGCTTCATCCTCCCTTCTAATAAGTAGTGTATCACAGAGAGAGACTATTAACGTCATGCTGCAGAAACCTGTAGCAAATGCTGGCAAGTTTGAGGGCAGGTTTTAAACCATTGCTTTTAATTTAGAGTGAGCCTCAAAGGTTTTGAATGTGATTAGATGAGAGACCACCTATCTTGCAATTGGTTCTGTTGTATTGGTGGTCAGCAGAGGAATTCAAGTTAATAACCTATTGATATAGGCAGGACAGACTTGGCAGAAGGAGATCTGGCGGACAGCTTTGAACTCTGGACCTTATTCTTCGACTGTAAAATGGAGATAATAATGGTCCTCTAGCTCCCAGTAGGGTGCTCAGGCTAAATTCATTATTAGACATTTTCAATAATGTTTCTGTTTATGTTTCCAAGGTAATGAATAGCGATGGGCTGGAAATCTCTTAACAATAAAACTTATAGAGCTTAAAGGGCAGTGGGAGCTAAGGGGTCATAGCACTTGTGACAGGAATTATTATCTACTAGATTATTGCAAAATCTGGTAGATAACTCACAGAATAATCAGTTCTCGGCAACTCAGTAACAATGCTCTCTGATGCAGGATCAGGCACCTACCTACTATGAAGACTGCCCACAGATATTTTATCTTGGCTTCAGGAGGACCATTCATAATATCAAGGGAAAAAAACACACCTCTCTAAGCTGTGTGGTATACTGGAGAAACAGGAGCTTATCATCAACTGCAGAAGTGCAGCCATGAGTACTCTAGCAGGCCAGGACTGCATACATGTTTAGGATGATAGCAATGGGATTCATTGCAAACCCCGTTAGTCATTAAAAGACAAATTTCTACACATGGATTTCAAAGTTAAAGAAAGATCTCAATAAAGATCACCTCTTCTGAGAGTACTTCGCATGGGAGCCCAGGCTTCACCCTACAGACAAATTCCTTCACTGCCTAATAAACTAACCAGAATCCTCTACTGTCAGCTCCTAAGGTCATCTCTAGGTCAGGTTGCACATGAGGCTTCATGCAGCTCAGAAGACACATTTTTTTATGCAACCAGTAAACATAGCATCCAAATATTGAGTTTATGCTTCGTCACACTGAAGTGTCAGTCAAGCTCAATTCTGCAAATGTATAGCCTGATGCCTGTGGAAGGATGTCAGGCTCATGGAATCAGCCTTAGCAAAGAGCTGAATCCATCTTGGCTATATGCCTTGAAGTCCTGCTGTTTGAACAAGAGGGGAATGCAGAAGGAGTAATGTACGACAAAAAGTATCCCCACTGTATGATACAAAGTGTACTCATCCTCCTACTAGGACAAAACTTTTGGGTCTGTACTGCTTCATTTGTTTAGTATACATGATTCCTTCAGCTTCAGCAGCTGCTCAAAAACCTGTTAAGAACTACAGCTACAATATGTCATGTTCTGATGTATATGACTCTAAGACTGAAGTGGCATTTCTTCTTGGTGATATCAAGGTTGGATGGACAGCTCAAAGATTGAAGACAAAATAAAAAAGCTTTTCCACATTTGAATGTCAGCAGAAAGCTACAGTAAGCAATGGTTGCTGACTGTGTCTTCTAATTTTTGCTTGACTCTCACTGAATAAAGGAAAATCTATTGGTCTTAGTCATATCTGGTATATACACCAGTGCTTACAGGGTATTTTTCCCTGTATCCAGTATATTCAGAACACAGCAGAGGTTAATGACTTAGAGAAGCAGTGTATCTTGCACTGAAAACCATGTTAGTAAAACTGTTAAATGAGCCTCCTGGCACTGGGTGGGCCAGGGGTTCCCTCAATAGCATGTAATGCATTTTGCACTGGCACACCATGTCAGGAAATCCCATTTCCTTGCTTTAGAGAACCGAGGCACACATTGCCAGCAAACTTGATTAAACAGTTTCTACTAAGGTCCTTTTTTTTTTCCTAACTGAGAAAGTGTTATCTAAGATACTACCTGAAAAGGTCTTAAAGTAGGACTATCATCACCATTTGCCCCCAGTTTTTTACAATAAAACTCATCACTGTTGGGTTTAAACAACAACAGTTCAGTTTAATGCAGTTATTCAGTTAGGTGTCATGAGTAGAAATAAATAGTGATTTTGTTCATGTTTTATTTAGACTAAGTGTGATCCCTAGGCTTCTGGCAAGCTGTCAATATAGCCATCTGTTTTGTGAAGTTTATGAATCTCTCTGGAAAAAGGCAGCCTAAAGCTCAAGTACAGTAAGGGTTGTTTTTCTTTGAACAACCTGCTGTAGATGAAGAAGAGTCAGATTTCAATAGGACACGGGCTTTAAGCTCCATGTATGCCCAAAGTCAGCCTATTTTGAGAGTGCAAAACAAACTTAAATTCATTTCACTTATGTTTTCTTGCAACTTAGCTTTGGTAACTTGCTTATAAATTTATTATATATATTTATGAACACACACACATAGGTATAACTAGAGAGAGAAAGACTATAGGAGACCTGAAGTCCAGAGCCAGGTCACATCAAAATCTTATACAAACGTCTCCTTCAAAGAGATTATATATTCAAAAACAAACATAGCATCTTAAGTATATAAACAAGCAAGCCATGATGAAAACAGAAGGTATCTGCTATGAAATTTTGATAGCAGATGTGCACTTTGCAGGCTATCAGTAAGAACAGATGTCATTCTTATGAGCCATGGAGGGAGATAAAGCAAATCAAACCACTAAAAAGAATTTGAAAATAATACAAGAAAATTATTTTTAAAAGTATTTTTTGCAATTTTCATTTGGACTTCTGCTGCTATCTTATCTTAATAGCATGTTACACCTCAAATGTCTCCCTGATTTCAATATAGCTTACTCAATTGTAAAGTGCCTGTATACCATACCAGTTGGAATTCTATTCCATGTTTGCACCATAAACACACAAACATGTGAATTGAACTATGTATTACCATAGAAATACAAATAAAGCACCCAGTACTGATAAGCATGGTTCTGCAATCTTGAAACAACTGACCAGGGCATGGCTAGATTTAGATTTAGTAGATTTGGGGTATTTTTTTATGAACACAGCTGAGGCAATTAAAGCCTGTTCATTGTTTTTCCAAAATGTTTTTGAATGGATTTGTCACTGTTCTTAATACATTACCTCCCCTTAGTATGGTTTGAATGTTAAGTAGCTGCTGTCAGGATGGAAGAAGTTGTGCTCAGGATCTCTGACCCAAAAAGGAAACCCCACCTAATGTAATTGTTTTATTGTATTGTCGAAGTCTCAAATGTCAGCAGCACAGTGCTGATGTTCCTAAATCTTTAGACTTCCATTTCATGGAAGTTTTTTTTAAAGGAAAGTACTTCTAACAGTGTGTGAGGATTGGAGATGGCCTTGCACTGAGCTAGAAACCAAACTGATGAGAGCCAAAATGAGTTTCATTGCTAAGGTGTTAAAATTAGGAACTACAAAGAGTATAACTGGTTTTAGAAATTTTAATGAGGTGTTTGTTTCAATGCAATCAGCCTATAGGCACATACTATTTTACTGTTACTTTATTCTCTGCAACATTCCTTATAACTGTGTTTTTTCATCCCAGTCTGTTTTGGACTGCACTCTGCACTCAGGAATTCTACTCAGAAAGCATCAATACACTTTCTAATTGATGTTTTTCTACTTTTGCTCAAGTTAGAGAGGAAAAAGAGCCCTTTAGCAGATTTCAGTGGCCAGAGTAGGAGTTTTCTCTGCAATACCATGCAGTAGAATGCAATAAAGGAAGCAGTAGATCATCCTTACTCCTGAAATGCTGTTAAACTAAGGATTGCAGTTTGAGGTCCTCCATAAGACCCATGAGTATTGCACTCTTCAATACCTTCAGAAGAGAAAAACTGAAATCCCACAAAGGGCATAAAACATTAAAAGAAAGTTACATCAGCATGTATCAGAGCAACACCATGATGGGAGGTTGTATGCACAGACCAGTGCTGCTCAACTAGACTCACAACAGTTCTCAAGATTAAGTAATTTCAAATGCCACTGAGCAAAGTTGCAGAGGGGCTGCTCTTGTATCTAAGCAATATACCATCACTGAGAGGAACCCACACTCTACAATTCGTTGTGCTCAAATCTCCATCAGGTGCTTCTCTGCAACAGCATCCTCACAGTGTCCATTTTCATTAAGGTTAAAAGTTCATATATATAAGGATTTTTTTTTAATATTATATCAAATCATATTACTACATTAGAACAGTTTCTAATGTTCCACCCAAATATGAGGAAGAATTTTAGTGTGTGGATAACTATGTACTGGAAGGGATTGCCCAGAGAGGTTATGGAGTCTCCCTCTCTGGAGATATTCCAGAACCATCTGGATGCAATCCTGTGCCATGTGTTCTAGAATGGCCCTGCTTGAGGAGGGAGGCTGGACCAGATGACCCGCTGTGGTCCCTTCCAGCCTTACCCATTCTGTGATTCTGTGATTCAGTGAATGTTGAAAGGCAGAAAATAATACAGAAGATCACTCCTTTGATTTAAATTATATCTGTCTGAAGCTGTTACTCTTGCATTCTTTTGCTTTGGCCGTTAGCTGGAGAATACAGAACTCTGTTGGGCTCTGTTACACCTCTGTCTCTCATGCAGCTGACTTGCAGGTCTGTTTCAAATCCACTTGGAATCAATTTGGAAATTAGTTTCCCAATCCAATTTGAAACCACTTTCCAGTGGTTTGGTTTTGTCTTTGGGGGTTTTTTCCTAGATCAAATCCTATGTGGACTTGGGTTTCTGCCACGAGAGGGAATTGGGGTTCAATCTCCTTTTTCATGCAAAATCTTTCCTTAATGTTGTACATGTTGGCTTCTAAACCCATAAGGTAGAAGAAAAATGCTCAATTTCATTGTACAGATGTACAGATAGAAATTGCTGAGTATCAATAGCACCATATAATTCTTATGACGTTAATATTCAGCAAAATCCAGCGGATCCTCTGAAGATGTGGTAAACAAGCCTTTGCCTCAGAAGTTTCCATTTTATTGTTTATTTTCAGATATGAGCTACTTTCCTTCCCCATTCAGATTTCAGAAGTATTAAACCTCTGACACAATGACAGCAATAAGGCATGTTGGTGCAATAATGATAGGAGCTGTCAACAACAATTCAGGCTGGGTGGCAATATCAGACCATATAGGGCCAATAGATCTGCTATTGTTTTATTTTTCGAGTTGGATTTCAAATCATCACATCAGCAATAACTCAGTCTTGATTAAAGTTCTGCTTCTTCCTTGGCCATTGCTAGCTTTGTAGTTCTCCTGATGAATTCAAATATTGGACTCCTACAATCCTGTAATTTAGGTTCCCCTTGCAACTGTAGAATTTGGAGGTCCTAGATGCAGACCTACATAGGGGGTATAGTAAAACAGCATGCAGTGGCTATTCATAACTTATTAAAGCAAGCTCCTGCCAAATACCACTTCTGAATATATGGTCAGTCTGTTAGTGGGTGGAAAATTACATTTCTCCCTGCTCTTGTTTGAAATATGCATTTATTTGATGATATTCTTCAGGCAACTATTCAGTCAAGTATATTGGAACTGAAGAAATATGCAAAAGCTTTGGCAAGTGCTGTAAATTAATCAGAAAATCATCTGTTAAAATTGTCTTGCTAAAAAGGCAAAGCATTTTGAATCTTTTGTACTGAGTCCACATTGAAACTCACATCTGCTTTTTTTGCAAACAAACTCTGAAATGCTAAGACTAGGAAATCAAAGATCTATTTCCTGCATCATTAAAAATCTACCAATTTCTGATGTGCTACTAATCTCTAACAGTTTGCTAGATGTGGTTTTAAAGGAGTCTGAAAAGTGGTTCAGGATCTCAGATTTCTTAGCTAAGCATACAAAACAGGGGGTTTTGAATCCTTTTATGAAAGGTTACAATTGCAGATAAGCAAGTGAGGAAATGGCCAGTCATCATTTTGAAAAGAAAAAATAATGTGTTGTTTACTAACAGATGGGCAACAAGCAAAGCACTCCTATACAACTTTGGGGTCCTGAGCTTATAGAAGTATCCTAAATTAAAATTAATTGCTTGCTACTATCCTGAAAGCTGGATTCTTCTCAGGTAGGTAAACAGTGCTAAATCCAAAGGCTTTGTTTTCATCTATTATTGTTTAGATAAAGGGCTTCCTATGGATTAAATTATGCACACACTGCATGTATATTTCATTATGGGCTCTTAATTTGTTATATACTATTCATTATATATTCATCATATACTCTTAATATTACCCAGCTGTCTGGATGAGAAGCTATAAATTTAGGATGCTCTCACTATAGCAAGGTGGTTGCCATATTGTTAAGAGTTTTGTTTTACACAGGTATGAGGAGTTAGAAATCAGGTACTGAATGCAGTGGACTCCTTTAATTGCCTAGGTGACACCTGAACAGTCTGAAAGGACACTTTTGGTGCATTGGGAATATTCATGTGCTTTTGTTCTTTTGCCATCACTGAGTGATCATAACTTATTTCAATATTAATGTTCTTCTGAATACTCTACATGTTATTCAGACCACCCAGATCATAATGTGGAATCTACACCCTTTTTAATGAAAATAAGTACGTAAATAGGACCCACTATGAAGAGTTTGACTGAAATGTAGCTGACTTCACTCAATAAAAATTATGGCCATTAAAGCAAACTCTTGCAGTTCAAGTGTGAAACCACTGGTTTCCCTATTGTACACATTTGTGGCCACTCTGTTTATAACAGCTACCTTATGTTTCTATCAACTATCTTTCAGGTATTGTACTGTCTTTCTCCAGGATTGTTTTGTAGAGCTGCTTAGAGAAGGAAAGAAACATTCTTGCAGGCATGCCTATCCTTATCTACCGATGTATCTCCTCATCTCCCGAAGCTTGCTGAACAAAAGTGGAATAGCTCCATCTCCAGTTATGAACTGTTACGCCTCTTTTTTTCTGGTTAGTGTGTGACTAGACAGATGAGCAGAAGAACTGCAGCTCTGCAGTTGAAAAACATAATTTCCAGCTGAGCCAAGAAGTGACATTTTAATGAGCAGATGTGCAACCTTGCTAAAGCAAATTAAATCATAAGTAAAATTTGCATACATAAATAGTCTTCAAAGACCTATGTTAGTCAATCCAGTTGTTTCATACACATTACAAGTAATGGTTATTACTTGTAATGGTTATTAATGGCACAGATCACAGCATATTTTCTACTGTAGGTCAACAGAAAATGATGTAGACTCAAAACTTTTAATTCAATATGAGTGAACAGTGTATGTATTGAGTAACTCAAACACGGTGAGCTGTATTATAAATGAGGGGAAAGTAATCCTTGAGGTTCTACTGGAAACAAAAAAAAGTACTGTGATTTATTCCATCAACCAAGCATAATCTCAAGCGGAAATATCTGGTCTACTAAGCCACTTAGAAGAATTTATTGTTCCCTTTCCTATAGTAAATCACCTTTACTTCAAAAAGGAGGGAAAATGAGACTGGCAGATACAACAGTGAGGGTCTTGCTGTCAATCCAACTTTTCTTGTAGATGACATAAGCTTATAAATCAAAATAAAGGCCAAAACAACTGAGATTACTTTTCATTGAGCCCACTTTAATTTATTTGCCAACTTAAATTTTCTGCAAGTTTTGCAGAAATATAGGTGGCACAAACCTCTCTTTTTATGGTTCTTCTTTCACGCAGTGTTGTATTGTAGACTCTTAAACAGTGTCAACTGCAAATACGATGTGTATAATGCTTACCAAACTGTGTTGCAAGGGGAGTTCACTCTTGGCAAGCTTGTTGAAAGCATGTTAACCAGGCACATTTGGCATGGGTGTTTCTGTTTGCCTCATTACTCAGAGTAAACAAGGGAGATGTGAACTACAAGTCTAGGGTGAAATCCTAGATTCAGTGAATTTCATGGTAAAAACCACATGGACTATAGTGATGTTAGGATTTCTTTCTCCTAACATCTTTCTCTACCCCAATAATAAGAATCTCCCCTTTTTGGGAACAGACTTTTGGCACAGATCCTTTTTGCAATTATCAATTAGAAGTCTCAATAGAAGCATCAGATTCTTTTCATTAGAGACAGGACCACACAATTTACATGCAGAAAGCTGGAATATAAAGTCAGAAAGCATCAGCTACGTGATGTTATCATCCTATATGCACATTTTTCACTGTTAGCAAATGAAATAAAATAATTTATTCCTTACTGAAAAACTGCTGGTTTTTATTGACTAAGAGAGTGTACATGGGCTGTTACCATGAGCTTGCTGATTTTCTACAACTGTGGCATGCAGGTTATTATTGTAGTGTATTGGACGTGCTGTACATTGATATCCATACTAAATTCTAATATTTTCATTTGATCAAAACTCCAGAATTCATACTGCTTTGTAAGCAACTCCTGTTTTATAACATATTTGTATCCATGTATTTATAAACCTTTACTTTAAAACAGAAATTATTTATCTTTCACTTGAAAATCTGATATTAACTATATCCAGCTGTATTCAAGTCGAGTTCTAGTTCACAAAATTAATTCCAATAATATATCCAGTTGTACTTTTTTGGTGAAAGTGGAATACATTTATAAGACAAAAAAAGCCCACTCTTACCAGATAACTAGCGGGATATGACAGAAGGAATAACCTTAAACAAGACGGAAACTGAGGAACAAGACAAAGGAAACAGGTACTAGAGTATTTCATTTAGTGACTACATGACAAGTCCATCATAGACCATTATTTATAGGTCACTTTCCTGTCAGCTGTAGGATTTCTGGCCCTAATCATGAGAGTCAACACAGACTTCCGAATAAAAACTTCCAACATGATACAGATAATTCCAAGCAAGACAAAAGATACATATTACTATGATTTACTTCCTTTCTTACATTAAAAATGCTGAGATATTTCTGTAATAATTCCTTGTCATTAGTACTGCTGTTTTCTGCTGTCACAAACTACATGGAAAATAACATTTCTTTAGCAAGATCTTGAGTCTTGCTGAAGCTAAAAATCAAGTCAGTAAGTAGCATAAAGAAATTGTATTTTAAAATATATCATTTTGTTATAATACCTTGTTTCTGCTCTGTGAAAACTTGGAGGATTATTTACCTCTCCTATCAGTTTTTTCTCTTCAACACACATTTATTTAATTTATCCTCCTTCTATCTTTATTGCAATTTAAAAGGAAAGAAAAATCTTTCTTTTGTTACTGGTTTTGTTTGATGTGAAGAGACTCAAAAAATATCAGGCTGTTCTTGGGAATATGGCCCAGGCAAACTGGTTCATAGTTCTGTTCTGGTTTAAAGTTACACAAAGAAGGCTAGAGCTGTGGGGCAGGTCTGGAAAGGACTTCTGTTCCAGTACTTGAACAGAAAATTGAAAACATCTTAGGCCAGCCTGCAACAAACAAACAGACAAACAAACAAACAAACAGAGAAATCCTTTTTTATCCCAGACAGGCAAAAAACGGTGTGAGATCCTAACAAAGGCAATCCAGAACCTTCCTCCTACACACACCAAAGGAGGCATTTTAAACTTATTTTTAAAAATAAAAGAGAAATTTAAAGATGAAAACCATATGTCTATTAAACAAATCAAGAACATGGCCAACCTCTCTCTACTTTAAATGAAAGTAAAGTTTTACCACCTTTGCTGGTTAGTTATTTTGCACCCTCATTTTCAGTTCCAATGATTTTTAAGTATCCAGTTTCCTATATCCACATGCAATACTGCAGGACTGATACAGATTGCCTTTAAATATGGATTATCCAATTATTTTGCTCACTGGGAACAGTAAAAATTCTATTTCATTCCTCTCTCTGAGCTAGAGAAACTCGAAGAGAATTTGAACAACCTTTCCTACCTCCAGAGAAAGTACATGGTCCTACGCACCATGATACTATCTCAGGGGCAGCAGACCTGAATTAATACATCTTTTTTATATAGAGAAGCTCATCATATTTGGAGAAAGCAGGGAGAAAGAGAAACTACTGAGAGAAAGTAGAAAAGTGCCATTCAGTTCTGACTTTTCAGAAAAAAGGAATCTGCTGCCAAACTTGCATTAGGATTTCTTAATATTTTCTTTGTTCACTTGTTCCTTCTAGTCTGGCTTTAGATTTGAACTCAGGCAATACGTCTTAAGGTACAATATATGTTCCCTCCTACTGACAGCATCTCTAGGTCACTGAGACAACTCATTTTCTGACCATGCTCTGATGACTACTTTGCATGACTCCTGAAAACACTTTTTCCTGAGATGCTTTAATCACAAGTGGAAAAATTCAGTGAACAATTTACAGCTTCTACAGTCAATGATTTTTTTAAAAATTCTAATAATGTTTGAAAACAGAGGTTCATAAGGTTGTTGTTTTAAAAACACTTGAGAACAAGCAAGAAAATAAATACATACATTGAAATAAACCATACAGAATTTTTTATACTAAGTCGTAAAGACCTTTTATATTTATTATCTTCTATAAATTCTGTAATAAGCATTCTGTAAACAAAGCCAAATTCCAGTTTAAGGAAATGTAGTGCTTCCATATGACAGTTGTCATATGGTGCAAAACCCAGATGTTCTGAGACAACATCAAACAACCCTGCTAACTTCTCTGCTAAGTGCCCAGGGAAGTTGGATAACTTCTGAAAACATTTGCAGTATCAGGACCCTTGCATGAAAATGCTAATTTTCAAATAAATATTAATTGAATCCATAGCCTTTAAAAAAAAAATCCATGTAAAAGCCTAAAGGTTACAGTGGTGTAAGAAATATTAGAAGCTAGTAATGTTAGAGCCAGCTCTGTATGTTTTAACCAAATAACTGGATAACAGTAAGAAAAAAGAAATTAGTTGATTTCTTGAATAGAGACTGCAGCTTTAGTGGTCACCACCAGCATTGTTATAAAGCAACTAATAAGTATATCTAGAAAACTGTGGGTAGACCTCTACCTTCTGACTAATAAGTGTGATCAGACTAACTAGAAAAACTGTTAGATATTACAAAATAGCAAATTTTTGACAGTAGCAAAACAGTGCAGTGTGAACTGATGTTAGGCAATGTTTAAGCTGAAAATTTTTGCTGGCAGACCTGGGTTGCTCAGGGGTAGGAGGAAAACTGGACTTTAATTTAGGAGGTACCTTTTAAAAACACTTATTCAGCTCCAGTCAGGCTGACTAAATATTGTGCTTTTACTGGGGCAGTTTCTTTCACTTACAGAACGCTGTTTAACTCTACCCAAACAAAAGTAAAAGTTTTCAAAACACATTTATATTCACAGGACCTGTTATAACATGTATTTCTAGTAAATATTTGTTTGGAAAAAGAGGTTCATCTCATGTATGAGGAGGATTCATTCTGAAAAATAAGACCCAAGAGTTGTTTGTAGTTTGTCATCAAAGACAGTCCTGCAAAGATCCAATGCTCAAATCCGCATAAATAAGTGACAGAAATTTAAACAAAGTTTATTCAGGAGAAGAGTTTGACCACACAAGACATAAAAATAAATATTTTTTAACATAAAAATAGGTACTTGTTCATTTGAGAATATTTATTTCAAACTTTGGCTATAACAATCACCAAAAGAAAAATCCCTTTAGCCATCAAAGACCATAATGAAAAACAATCACATGGAACATGGATGTTCTACATTTGTATTTGGTTTCCTCTGGAAAATCACATTAGATATATTTTTTTTAATAAAAGGCAGGATTTAGCTGTGTTGTCTCAAGATTTATCAATTCATTATGTGGTAATTTCAAACAAGACTTTTCCTCAAAAACTCTTATTAGAAGGTAGTAATGGGTGATTCAGCAAGAACAAAAGAGGCTTAATTTTGCTATCCAAGAAACACGATACACAATGTGTGTTCTGTAAAGTATCTTCGTCACCTAAGCAAAGGTGTCCTATGGAAAATATCCATGCATGATGGAACTATCACTGAAAATGTGTCATCATCCAAAATAATTATCTATGATGGCCAAATTATTTTCCAGTGGAGCTCTACATGTTGAAAAATAATGTGCATTGTTTATCAGTCTTCATAATAATAAACTGTCTCTTCAAACAGGGAGAAGATCATAGCTCATAAAATAGGATATTCCTAATCATATCTGTCTCCAAAGCAAGGCAACAAGAATAACTCCCTAGGGTGGGAGCAATACAAGAGCTTTCTGTTCCAATTGCTCTTCCGCACCAAGCTATAGCAGGGAAAAGCACAGTATTTTCTGACTTGCGTTCTAAGGCCCTCAGTTTTACTTGAAAAATCACTGAAAGTCATGGGTTTACACCATGCTGTAATTTAATTAAAACTTGTTGCCTCTTACAGGAATTATGTGTTCATATGATGTTAAATCAAACAAGAGCTAAACATCTAAAACATTGAGGCCTTTTAGACACAGTCTCCCTGTAGCCCCTGTTAAAATCTCTCTTCCACCTGGCTGCTCTTTGGTGACAACATACAGACTCAGTTTCTGCACTGAAACATGAAAACATGAAAATCCCCGCTACTAGTTTATAATGGGCATCTAGTTGAACATGACTCACCAGATTTGTCCATGGCACTTACTGAACCCATCTATGATCAATGCTGGGATTGTAGTGCAGAGCCCTACAAATTTCAAGAGATAAGTAGAGAAGAAAGAAAAATAGACCATCTCCATAGTCTTGACTGGATGTTTGATTGATATTATCAAATCAATGAAATAAAATCCCACCTTGTCTGCCCATCTTTCTAGTTGAGCTTATCATGCTAAAAGGCTGAAGAAAATTTCCAAGACTGAGGAAAAAAAAATTCACTGAATAGGAATACGTGTGCAGAGTCTTCAAGATTCAGAAGAATGACAGGAGAGCACAACTGGGACAAGTTGTGCACCAGGGAAGCAAAGATGTTCAAAAAATTATTATCTGCAAATAACAGCCTGAAAAATTCATAGAAAAAACTGAGATGCTGTAGACAGAGAATTAAAAAAAGAACAACATATACATTTTGCAGGTAAAATGCAAGTAATTAGTATTGAGAATATTCAAGTTATTTCTATTTATTGGTTAGTTATTTTGGGGCTGGGGGACATTTTTTTTGTTTTGGGTTGGTTTTTTTTTTTTGTTGGTTTGTTGGTTTTTTTTTTAATCTAGTGAAATTTATTAGCCTGTTTTAGGAGTTTTGTTGCAATTGGCCATGCAAGAAAGAAATCCCCTAATTTCTCTCTTTTGTTTCCAGAGAATTTCTCTTTCTGATTCTTTCTGGTCCAATTTATGTTGAGATTACTTTCTCTGAAGTACAGTGTTGAGCTCCTAATGCTAAATGGAAAGTCAAATAACTTCATTAAATTATTTTTAATGGCTTAATGCCCTTTCAAAGTTAGAAATATGTTTTTAAATCCCTAATGTACTGATTGATAACCTGGTAGATAATAAACTACAGTCCTGTTGCAACAGGTATTTTGCAGGAGAACTGCTACTGATTTTACTCTATGTCCTAAATACAAAAGAGCTTAGAGACAAAAATAAACTATTTCCCATAAGTATAATTTATAGGAAGAATCACTATCCAGTAAGAGATAAAGAATATCTAAATAAAACATCAGTTCGACAAGTTTTTCTCAGACATATATTATTTAAATTTAAATTTTAGACAGATTTAAAACAACAAGTTGAGCAGAAAGCAAATGTTTTTATCTGGGCACCAGTGAAAACTTAATGATCCCCTTGGATTTTCTAATAATGACAGCAGCTTTTTTTTCTTTTTTTTTTTGACTGGATCAAAGCCAAGTTATGTTTTTTTAAGAAATTGTGGGGTTTTTTTCTTGTTCTGTAACAAAGATTTTCCCCATCTGGGACAAAACCCCACAACAAATGTTGTATACATTAGTGTCAAATTCAAGGGCGAATACACAAGATAAAATTATTAGAGAGAAAGTAATAATGTATGTAAAATCATCAAAGCTAAACAGTAGTGAAGATAGCACTCAAAGTCAATCCTCAGATTTTCTTCTGCAAGTACATGACTGTGCCATGGTAACATACAGTAAGGTGCAAATACAATTTCTAGGTAAAAGGCAAACAAAGATTCGAGATGTAATTTGTTCTCAGTTGCACTATAGGGGGAACTTTTTGTCCTGTTACAGTTCAGGAGAAAAAACCTAGCTCTCAGCTTCAGTGGATATCTCATGGGCTTCAGAGGGAATTGTACCTACTAATGCCAAAGCTTCCTATGGTCAGGGACATCACGCACGTCAGAGAAGCAATTGTATCCATGAATCAAAAGACCCAGGGGAACCTCAGCTGAATGTGTTGGGCAGGAAAGGACTCTGTTGGGAAGTTCTGAAAATGAAACATTAAACCAGCTAAATCATAACACTTGCCACATTCTCCAATGGTAGCCAAGATAATAAAATAACTTCTTTATTAAGTAATTAACCAACTTTTTTTTTGTACCAATGTCCTTATAGACTTTTTTAAAAACTAAATCATATTTGCTTGTTTGAGCACAATTATTTTATGAAGGCATATTATATTTGATGTTGTACTTAAGCATTTGATAAGATTCCTGTCTGCAGCAAAATGGCTCTCTGCTTTACAGTAGTTTTTTGCAGCAGAGCACATATCTCTTACAGTTGGAAAAAGTATTACTGCCTTCAGTTTTCCCATAGTCCAGTCCTACATGTAGATCATAGTCATATCCATGCTGGCACTGTTTCTGCTTACAGGTAAATTCCCATCACAGGAATCTGGCCATGTTCAGGCAAGTCTCCTGCAAGTTCAATTCCATATTCAGAGTATAATTTTACAATATCATATCTACAGCAACAGAGTTCCTATAAGCATTTCCCAAATTAAATCCTTTAATTCTCCTTTAGATACTAATTTCCTTCACCCTACAACTTTCTGTGCTTCACCTGTGATGAAGCAGTGGCACGTAACACCATATTGTATAAAATATACAACTGACATGATACAAAAATGACAATTATGTGTGAATGCAACTGTGAGGTGCAAGGTGCAGTTCATGACACTCCCACTGTCTAATTTCATTTTTATACTCACTATGAAAAGAGCCCTTCATAATCTTTTAATAGTTGAATATAAATGGCTTTACCAGCTTAGGCTTCTCATTGTAAGGTCTTCACCTAAAACTTGCAATTTTTTACCTCAGTGAAATACAGCCAAATTTATCAGACAAAATTAGGTGAAGAGCTGTTTCAGTTTTATTTCTGGTGATAAAGTACGAACCATGAGGGATTACAAAGTACATCTCAGTGGCTCAAAAGGACATGGCAGGCAGGCATGAAAAGAAACCTTTTACAGTAGAAATAAGGTTTAACAGTAGTTCATACTGAATAGAGGCTCAATGGCAAGAACATCCTTTTATTCTAAAATATAAGAAGTTCAGGACCCAAGTACAACATAGCAGGGATATTTCTGGCTGAAAAGACTAGAAAATTGAGAGGAAACTCCTGTGGCATAGATACTTCTGAAGATTTTTATTTTATTCAGTAATCCAATAAACATATTCTAAATGTTTTTCCTGAGTGAAATGTAATAAATAGAACCCGTGATCTTGGATCATAGTTATTTCTCCTACAGGAGACTTCACTTCCAGCCTAACAACTCATGGAAGAAATTAATATAATTTGTGTAAAATGCTACCCCTAGGAAGGGTATTCACATGGGCTGAATCCAATAAAAACATACTGTTGCTTAAGCAGTAATATATTTGAGCAGCTGTATAATGCATTGGGATATGTTTGATCATGAACTTTAAGGATATTACGGCAAAGCTTCAATTTAATACAGTGACTTCATCTCAATCTTTGCCAATTTAGCACTTCCACAACTTTCATAAGAGAGGTTTGTGATCTGACATCTGCTAACTAGTTACAGTCCACTGGCCAATGGAACTCAATGTCTCAGCTCTGAAATTACGTAGGAAATTCTCTAGCTTCAGACCAAATAAATTAAAATCCCTCACCCCAATCCCAAAATATTCCTAGAACAGAATAATAAATTTATATGAATATTACTGAAAGATGATCAAGTGCAGAGAAGCTCATGAAAGTGACCTATCCAACTCATCAACCCCTCAGCATGTTGATCAATATCCCTCAATGGATGGGATAAGCTAGAACCATAAAATAAGTATGTTTTGCAGTTCTCAATAAAATTTCTTTAGAATAACTAAAAAAGAAAAGAAATATCCTAAAAAAGAAATAAGTAGCATCTGGCACTAGGCTAAAGGAGAAATCATATAATAGTCTAATACCTTATAAGGTTTGTGAAAAACAAACAAACAAACATTACTTGTTTGTTATATGACTCTGTTAGCTCTTTTAATGTTTTTGAGAGTTAGTTACTTAGTTGTTGATCTGAGGGGGCAGTGGAGGAAAAAATATTGTTTTATTCTCCCCTCTACTCCAGGAGGTAAGCTTTCAAATTGTTTTAAAGTGTAAATCTATTTCATAAATCTTTGATAGGTGCAGCTTAGTTCCAAATACAGAATAGAAATATCTACTG
The DNA here is from genome assembly GCF_025592945.1 of Manacus candei. NCBI lineage: Eukaryota > Metazoa > Chordata > Aves > Passeriformes > Pipridae > Manacus > Manacus candei. The sequence continues at coordinate 22,842,087 of NW_026138076.1, forward strand.
ACTGTATTACCTGTTTTACATTGATAATCCTTGATTTTACCATCTGCATCTAGAAATGGAATTATTGTTTTCATTCTTTGTCCTTTAACTTTTTTCTGATTATCTTGGTATGAAACTGGTTTTAAGTTTCATGCTAGCCAGACACATTTTTAAACTTTTAAGTTATATTCATTGTCTTTAATTATTAAAATTCATCAGAAAACTTGTTTTATTTTGTCTTCTATTTTGTAGCACTGTTCTAACACTTTCTTACAATCAGGCTGTTTTCTGCCCAGCAAAATTTCTTTATGTCTATGAAATCTTGTCTTTTTGCACTTCTAATGTGTTGTCTAATTGGTTGCCAGTTTCCACAAATATTTTTCTTTTGAGTTTATGGTCCTTGTCACTTACAGAAACCAGGCATTACATTTTTGGAAACTGGTACTTTTAAAGTTCCAAATATATAAACTGGTTGGTATGAAATGCAGTCACCAGTACCTGGTTGATTGCTACTTCTAAGTCAGTGATTAACTCTTTTCCATCTTCCTGAGTGAGGTCAAGCATTTGGTAACACCCTGGTGGACCCCAGTTTTCTTTTCAGAGAAACTGAGAATTTACAGAATATCAACAGGTACAGAATATCAAAAGAAAATTGGCTTCTAGTCAATATAGGACTGGCATGCATCACCTAAATTTAATTCACTACTCTGAGAGGCTAGCTGGAAATGTTCCCAGAGGAAAAAAATGAAGAACAACTTTAAAACCAACCAACAAAAAAATACCCACCAAAAACCCAAACCAAACCAGTCCCCAAAACCTCAACAACTTTCCAGGATTAAAGTGTTTTACCCTGAAGACTCAAGGGACACCGGATTCAGGACAGGGCCCAAGTAAACCTTTCTGTTCCTGGGCTCTGACTCTTGCGTCTGAATGAAGACATTCTTTCTTCCCCACTTTTCTTCTTTGATTTTCTTGCAGGTTATTTAACTTGAGGCTATCTGTTGCAAAGCTGGGATTCAGAATCTGAAAAATCCAGGAGTAACCTGAAGCTTTGTATCTCTGATGAGCAAGAATTCTTGCTTGACAGTGGACATGCCACAAATTCTCCTTGAATGAGGTCACCCAGGACTTGACGTAAAAGATTTCAGGACCTCCTACTGTCCATTGAAAATTACATTCACAGAGATAAACCAGACAAGCCTGCTAGTTTAACAGAGCTATTGTACCACATAGTTGGATAGCCAGACTGTATAACAACTTTCCTTTAGGGAAGAAGATGCATGCTAGATGTTTCCAAAACTATGTGTTCTTGGAACTTCTGGCTAGTTTCTACCAGAAATTAGAAAAATCATGGCATCCATTCAGTTCAGACTAAAAATATCTGAGCAAAATTTTAATGGACTAGGAAATCTATTTTACATCTCTAGACAAGACTGCAAGATCAGAGATGTTTGTTTGTTGGCTTTTTCCCCCTGGACATTGATGGTAGATATTTCAGAATCAATTTTTTTCAATTTTCTAGTGATGATTAGGGTGCCTATTCTTAAATAGCAAAACTTGTCTCAAGTGCTTTAGATACCAACAGCTGAGTGATCTCCGTTTTCCTCAAAAACAGAGATCTGAGTCCTCAGGGTTGCTTGTAACCTAAAGTCCACAAGCTGTTCGTTGTACAGCCAGAGGCAGATCTTAAGGCTAGGTAAAATATAATCAATGGAAAATCTTTTTCGATAGCATGGATACAGTTATCTTCTTGTCACCTTTTAAGTCTCAGTTTCCTACTTCATAAATTGATCATGTGTCAGACTGACATAGTGGGGTATCACTAATAAAAAAACCAGAATTTATTAGGAGTTTAAAACTCCTTTCCTGTATAGAGCAAGAATAACCTGGACATTTCTGATTGCAAAGGATAACCATCTATTTCATGCAAGATGTAAACACCTGAGTTGTATTAAACATGAATATTTAGTGTAGAAGTGCTAGCAATTTATTGTTGAAATAATCATATACATGCTTATTACTTAAGAAAGTTAGTGTAAAAATACTTGTGTATCATTCCAAATAAGTAGGCACATTTTTTCCAGAGACATCTGCATTAACAAATGAATTCTTACATTCATGTATCAATAGCTGGAGAGTGAACTGAGATTTAAGTGTTTGCTGAGATAAGTTGACATGTGAATTTGAGTCTTTACATGTGCAACTCATTTATGTTGCCTCAAATTTTCAAGGGAGAATTACTCAGGGAAAAAACCCTGATCTCACTGAAAACTGACTGAAAAACATTCTTCAGGCAATCATTTTAGTTCCTTGGGAATACATAAATGATACCATAACGTTCAGATATTATTGTTCAAATGGCCTAGAATTACTGATCCAGCATGTAAGGCTTTATAGTAAAGAGAAGAATTATTGTCTGTCTGACCTAGAAGCAGAAGCTCCTTTAAACTGAATCAACTTTAAAAATTCTCTTTTACCAAGTTACACAAACACAGATGATTTGGCTTCTGGATAGTAAACGAGAGCCAAAGAATACTGTACTAAGGGACTTCAGTGTGGGGTGGAGTTGAAATATACAGAATATTGCTTTTGCACTGTAGTGGAGTAGCTCTGCATGGAAAGACGGCCCTGGTGAATTCTGCAGGAAAAGATAAGGTTTACTGGTATTGAAATTCTGTGAAAGATGTTGCCATTTTGCGTGAACTCTATGGCTGCTTTCAACTTTTGATTCATACGTGTTAAAAATCCAGTGGAAAGGCCAAAAATTTCAATAACATTTTCATTTCTGAATGTCTTAAGGGAAACTTTTTTATTCAAAATTAAGCACTACATAAGCAGTCAATATTTACCACTGCACATTCATTTTCTATATAAGTTCATAATAATATGTCACATTTCTAGTACCCTACATTTCAATACCTAACTGTGGACAGGATTTTCTTAAGGCTAGGTATGAGGTAGCTTTAGAAACTAAACTAAGATGAAAACTTTGTCAGGCTAAATGAGCAAAATATCTCCATGATAAACAAAACACAAAAGTCTCTGATTCCTCAGTGAAAATAATTTGCATTTTGCAAAACAAAATAAGATACTGAAAAAGCTTTTCTCATCACAACTATGCAGCTAACACCACTTCAAAAGCTGTATCAAGTGTCAGTACACTGCATTAATAAGCTGCTTAAAAAGAGACATGGACAAGTTACACAGTTCTTTGTGGTCTTCTCTTGTCAGAAAAAAAAAAAAGTGTTTCGTCATAATTTTTGAGACTGTCTGGCAGAAATATATTTCAATTATTTGTCTCTTTGTTCTGTCCTGCTATGAAACCAAATATAATTTACTTCATGGCTCATAAGCCATTACTCAGCTAGGTTTTCTGTCATGGGAGTAATTTAATTTCTTGGGTGTTCTATGTTACCACGGATTTCATTTACCTGTGAGGTTCTTCGCTGATAACAAGAATTAAACCTGTTCATAGCTGTCAGTAACAGGCACTAAATGCAAGTCAGGTTAGCAGCTGGGCTAGATTCTATACCTTAATTGATATAAATGGAGCTACTTTACTGAGTAAAGTACTCAGTCACTGCTGAGTACTTTCTTTTCACTTTGTCTGCTGTGACACCACATGCAGATGTGTCACGTGCATACTGCTACAGAGGCAGTATTTGCTGTTTGGGTATCACAAGTACCCAAGTGTGAATACACAAAAATTATATGGGTCCTACCCTAAAGGCCTAGTAACATAGATAATTTTTTGTTGTAAATCATTTCAAATTTATCAAGGTATTATTAAAGCTGTGTTGAGGAAAAAAAGCAACAGCTTTTATAGTCATCCAATGAACTGATATTAGAATTACCAAGAAAGCAAAAGACCATCCTATCTTTCCATCCTAGGCCCACTCATTTTCTTTCTGTCCAGAATTCTGTCACTAAAAATAGAACTCTATTAAAAGAGGACATCACTTGCCGTCCTTTGTGCAGCAGGTTTAAATTAAAAAAACAGTTATTGCTGTATGGCAATCAGCCATCAGCATCTCTGGAACTATTTATATGTATGGAGAGAGAAAGAGTAAACTGTTAACCACCTCTTATGGTCAGACTTTTATCAAATGATGAGCTAAATGTCTAACAACAAAAATGCCAATTCCTTGAAAATTAACTGTCTCCTGGGAATGTGTTAATTGCAACAAAATTCCTAGGAAAAAAGGGCAGGACTGATCACAAATGTACCCAACTTCATTCTAGATTACCACATGAGTTCCTCCACAATTCCTCTGGCAAATTGCTTGAGACTCTAAAGTCTGAAAATCATTTTCCAGCCTTGGGTGTCTAAAGCTGCTCAAAAATGAGCTGTCTAATATCACAGGTGCTTTAGAATGACCAGTGTTCAAGCCTTTCCTGTACTGCTCCTGTTTTACCAAAATCTCTCAAAAGCAGATTTAAAAAGTGCTATGATTTCCTCAAAATAAAATTTTGGACATTCTATTCCACTGAAATGTCACCACCTTATTCCACAGTTCTGTTTTATAAGGATTTTTTGTGCATGTTTGTATAATTTTTAGTTTTCCGGGAAATTGTGTTTTTGGTTCCGAACCAATCTAGAATCCTAGACCATTCTAAAGTTACTGGGAGTGCTTAAAATATGTCTCCATACAGTGAAAAAATCCCTAATTCATATGTTAAAAAATCTGAAACATAACTGTTGTAGAAATCCTTGGGCCTGGAAGACTTCAGCTGCAGGGTCTCAGCATACTAAAGACCTCAGAGAGATATAAAAGTTGTCTCCAAAATTTGTTCATGCTTCAGTGCATTATAAATGCCTCTCGTTACTCAAAATAACAATATAACAGAGGTTTTTTGGCATAAATCCAGACTAGAGTTGCAATAAAAAGTCAATGTTTGCATAATACTCTGTCAATTCTTGATAAGTGCATTTCTTAGGGATTCTTGACAATGTGTAGGAAGACAGTAATAAGAGATTAATTCAATGCACATTTTATTTTTAATCACTGTCCAACTATAAAGCTATTTTATATATGTAATATATCATAGCTCTTTTCTGTATAAATGATCCTGTCTTTTTCGCTTCAGGAAAAGTTACATAGTGCACTCTCTAGGATACAAATTGAATGTGCAGCAAGATAAAAATAAAAGGATCAATACTATCATTTCCCACAAATTTATGAGGATTTAAAAGTAATAGTTCTTTCAAAACTGGAACAGACTTTAATAGCTTAGAGCAAAATGCCTACATGTTATTTGAAACCTTGCTGTCTTGTGAATATTGATCCAATATAATTTTTGTATGTGTTTCTATGAATAATTTATAAATGCCTCAAGCAGTAGCTAGATACTTCTGATCAAGAAAAATAAGACTGTGAAATACATTATAAATGAATTGGATGCTGAAGCACAAGGTTAGCTCCAAGTGTGTTCAAAGCTTGGGAATACACAAATACAGAAATTGTCACACAGTATTCATCTTATATATGATGTCATTAAAAATGTGCTAGCAAAGAGTCTAAAGACATTAAAGGCAAATGAGGGGGTTTGAATCCTGCTGCCTCTCTACTTAGGAAGGTAAGGGTAAAACATTCAGATATGAGTCCCAAGAGAAACCTTCGGTAATGTACTGATGAGAACTGCATCTGTAGAGACAATAACAAAACCTTCAATGAACACACTTTATAGGATTAAATATTTCAATAAACCCCAAAAGGCTCAAAGCATTTTAAACACTTTTGTACTGGTCAATACAGACTTATTGTGTAAAGGAAATGCAGGTGCTAACAAGAAGTCAGTACGCGCTGGTGTCCCAAAAATACAGAACTTATCAGTACAACCTGCTGCACTTTCTTTTTTTCCAACCTGCCAAAATTTAATATGCCAATGTGTCTTAAAATGTGGTATGTCCTTCATGTCCCAGTGAAGCAGCATGCAACCAAAGATCCATCCCCAGGCTCCCTCCCCCTACATGAACTGTGTGCCATGACTGACAGACCAGAATCCTGACCAACAGGCCCTACCTGTATCTATAGAATTCCTTCTAGGAGCATTTCCAAGTGGCAAAACGAGAAGACATCAGCAGAACTGACACACACAAGCTACTTGAACAATGTTGGTGCAAATCTGAAGGTGAAAGCCACATGCAGGGCACATAGGGCAAGGGATATCAATCAGCAGGGGGTACAGTTCAAAATTTCCATGAAGTCCTGTGTTAGAGATACAGCTTCTCATCATCCATGGTCCTTTGTGTTGAGGCTAGATGTCCATATACCAACCAGAGCCTGAAAAGCCAGGGCACTCTGGGTATTTCACCACTGAACTAGAAGATGCATTTTTCCATAGGTAGAAAGCCGCCTTCCTGCCACCCTAATCCTCAGAGGCAAGTTATGAGAAATCTGGATGAGACTGAATCCTGTGCTTCAAAAATGAGGCTCTCAGAGACTACCTTAGCTCTCCCACAGCCTCGCCAGTCTCTGCAGGCTCAGCAGGACCTGAAGATATACATCTCAAACACATCCTTGAGCTCTCAATGTCCTGGTCAGCCTACCAAAGGCAAGCACCGCTCAGTCCAGGCCCAGATCAGATGCAGGTAAAGATCTCCAATGCTGTTGTGGGACAACAGAAAAAAGGGAAGGAAGGATATATTTCTCACTTTTCATACTAAAGGATACTGATTTTCACAGAGCGCTCTTTTCCCTTATGAGGAAAGGTACTACACCAAGAAAACTGTTTCTCATATAACTCTTCCATTTGACTAATATTTTTCTATGAATGACCTCCTCATAGACTAATTACTTTGAAAATGGATTTACTAAGCTTTCAAATTTGATCTTACAACTACTTTGGGGTGAGTTTTAAAGAAGAAAAATAAAAAAACAGAATAGGAAAATAAGTATTACTCTCTTTGCTAGTTGGAGTGGTTCTAGAAAATCAAATTTCAATCAAAACCAAAATTCGTATGCAAAAGATAAAAAAAAATCAGACTGTGTAGATATACAAATGGTAGTTGAGACATGAAACATGGTATTTCAGATCCCAAATTATTTGATTGTAATTGTAAACAAAATCAGAGTCATGCATGACAGGTTTTGGTGCAAAAGGAACTATTACAAACCAGTACCTAAAATAATATCAGCAAAATTAAGTGTAATGGAAATTATGACAGGATTTAGATTAGATTTAAATTAAGATTAAATTTAAAATTAATCTAAATTAAGATTAAATTTAGATTTAAATTAACCAGAATCACTATTGGCCACACTCTGATTGCCAAAACGATTATGTATACTGCTGAAAGAACATGCCAGTAATAACAGCTTGAGTAGGGCTAGAAACCATTAGTATGCCCTGTCTGCTGCTGAATCCTCAAATACCATCAAAAGACTAATCAACTTACAAACCAGTAAATATTCATCTTTTAAAGGTGCAATATCACGCACATCTAACTGAACTATAAAAATAGCTTTCATTTCAGCAAGTTTTCCACTAGAGACCACAGTTTGATGAGGTCAGGTGTTGTGAATGCATATAGATTGCCACATGTGCCTACCCTATTTGTTTGTTTCTCCTCATGAGCTTTTTCTTCTTCTACTCCTTCTGTGATTATTGCTTGTGTTCTGTTCCAGAAAACTGCATGTCTCCCAGGACACTTGGTTTCTAGATTCTAAACCTCAGAACATCATATTTTATCAAATATAGATACAGAGCAAAGAATTCTGAATGTATTTCAAGTATTTTTCATATCAGCAGCTATTTCTCATTAGCAGCTTTAGAAAAGTAGGGAGGAAAACACCGTTTATATTCAACATTTACTCTTATGTAAGCACTTTCTAATGTGACTTTCCTCTGCCATGTATTTGCCCTGATATTCTCAGTAGAGAAAGAAGTGTGTTCAAAGATTGTTTTGATTTCTATGCATTATTATATATTTTTCTGCATATTTTCAGCTGAAAAAGCAATACAAAAGGAATAGTCTTTTCACTTAAGACATAAAATTAGGAGGGATTTGATTTTCTTTTCTTACATGCAAGGACACAATTAAATGAAGCATAGGCTGGCAGCTCACCAGTCAGGTCATGTATTGGCTACACGTTTGAAAACAAGATTGAAAAGGGATTCTTTTTAGACTCTCAAACAGGAGGTATTGTAATGGAGAGGTCATGTTTCAACTGTACTCTTGTGTACATCCCTCCAGAGAGATGTCCAGTCATCACCTGTAATCCTTGCTCAACCTCGACGAACACAGCAGTCTCTTATCAAAAACAGCTGCTGCAGAGAAAGCCTGGAGACAGAGAAGGGATGTCTACTTCTATGTCCTGCAAATCTCCCCTGTGAACTATTACTGGCACTGGTGTCCAGGTGGGACTACTACTCCAACAGTGCTAATTCCACAGCTGCACAGAGACTGCTGAGGAAAGCAGGGCAGGACACACTAAATGTTAGTCTCTGCTTAGTGTTGGAGGTAATTTTCTTCTGCCTTTGCAGAGGGGCTGAGGTGAGTGTCTTTATTAGTTATCTTAATGTCCATAGTAAGAAAATTTTAAAAGCTGCTTGCTACCAAGGATGGTCTGCAATGACAGGCTGACCAGTGTCACTTATATTTAGGGGCTTTGAAGACACTGTGCTTCAGGCTTCGTATTATGAACTATTTACACAAATGCTCCTAATAAAACTCTACCTCCAAATTCACAAGAGTAGCTAATACATTAGCTACTTACATTAGCTAGTTATTTTTGGGTCTTTTCTACAAAGCATTGTTCCTATAAACACAGTTGTAAGCCTATCTCACAGAGGCAAACATGAGAAAGAAAACAGGCACAAGTAATTATGGAGAAACATCTGAAAAAACTGCCAAATGCTATCACAGCCCTGAGTGCCTGTGTGGGAGAAGGCAACAGAGAGTGAGGCGCTGCTGAAGCCATTTTGTTTCAGTTAGAAAAGAACACACAGTTACTGGCTGAAAAGCTGTACAGATGGGCTTCCGTAATGGGAAAACCTGCACTGACATTAGTATTCAGAGACTGGAGTGCGGTGGACTTCTTCAGTGGGGAGGGAGAGAGAAGAACAAAAAAAATTCTAAAGAGAGGGTTCAGTGCAACATTGCAACATTTAGATTTTTTTTGTTTTAATTAGAACACAGGAAATAGTTGCACATCCTCCTTTTCTTTTAATCATGAAATACAACATTAAAGAAATAAGATTCAAAGTTATACTAAGGGTTTTCTTTTTGTTTCTTGTTTTTCATGGTCTTCAGTAAAATATGATATCAATCACGCAGCAAGCTTTTCTCTCAGAAGTGCTATTAAACATGCTAGGGTTAGGAAACACAAAGCAGACAATCTGGTATTTCCACAGAAATAAATGCATACTGAAGTAGTATCTCAGAGCATTAGAAGGGATAAACTAATAGTTTAAGCAAGCTTCTGAATGTTTTTGAGTTTGGGTCTCTTTTCTTCACCTAATCTGTGTCAATAATATTAACTAAAAACAGATCCACAAATGTTTATCATGGAAAGCAGAAACACATGCAAGGCACTTCAGAAAGCTCCATTCAGCATCCAATATTTGCTTTATTCAGTTCGACACCGATACACTGGGATCAGTGCCAAGGTTATGCATGTTGTTGAATGAATCCCAAAGTGTCCTTTTCCGCTATGTTTTGAATCCCCATTAGTATAGTTCACTGCAACAATAAACCTCACCCACTTCTCACCCGTCTTGCTCCCTGTGGAGCAATACACAGTTTACTTAGGAACTTACATCTACACAGAAACACACTGATAATGCATTCCCAGAAGAAGACTGAGAGTTGTATCAGGCAAAAAATAATTAACACAAGTCGTTTTAGATGGAAACAAGATTGCAAACACACATAGCAGATAGGGTACCTCTTTCAAAATATTGGCAAGCCCATCATGTAAGTAGGACTGTTATCAAGAGAATTTGACATAATTACTATAACCTTGGGGAAACCCAAGGCTGATGTTGCTTCCCAAGTTTCAGAAAATACAGGTGAAACATATTTCATTAGTAGAACTGGATAATTCTATTATGAATGATTTTACAAGCAGATTTCATCAACACAAAGGCAAATCCTGCCTCTTTCACATAGAAATAAATGTAGCAGAACTAGCAGAGCTCATCTTTTCGAGATGAGTCTGTGTATATTACATCATCTATCCCACACTCTGCTATTTTCACCACTGAGTACACTATAATTGATGAGCTACCAAGCAGCTGGGGGGCAAGGTTTGCCCTCTCCCAGGTCAGGCCATCCAGAAGTCCTGTCTCTTGCGTGTTACAAGTCCTGCGATAGCAGAATAAGTTCATGCCTGTCTACTCAGAAATTCTGCTGATAGGTTTATTTACTTGCTAAAAATAAGAAAGTTTCATCCACCCCAGTATGTTTCTGTATTATCATCACTTATATTAATTGATGATGTGTAAAAAGACTTCACTTGTTGATACAAAAATTAACTGTTATAAAACACACTGCAAAATCTGCTTTCTTTATAATACAGAGAAACTCCGGCATCACCCATTCCCAACTTGCAATTTTTTGGTTCTTTCTTTTCAGAATATATGAGCTCCGGTACTCTCATGCCCATGGTGAGTTCACCATCCAATTACCTATCATCACCCACTAGTGATTCAAACCCTGAAGTTTGATTTAGTAGTTTGAAAATTCATTTCCAGCAAAGTTCAAATGAAACAGGTCAAAGGGACACAAAACCGGTAACTCTGAGCGCACAGATGTTTAGCAGAGACAAGTTTAAGTTTCATTCTGGCAACACTTTAGCCTTCAAACTCACAAAGAACTTAGCCTGTTCAGCAACAGAGAACTCCCAACAATTTCATTTTCATCCGTTTGTTTGAGTCAGTAATAATTAAAACTAGGACAGTGTTACTTTTAAAAAGTGAGAAATTACTTTGTAAAAGTAATGTAGAAAATTTTGTCCTGTGTAACATTCTATTGAGCAAATCAGGTAGGGATGGAAGAATTTAGTGATTTTTATGTTCAAAACATGTACTTAAACAGTTAATGAAACAAGAGAAGCCTAAAATGAGGACAAAATTTTCTTGCCAGAGGAGCATTTAGTCCACTTTATAAATATTGACTTCTTCAATAAGCTCAAATAAAAAGCAAGGGATGTTTCTACACTTTTAAAGTTCAAGTTACAATTGTTCTGAGTATCTAAAAGGTCTGGTTTGCATAACACAGTGAGTTTGCTATTACCTTTCTTTCTCCAATTAAAAACATATTATAATGTCATGCATATGAGATCAAAAAGAGTACTACTTTATTTGAAAGTACTTATTTCATAGAAAATTGCAAAAAATTTTCTTATGCATTGTGGAAAAAACAGAGGACTTACATCTTGCTATAGAGAGATTACTTTTGAATGGTTTTAATTTGGGTTTTAAACTCTATTATGCCAAAAAAATACTATGTTTCCAATGAAAAATGCCCATGGGCAAGAATGTAAAATCAGCCTGCCAGCCCAATTAATTTTTTTTAATATAGTTCTTTTCTGAGAGCACAGAAAGGAGAATATTGAGTGTGCTTACTAAAGACATCCAGGCTTGGATGATCTTTCTGTCCTGTTGTGAACATATAGGGAAAACATCAGAGGATGAAGCTCAGAATAATGTTTCTTTATCTAGCAATATAACCTATGAAAAGGGTACAATGTTCATCATTAACTCAGGTTTGAGTAAAAGCAGTTAGAATACTAATCTGAAAGGTAAGACACATTCTTAGAAAGTAAAATCAAATTCCACATCGCTGAAGAGTGGGGGACTGTCAATAGAAGAAAAAGCATTGTTGTAGTACTCTAAAATCTGGAAATTGGAACACCTTCCTCACACATCTGTATTCAGATATATACTTTAGCCTATATACTGCCTAAGAAGTTATAGGAGATAAACATATCTTATGCCTTATGCCTCACCTTGTGAACAGTACCTAAATTCCTTTGTGATTTCAGGCAAAAAATTAAAATATCTGTTGGACAAAATCAAAGTAGTTTTAATATTTCCTATTTGACTTTGATTGTACTCCAAAACTCTCCTCCAATAACTCAGAAATATTTTCTAACATTCTGGAAGAGCGTGACTTAATTTAGGGGATGAGAAGAAGGCGAAGGAGAGAAGGTAGGTTTGGCAAGTAAGGTTTGATCAGTTGTTGCTAGATAGGATACTATAAAATTAGTATGGAGACAAAATTTTTAGAGGGGCCTGTTGAAATAGGATGAGGGGTAATTTTAAACTGAAGAAGGGTTGATTTAGACTAGATATGAGGAATACATATTTCTACAGTGAGGGTGGTGAAACACTGAAACATGTTGCCCAGAGGTGGTAGATGCTCCATCCCTGGAAACATTCAGGGTCAGGTTGGATGGTGCTCTGAGCAACCTGATTTACTTGAAGATGGCCCTGTTCACTGCAGAGGGTTTGGACCTTTAAAGGTCTCTTCCAACCCAAACTGTTCTCTGATTCTGAGATATGCTGTGATTGTAAATATATAGCCAGTAACAAATAAACTAATGGTTGACTTAGGTGACCCCAGAGTAAAGTGACCAGGCACAAAATTAGAGCGTGATTCTTTGTGTGATATCTCAGTCTTTGAATTTTTGTCATAGGGTGCAGTGAGATTTCAGGAAGAAATCCAATGGGCTGGACAGAAGGGTATTAGATGTAGTGTTTTTGAAGATGGAGTCTGACTTCATGTGTAGCTTTTCTACAAGAGATTATTTCATTCTCTTATTAATCACAGTAAACATAGTATTTTTTTCAGGAATACTTTCATTCCATTTCATTGGAATGGCATCAGGTTTGCTGAAGGTTTTGCAAATTCTGTGTTGGTAAGAACAGGTGGAAGGTAGCTATTTTCCTGAGTTTCACCTTTTTAGCAGTTTAACAGAGAAACACAGAGGCCTCATGGTAGTAGTTAATTTCTGACCAGTACTAATTTAACATGTATCTTATTTCACAGGACGTTAATGTAAACCTGAGGGTGCAATTATACCCTTTAAAATATTTTCCTTAAAATAAGATACTATTTAAACAAAAGAATATTAAACATCAAAATTAGATTAAGCTGAACTGTTAAAGCGTATTAAGACAGAATACCAGAAAGCCAACATAGTTCTGATCCAGGCAAAACCAGGTTCTGTGGCCGCCAACCAATAAAAACTCCTTGGACTGTGTATTTTTTATGAGTATTCTGTATTCGGAAGAATAATTCTGTTTGTTCTCTGCAGCCCAGATATTAATTGCAGAGCATTACCACTTTTTTAAATAGGAACACTACAATGCCTTCAAAATGAAAATCAACCTCTTGAAAGTTTCACATTTCACTGTCGCTTTGTAGTGTGGTTTCAAATCCCCTTGCATGAAAGGCAAAACTATAAATACTCAAATAGAGGAATAAAATATTTTCATATATTCTGCTACAGTCCTGGGAGGCAAAGAAAATGCTGAACTTTACTAGTCTCAAGGAAATTTTACACCATACAGCAGCTTGCAAGACCTGCTCCCTCTTTTCCATATGCATGGTGGTTAACTGTTACATATCTAGTAGGCACTGGAAATTAGCTGAACGTGTCACAATATCATTAATATATATCATGATAAACAAGAAAAACTGTGAAACTAACAACTCTAAAAGAATACTTGTAGTCATATGAATAAATTATCTGCTCATTGACCTAGTTTCAGTCTAGTAGGGAAATTCACTCATCTCCAAAGGGAAAAAAAAAATAAAAATCAGGACTTAAATATACTCAGAACAACTTTCTGTTCCATGGACTCTTTCATCTCATGATTTCTTGCTAATATGAATACTACATGTGAATACTATTATTCCATTTTATACGGAAAAAATAGATATAGGCCCACTAAGAACAGTAAATACAGATGCCAGTATCCAGGCTGTGATTGAACTCTCTCAAGTAGGAAAAAAGTATGATTTTCTCAGTTAAAATATGCTAGGGACTCATTCTTTTAAGTTTTTCTACCACTACCTCAGCGAATTGATTCCCCCTTTTCCAAGGCATTAGGAGCCAGAATATACAGATTCCTACAGAGCTGTCATAGAAAAATGGGGAAAAAAGAATGTAAAGCCCTTGCCTTTTCTCTTTCTAATCAGAAAAAAGATCTTCTACTTTTTAAAACAAAACAAGCAGATTTGGCTGAAGATGATGCAAGAACATATTATAGAGGCTAGATGAAGGACAGTGATATTCACACCAACTCTTAATCAGAGCTATCCTTTCCTCATGAAGATATTTTACTTCCTCAGAAAAATAAAATCAAAAAAAAAAACCACCTCAGACTCAGAAAACTTTTGAATACAATGGGATTCTAGCAGTTTAGGAGGATTACACTGTGATTACCTATGTGAGTAACTTTTAGGAGGACGATCACTCTAATATGATGCACAGCAAAGTAGGCAGAAAGAAGGAACCTAACATGTTTAATCGAAGAAATAAAACCCACAAAATAAGGAACAGACAATAAGAATGATCGTATCTACTGGACAAAAACTCTAAGTCGCTTCAGTTAACACACATTAGCTAAAAGTTTGACAAAGTATGAATAATATGTGGTAAAACTATACTGGGAAAATGGAATATTTTATAGTGAATTTATAGTTTTGTCTCACCCCACGAGATTGAATTGAGTGCTATATTTCTGATTTTTGCAAATAAAATTGATAAGAATTGTTTTAAATAAAAACATCTGGATATAATATTTAATAGTGCTGGCATTTCTACAAAATAGTATCACCAATTGAAAGCACTGATCAAAATGTAACTTGATTTTATGGAGATATTTATTAGAGAGAGAATTTTCTCTAAATGGGCAATAGTTTAAAAACCTGAAGTTTGAATCAAAAAATTTTATAAGTCTGTCTGGGATCATTTTAACTCCACTGTTGAAACATCTTTTGTAGGTTAGAAACAGAGAGGGAGGTTTGAGAAGTGTTAGAGGGCAGTTAGTTTAATCCATCACGCAACAGGCTAAAATTCAGATGTCAATGTAATAGATTTGAAAGAAAGTGGGCTGTTTAGACAAACAGATTAGTAGATCATTTAGACTCAGAATGAGATTAAATCTTTTCAATTTATGTTACTAAGAGAACTATTTATCCAGTCAAAAGGCTGACAGAAGTTTCTATAAGAGCAGTATAGATAACCTGATATAGCTCTACTTTCAAGAGAAAAAAATAAGAGGCACCCTTGAATCTGTTCAGTTGAAGACAAAATTATTGCTAAATGCCATCAGAACTTCACACCAAGACCATAAAACCTGAAGAAATGTCATTATCCGGAGCAGATCTATTCTGGCATGATGTTCACGTTTTGACAAAAAACTCAGGACTCATTCCGTCTAGTTAAGGTCCAAGTGCCAGAGCTGAATAGGAGCTAGAGGTGTTGGATATACCACTTGCAGATTTATTTTTAATACTCCAATACCCGGCAGCCCCTGGAATCCAATTTTCCTTGCCAGAAGCCCAGGTAAGTAATGCAATACTGTAGTCAAGTCAGAAGTCTGACAATTCCATGGGGCTATGTTCTGGTTCAAACTGCAATCTTCAAACTTGACAAGACAGAAAGGAAAACAGTCCTTCAGATTGGAAGAAGGTATAAGAGAATTACTCCAAAAAAAATCTTGCAGCAGTATTTGTGTAGGAAAGTCAAAGGCTGAAAAAAAGGGTGAATTTATATTCATTCAGGCCCCCAACTAAAGAGTACTATGTGGGAAATGTGATCAGACAGAAATGAAGTCAATATTTTTTGAAGTTCATTTTTAAAAAATTGAAAACACAATTTGTCTTCCATGAATTCAATATTATGTATAGACTTAAAATCCCCTTTTTATTTGCTATAATTTGTGTTTATTTTAAAAGAAAAATGTACTTTCAAAACAAATATTTGAAAGACTCTAAATCAAAAAGACAAAATAAAATACAAAGGCTTTACTGAAATTGCACAATTTTGTGAGATACTGTTCTAGTATACTTACCCACACTCTGTAATCGAGTGCTCATCGAACTAAATTTCCATATATTCTTGCATTTTCCTTCAATTTCTTTTGCACAAGTGCTTCAAACACATCAGAGCAGTGCATATGACACTCAGTAGGGAAGTTTAGGCAGCTAAACTGAGTCCACAGAGTCCCACAGGCACAAAAGGAGTATTTCAGCGCCAGTCAGTTGAAAAGCTTCCTGAATACTACAGCTAACATGATGTCAGAAACAAGACACACACAGTAGGAATTTAGTTACAAGTTGAGAAAGATTGTACTGGAAAACCCAGCCCAATCTGTCATTTTAAGACTGGCAGCTGTCTAGTAGAGGTGGGGTGGGTGGAAATCATAACTTCACTGAGGTTGACAGGAGAACTCTTTTGACTTTAATGAGTCCAGAATGATACCTACATCCTTTAGCTCAAACTTCGTTACACATGTTTTCCTCTGACACTGTCATTTCACTATAATAGCACTTTGGAGGCATTTTTCACAACAATGCATGGCAGAATACAAACTATAAATTAATGCAATCCAAGCCTTCACTACTGACAGTAGATGACTCAAGTTTCTTCCCAAAGCAAAGGTTTTATCCTGAAAACAAAGATTAACTTCTGACCTTTGTAATTAATCAGCCCTTAAAACTCTAGTAGTACAAGGCATCCTTAAGAAAATACATTTCTTTCATCTCTGTGTGGTGGTGTTACATAGCTTTTCCTGGACAAATTGGCAACTTCTGACTCACTCATATTTATGAGAAAGACTCTGAGTAGGCAACTTCTAGCACTGGTTCTCAGCATTATATTTCCTTCTCTATGAAAATAAGGAAGTATATTACGTAAGAAAACAACAAAAGAGGAATAACTTATTGCCCTTTTGGGTAGTCTGGGATATTTACAAATCTACATCCTTGCTGACGCAGTAAAAATACAGACTAGTAATCTTGAGAGACTTACTGTCCCCAGGGCAACACTGTTTTTAATTTTGTTATTGTTATTTATCTAGTCATGGGAGAACTAAAAACTGGAAGGACTCAGTTCAGTTAATTCATGTTCCATCCATACATGAACAGATAAAAGTGAGACTTTTGAGACATTTACTTCACCTTTTGGAGGACTGTCAACTGTTGTGTATGCAAAAGCAGTACCGAAAAGATGCAGATGTCATTTTGTTTCCTGCAACTTCTTCCACTTATTGAGAGCAATATTTCCCCTGTTCCTGTGATGGGGGAGCGCTTTCATTCCCAGCCAGGGGAGAGCTCTCAGTAGTGCTCAGTACCTCCTCTGGCTGCAGGGTCCTCACAGCAGAGGGCTTCCTCCTTCTATCAGTTGCCAGGTTGCAATAGTGGTTAGTATTTTGCAAACAAACTTCTTCAGGAAGTGCGTAATCACAGCAGAATCTGAGATTTTATTTAAAACAAAACAAAGCAAAAGTAACCACCCTTGTCAATCCTAGTCAAAAATTCTAGAAACCGTGAAACCTCCCAAAAATCAGGAGACAGTAAAGAGACTATAATACTTTTATAATATATCTCTTCTCTTTTTTTAAGTAAGTTGAATCATCCTGGAGGGGTTGCAACACGTCAGTTTACCTGCTTGGGTTAATAATGCAGTCTTTTTCAATATTATTTAGAGCATTGTCACCAACTCTTCTGCATGAAAATCAGAATCCATCTTCCTTGTAAAGTGACAGAAAGACACAAGTGCCACAAATGGTTGAAAAGCCTGTCTTTCTGGCCACTTCCAATACTATTAGCAAATCAGCTTGCTGTATCTGAGTTTTGTCATCTAAGTCACAGTTACAGTACTTGTCTGAGATGAAAAGGTCAGGGTGAGTCATGAGTATGTTTTAAAGTGATGTTAGACTTTTATACAGAAATAGTTGCACAAGTCTTTGCCTTATTGTACGTATTTTAGAAACTCCAAAAGGGCAAAAATCTGCCATAATGCTAGCAACAATAATTTCAGTTTTATTCATTTTAGTGATAACAGTTTTCACTATAGGACTCAATCTCCAATGTGTGCTTGCTTTTATAAACTTTAGATTAAAATTTCATTTTTAACTTCACATCTGTGGATTGCATAAAACACTCATTAACTTATTCCTTTACCAAAATAAAAATATGGAGAATTCTGGATAAAAGAACATAATCCCTTTCCCATTAGAATTGGCCACTGCTAACTATTTTTGAGCAAAACCAAATGCAGAGCAAAATGCTTTCCCAGATAAATGATTTCACTGACTAGCTCTGTACCAATTAAATTGCAATGCTCTTTTCTACTTGGCAGGAAGTAATAGCCTAGAACTACCTGAAAGAAGCAGAATTCCTTATTACCCTTAGCATATCACAGACATGATGCTAATGTTTTGTTTCTTGTGCTCCAAATCCACACAAAGCAAATGTACAACTTTTGCAATCAACAGCACAGCTCGCTCCTATCCTTCTGCCTCAGAAATGACAGAGATCTTTTCCATGCAATTATTGAGCACAATGAGTTTACTAAATCTGAATTTGCTGTTATGAAAAAGTACTGATCAGCTAAAACTTTTAAAAAGTTTAAAGTATTCAAACCACTAAGGATACAATGGCTATTCGCAAGCTTGTCTCTAGAGGAAATATTTCTATCTTTAATATTCAGAAATTCATTCATATCAGATTAAGATCATCTGATATTTCAGAGACATCTCTAACGACACTCGTATTTTTATAGCATTACTCTGAGTACGTCAAATAAGAACTGATCAAATCAGTGATGAAAAAACCAACCCCAAAAAACTAAACCTGCTACTTATACCACTGGTCAATGAAAGGGGTATCCCCTTTGACAGTGCTATATAAGCTCTGTTAAAAATCTTCACTCAGAAAATTTCTCATTAATAAAGGTACAATCTAAAAATAACAGATGGTATGCCTGAGAAATTCTCAGCTCTCAAATTAATCCAAACTTCCAGTATGATATATTCAAACATAATTCAAACTTCTTAAGATATATCCAAACATATCCCATAGCCCACTTTTTATTGATATCATTAAAGGAAATTAAAATATTTTTCTTATCTTTCTCACGTTTGTGCAGCTACACTACTTTTGATGTCCAGCTTCCTGGAAAAGGTAAACAGTGCCAGAACAAAAATGTCAACAAAACCCTTATATGATTTTGAAATGTCAGGTTAGAAATTTTTGGGCTTTTCTTGTCAAAACAGATTGAATATTAATATCTAGTAATGTTAACGTGTAGAACACACTTCTTGATATAAAACTTAGCTGCTTTTTTTTCATCAGTAAGAGACCAAAAATACATTTAGTTAAAAAAAATCTTTGGCTTTTAATTTCCTTCCATTTACTTGAATTCTGTCTTTTCAAAATTGTTTGTATTTCTGCTTTATACTAATAAGATTTTAGGGTCAGAACTTTTTATATAGACCATCAAGTCAAAAATATGTTGAGCAATCTTACCTCAAAAGTATAAAGTGGAGAAGATTGACTTGTGAAATAATGATAATAAATAAATTGTCAAAATACACAAAATATAAGAGATTGATTTAGTTAATACACATCCAGTAGTTCAAAGATGCTTGCAAATGTTGCATTTATTCATTTACTAAAACCTTTGAAAATATTACATTTTCCTCCTCAGTTTATTTTCACTGCTCTAAGTTATATCACTTTATTACCACTAAGAAATATCACAAGGAGTATCACATTTTCAGATAATTAGGATGATGAGGAAAACACAATGAACTTGATGATAAAAATTTCCATAGTATTACACAGGACAATATAATCTATTTTGCTGTGTCGTTCTTCATGCAGCTGTGCTGATCTTACTTTGCTTATCTGACACATAACTGTATCTACAAACACTCTTATGTTTGACCATTCCCTTTACTTCTTAAGGTATTTCTTCAGCATTTTCCTACTTTTCTGGCGTTCAGAACCAAATGGATTCATGTAGACATTATCACATCTAATTATACAGAAATGAATATCACTTCATCGCAGCTAAGTCCTGTCTTTTCTTAACACAAGTCAAAGTTCAGGTCTTATATGGACACTAAACTCCATGTGGTATCATAATTTTTTCTTTCACTAGAAATGTTTTTCTTGATTTGCATTTTCCCAGACTAGCTCCACCATCTCTATACTACCAACAAACTGTTAAATTTCCCAGATCTGATTGCATAATTCCCCAGTGCTCCAGGTTTTTTGCCAGTAAAACATCTAATTTTCTTACTGCCTCAGTAAGAAAACTACTATCCAGATCATTATAATTTCACTGACTGCACAGTAATAAATAAACTTTCATCACCATTGTAGATTTATACGTTGCTTCAGCTTGTAGACAGCATTAATAAACATCAACCACATGAGATTTCTCCTTTGTAAATAATTCCTGCCTCTCTTGTTTCTGATTTTTTTTAATACTTGGAGAAGTATGTGATGGTGTCCTGTACTGCTACACACAGACAAGCAGCAATGCAGCTGCAAGTCTTATATTCAAGTAGTATGATGGAAACATCTAGACTGTAAAATAAGTGGTCTTGCTGTCCAGGTCACTGGCTTCCACTACTAGTTCTCACCCCCAAGGAAAGTGTGCTGAACTGGAGGAAGATGTTGGAAAAGTGCTGGATGAATGAATGATTTCAAATAATACAAAAATAATCATTAAAAACAAATAAACAAACAAACCCCCAAACACAAACCTCAAAGCTTTTTTTCTGCTACCTGTCTGAATCCATTCTGAGTAAATTGAAAGAAACTGACTGATTGGAATGCAGCCACCTGTAAAGCCTATTCCCACCAACAAACGTTTCTAATGAGATCTTTATACCACTTTTGACTGAGTAATTTTATTGTAGCAGAGACCTCTAGAAACCTCAAAACATTATGTTTAATCTGGATGAAGGGGTATTTTAATGTGGAGGTATTTTCTTTTCAGTTGGCAGCCATATAATCGTGTCTTGCTAAGGAGTTTTTTGTACAGTAAAATTATTTCAATCATTCAAGAAACATCAAGAAATATTTATTGAAGGGTGTCTATCTTTCACCTTCACTGAATTTCACTCTGCTTCACTATGATAACTGCGTGTCAACTTTCCTGTTGTACTTTTTGGTTGAAATGCACCTTCCCTCCTGGATTAGATTCCAGTTAATGACACTGGAGCACCGTCTCCTGCTGCACTTCACTACTGAGACACACTGACGGAAGAGATGAAGGGCTACGCTGAGCCCTACCAAATAAACTTTGCAGTGGTTATTACCTTGGACCCTCCTAGGAAGCAGCAACGAGCCTGGCAGAGAGATACCTTGCAAAGGCTGACACCTCTATCGGGAAGAGGGATGCTCTCCACTGACCAGACACTGCTGTGCTGTTACTCATAAAGGATCTGTCTGGCCCCTGAATCTCCTGCTACCTTTTTACCTGTTTTCTGCATTGCTGCTTCCACATCTGAACAGGTAAAATGATTCTAAAACTGTTTTCCTAGTGTTAGACTTTAACTGCCTGAAGAATAAAATAGGGCCTCTCTGTGTAGGTTGAATTTCTACAAATCAATCATACTAGTTCAGCAAGCAGTAGAAGTAATTAAAATCCAAATCCTGATCCTCTGCTTTGCCTCTCCTCCCCTCCTCATTCCCACCACTGAAAAAAACGAAAACAAACAAACAACAACAAAAACCAAATTACCACACACACACACACACACACAAAAATCCGGCAGCTCTGTCTCTATTTTCCAGATGTGAACAACTGGATTAAATTCTATGGAGAGCTTTCAAGAAATCATAGCAAGCCAATGGGTCATGGTCTTCACAGCATAAAGGAAAAAAATACTAAGGCCTCATTTCTGAGACCTAGTAACATGGCTGCAGCAGCTGCAAGGTCACAGAGGTTGAAACAGAACCATGGAAAAGAAACCACAGCCCCAAGAATGACAGCAGAAATTACTTGTAGGTGTTTTTCCATCATAGCAACTGGAGAACTGCATTCCTTTCTATAATGAAGCTGGCTCGATTGTTATACCAGCAATACTGTTTCCCCACATTGGGAATGAAAAGGCTTTCCCGTCTCTGTGAAAAGTTTTTGATACTTGAGTCAAGATCATTGAGAAAATTCAACAGAGCAAATAATGGTCTCTGAAACTTGTGAAGATTATTTATTTTGACAGTTATTCATCTTGAAAATAAAAGTACCTTGGATGAAAGAACAAGACAGACAACGCAGGAGATGTTACTCAGAAATATCAAAAGCAGTTTTTCCTCACCAGCTTGGATTCTTCCTACCAGTTCTGTGAAAGGTAGCAAGATGAAAAAAGCCTATACTCTCAGCAGGAAAAGTCTGATCTTTCTCCCCTCTTTTGAAGAGGCTAAATAAAGATATAAAGATAAGACATGAGCAGCAGCCTTAAGGTCCAGAGTAAAGCTGTGCGAGCACCACAAAAAGCTTTGTGAATAAGTATTTGAAGAAGAAGCATCAGCTCACTTAGCCTTTATGACTTGGGCTTTCTGTGAACAGTCTTAATAATAAAACTGCTGGTTTTATCCACATAGACACCTTCAATAAATACTAGATTTCTTTGCATGACTAAGTAAAAATAAGGTTTTTTAAATAAATAATTTTTTAAATGCCTTTTAAGTAAAACCAGCATATGTAATCAAATCTAACTGTAATTTTTTTCAAATGAAAATTAGTTGATTTGCTAAAGTCTAAGTAGCAACGTGCTCCTTCTTTTTATACAGCACTTGGGACTTTAAAACAAGAAAGAAATTTCCTAAGCCCTTTTGTTGTACTCTGCTGAATAAAGGTAAGAAATACAGAATGCATAATGGAGTAACTGGTTCTGTTTTAAATTCTTTGGTATCTAAATTCATATGAAAGTAGAAAGGTATACAAAGGTATCAAAAGTGTTATTTTCTAATAAGATACTAAATTTAATTGGAAGAGCAAATCCCACTGGCTTAGCGTAACATTTTGCTGTATATTAATTTGCATTCAATGCACAAAGAAATAAATGTTTCTTAAATGTACTTGCTGTTTCTGCAATGAAATTCTGTAATTACATACACCTAATGTGTTTATTGTTACTAGCTTTAAGATTTCAGTGTAAAAAATTTACACTTCAAATCAATTGACTGTTGGACTCCATCAGGGTAGTGGTCTTTTCCAACTGAAAAGATTCTATGATTCTGTAATAATTAATCCTGTTGAGAAGATATATATAACGGCAACACTATTTCATACCAAGTGCTTAAATGTTTAAGAAGGCTGCAGGGAGGAATAGGTAAAACCATAATTACTTTAACATGCTCTTTTGATAAAGCTTTCCCTTTAGAGGTTTGCTCTGGGGAATGCCTAGTGCTTTGCCACCCCTGTCATGTCCACCCCACAAGTGCAGTAGTGACCGTGATTGTTCCGCACAAACTCAACACCAGTGCCTGTGGTGGCAGACAGGTACAGGTCACACATGAGAGACTGACAGCAGCACAGTCACACTCCGGGAAAAGGACAACAGACGGATGTGGATGGGCTAGGCCAGCACAGTGCAACTGAGGGGAACCTGTGCTAAACGTACAACACTTGCATGGAGAAATCAGGTCCAGGACCTTGCTAGGTTTTTTATTACTGCATGAGACTTTCTTTCTGCTTTTAGCTATACCTGTTTCATATGCCAACACAGAGATGGAGAGCAGACAAAACTGTCTGGCTTTATTATCCCAGAGAGTGATCATTGGGCACTAGTATCCATTTGGGAAAAGCATTCTTCTCTTAAAGCAGAAAATAGCAGCTTTACTATGTAAATTTTGTCCTTGGTGATTGAGTCTGCATTTAAAATGCTGAAGGATTTCTTATTATTTCTCTGGGAGGCAGAAATCATCTACCAGGCTTTTAAATTCTTGAATTGTAATTCAATTTTTAAGCTAGTTACCCACATCTACCTGTACATGGGTCACAATTCACAAGACTCACTAGTATTTTATGCCTCTGTCAGGATCTAAGGATTCATTATAATTTTTTTTAAATTGCATTTCTAAAATACACTATGCCTAGTAATTTTGCTATATGCTTAACCCCATTAGCATGTTCATTGCTCAGAAATCTTTGAATGTGTAAAACTGGCAACAGCTGGCTTATGGAAAATCAATACCAATGGTACTAAATGAAAATTATTCACTGTCCATAACAGTTTTATTTTCAGAAGCGTTTGATTCTTGATTGACTGACTTAGCCATTTAGATGTTCAAAGTTCTCCAGGATACAAGGTCAGAAAAAGTGGCGAGTGGCAATGTGATATGCTTACTGAGCCTCAGGCAAGTGATGGAAATGAAGCAATGCCTAAGATTTATTCACATTTTCATGGTAACTAATATGAAATGCATGTATTTGCTGGCAGGTAATTTAAGTGGAGACAAATAGCTATGGAACGAAGGAGAGCATCCTACTGCAAAGAGCTCTTCTGATATAAGACTTCAGTCTTTACCCTTCTCTGACTTAATCTGGCTTATCTTTTAAAAATTCAGTCAAGAAATACAATAATGACATACAAAAGGAACAAATTTTTAATTGTAAGGGTTGTATTGTGTTACATTTTTTGGATTTACTACTCAAAATTAGAAGGAAACTAAGTATGATCCAATGGCATCTGTACAAGAGTAACAATTGTGCTTGGTCCACTGTTCACTGAAACTGGAGGAAAAAGATACTTAACAATTTTTTTAGCTCATAATAGAAATTGAACTGAAATTTAGATAAATGTATTCCTGATGCAGATTCAGTCCCAAATAATGTCAAGAGCATTGGTAAAAGCAATACTTTGCTGGCAGAACACTTGCTCATAACACAATCCCTACCCACAGGACACTGTTTAGAGAGTTTTGAACAACCACTTCTGATTTAAAACTATGCTTAAAATTCTATGTGAGACACATGGGTTAGTGTTTTACCCCCTGGCAAGAATTTAAAGCCCTATAAGACTAGAATTCAACCTGTAAAAGGAGCATTTTTTTTCAGTGTAAAGGTAACCCAGTCTTCCAACATCACTTTTATAATCCTTCAACTTATCAAGGTGTATTCTGAGAATAATACAGTCATGCAGAAAGTTTTACTGGCCTGCTATTTTGATTTACTCTCTAAATTTGTGAATTACCTTTCAAATACTATATTTTCAGGAGTGCCTTTTCAAGTAATGTCACTTGCCATTGAATTCAAGTCTAGCACTAGCAAGCAAATACCACAGACATAAGTTCAAGCATAAGTTTAGGGTCAAATTTCAATTTGATGTGGATGCTAATCTAGATAGCAACCTCATGCTAAGCCACTGGGAGAGCAGGAAAAGGTTTATTAGTACACTGCAAGAAATCAGTATTGCTCTGCCCTTGTTTCCATATTTTTTCCAGCTTTTTTCACTAGCTGGTGTGCTCTTGAATCCCATGCCAAAAAGCTTTTCTTTACATTTATGCTTTTCCCTTTTTGCATCAACTTTTCACATGCTTTCAGCGTATGGCAGTAGTAGAGTTAAGCGAATACGTTTTTTCATTTTGGTATTTTTATTAAAAGAATGGAAAATGTCATGTGACATTGCTAAAATTTGTGGTTAGGATCTGGCAGATGTTTTAAGGTCCTAGACCAAAAAACTGATAGAAAGGTCGTTAACAGAACTAATGATTTTAAAGCAACTTGCTTTCATAGGTCTGATGCAGGAAAACTTTATGACAATGTTGGAAATGAAGCTCAAACTTACATTAAGCTGGCCAGCAGCAGGGTATAGTCGAGCTAGTAGCACAAAGAGAGGCTATGCTTATTTGCAGGTCTCTGAGGAATCACCTGGAATCTTTCCTTTGACTCTTGATTGCTCTGACATTAAAAGGATATTTACAATTTTTTTGACAAAACTCTTCAAGATTAACAATACCTCAAAAATCTGGCAAGTGCTTAGGATCTAGAAATTCACTGGCTGAAATAATACTGAGCAAGTATTTGGTGACCATTTAATTTTCTTTGCTATTTAAATAATTATTTTTAGAGACTTTATTACAGCTCAAAAAATACATACCAATATCTTGTGGTACTGAAGTTCGTATTAGAGTTCTGTATCTAATAGTGTTGCTATTCAGTGCTTAAACTGAATTACTGGCTCATTAAAGTCTGACATTTCATAACAAAATCCTCAAGCTAAGAGGATTACATGACAGAATAGGAATCATACTTCAGATTTATTTCAACAGCATTAATCTCAGATTTGTCTGAGATTATCACTTCAAGGTGACACACCAATTTGTTATAGAGAAGATACTTGATCATAGTCATCTTGAACAAAAGTCTTCTTTCCTGAAACAAAATGGTATCTAATAGTTTACTGTTAAAGGTAAGCACATGCCTTAAAGCAATGTCCAAAATGTCAGGAAAATTTTGAGTTTCCACTAGAGTTAATTGGCTTTAAAATGGTTTCTTTGGATTCAGAGTTATATACACTGACTACCACCAGTAGATACACGAATGTCAAGTGGAATGAAAAGATCTTTTAATAATAGTATATTGGGTAAGTTCTTTTCTTCAGGCAGAGTTATTCTGCTCACTCTCAGTTTTCCAGCAAGAGAAAAATGTCCTGACCTTGAGCAGTCAGCTTTTTCCCTATGCTCAATAGACAACTGGATTGCAGTGCTGAAGAAAGGGACGGAAAAGATCCATTGGCAACAACTATAATTTATCCGAACAGTGTAATGAACTCTCATTGGGTGAAATGGAAGGCAGCCATCAGCAGCAAGCTAAACAATATCAGCTAGATCTGCAGCTTCACTTTAGCACCAAGTACAGATGAGATGGGCTGTACTTCCTATCAAGAGTTGAGCAGATAAAATGGATGAGGGAAAATAGCAAGTATATGTCACATTTATGCTAAGTATCTGGGTGAAAAGCTGTAACTGAGAAAATTTCATGAGTATGAATATTAAGAGATTACTCCTGTTTCAGCTTTTCCAATTCTTCACTTCCATCTCTCCAGTTATATTTCCTTTCCTTTTCCTTACTTTTCATTCACTGCCAATTTTTTGTTGCTAGTCAAAAGTAGTTTGTTTTCTTTAGATTGGGTTTTTTAAATAAAATAAGAAGAAAAAAGGTTAAGTAGAAATTTTACCAAGAATTTCAACAAATTATAAACAACTCTAGTCATTTACAGGTTGACAGCCGAATAGGTATAGCTAGTTTTCCCTCAGATGTCAGTCTTTTCAATTTCATGCATCCTTGTTGTAAACTACCAACCCAAGTACATAATAAAGGAATGCATTTGCCATCAGGAAGAATAAATTATACAGTCTTGAACTATGGAATCTATAGAATGGATAAGTAAAAAGCAACACTACATAAATACTTTGTGTCCTTGATATTATCAGCTATAAGAAGATGCTAATCTTCAGAAATTTTATAACAATGGAAGGAATTAGAAATACTGGGAGAAAAATTATATATTTTGCTATTGAGAAATAACTAGCTTATTGAAGTAAATTTATGTTCTTTGGGAGAAAGTATGCAGATGCACTTGGTAGAAACTATTTAAAAATCCAAAGACTAGAAAATTTAGATCCAAACTTGAAAATCTCAAATATGGTAGTTTTAAAATTGATTCATTACAGATTTAACATCTTCTATTCTTTGGACCTCTATATATCTCAGCTACAAATCTTCTTCCTCTAACACTTGGATAATCAGAGCTTGCTCATTAGAGGAGCCACCTTTTCTGCATGCAAAGAAGACTGGGCACCCTGGGAAACCTGTTCTGTGTTCTCAGTTACAAACAATTAACTCCAGCTGCAACACAGACACAGAACTAGACCTCTGGACTAATGCATTCATTCTGTTTATGATAATAATATATAACAATAGCAATGGAAATCATAGAAAAATACATTATCCATATGTTTCTTCTACTCCTAATACCAGCCATCACAGTCATTCATTTCTAATTCGGTATTACACGCAAAGCTGAGTTTCAAAGGCAAGACAGCCAAATCAACCAAAAACTCTCAAGGCCATAGAAAGTTCCTTTTACCAAAATACCAAAGAGTCAAGGTTTTTATGTTTGATGTTAGGAAAATTATTAAACTTCTCTTGGTCTGAGGTCTTAAGTGTTCCAATTACTTGCAACATAGGAGGATGAAATACTAGCATATAATACCATATAGGATAATAACTTTGAAATAAAACTAGCTGATAAAAGGTAATCAACATTTCTCTGTGAGCAACAAACCAGAATTTCCTAAAATAAATAAAGAAAAATGCATATGGGAAAAAAATAATTATATTCACCCCAGAAAAGTAAAAAGAGAAAATATTGTCTTCATCTTCCTGATTATACTCCAATTTCACTGCAAATTTATTGCAGTTTCCCACCCATTCTTGGCGCTAAAATACCACTGATGCTTTTTATTTCTCCCTCTATATCTCTTTGTCATTGTCCTTTTAACCTAATAGTGTGTAACTACCCAGGTGAATTTTAGTCTTCTTAAGCATAGCCATGGTCTGGTTGCAAACCAAAATCAAAGCAATGGTAGATAAGTGGAAATTAAATGTTTGACATCCACTAACTGATAAAGAATAATAGCCCTTTGGTGATAGTCATCAGCCATCTGATTTACAATTCCCACAAATGATCTTGTTAGGGTATATTTTTTTGTGTGTGTTTGTTTAGGTTTTTAGTTTATTTCCTGCTATTCTTTTGCACTCCCAATCTGTATACCTAGCTCTTGAGAACAAATGGTAAAATCTGAGAGCAAACAGCTTCATACTGAATGTCTTTTCTATGCCTATCTTTCCTGCCAAGAGCATTTAAAAACGTAAAACACAATATCTACAAAAATATTTTCTTATTTAAAAAAATACATAGAATAATGTTAGCTGAAAATTGGCCAGAATAAATACTTGATCTGGTGACTGTTTTTCTTTCTAAACATCCAAACTAAATAAAAGTTTGAAAATAATTGTTTTGTTGATAACATACAAATAATAAAATTCTTCTTCTATTAAAAAATTATCATACATTTTGGTGGGAAAAGTTTCTGATTCTTAACAGGAACAATCCCTTTTTATATTTTTTATGTAACTATCTGGTGAGTTTCACTCTATAAAGTTAGACTTAAGGAATTTCCATCTTCCTTCAGTGCTGACAGTACTATTAGCAAAAGCTTCAGGTGAATACCATTGGGCACACTCAGATGGTGTTCTACACCATTAGAAAAAATGTACAAAAAGAGTAGGAACAAAACCTGTGTGTTTAAAGAGTCACATAAGATGATAGTGTCACCCTAGTTTGAGATCTACAGTATCTCTGACAGTCCCCCAGACTTTTCAATGCAATTCTGTAGCTTGGAAGTCTTGACTTCACATGGGATCTCAAAAAGGTGTTTGTGAGTACAGAATGTATCTCGATGTCTTATAGGCAAAAAAATGTAAAGATGTTATAAGCAATCAAACTCCAACTGTTGATAGCCTGCATTCTTATGAATTTAATAATATTTTAAAATTATTTATGATCATTAGTAGATACAACCTTTTGAATTTTGACTGCTGTACAGACAGTTTCCTCCCAAATGAAAGAGGTCAAGTTGCCCCCAGCTACTTCACTAGTTATCCCACAGACTTTTCAACTTCTTATGTGGAAATCAGGGTGTGTTCACTTCTTAAAGCAGTGTTGCTCTCATGCCTTATTCTGAGGTATGGAGCACTGTCAAAAATACCATCTTAAGCATTACCAAAGATAGCTCTGACTCTTTCCATGACTGTCCATTTATTTCCTCTGCTGGAAATAAACAGTGGTTAACTACAGTTAATTGCAACTCAGCTGAGCTAACCAGCCATGTCTGAGGCTGCACTGTGAACCAGATGAGTTACCCAAGAACAGAATTTATTAAATAATGCCTGTTAAATTTTTTTCACCCTGAGGTGTTTCACTACAAACAAATGTGTTGGCACTGCTGAAGAGGTAGAAACGCAAGACATCTGAGGCCAATAATGAGGTAATAGATATTGCCCAAGCTGGTATTGCCTCTAGTACCTCTGATCACCAAAATGTGTGTGATGACCTGTCTGGAGCAGTAAATGGATAGATAAGTACCAGAAGGGCAGAAGATGAGAAGTCAAATCTGTGAGGCAGAGGATAAAAAGGTAAGGACATTTGCAATGAAAAAACAGAACACGGAAGAAGAAACAAGACACACAAGATTAGATTTTTTTCTCCTTATGTGACAAAAGAACATCCCTTAGCACATGTGTATGTCATGCTAATACATAAGAAATCATATTAACATCAATAGATTTACAGAATTAAAGTGAGACACATGCTTAAGAACCTCTTGAAACAAAGTCACAGCACCTATGTTTAGGAAACAGAACATAATGCAACATTCCCTTTTCTTCCTAAATTACTTCCTAAGGAAGTTAACAGGCATTTTACATTAAATTTGTTTACTTCTTAAAGACTCAACATTTGAAGCTGCAATAAAAAAATCACAGTTCCTACTTCGAGGAGTAATTCTCTTAGAAAAAGCTGGAGATACAATGCACCACTTTTTCTGTAATAAAGGTAGTATCCTCCATTAGCCTGTAATACTGTAATGTATTATTAAACACTTAAAGGTGCTGCTGATGGAGTGTACTACAATAATAGCATTGCTGGAAAAGAGTTCTATTTCTTTTTCAGGATAATTTATTCCATATTGGGCCAACTGGAAAGATTTACAAAGACTGTCAGCAACATTGGCTCTTTTCTGTTGAGGCAAAAGCAAGAATATTGGATGTGTATTGATTTTATGTTATTCTGAGACTGTACAAGATTTGGAAGCGGGACAAAACTAGATATGGGGGTGTAACAGAAAAAAAAAAAAAGAAGGAAAAAACCCAACCCACAGACCAAAGCAATGCAGAAAGCTTATCCTGGCTCTGAAAACAATTTGATCTGGGATTTCTTATCACATCTTGATTTCATTCTTTTTATTATTTACATATCTTGATGAAAAGTCCACTGATGCTCAAAAACAAACAGAAAAAAAAATGAATTAATGAGAACTAATATTATTTATACTTTATTCACATTTATTTGATATGTGGTCTCTTGTATATTTAGAGGTCTTAGATTTACAGCACAGAGGTAATCAGTGTTACAACTTACTTGAAAAGAATATTATCCAAGCATATTTTCTTTCTCCAATATAGATTTTGGCTGTGCTTGCCTCATACACATTATGATCCTGCAGTGTTTAATTACTGATGTGTTTAGGCTCAGTCAACAGCAAGTTGTGGGGTGCAGGCAGTAATCTCATTTAGATGTACATATGAAGCATTTTTTACAATTTATAGGTGATTGATTACAAGTTTCAGAGGATGGAGGCACTTTACCCTGAACATATGCAGTTTATAAAGAAATGATGCTGTTGAATAATAACATCTTGAGAAGTTTACTCTTTACTTGAATTATTTTGTGGATCCACACATCCACACAAAAAACTGTAACCATAACTGAGATGACAGCAAAGTGAAAGCCCTATCTGAAGGATTTTGATAACCAACCAAAGTCTCTCACATCAGTTTTCCCTTGAAAGAGACAATACCTTCAGACACTGACAAGAAGATGAGGTCTTCCTTCCAGAGTCATTTCCAAACTAGTCAAATACACAGGATAAAGACTGGTCTGCAGACATGACTTTTACATCCAAAGGAGGGGTAGGCTCCTAATAATTTACTGGGAGGTATATGAAAATTTTCCACCAAAAATTTAGAGATAAATAAGAGGGCAATCTGGGTCTGAAGGGGATCCCCAGAAGGCTCCAAGAAAGACTTTGGCTACAAAAGCAAGTGCATTTCACAGGGATTGGGATAATCCTGTGGAAGGCAGACACAGAGTAAGAGAGAATCTCAACCCCAAATGGCCAGAAACCATCTAGAAGAGAATTAGACCTCA
The DNA here is from genome assembly GCF_025592945.1 of Manacus candei. NCBI lineage: Eukaryota > Metazoa > Chordata > Aves > Passeriformes > Pipridae > Manacus > Manacus candei. The sequence continues at coordinate 22,874,046 of NW_026138076.1, forward strand.
TGAGACAGCTTTTTGTTTTGATCTATGACTAAGTAGATTATAATGGTTGTGTTTTGTTTCCCTTTGTTACCTCTCTGAATAGAATTTTTTCATTATATTTTCTAGTATAAATAAGATCATAACGTATTTTTATCTGTATTTTATCTTAGATAACCATAATATCCAAGTAGGTAGTTAGCATCAAGCTATTCCTCACCCAGAGTGAAGTGAGTCTACAAAGGTAGGTTTCCAAATAACTTTAAGTGTTCCCTGCTCCCCAGTATATTCTTTTTCTACCAGCATAGAAACAGTACAGACCTGTTTGAGACCACTTTTTCCAAGACAGCGAATGGAGAAAAGTAGCAACAGAGAGACATGCTTAACTTCCCAAGATCTCAAGGGATTTTTAAGTAGATTGGATGCTTCTTTAGAGAAATAACTCTGAATCTACAACTATTAATACTGCTTCAGGCAAGACAACTTATTATAATAATTATTCATCAGCATTTCAATCACAATTTTATCTTTGAAAAACCATTGTCATCACATGCTATTTATTTGATCACTAGTGCAGAATGTGGCCTGTACTAGGAAGAGCAGATTTTTTTATTGGCAGATGAATGAACTGTAAGAAAATTCTCAGTCCTATGAGAAATGACATCTTGATTCGTTTGTTGTATGTTAAGCAAAAAGTTCAGAGGTTTGTGAGATGAAAGAAAGCATGTTCAGCACTTTACATTAAGGACCTAGAATGCAAGAGAGACTTTAAAAATTAAGTCTGAAATAGAAATGTGAATTTCACCGAAGTATTCCTGGTACATTTTCCTCAAACGACAGGGATATCCGATTTTGAAAACCAGTCAAAACTAAAGGTTTATGACTGTTCTGTTTATTTAAATTTCAGAAGTTCTTACTAAGTATATCCTGAAGAGTTGAATTTACTGCTTTACTTGCTTTCTTGAAGAGTCAGGTTTTGTTTTTAAATGAAATTTGACTTTTCTGTCCATTTTAAAGTAAATAGACTTGATAGCTGTTATGCCAATCAATAAGAAAAATTCATACGCAGATTTTTAAATGGGCTTCAAAACTGTCAGACAATATTTTTCAGCTTTAAACAATTTAAGCATTTTTCTGAAACACTCAGAAAGGAAAGCTCTGCGTCTTTCATGGCGTCTCCATGAGAGGTTTAAGACCACATAAGAGTGAAATTGATAGCTGGTCAATAACCATGCAGGATGACATTTTTCTAACCTGATTGCCCATTAAATATATATTTATCTATTTTACATATCTCAACCCCTATAGGCATGAGGCAGAGTGTGAGCCACAGCCTGCTGATCTCATTAGATGCATTTCATTAATTGAAATTATTTTGGACAAAACTCAAAATGAATGATGATTCACTCTTTTACTGATGTTGTGGTTTCAAATTTAGAAAGCCATATTAGATTACCAATTTTGAAAAGATGGTCCTGTAGACTGTAGTTCTAATTTATTGTTTTTCAAATGGGTATTATTTATTTTATAAAAGTTTATACTTTAAACCTGTTCTATATTCTAAGCTTACATTTCCATAATCAGCAAGCATAGTCCTATGTGAAATTACTACCTCTATAAAATTACATGCATCCATGGAACCTGAGACAGACTGTGTTGGGTTTACTCTGGCCAGATTTCAAACCCGCACAAAATTGCTAAAAGTTGGGAGAGGTCCCACAGGCAAGACAGACTCAACGTGAGGATAATATTAAAATTTATTGTTAACAGGATAGAAATTAAAGAATGAGAGATAAGACAATTTTAAACAGCTTTCCCTGCAATGAAGTTCTGATGATCCCATGTATTTCCTAGGATTCACTTATTCTAGTAGGTGAAAATGAAGCTGCGAAGAATGTTGATAAAATAAACAGTCTTAAACACACTTTCTAACCACGCCTCGCCCCCCCCCCCCCCCCCATCAATGCAGGAGGAGAAGTCCCTTCTTTACTCTCAGGGCGATAGCTCTTTCAAATCTGCTGCACTTGAAAGTCTTTCTTCATCGGAGTACGGGGGGTCTTTGCCCCCCGATGGTCCTTCATGGGCTGCAGGGGGACAACCTGCCTCACCATGATCTTCAGCACAGATTACAGGGGAGCTAAAGCTCTGAGTCTTTCTCCTGCTCCATGGGGTCCCTCCCAGGGGGATAAGGTCTCAGGGGACCCCTCCAAGTCGGGTCCACCCCTCCCCCAGGCCACAGGTTCTGGGGTTAAACTCAGTCTCTATACCCAGATGGTTTTTGTCAAAGTCCTACCCAGAATAACCTGCTGTAGCGTGGCTTCTCTCTCTCTCTGAGTTACAAATTTTCCAAAGGACTTCACTCAGGCCTCCCACAGCAGGATAGCAATCTTCCTTACATCCTGGGTGCAGCTGCGCCACAGCAGGGTCCCTTCGACTCAGTCAGAGGGTCAGCCAGCTTACTGCTGCCTCTCCCCTGCCATGGCAAGGGAGGCAGCGAGTCTGCCCAAATTGCCCCCAGGCAGCTTCTCTCTTGCTGGAATTTCTTCTGGGCCACATGCTTCTCTTCCATCTTCCTTAAATATGTCATTCGCAGAGGTGTTACTAAAGCTTTCGAGTGGTTCTCCTCCTCGATCTGCATCGGAAGTCCACCCTGGAACTAATCATCTTCAGCTCCAGGGGGGAGAATTAGTAAAGCCACGACGCAGATATATAAGGATAATAGAGTATAGAATTATTAACATCAAGGGGGGCACTGATGTAAACAATAGGTTCCTACTTTTAATCTAAAGTTAGATCAGAAGCGTAACAAAAGAATGAGAGAGCATGTCATTGGACATCAATGGTAAGTAAACTAGACCTACTACTGATTGGAACAAGTTACTGCAGAAAATAGTACTAAGTCCCACTACAAATCGACAGCAATTTTTATTAATTACTAAATTTGCAATCATAAATGGTTGCATACCCATTAATAGTATTATTCTGAGGTATCACAATTTTAAACAGAATGCTCTAATAAACAAGATGTTTTGAATATATAATCCAGTTCTATTATTTGTATAACTTATGGTATGTAAAAAACCTGAGGATTTTTTTATATATTGCCTCAGAATTTAAAATACAGTCGAAAATGGAATCCATTTTTTATGTTCAATAAGGCATGCTTTGGGCTGGTACTTTGGTAGAATGCCACTGGATCAGACATATCTTCTCCCTCAATAAAAAAAGAATACTTAGATAAATCTGATTATAAAAACTATGTCAGCATCAGCCAGTGGCATTGCAAAAAACAGAAACCTTTGAGTACTTTGGTCTTCCAAATGATTCCTCCCTAAAAAAAGCAGATTTATATATATATAATAAACTATTTGCTTCATCATACTGCTAGGAATAATGTCTTCCCATGCGCAGAAATAGACAACCACAAGTATGTTATCAAATGCTACAACTTTTCATATTAACCAAAGATGCATTTAAAAAAAAAGTGAAGCTATGATTTTTCAAAATAGTATCACTAACTTTTTAGATAAATCTGAAGGAGGATTCAGGTAGGTATTTGGTAGAACTAAATACCAGTGATAAATAGAAAGGAAACTCCCCATGAGTGGGAAACTGGATGGATATCAATATCTGTGCATGACCTGGCAAGAAAACGAAATGAATTTCAGTAGTTCCCCTGGTAGTTCTGTAAACAATTATACAATAATTAGTTATGCATGTCTGAAAAAAGAAAAATAATATATTTTTCAAAGTTAAAGATCACATGAATGAGTTGACAGCTTTCTGACAGTGGATTACTAGCAAACAACAAAACTAACTTCTGGTATATGCTTAAAGGCAGTTTCATCATATTTATTCATCATGCAAACTTTAAAAAAAATCAAAGCAAGAAATATTTTTTACTTGGGGGATGGGCATTTTTCTGACCACTTATGAGCAAATGAATTCAGTATGCAAATGCACAATCACATGTTTGGCACAAGGAATTTACTCATTTCCTTAGCTTGTCACATTGTGCAATTTGTTTTCCAATGCAGGCTTCTGCTCATTATTAATAATAAATAAATCAGAAGTTCTTGTTTGTGCATGTCTCACAGCTGACCTTTCATAAATCTAAAATGCCAATAACTATCAAGTATTGCAGATACGCCTTAGTGAGAACATTCCAACTATTTTGGTCATACTGTAATTTTTGTTTCAGAAATATGGTTTTAATAGGGTTTTACTAGGGAAAATGTTGAGTGGAAATGCCTGATTTTTTTTAAACTTCAAATTTTTTAGACTTCAAATTACAAAGAAAATGTGGGAAAATAGGTGGTATCTCTGTTGCTAAACACTCTCCATAAAGTTCACACTCTTGAGAATATTTCTAGTACGACAAAAATATCCTCACAAGTAAAATAATATTTCTTTGCTACATGTTAATCAAAAGCCTCCAAGGGAGCTATTTTTATAGATGAAAGGGGGAAAAACATCTTTGTAAAATATCAGCCAGTCCATAAATCAAGCAATGCTATGGTATTACGGAGGAGAGCAGCCACCCTAATTTCTAGCATATTAGAGCAAAGGAGATAGAGGTCTTCCAGAGGTTTCATGGGCCCATATTTAAATTTTCTTGTATCTTGTCAAATAAACTTCATATGTACCTACCTTCAAAATGTGATTTTCAGCTCTTCAGAACATTCTCCATTGACTGAAATATAAAGCTATCTTTTTGCTCTGTACTCCTTTTTTCTTATCATAAAATCTTAAAACACAGAGCTGGAAGGGAAATAAAAAGGTCGTTCATTAAGCTTTCTACCTCCACCAAGCAGGATCAAACTGTCTGTCAGATGTTCCTAGCAGATACTTCTCTAACTTAACTATTAAAGCCCTTAGTAACGAAAGCCTTTTCCAAGAATCTATCTAAATACTTATTTAACCTTATGGTTTGCTATCACATTTTGCTAAAATTTGACAGAAATCTTTCATGGTACAATTAATTACTTTCTTCTTGGTTTATCCAGCCTTAGTAGAAATAATTTACTTGTTTGATGACTTAACATGCTTCCTTCTTGCCCCCTCTAGATTCATCAGTGATTTCTGTTTCACTGGTTCTAATAACTTTGGCTGTTCAACCACTGACTGCCTCCTTGAGCCCATCCCTGCAGAAAGAGTGGAACCCACAAACCAGCTCCAAGGCTCTCACATCTCTTACGCAATAGTGTAAGCTATTGCGTACCTGTCACGCCTACAAGACTCCCCACTGGCAGATTTCAGCAGGACATCAGCTGTGAACCAGGCTCACTTGCAGTCAGTAGCAGCCAAACTGACCTTCTGTGAAAGATAGTGGTTCTCTCCTGCCATGATCCTCCCCACTCCAAATCCAACTCAAAATCCAACCCCTGCCTGAAAATGCTTGCTGACTCTCCCAGGAGGATGCCGCCTATAGAGATAACAAGAACACTCTCTAACATACTATCCAGACAGTTAACTAAAAGAGTTCATAGTGGACCACAGAAAACTGCTGAGTATGGTCTTTGGGTTCGTCTTCTGATGATTCATCTTATGTCTAGACTGTATTTCCTTTGCTTAGGAAAATATCCACAGCCCTACTGACAAGGGCTATTAGCCAGTCCTGGGTGGAAATTAGTTTGATTTAATACATTTTTACAGGTTATTGTTAACTACAACTTATCTCCTTTTGTTACTCTCCTTTTTCAAAGTACTTTCAAATACTTGGCTTGATTTTTAGCTCTAGTATTTTTCCATACACTAAAGCAAAGCTGACTCATTGATAATAATTGTTTTTCAGTCCATTTAAAGATAGACACCAGCTTTATGATTACCATAGAGTCATAGAATACGCTGAGTTGGAAGGGACCCATCAGGATCATTGAGTCCAACTCCTGGCCCTGTACAAGACACCCCAAGAGTCACACCATGTGCCTGAGAGCATTGTCCAATTGCTTCTTGAACTCTGTCAGGCTTGGTGCTGTGACCACCTCCCTTGGGAGCCTGTTCCAGTGCCCAACTACCCTCTAGGTGAAAAACATTTTCCTGATATCTAAACTAAACCTCCTCTGACTCAGCTTCATGCCGTTTCCTTGAATCCTGTCACTGGTTGCAAGAGTTAAGAGACTCTTCTGGATTAATATCCTATGGCCCTGATGTCAAAAAAATATCTTCAGGTTTAGTGCTAATACTGTAAGTATTGGCAAACCCTGTGCTTTACCATCTTACATCATGTCAATTATCTTGATCCTGTTAGATCATGTCAAAAAGAAATTATTTAATTTTTTACTTAAATTGGAATTAAATATATGGACATAATTCTATATATTCTACATATTCTACATAGCTACAGACAGCATTAATAAATCATTTTAAAAGCAAGTTTAAAAGGTAAAACAATTATAATAGTTATGTTTTAGGACTGTCTAGATAAAGGGAAATTAAAAAAATGGGAAAGAGGAATAAATTTGTAGGATAGAGGAGGAAAAAAGAAGAACGGAAGGAGGAAAAAGACCTAAGATGAACAGGAGAAAGAATCAAAAAGAAAACAGGAGTGACCAAGTAGTAAAAAGCCACATAAGCACCAGACAACAGAAATAGGTTTGGTCTATTATTACATTGTAACATTATTACATAATGTAACATTATTAAAGCAGAAAATAACATCAGCATAAAACAAAGACAGCTGAGAGTAAGTAGAACAAACAAAATGTTATCAAATCTGGATTTAAAATGGCTTTTCAATTTGACCATGTCCAAGATTTATTCTTTAGGGTAAAACTACTAGGAAAAATGTTCCAAACTGTGTTTAAAATAATTTTAACAACTTCAAAAGTATTTAATTTCTGTTTTGCAGCTTTGGCTAGTACATTATTTCTCATTTGGATCACAATAAGACAAATTCCCCAAACTAGCACAGCTTCACCACAACGGAGAAGAAAAACAAAGAAACAGATTTAAAGATACCAAGGTCACTCTTCCTTATGTTCCTTGGCCACACACTGCTTCTGAATCCCTTACACCAGCAGAGCTGACAAAAATATTCTGCTTCGCTTCTCATTAAGCAAATAACTACTATTGGTTTACAAAATCTTTTTCCACTGGAGAACCAAGCCCTATGTTCGTTCTTACCTTTTTTCTTTGCTGCAGCTATATTTAAAATAAAGGGAATTGTTATCTGGAATGAAGGTGGCTGTCCAATTTACACTTAAAACATGATATGCAATAGAAACAACATGCATAAATATAATTATGCATAGAAAACCCCAGCTACTTTCTGTATTTCAGGCATCAGATGCTGCAGCATCATCTTATACTCTTTCTGTGGAAAGCTTCCCTCAAATTTCTGTGGTCCCTAAAGATTCACAAAACAATACTAGTTCATTTAGCTTAAAACCTGCAATGTTTTCAAGGGTTGGATGGTGGTGGTGAGTTTTTCATATCCCCCACATTTCATGTAAATTTCCGTTAATCCCAAAATAGCGTTTTTGTTTTATACAGTACTCCAGTCATTGCACTTGGCAGATCTTTAATGACATTGCTGTTGATGTTTTGAAGATCACCCAGTGACTTCTGCAGTGTCTCTGTATCCCGGAGGCAATGGGATATGGCATCCTCTCTGAGGGTGGTACTGTACCATCCTCACTCCTTGATACAGTAGAACCAACCAGAGCAGAGTCTTACACCAGACTTTTTTTCTGTTAGTTTTACTTATTCTATAAATAAGCAAGGCAAGACAGAATCCAAAGTGTGTGGAAAGGCAACTCTTTAAAAGATCAGTTTAGAAAATATAAAACAATAATTGGAAAAGAGAGATTATGAAGTTAAACTGATGTTCTCCTAGATCACATTTGCCAATCTGATTAAAAAACACAGTTCCTCCCTTGCCACCAACAAATGTGAAAATACTATCTGGAGAGCACAATTTGTCTTGCTGTGATGAGAAAACTGATCAGCAAGTGCCCAGTAAAATTAAGAACACAAGTGATATTTTTCAAGAAAGAACTAAATAAGGCAATAGAGAGGATATGAAGTTGCTGACACTGAGTTTTTGCATCCAGCACTCCTTTTGGTTGAGCCAAAAAGCTATTTGTGGAAAAATAATAAATGTATAAAGCCAAGTAATAAGTGTCGTGTCATGGTGTTGTTACACTGCTTTTTTGTGTGAAACAAAATACTTTGCAAATGTTAGCTACACTTCAGGAATCCTTTATGAAAAACTTATTTTTAAACAAAATCTAGGGAGAAGTGAAACAATTCAAGGTCACACAGCAAGCCAGTGAAGTGATTGGTCACTCAGTCTGTTCCCCTGGTCCTTAATTAATGGTTTCCCTAAGATATCTTAGAGTGATATGAACAGAAGTATCAAAAAGGAGAAAAAAATAAAAGGAACCTCTGAGTCCTCAGTTCTGTAAGATGGAATGCTTGCTAATTACTACCAAGCTTCTTTATTTTGGAGTTCTGCAGAGGACTTCGGCAATGCTCATTTCACCAGTCTTACATATTCACAATCCCCATTCTCTATTTTCCATCTGTACTACCTTCCATGTTCAGACTCAATCCTGAGAACTACTGGGGCAAGGGAGAAGGGAATCTTCAGGGCTATCACCAGCAGCTTTTCAGACAGATGTTAACACAGGACTTGGAAGACTACTTGCAAAACTGAATTTAATGGAGATAATAAAAGATAGAAACAGTGAAATTATTTTAATGTATACTGAAAAAAGTCATTCACACTCACCAACAGAGGTTCACATGCCAACTTTCTTGCATTGTCCTACTCATTATGGCAAATGTGTGATTGGATATTCTCAAAGTGGAATAGCTTGCTGATAAAATAGGGGATTTAGGACACAGATCATTGTAGAAGGAGTTTCCATGGCAGCAGTCACCACACCCCTTGAACACAGAGCATCAGCAGGGTTTGGGAAGAGCACGCTGTGTGCTGTACAGCACGGGCTTGCTCAAAGTTTGACACCTCATTCTTCCATCCTTGCACAAAGGAAGATGCCTTAAGTGAATTAGGAGCCATGGACCAGCCAGCCAGTCTAGACCCTCAATCATTATGGAGAATAGAAAACTGCCCTGGGGTATGCAAATACTTGATTCAGCATACATACAAGGTGTCTGTGCATTGGACAGAGGATCTGCCATGGGTGCTACATGGGTTTTGGAGTGCTTATGCTGGCCAATCAACACAGTTTAACTCATGTGGTCCCAAATACAACCCAAAATGGAGTGAAAGGAGAGGATTACGAGAAGATTCACTTTGAAAGGATATGTTTGATCCAAAAAAGAAGATAATACAGGCACATTATAAGATCCAGATAAGTTGAAGATTTAATTGCATTAAAATCATGTGAACTAGTATATTGGAACTAGTATATTGGAAACATTCTGAAGAAATCTCAAAACTCTATGATGGCAACATTTTTCAATCAATTTAAGATAATAAAAAATGTGGTGACTTTATGTAGTAAGCGTACTGCGGCAAACAAATGCTTGAGGGTTGTCAGATGCACTTTAATTCTCCAGTTCCAGGTTCTCCTGAGCTGGGTGCCTAAGGGAGGCACATCATTTTGCTGCTACAAACTTTTGATGAACCTTGTTCCTGTATGCAAATTAATGAACAAGATACACACCCTGTGATTACAAATCTTCTTACTGGGATGACTCACACAACAGTTCCTCAAAGCTTATTATCCCCACAGTCTGTGTCAAAGAATCGGATAAAAATAGGAAACTTTCCTGTATTCCTTTAAACGTAATTGCTTGGTTTTTTTAAGGATCAGTGTGTCTTCGGTGTGTCTGAAAACTTAATTCTGGAGAAGGGAGTCAAGATAGGAAGACAGAAACAAATTTCTACTGCATGCATACACTGTGATACATGATCTGTGTCAGTTCCTTACCAGAACCATTTGTCTGCAGACCAATACTGCACAGCATTAAAATTATGTTAGTTATGGAAAATCACTAGAAGCTAATCATCTTTTAGAGTAGGTGGAACCTCCTACACGTGAACTGCAGTAAGTAGGATGAGATAGACCTCCACAATCTGCTCTCCAAGTCTAGTCCTTGGGAACTCTCTTGTGTTCCCTTCTATAGGAGGAGAAAAATAATGGGCCAATTTCCCAGGGGACATAAACAGAAATAGTTCTCTACTTCCACCAAGATTTTAACAAATGAATGTCTGTCTCATTTTTTTAAAGAAAACAACAAAACCCACAAACCAACAACTAGTCATCACATCTAGATCAGAAAACATTGTAATGAATATTTATAGTTTATTAAACTGTTACGAGGACATAGCTTGCCATTTATGAAGTGCCAGATTTTTATAAATACAGAGATTTGGCAGTCATGAGGAGCAATCGATTCCCTTTTCTTCCCATTTCTGGTCCTTGCATGTTGAGGTGCTGAATGCTGAGGTATCTTGCGGAAAGCTTGGACAAACTTTCACAATTAGATTCTTCCAGGATTAGACTGAATGACAATTGCCAAGTAATCTTTCTATCTGCCCTCCTAAGTTACTGCAAAGCTGCAGGGCTGCTCCAAAGAGCCCATTTCACCCCAGCAGCCACACACCAGATTCCTCCTACTGTGACTTATAGTGTAATCTTGGGCTTTGCCAGTGCCTCCTGCCTGCTTCACCCTGCTGATCTGACAGCCTATGAACTAGGAACCCTTCTCAACAACCAGACATCCAGACTCTTCCTCCCCTCCATACAGTGGGAAGAAAAATGTTGCACTGTCCCACTGGATACCTCAAGAACTGCTGAGGTAGGGCTTCAAATCCCTTCCACTGAGGTAACGGGAGAAGGTATTTAAATGGACATTAAAAAATAAATTAAAAAATAGTCTCAATAATGCACTGAAGAAAACCTGATGGTTATTTTTGTTTCTTTAAAGCTTACTTTTAAACTGAGTGCAGGGAGGGTGTTCCAGGTTTTATTATTCCCTGCCCCAGAAGCACCAGTGTGTGGAAATCAGCTTTCCTGACAGAAAAGAAGCAAAATCTTGTGAGACAAAGCAGACAATGGAAAAATATTTTAAAAAAAAAAAAGTGGTGTTTCCTATAATCCCTAGGAAACAAAAAATGACATTATCAAGTCAGACAGTGATTTCTATTTGTGAACTAGCACCCTTTAACATTAAGGGACAGGAGTGCCTGCTTTCAGCTGGGATTTAGAGGGGGAAGCAGAATCTGTTGTGTGAGGGGAAAGGAATCATCCTGGCTTCTTTAAAGGTCATCCTTACTGAGCTTTTTATCAACAGGTACCTTTCTAAAAATAATGCAGCAAGTAGGATCACTATCAGAGAAAGGTAAAAAATAACCCTGACATTAGTATATCCTGCTCAGAAAGTCATTCCTAGATGTGCTAAATTTATTGTGTCATTGGACACGGTGAGGTATTTTAACCAATCTGTAAAGCACAAAGAATGTGATGTATTGAATTTGAGTAGTGCATATATTTGCTGGGTTTCATTCTGTATGGACAAGTATTTTTATCTGCAGAAGAGTCAAAAAATCTATAATTATCAACAACTTGTTTGACTTCGGTGCTAATGTTCCTGAGTTGTTTTGGTTTTGATTTTTTTTTCCATTGAATTGACATTTTTAAATAAAATCAAGTCCAAAAAATATGGAAAGACAAAAACTGAAGCAAAGAGTAGAGACTTTGCCTCTCAGACACAGATATTTTCATAGAAACAACGTATTTACTGATGACCAGAAATTTTTGATGTAAAAGCTACATAACTTCAGATTCCACCCATTTCAATAGACTTTGCAATACATGTATTAACAAAACCATAGTAGGCAGATAACTACTCAGATGTGCTTGTGAGAATAGGAGAAAAACCCAGACAAACCAGCTACCAAAAATATGGGCTATAAGCAATTCTGGCACAGCCAGTCACAGAACCCTCAAACACTGCCTTCACTGAAGTTATGCTTCTCAGTCTACTTTGCATTAAAATACATATACATATATATATTTCAACTGAGTTTTAAATGGAAACCATTATGACAACATCCTATGAAATGATCCTTGGTTTTCAGAAGGTAAGATCATTCAATTAAATGGATTGAGAAATGCAGGGAGTTTTACCAGTTCTACTTGAAAGTTGCAATTCGTGATAGAGTAGGTTGTCAAACTAGATATCTAAGTTGACTCTAAAGGGGAAGGTGTTCATGGGATGTTTTCAAATATGGTATTAAAATAATATTCTGGTTATACTTTTATTAGGATTTTTTTTTTGTATCTTTTCAAGATCAAATTCACAGTTGGTTGTTGGAATTTTTTGTTTTTCTTTTTTTGAAAGTGGGGCATAGGTTTAAACAATACAGCTTTCTAGGTGAAAAAGTAGACCTGCAATATGCTTTAAGATGAAATGTGATTTGTTTTGCATCATTAAGTTGTAGTTATAACAAAGACAGCTTTAAAGGATTGCCTTGAATCTGTGAAATTCTGCCAAAAATTAAAAGAAATTTTTGTTGTAATACCCAGTTCCTGCTGTGAAGGATACACAAAACATACTGTGCAGAACTGACATAGATGAAATCTCACTGAAAAAGCATTTACTAGTTCAGCCAATGAGCCCTTCATATTCCATGAGCTTCAAATGTTCTAAATACACCATTGTCCTTCACTATTTTTGATTCTAGAGCAATTTATTTGAGGAGTAGACTGTAACAGAGGAGCTAAATCTTGAAAAGAGTCTATTTTAATCACCTCTCTGACTTTTAGAAGTCAGTTTGTTTGGGTTTTTTTTTAATACACAGTCACAGAGAAACAACATTTGAATGCAAAAATAATTCCAATGTTTAATGACAAATTGCCCATAAATTAAAATAAAAAATAGACAAGATCCTGCAAGTAGTTTCCATGGAATCAGTGAAAACTACTGATGTAGAAAATAAAATTCTGTTCCAAAAAGTAAAGTCATTTTACCCAAGGGCATTGTATACTTTGCTTATGCCAAAGAGCATCAGGAGGTGATGACCACACTATTCTAGGAAGTCCTGAGTAAGGACACAGTATGAAGTGGTAAGGCTGAGTGAGATAGAAATGTTTCAGGTTGTATTGGTTTTTAATTCCCATGAATCACAGATGAGCTGATTTGTTATCAGCAATAACAGCCTCTGCTCCTAAGAGAGGGGGACGATACAGGAAGCATATGCTCCAGGCTATTTATGAGGATGTTGCCAGAAATGGGTGTAACATTTTGAACATGGTGACCTGCACTTTTAGATTATAATTGTATGTGAAGTCATAAACTAGACAGAAAGGACATATAAGAGGGACATGGAAAGGAAATGTAATGAAAACGATTAATACCTGGTAGTTTCCAATCCATTATTTTCTCAGGGAAAAAATAAAACAGCATAGTGCAGAGCTCTTGGACTCCACCTTTTAGTTCCTTTAGTCAGGAACTATATTCAGCTCAAGTTTCTGTTTTATCTGTTGTAATGACAAACATCTCATCTAGCAGCAGAGTTAATATTTGCTCTAGAGATAGTTGTGTATCTCTGGCAATGATTAGGGGATTGCTGGGATACAAGAACTGTGCTGATGGGTTCTGTGTCAATGGGGGTTGCCAACGCTTGCTTTCAGATATCTATGGACTGTTTATCCATCCAGTATCACTCAGAACAAACTGTCAGTGAATTTGTGCCAATTTCTTCAGAACTTAGGGAATAAACTTCAATAACTTAAGAGAGTAAGCAGATGTAAGGTGGCTGAAATGCAATAACATTTAAGATTCAGCTCACATTCTCCTCAGTTTTATCAGACATACAAAAATATTTTAATTCGGTATTCACTACAAATTTCCTTTGTCTTTGCTCTAATACTCCCCAAATCTACTTCCTCCATGGCCCCAAGGTTCACTAGAGCTGCAGGTACTCAATGCCTATACTGCAGTTTCTCTGGGTTCATTTTTTTATTACCCTTCTATCTATATCCAAGTAAGAGAATTGATTATTATACAACATGGAGTTTCTAATGACAGATGGGTTTCAACATCCAAATGCTAAATTTTGGGTCCTTGTAGAAAACATTGATTTTTACCTGGCTTGAAGATCAGCAGTAAGCACAAGGTAAAACAAAATAAGAAAAACATTGGATAGAAATACCTTAAACAGTCTAGTGAAAGAATGAGAAATATTTTAATAAACCTATATATTTTCCTGGATTAATTTGTCACAATTAAAGTGCTTGTTAGAGAGACCTGAAATTCTCATTCATACAATTTTCCATACAAAACTCTTATCCTACTAAAATTACATCGATGTACCAATCAAAAATCCAAAAGCTGTTACACAGCAGAAGTGGTTGTACAATTTTTACCAGATTGGATGATCAGATGGTACTGCTGTCTGATCATATGGACTTCTGCATAAGAAAGCAGTTTTTCTTTGCACAAATACATTAAGAAAGAGTTTCAGACATAAAACCACAAGTAGCATTGATGTGGTGTTTAGCAAAGGGGAGTTTTTTGTTACGACCTTCATTCCAGTTACTTATTATGGAAGAAACAGATGGATTCAAGTTTTGCCCAACTGTTATGAATGATTAATATCTTTTCAGTCAATGCTGAGAGAGTACAAAGGTATAACAAAACAGTCTGAAGACCAAAATATAAAATATGATTCAACATTCAGGATAAATACCAGCATCTCCTGATTTGTTGACTCCATCATGACTTCCTCACATGTAGGCCACCAACTTGCAAAAACCCAGTTTTAGACTTTTGCAGCTATATATGGTCTGGCATAATAATTTCAGTCCAATTTAAAACTTGAATTCAAAGCCACTGAAATCAATCAGCGCATGTCCTTTGATGCAAAATGTTTTATTTGCTCCAAGAAATCTGATCTTCAGGTCTTCTCTATTCTCACAGATGGTCTTTGGTTTTAACCACAGTTTTCTTGCTTTTTGTACTGTTCTGCCATAGTCATTTTTTCTTCCAAAACTTTCCTCTAACTGAAGATATAAGCTTTCTTGTTTACTTCTAGCGGCTGAAACTCATTCTTCATAGTAAGTATAATTTTCTTTAGGGGATTATTGTAGCTTCCAGTACTGTCAAAGTGGTTGCAACACCACGGTATGTTTTTCATATTACCTGTGAGGACCATTTGCATTAAATGTGCTTTACATTTGCAGTCGTTTAAAAAGGGAGAGGGACAGAATAAGCTAAAAAATAGTCTTTTTTCTCAATGCTGAATCTTTCTCTCTCTAAAGCCACCTTGAGGTTTGCTACTGATTTAAATAGGAAATTGATAGGGCTCTAAATAAACTTTTTTGAGATATACCCCCATTTTTTAAAAAATCACTCTGATTATTTTCCAACATTTTCTTCTACCATTTTAGAATACAATATAAATCAAAGAACTTTCTCTTTGTTGTTTGTCACATGTTTTCCTGGAAAATTCATCGTGGGGATTTAGAGGAAGAAGATCAGCAATACATGCAAGATCTGTATACACATTTTTCTTTTGAACTCACATCTAAGGTGGTCTTCAGTGCTCTATGATTTTTCCTATTGTATGCATAGTGACTCATTTGGACTTTGGCACTGTTCAATATTTTCCTGCTGTTTGAAAAGAAAAAAAAGTGAGTGTGAAGAGGCCTATGCAGACTGGCTCCATCTGTGTTTCCTCACTGGCTCCCGGGCTGTTGGAAAGTCAAGGACGGCCAACCTTGTTCCAGCATCACTTGCTCTTAACGGGCCATTGTTTCCCTAAACACTATTATTGTTTCAGGTTGTCACTTAAAGGAGATATTACATTTACAGTTACTTCAGAAATGACGGGCTGCTCTGCCCTCAAAAGCCTTGTTTATGGCTTTACCTTTGGCAGAGGATGGCAGGCTGCCACCACTGCTGGCTGCACTCAGCTGCAAAAAGCTCTTGTTTTGACTAGTGAAGTTTTCATTTCCCCTCATACTCCTTGCTAAGCTGTGAAGTTTGCATAGCCACCTCCATCACTAAAAAGAGGAACTCTTTTTATAAAGTAAAGAAAGTTTTATAGCTGAGGTTTGAAGGAGTCAGGAGTGGAAAGTTCTGTGAAGATACAGAAAAGTTTCTAAGGGGAGAAGACAATCAGAGCAAAAAGAGTTTGTCAAATTGCTGTATAAATCATTAGTTAATTACAAGCCTTAATCATCTGCATGTTGCAGAAAACAGTCGTGCTGCAAATCAGATCCACTCAGCCAGCTTACAGACTGGCACAGAACTGAGAACTAAATGTATGATAGTTCATAATCATAATAATTTCTTTAATCTGGTGGTAGTGCTGCACATAACGATATTCTGAAAGTGAATCTGGTGCAACTTTAATAATACTAGGAAAACAAAATATAGATGTTCCTAAAGTTAAGGAATTCATAAACAAATGTACAGAACATTAAAAAGTAAGATTAAAAAGAATTTACCATCTGCAATAACCTATAAGAATAACAAATCTGACAAACCGAGCCAAACATTTAAATGCATTGTATATTTTCAGAACTGCTGTGCTGTTTAAAAAAAAAAAATCTTCCTCAAACTATCCGACATTCATCAACCTCTCTCAATATCCAAGGTTCTCACCACACTTGGCTCACAGGTGCCAGACCACAGCACAAGCCAGCAGTTGGAGTCCTTCACCCAAGGACTTTCAGCTGCTATGGAGCACCCATTATGTCAATTTTCTGACACTTATATTCATCCTCAGAGGAAAAGAAAATGCATAAATTCATATAACATGGGAAAAAATTTAAAAATAATGAAATTCAATTCCTATTTTGGGAGATCCAAACAATGCTCAAGGTACAACTTGAAAAAGTTTTGTGAGTCATCTACAAATGCCCTTATCCAACATGTAGTGGGATCAGAGAGTATCCTTCCACTCATCTGAGGGGATTTTTTTTTTACTAGGGACAGTCTAGTTCAGATTAAATCACTTCAGCAAACCTCCTGAAGGTCATTATGATCAGTCTTCTCATAATGCAATTTCTTTATTTTTGTTAACCAAGTTATTACTACAAAGTAGGGCTCTGTAGCCTATTACATGATGCAGATACTCGAGACAACTATTAAATAAGCCCAAGAACTGCTTGCTCCCTACCACAGGGGTCTCTGTCACTACCAACTATGAAAAGGGTAAAGGAAAATAAGCAGCATTGGTGCATTACATTTATTCGTCATGAACATTTAACTTGAAATAACTCATGTACACAAACTACTAAAAACTGTGCACCCTTCCAACCTAGTCATACAACTGAGCAGTGGAAAGCTAGCAGTAAGATAAGGCAACAAATCAGAACAAAACTTGTTTCTTAAGTAACCACAAAATAAGCTTCTGGAACTGTACTATTGAGAAAAAGATATAAAACTGCAGTTGCCAGCCCAGCTAGCTTCTGGGAACACCCTCGTGACAGCAGGGCTATAAAACAATAACTGTCTTCATCATCACTGTGATGACACCACTTGTCCTTACAGCAGTTAGAGCCAGCAGTGGGCCTTCTCACACTCATTCTGCATTTCTGCAATCATTTTGCAAAACACAGTGGGCTCCAGAGCTAAGGGGGAGAAAAAAAGTAGGAACTCATTCACTCTAGTGGTTCTTCCTTGGACCAGGCTTCACAAACTCAAAAAGAGGTGGATTTATGGTTCCTGAATAGTTAAGGCCCCTCTCTTGAACTTAAAGTCAATAAACAGGGGAAAACATGTTGTATAATACGAAGAAAATTGAACACTGGCTTTCCAGAAGCAGGAAGAATTTTGCACCTGCAGCAATTTTCAGGACCCTGTAGCACTGCAGATGTAGAAGTCCTGTGCCCAAAAGCCCTCTGTTCTCAGTTGCACTTGTCAACCTGACCCAGGCGATGCTTTGGTCTGCATAGAAGCTGTTAATTTTCTTTACTAAACTACCTGCTTCCTTCATCCCCCACTTTTACTGAGACTGAAGGAGTAATGAATGCATGCAGTGGTTTGTGCATACAAGCTGTCTAGGTTGTGCACTCAGTGCCTCTTGTGCAGAGTTTCTTTGTGTTTCCTGACTGCCATATCTGCTCATCGTTCATCATCTATTCAGATGTTTAGTGTTTTATGGTAGGAAGCATCTGTTTGCTGTGAAGAATAGCTAATGAAATAGGTACCCCATCACTAAAAGACATCTGATTGTTACTATTAGTTACAAAGATGAACCCTTGCTTTTCTTTTTCTTTTTAGTAGAAAGACTGGCTTTTATTTTTGTTTGGTTTGTTGTTTTGTGTTTTATTTTACAGACCTCTAATGTGACAAATAGTACACCTTTTCAGAATGGCAATATAAAAGTCTCTGGAAAAGAAGCTTCCTTACCTTCTTCAAAACCACATTTATATTCTTATACAGAGGACATTATGTATATAATATCCAGCAGGTGCAGGGATCCAAGATAAACACCAAAAATTGAACTACTTTGTGAAACCTTCCTCTTGCTTAAATGTCCTTGTATCATGTCTTGTAATGGAAAAAGCCTGGTGAATAATTTTCAATAATAAAGAGGCACTATATTGCTGAGGATGTCAGGGGTTTTTTTTCTGAATAAAGTAACTAGTTGTCTGCAATAGGACAGATATTTGAATAGAAAGTGACTGGAACACTAGTGGTAAGAGAAAAAAAGGAAAGGAAAATAGGAAATATGGGGGGGGGGGAAAGGAAATACATATTCTGGTCCTTATAACATGTCCCTACAAATTTACACAGTCTAGCTGATGAACTAGAATTAAATTAACACAACATTGCTCATTTCCAAGTGCAAAGTCTACGTGCAGAAAATGCTTAATGACAATACTAAGAGGAAACTTGCTGAAGCAGTAAGACACAGATGGTCAGAATAAAGTACTGAAACACCACAGGAGTCAAGTTGTACTGGAGTTGAGATTTCCCTGTGCACTGATCTACTCTGTAGAGGACAAAGACTGATTGTGCCTACTCTAGAGAGAAAAGGAAACATTAGAATAGCGATGTGCAGCAGATTTAGGGATGGATATGTGCCAGAACAAGTTTCAAAATTTGTTTCTCTTGCCAATAATGAGTAAGCAGATTGAACATTTTAACATATAGATAGCATTCTACATGTAGGTAAAAGAAGAAGGAATAAAAATCCCTTAATCTCTGTATCAAAAGACCCTGGGGACAAAGAACACATCAATAAGCTATCAGGAATTGCAGAATTTATACTGTAGAAGCTTTGGGCATTTTTTGCAAATTAATATCATGTCTGTGTCAAGATGCAAAAATTTCTTTTGCTCTCACTTGATATGAACAGGATTTAGGGATTGTTTTAAAACAAAGGATATTGTAAAAGAAAGGCGGGGTTGAGCACTAGGGAGATCAAAATCATCTCATTGTCTTTACTACAAAAAATTCTGATTACATTACATGGGGCAAGTAATTCAGTTTTAGTGGATTGGTTCTTTATCTACTTAATACTGAGATTAAAATAACAATACTTTCTCCCTTCTGCTTTTGTGTGACTTGTGTATTTCACTCCCTTGAAGACTGTATTTTCAGCAATACTGGCTTCTCCTAGCAGATCATAAATCTAAACTGAAGACTTTAGGAATCATAATTCTACAAGGGGCATATTTGTAAACCTATTGTTTGCTTGTAGATTAATTGGCCAGTAGAAGAAAAAGGTGATCTTAAGAATAACAGACAGGGACCCACATTTAACACTTTTATGTGAATACTGCTATTTCCATGTTGAACTGTAAGTGATATTGCTAAATAATGCTCTGAATGCAGATGTTATGTTTTTATCCTTACAGCAGGACGGAACTGTTTAACTGTCATGAGGTATTGCAGGTAATATAAAACAAAAATATTTTTGGATTATCGACATTCATACTAAAGATTTAAATAATCTTCTGAAATCAAAGTTGATGAGCAAGTTTGCTCTGCCACAAGTCTTGAATACAAGGTACAATTATTGCCACTTTAGAGCAACAGGTATTGCCCTTTAATGTCATTTTAGGTTATTGGATGCCATTTTTCAACTATGATCAGCAAAATAAGGTCTGAGGCAGGCAGAGAAGAAACAGCACATTTACTTCGAAATGGAGAAGTAGAGACAAGACAAAGTGTTTAAGCAGCACTTTTTAAGTAGTGGTCTGTTACACCTGCCATCAGCACATTTTCAAATGCATTCCTGAGCAAGGGAAAATAGTATATAGTCTCAAATTATTTACACACTGTATGTCAGAAGCACCTTAACTGAGTCATTTTTAAGTGAGTGGCATGTCAGTGTTTAACCTTTTTATTTATTTATTATTTATTTAACCTGTGTAGTTCATTTTTATTTACTACAGAGCGTGAGAGGAAACTACTTTGGTTCCGTACATGTGGACATCTATATTCAAAAGACATTTTAGAAGTTTCTAATGAGACAAACTTTTTGGAGGTTTCTTGTCAGTTTTGGCAAGATATTATACAGAAACTATGAAATATTTTAAAGTGTTACTCAAAATCCTTGAAAGTCACTGTTCCACTACATTCAAAAGACTTCTCCTCCCATCACTAAATTAAAATCTATAGTTACATACCTATTCTGGGTGCCGCAGATTAATGATATTTTATCAAAGAAACTTTCATAAGTTCAAAAGTCTTACAGAATTAAATTGAACACAGTCATAATGAAACATGGAATAAAACTCACAATCCATATTTAATTGTAAAATTTTACAACTGTCTTATTCATCATGCTGCTTTCCAGTGCTAGACCATAGAATAAGCTAGGGACAGTCAGCTTTGTAATCAAGCATCCAGACACACAGTTGCAGACATTGACAATTTGTATGTGCCTTTATGATCTGCAATTTAGGGCTCATTCAAATCACAGCAAAGTTCATAATCGGGGTCTTGTCAGTACTGGTATACACTCAACCAGCTGAAATCTCTGTCAGCATTAGCCAGGTTAAGTGCTTAATATATGTAACAGACAGAAAAGTGATTTTTAAGGAGATATAAAGATGGATGTATCTACATAAATTATAGACCAAGACCCTCCCAGAGCTACCAGAAATGAGAATGTGCACTAGGATCGGTCTCAGGGATACCACATCACATCTGTCAGTAGGGATGGTGAGAGCCCACTTTACCAGACATAGAGGAGATGCCAGCTGCTAAGAGAGATAACAGATATCCTGATGCGTGACCTGCAAACCAAAGACAGGCAGTCAAAAAAGCTCAGGTGCCAGCTCTCTGATACAGAAGAGGGGGGCCAGGACTGCTGATACCATTCCAGTCAGGAGTGTTTGGCCATGACAGCAACAGAGCTGCACAGTAAAGTGCTTCCCACATATATGCTGAAACAGGGCTTTTTGAGTAGGCCTGGCGTCCACTGACTGCTCTCACAGAGAGTAAAGCCAGGTGCCAGAGACAGAAAGTTATGTTTCCTGAAGTAAATGTTAAAAAAGTCACCTGTGTTAGTCCCTCTCAATAGTTCCTTCAGTAATGGTGCTGAATTCTCCCTATTTGTAAGTTTGCATACATCAGGTATCCTGTAACTGATGTGGAACAAAAAGGTACTATGGCACAGATTTTTTTTGTTAAAAGGCCCTTATTCTAGGTTCAAAGTATTAGGTACAGTCCATGAAAATAACTCTGGGAACTGCTGCTCAGAATTAAAAATCCATTCATTGAAAAATTCTTGTTTCCTATTTCCAAGTACTTCTCAAAAATAATTATAAACAGTTCATAGTGCTGTGACTATGGGCAATTGAATTTTAGAAGTAAGCTAATCCAAGACTTTTTCTGATCATATATCACTGGATCCAGAATCAAGCAATCTAATAAAGAAAAGGGCATATACCATTGAACGTGACTATATCAGGTAGTAACAATAAAGACTAACATCACTTTCTCCACTATTCATAAAGCCTTCCTCTAAGCAGTCCCATATTTCAATATCATCAAGCAACTTGTTTCATAACCTCTTAATCAGAACACTTTTTATTTCCACCTTTTTCTGTGATTCAGATTTTACTACTGAAAAAAAAAGTAGAGAGATAATTTAAGCACAAATCAAGCTGGTTTCTTTTTATTCTATTTTTGAGATTTCCTACCTTCTGCATAATTTGTATAACTTATTTACAGTCAGGTACTCTCAGACACACCTCAGAGGCTAAAAATATCTTGAAGACACATTCACTAACACATGGAAAAACCAACAGTTTAAGACACGCTGTCCGGTGGCTTTGAACAGACTGAGATGTATACTGAAATGGTATCATTCAAAACAGATGTCTAGTAGTGAACCCCACCATTCCTATCTTGATGTCCTTCAGTTACCTTTAAAAGACCATTTAGAAAGGGAAGAGAATTCACCAAATTTATGGACACACAAACAGGCTGAGCCTAAAATCAGTCTGTAACAAATTACAGACTCACTGTTCTGAGCCATGTTAATTCACAAAAGTTAACATTTGGACATTTATTTAGGCAGATACAGATGACAGAACAGGAATTCTTTAAACTAGTTCTTCCTTTGTTTGAAGTTTATTCACTTGATCAATAAGATAGAATAAGATTATTATCACTAAATCACTGTTTTCTGTTGGCTGGCTCCTGACAAGCTTGTATTGTTCAATGTTGCTGTTCTCCAAGTTTCCATATTTTCATGATTATTTTGCTTCCCTGGAATTTTTCTTATTTTCTTCTGGATACCCTGGGAAATGTCTGGATTCTGCATGATTAAAGTTAATGGGAGCTTTGCCATCAGCTTCAGTAAGTAGGGGATCATGCTCTGTGCCAAATTCTTTAAACCTTCTAGTAAGCCACAACACCTGTTTTCCTTCTCCTCTCATGCCCCGTTTCTCTTCATTGCACACTTTTTCTCTGCTCTAACACCTATTAATCCATGCACTCTATCCAATCAATCATATTCATCTTTCTTCACCAGTTATGTTGTTGTAGCCCTGTGGCTGAAATTAGTAGGACAGTGTCAACTCCCTTATAAGAGTGCTACTTTTCATATTGCCAAAATAATGTCACTGTACTACAGAACACCAGACCAAAATGGTATGCAATACCTTTTCATGCATCTTGATTTGATTTTAATTTAACTTCCAGTCCCACTTGGAAAATCACCACTCTGTACATTTATTTCTAAAATGTTCTTATACTCAAGTGTTAAATGTGTGCCTTTGTTCAGCTTGTTGAATTCCAATCTCTTCTTCATAGCAAATGTCATGAATATACTATATTATTTTTACCAAAATGCTTCAACATTTAAGCTTTAGTGGTTCTTCATTTCTTGTGCTAAAACCCTTCCTGTAATTTTTGGTTTAATTCCTCTTGAGTTTAATTAAAGATGTGTCTTCTAAAAACACCGACTAGGACAAGCAGAACAAGTGAAACTACCTTAGCAAGCACAGAAATCAGCTTTAGAATAATAGTGACTAAGCAGAGCAGAAGCAAAGACGATCATTTGGGAATGATCACTATAGTCAACAGTCTCAAATACGGATTAATCATGGGGGGAAGGGACAAGAAAAAAAGACACTTTGGGAACAGTTGGTTCCTTATTGAAGGAAGACCCATTGCTCTGTCTCTTTAGCATATTTTTTCATTTGTTAAGACCTTTCATTAGTTGTGTGAATGTAATCCACTACTCCATCTCCAAAATGTGTGACAGGCCAAGCAGCAGGTGAAGAACATCCTTTATTCAGTTCCATCTGACTTTGACTTTATTAGAGTGATACATCATTCAGGATTCAAACTGATGTCTATCCCAAGAGACATATTGTATGGCTCAATATTTACTCTGGCATTCTTTGAATTTGCTGTCTATAGAAACTAAGTGTGATGCCATTATCAGAAAATTTATCGTCTCCTACTGGAGACTGTTCTGTGAAAGCCAGGCTTCTACTGGCAATTTCTAACATGTAGTTTCCCCCCCACACACACATTTTTCTTGGGAAAAAAAAAGAGGCCTGAGCAGCTATAGTACTATGTAAATAGCAGAACGTTGTGTGTCTATTCAAAATCTAGCCAAACACACACAGTTCAGAATACAACTGCTAAATGCCCATAGCTCACTCACTGCTTTTATAAATTAGGATACTGCCTGAGAGAGGCAATGACATAAAATATTTCATAATAGTACCACTGGAGCTGATTTTTACACCTTTATCGTTAATTCTCAAATACAATATCAATCAACTTAATCCAATCCAACATCAGCACCAGGTTGCTGGGGTCTCTGGTAAAGTAACCTGAACAGATGCATCAAAGAAATCACCCTTCAACCATATTGCTTTCAGTGTACCATACTTATTTTTAATCAGGTGACAAATGACATCACTATTGCTTCTTCATCTAAAGACTCAAAAGAAGCAAAGTAGTTCTAAAGCACTTGAACCAGAGCTCAAAGTTTAAGCAGTAGTATCCACAAAAAGAGAAAAAGAGATTCTTTTCAATTTCCAGGAGATAGAGGAAAGAGCAAAGTACTGAATCACCATCCACAAATACAGAAAAGAAAATTTTCTCCTGAGCAGCACAAGAAGAACAGAGACAGAAAAGAGATATTAGTGCTTTCACAGACACCCCCATGCCCTGATGTGGCTACGTGTGTTATTCTGGGTTGGTAGGTTGTTTGTTTTTTTTTTCATTTCCTTATCCTAACTTCTTTAGCAATTCTTCTTTTCAACCTTCTCTTAGACACTGGATTCTTTTCAGTAATCAAAATGTTTAAAATTGAATAGCAGTTTAAGCTCTTGGGAAATTTAAAAGTATGTTAGTAGTGTTCAAGTTATTTTATGGGTACAGAGACTGGGAAACATGTTTTTACTGTGTTATTTTATCCAAATAAATATTTCATAGATAAAGAATATATTATTAGGTATTTTCTTCCCTATTTATAAGCTGGGGGGAGAAAAGCCAGTACTCTAAATGTTAAATTTCTTGGTTTCCCTCCCCCTCCACCCTCCCTTTTTCTTTTTTTACAATTTAAAAAGATTCAGATTTAGATGTTTTTAAACCACGGAAAAATCTACTTCAGAGTTAAGTTTTATTTTGGGTCACCATGCTGCAAAATAGTACTTGGAATATTTCTTATGTAAATTTCTTTCTGTTTTGAAGGTTTGTTCTGTACAGTGATCAACATCCGTGTAATTTTTGTTCTGCCAACCCCTTAATCCACATTTGCGAGCACATACATACTATAAACCTGTGAGTTTAGGGCAATGCAATTTACTTCAGTGTCAACTGAATTGAATAAACCCCACTTGCACATCAATGGCATCGCCCATTGTGAATTGGTTTTGTGTAGACAGGGAGTAAATCACCTGATTATCTAATGAGGATGGATTGTGCAAATAGTCTCACAAAGAGCAAATGTGCATAGATAGGGCAATAAATTGTAATGATCGATGGGACAAGCACCGTGGTAAGATCAAAGACTTGAGGCTGCAGTAAGCTTTTTAATCACTAGACCTTGTGCTCCCATTAACCGCTTCCTGTAATCGCTCTCTCAGCACTCTGGATTGGAGATTTTCCACTTCTTTCTGCCTTACACCTTTCAAGTTCAATAGGATATAGCCTCAAGCAGAGTCAGAAACCAGGTGAAGTGCAAACAAGATCGCTCTGAAGATGTGTTTGCTTGAATTAGGCAGCTCTGCATGCTGCCACCCAGGGGCTATGCCACCTTGTCTTCCGTCCGAGCTTCTGTGCTGCACACGGTCTTGTCCTCCACAGGAGTTATTAGCTAAAATTGTTACTGTAGTTTTTGGGGGATCGGGGCAACAGCAGCTGACACCTTCCCATCCCCAGACCCTCGGCGCCATACCATGCTTTTTTTCACAAACCAGCATGAGCTCAGCACACAGAATGAGCATAAAATGCTGCCTTCCTCCCTTCGTGATCTTATCACTGCTGTGCTTACAGTACCTGCCACTAATCTTGAATTTGTTGTTGGTCTAAGTTTCCAAGTTCTCTCTAGGCCTTGAAAAGCTGCTCATTCTCCAATTTCCCTTCTCAGCTACTGCCTCCTCCACCCTTAACCCAGTAACTTTGTTGTTCCCTTCCCAAATTTCTCCAAAGCTTTATCCTTCCCACATCAATACACCATCGCCAATCTAACCCCATATTGTCTTTTTTTCCTTCTCCTCGAGCTGGCAACATCACTACCTTACCACCCACCAGGAACTTCTTTTGAAACTGAGCTCCCTTCCCAAGTGCCCTCCATTATTTCATCTTCCCCAGCTGTTCGTTTCATTCCTCAACAGTAGCTGGTTGCAACAGCAACTGCTTCTTTCACATCTGTCTAATTATTGCAATGAATCTGTAGAAGATACCAGAAAGGAGTGCGCAAATGCAATGAGAAATGTTTGAAGAATTCACTACTCTTCCTTCACCAGATTGAAAGGAGAGCAATTTGATTACCTAGAGCTTTACAAATACGCAAATTATCAAATTATCTCCTCTTGTTCTAAAACTTTTCATAATCATACAGATATTTCAGTTACCAGAAAACAAAAAATGTGTCTTCTTAGAGAGGAGAGATTAAAAAGAAAAAAAAGGAAAAAAAGCTCTTTTCACCTAATTCATACATCCTACAACAATTTTATCAACATTTAATATTTTATTGTTTACCATCTCTAATCCTTTTTCTTTATATTAATTTCTTTCCATTGAAAGACTTGCAAACATGCTGTGCCTTTTCATGAAAAGGCCAGGTTAGCTTTATGCGTAGCATAAATGCAACCATTGCTTAGAAGGAGGGAGAGGGAATTCAGCATGTAACATAGGTATGATGTACTTTCAATAACTTTTTTATTTTTTTTAAAGTATGAGTGTAGTACATATACAAAAATACTAAAGAAATTTTATGCTTAAAAAAAAAGAACCATGTATTTGTATATTGAAGAAAAAGAAACATATTTTCTCTGTGTTGGTGGGCACTGCTTTTCTGGTTTTTTTGATTTGTTTTGTTTCATTCTCTCCTCTCCAGTGTTTAGGGTATGAAGATCAAAGATTCTCAATGAGATTTTTAAGATAATTCTGAATGCCTCGTTCAACTTGAGAACATAATAGTTACCATCAGCTCAATGAGGCGGGATTTTTTTAAGAATCATTTTGCTAAAAGTTTCAAAAAACCCCATACCTCTTCACTGCCCACATGGTATCCTGAGGCACATTTAATGGAAGTCTGGCTTCCAGATACCATAGCTGTTGATGAGCTCATTCACAAAGCAGGCCCTCTGAATAAGCCATGACATCAAGGCAAACACAAATGCTTAAAGAAATAATTGCTCAACAAAAGGTTGCAGGATGTTTTCCAAAACATGTAGGTCATATTACTGGAAATGTGAAGGTGAAAATTATTACTACTTAGATTTTTTCGGACATGTCTTTTTTGCGAGGTAATAGCCATATCGCTTATCTCACTGGGAATTTCAGTCAGCCGCTGTGCCTGCTCAGCATAAGAGCTTTGCTGAGCACCATAAGCACTGTGGGCATTTCTTTCTAAATTGGTCAAAATAAGCTTTTAACTCACTCCACAGTTAATGCATTTTTACCTAGAAAACAGAAAGTCAGATACCAAAGCTGTCCAGTCTGAACATTATAACTAGCAGATGCAAAAGATTTGCAGTGAGAATTATCTCTACAACTATTTTCCTTTTAGGATATAGAACCTCAATTAAAAAAAAAACCTTTATGGGGAAGGCTTTGAACTTGAAGGAAACTACATCACCAACCAACCCTAACACTTGATGGACCAGTGTAAATCCAACAGAAAACCAATACATGCTACTGCAATCGTCACCATAGTCTGACCATCTAACTTACAACAAAGCAAAGAAAGAGACAATTCTCATCAGATTTGTTATGTTTCATACAACAAACTGTAAGTAGCAACAAAATGAAAACAAAATTTCAGCTGGAAGTTGCAAAGCACTAATGGGCTGAGATTCTGCAACTGCCACAGAGATGGCCTGACATTCCACTGCAAAACAGTTAACGTTTCATTCATCCATGACTTATTAGATACTTCTTAATTTTGATTTATCTTGGGGAATTTGTGATCAAAGAGGGACATGTTCAAGTTTACATTTTTATCTCAGTAAGTCAGTAATTCTGGAATCAAATCACTTTACCAGGGGAGCTTTTTTTTTTTTTTTTTACCTCTTATAACAGCCATTCTGCAGAATTTGCCAGTGAGAACTGTGAAAATTACTTATAATTTAGCCTCAAGACCTATGTCTTGAGGCTAAACCAATTACACTGACCTTTTACTTCTTACCTAATATACACTTGTTATATATTAAAAAAAAAATAACATATGGAATGCCTTCTGCTTTTTTCCAATATCTGGAAATGTGTAATACCTTTTAAAGCAAGGACATTATCTGACATAGAATATTCTGATGACACAAGACTATAGCCCCAAAATTATACAGTGAAACAATATGTCTGCACAGGTCGCCTTGCTTTTCTACACTCAAAGGAAGACTGCTCTTCATTTGTGTAAAAAATTTGATTGGTTAAAATTAATCCATTTAATATATTAATCTCTTGCTTATGCAGGTGTAAAGACATATTTCACCCAAGGCTGCTAACTTTGTACCTCAAAGGAATCTTTCAGTCAGAAGCCAAAAGGAAAAATGTCTTTGTGACAAAGCATCAAATCAAAATATAAATTAAACAACAGATGCTAAAAAACATTTTTCTAAACAGCTGTGGCTAAAACACAGCTATTTTTATATTTTAGGCTTTAAAAATTAACATTTTTAACTTGCTGACAATATGACAATGATAAAATGTCTGCAGTGCAAGATTCCCCATGGTATACGTGGCATTAGGAATGGCAGAATTTGTCCTGTGGTCCCTTCAGTAATCAAAAGCCCCAAAAGGATTTCACGGAGAATTTTCAACTGACTTTTATCTAATGCCTACTACCAGGTTAGGGAAAGCATTTTTGGTAAATTAATGAATTAATTCAGTTTTCACTTTGGCTTTCAGTTTCACCTTAGAAGAAAGCCCTGAGGCTAGCAATTCTGCAGCACAACACAAACACATGCTGGTTTGTAATAGAGGTCTGTGTTCAAGGGATAGGTCCACTGTTGACCTCAACTGCAAGAACAGTTCCTTGCTAGAAAAGAGACTAAGGAAGAAAACATAGCACAGAAAGCACATCACGTTAGACAACAAGAAGGAAGATTTCCCACCCCTGAAAGTGTTCAACTCCACATTGGATGTGGCTTTAACCAACCTGGTCTAGTGAAAGGTGTCCCCATCCATGGCAGGGGGGTTGGAACTAGTGATCTTTAAGGTCCCTTCCAACCTCAGATATTCTATTATATATTCTATGATGATATGACAGGTACAGTCAGGGTAAATATACGACAACATTTAGTCTTGCATGAAATGCAGTGATTTACATTCTTGTATTTTTAATGTGTATGATTACATTCAGTCACTGTGTTGAGAAGACAAAAAAAATCAACTGATCTTATGACAGGGTCAGAGCATAGGTATAAAGAAAGAGTAATACCAAAGCAGGCCATAACAGGATAAAAAAAAAAATCTAAATATTTCTGTTAATTCCCTTTAAGCCAATGTATAACTTCCTGTTCCCTGTAGGTTCTATACAGTGAAGGAGGAGGAAGGAAAAGGCAGCTAAAAAAAGCAGATGAGTGGACAGGATGGAAATAATAAGCAGAGAGAGAGAGAGACTGCTCTAGTGGGGAAAATACCAGAAGATTAATTGAGATAGAAAATTAACATCTGAGAAAAAAAGCTGAGTAGCTATATGGGGTGTAGACTGATATCTGACAGGGTGGATTCTTGAGGGACATGTGTAATTACTGATTATTGCCTTGTGTTACAGCAGCTCTTCATAACTAGAGTGTCCCACTAATCTTTCAAGAAGAATTTCACTGAGGAGCATTTCATTCTGATTGCACAACAAACCAAAGTGTAAAGGGGATGAATTGAATATGAATTTACATGGAAATTTCAAAATGTTATACTTGCAATATTAACTTTTTTCTTATCATTTAAAAGTTGCAACACACCAATTTCCCTGTTTGATTCTTAATGACAGCAACACTACAAAACAGTCAACTAGAATTTCTGCTTTGAGCTCAGGACAGCAGTTCTCCCTTAAATTTCATTTAAATAGTATCTGAAACAAATAAATAGTAATATTTTTTTTTAAAAAAGCCAACACAGTAGAGAAAAAGCTTCTCATTATATTACAAAACCTTACTGAAGATTCAGTACTGGTTCTAGATGAATGAGACAATCACTTAAATATATGAAAAAATACAGTACAGTATATGTTAAATCAGATATCTCAGGCTTATCTATGCCTGGGCTAAATCCAAAAAGGCACAGCAAAGCCTGAGAAAGAGGTGGACCTGAGATATACATGCAACAGAGCTTCCTTGTGTCCCAGAAACATTACCAAACTATTATACAGGCTTTTGCTCATCGGAAAAAAAGAGGAAATGAAAAGGGAACATCTGTAATGTCTAAAGTATTCTAAAGGGAATATACGGGAAGGATATTTCAAAGCTATTTGAGCTAGGGTCAAACAGGGATAGGAGGCGAAAACATAACAAAGGTCATGAAACTACATACTAACAGACTTTACCGTATGAAACAATTATTAAACTATGTGACAAATATATATGTAAGTTATTAAACAAATTAGAAAGAGCAATAATCAAATTCAGTGGTCCTCTACTGTTCTGAATTTGTCCTGTGTTTTTCCCTTGTGTTAGATTATTTACTGTAAAAGAGTTAAAGTTATTACTTTGAAAGAGTCCATAGTGCCTACCTGAAAGTACTTTTCATTGAATTTAGTGGTAACCTCTCTATGCAGGTATTACATTGCCATCTAGTGTATGCAGTGTATATTGTAAGTCCCGGGAAACAGAATTACATCACATAAAGCAGCTGAATTTTCCCCTTAGTTGGCTTTCCTCAATGTATTTTATCTTGCAGCAGCACAGATTTCCTCCAGGCTACTCAATCTCAAGAAACATGACTGGTGTTACCGAGATTCAGCACCATAAAGAGAGCACTACTCTAGAAGCAGCCACTTGCAGAATCTTAGTCTGTGCCTTTGAAAGGTACATACACTCAGTTTTAGGAATTTCAGCTGTTCTCAAGCAGCAAAGGGTGCTTTAGATTCAGTGGTCCTCCTCCTGGAGGGGATGCAGGCCCTCATCCCTGACAGTACTGGGTCAAGGAGAGAGGACCAATTCCAGTCTCTTTCATGCCATTTTCTATAAGTAATTAAATTGTTATTGACACATGGACAGTGGCTAAGCTGCATTGACAAGTCCCTGGGTGGCAGGAGACACAGTCCACTTTGTGCAGGCAAGAGACTGCTCCACAACATAGTTGCAGGGTGCTCCTACCATGCTCCCCAAGCCATGAGCCACTTGCCCCAGGCATATGCATAGGAGTTTCCTAATCTTCTTCCAAGAAAGATGGTTTGGGAGACTGGGGTTTTCCCCAGCACACCACCATATGTGTACTGTTAGCAGCTACATATCCCACCCTTGAGCACTATCCTTCCCTGCGTTACTTGGTAAGAGTCTTTGAATTCCCCAGGTGTGAACACTGCCAGAGGTACAGCACATCCAAGTCAAGAACAGGAGACATTTGGGTGCTTGTAAAAGTGGAGCTTCACCATCTTGAATTCTTGCAACACTGAGTGCTGAGCAATGCCCCATCATGCATTTGAACATACCAGTCTCACTCAGATTTAAAACTCTGAGCTTTTAAAGCTAGACTTCTGAAGTGCATTTCCCCAATCTTTATGGTAAGATTTACCTTTTCTGGAAGAGTTCTTTCAAGACACAAACTGACTCAGGTCCAGAATGCAAAGGTTAACTTATAACACAGTGAAAGCTACAAAGGAACAAGTAAATGCCCTGACTATGTATGTGAGAGGCTCTGGCCACCAGGTTCTCCAGGAGGCCACTTTGGCACTGAGCAGTCTAACTTTCCATCTATTCCTTCCCTGGGCCACAGGGTGCTGCAGTGAATGCTGACTGCAAAAGAGAAAAAAAATGGTTTCACGCTCGCCCCATCTGCCAGTGCACCTGAGAGAGACACTGGCTCTCCACTGGAAAGAAAGAACAGGAAAGAAACCTTACTTTGACCAGAAAAGGAAATGGCCTCTCAAAAACATGCCTTTGCTATCAAAATCCATCTTCCCCATTATGGAACTGAAAAACTCCTTTAAGCCCCAATATCAGTTACAAATACCAAGTGTTATGAGAACTGGCTACAGCTGTGTTTTTTCAGTGTCTCATAGTTTGGCCACTATGGTACACACTTTTATTTATTGTTATTACAATTAATATTGAAAATATACCCGTTATCAAATTCAGTCTTGAATTGTTATTGACCTACATATATTACTTACATGATACAAACACGCACGCACTCCATAAGCAGCTGACCTAGGGGGTGGAAGCTAGCTAGCACCCTAATTAATTTTAGTCTTAAAGAGTCAAGTTAGCAAAAACCCTCTGTTCAAGCTAACCAATGCCATTTTAAATGAAACACTACATTGGCTCTGTCAGCAGATTGGTCCCTTCCATCAGGGAGGGAGGTGAAGGACAATTAGGGCTGAAAAAGTCTCTTGTTAGCGCAGCTGTTGAGCATTATGCCAAGAGAAAAGGTAGCAGGTGTAGATAGAGTTCCAGGGTGATTATAATTCCTTTTTTTTTCCTAAATATGTTGAATACTAATTCAGCAAGATACTGATACCTGTACATACCGCCAACTGTGTAAATATTCCCATTCTCTTCACTGGGACAGGGACTCAGGTACAAAAGTGAAGCAAGTACTAAGTATCTTGCTGAATTAAGTCTTAAATGTAATAATCTACAGATACAGAACTAGTGAGAGGTTTTAGTACACCTCTTCCATCCCCTCCTGTGGACTGTTTTCCCCATTCTATCGCTATCCTTAAACTTTTCCCATCCATAAATTCACAGCTTGTCATAGGCAGGCACTAACATTTAAGCTAGTTTAATGTCAAACATCAGCAGGCTGAAGTCAAACAAGAGGTTTCTCAAGCTGCTCACACTACAAATTTACAAGAAAGTGTTTACTGATCATATGGCCACACACAAATTTTCAGAGCAAAAATATACAGAAAAAAGTTATTTCTATTCATCTACAGAACTATTTCCCAAAGGCCATTGCCTGTCACTGAACATTCACCACAGTGGATGGCAAACTTTACCACTGAATTTAGCTGTGAGGGATGTATATCCTCATCTGGAAGAAGAGGATTTTACAAGCTTGTCCTAAAAATTACATCCTTCATATAACCTTCTGCAGTGTTTTTCATGGTTAATATAAAATTTCTTTGTTAATAAATAAAGCAGTAAAATATGGGAGGCAAAATTTTAATACAGAGGGCAAAAACTTAGTGGAATTTCCTATGGCAGTGTGAAGGTTTTATTCACAGAAGGGCTAACCATCTCAAATCTAATAACCAGATGTGTCCAGAATTCAGTGCTTCCAAATGTTTCAGGTATGTAGGTTTCCGAACACAACACATAATGCCAAAAATGCACACAGGAGAGGAAACGGATAATTGGGAGGGAAATGTGCAGTGGTAGCACATGCCAAACTGCCCTTGCTCAACATGGGAAAGCTGGAAAGAGGAACTATGTGGTGGAAAGAAAAGGGACACAAGGTCATTTTCTACTCCCAAGGATGACATTTGTAATCCAGAGTGATTCTGCTGAATTCAATGCTTTTAAAACCAGAGTGGAAAAAGGACTCAAGCTGTTATCCTTTTTTAAACACAGTGGAAGGAGGACAGTCAGTTCAGCAGCTATTTAGTCTCTCCTCCTCTCTAAGGACACCTAGGAAAAGGGCCAAACAGATGCCTAAATACCTGGATTTGCTGACTCATAAAACGTGTTAGATTAAGGTGATACAGAAGATGATAAACTCATCAGTCAAATTGTATTTGTCCCATCTCTCTAACAGAGGATGCTGCACAGCAGGAGGAGTGGTTTGAACCACAAAACATTTCTCACTTCACATAATTTCAAGGTGGAAACACAGTAACGTAGTCTTGACAGTAACAGCATAGATATCCAGATTCTGTTTTAGTTTTGGTCATCAAAGAATAATTAAAGGCTATTTAAGGCATTCACATAGTTCTTAATTTTATGCTTAGATTTTCACACATACTCTGAATCCAAGTTCCAAGGGTTTTTGTAGCTTTTTGTTTGGTTGGTTTTTTGCTTTTCAAAGCAAGGTTTTCAAATATTAAAGACTTTGAGGGAGTAAAAAAGCTGTAAAAGGAAATGTTTGCACAATTCAATTTTTATCTTTTGGTTATTTTGATCCGAAATTTTCTAAAGAGAAGAATATTCTTTGGGAAAATATGACACAGGAAATAAGTGAGATACATTCCCCGAACTTCAACACTGATGAGAGCTGCAAGATTGTACGGCAAAGGCCTGTCATCTCCACACAGCTATTTCCCATTTTGTCTCTTTGTGTTGCCTCTTTGAAATCTCACTGTAAACAAATCATTATGGGCATATACATTACAAAGAGGTAGAAATTCCATTGTTGGTATATGAAAAATGAATGTGAGCTATTGCCTCCAAATATGCCAGCAAGTTCCTGCTTGGCTGCACAGAACACAGATTCACAGCTGGTACATATTGGCCTCCCACAGCAGTGACAATGATGGGCGTTGTGGAACTTCAGCCTAATCTCAGCATCCCAAAGTTTCAATGCGTGATCAAGTTTCAAGGTTTCCAATGTAATACCTAGAAGAAATATCTGAAAAACATCAAATGAAAACATATGCTGAGATTGACAGAATCTAAGTAATGGAAATTGTGACTCTGATATTACAGGAAATATTGCTAGGGAATATTAGTTACTTAGCTGATGGCAGGGAAGTTTAAAAATGAGTAAATCAACTAGAATCCCCTTTTTAAGCTTCTCCTTCTCATTGGTAATCTACTCAGGTGTGAAAATCCATGGTACAATTGTGTGATGCCCCAGAGAAGAACTGGTTTAAAATCAAAAGTATAGTGTGACTTCGTTATTTTCCACCATTGTACATTCAGTGTCTCCAGAAACACACAGCTTTCCAGTTCTCAGCTCCAGCTGCAGGCAAGAAAGAGTTTCACTGGGTGTGCTCCTGGACATTTGTGCTCTTAGCTGCTTGCCTACAATTAATGAAGCTTATCCTGATATTTCCTCTCATTACCAGACATGGTTTTGATTCTAAGATTAAGACTATCCAGGTCCTAATCCAAGACTATAAAACAATAAAGCAGCAGTCCAAACTATTTGGATGAATGAATTTTTCAAGTATTGAAATTGTTGTGGTAGGGATTAGGGTGGGTCAAGCAAAGCGATTACACGGGTCATCCTCTCTTGGAGGAAAAATATGCCTTGCAAGGCAAAATGAGAAATTGAATAAAACCATGAGAGTCACCTACAGTTGACTGTAATACACTAAGAAAAGTGTTGGGCCTTACACCCCCCTTAACAATACTTCTTTCCCTTTTGTGAGTGCTTTTTTATAGTTTGCGCACTATCCACCTAACCAGACATTTGCCTGAGAAATTGTAAGTTGTCATGGAGTAGTTTGCTCTAATGTAAGAGACTTAATCATATGAAGAACTGAACTGCATTTTATGATCACACCTTTCTAACCCCATCTTCAAGGAGAAATCCTGAGTGAAAGTCTTGAAGGACATGAAGTATAATGACTACTTGTTGCCTTCAACAATTTCTATCCAAAGGCACAGAGTAATGAGGCTGTTCATCAGAAATGATAAAGCAGTGCATGCTCTGTGAGTTTATGACTTTCTATTACCAGCAGCAGCTTAGTTTCTCTTTTAGATAATAAATTTCATCATATTGCAATCTCCTCCATGTTTACTGACCTGGGAACCAGCACTTTCTGCAGTGCACAGGTCTTATTAGGATTTTAACATGCATGTTGGGGATGTTAGAATGAAAAAAATGAGGTTGTGGAGAAAGAGCAATTACAGATTGCTGAAGAGGAGGAGAAAAAATGTTTGAAGTCCCATCCCTCCCCATGGAACTAGGTGGCTTTCAGAGGAATGGAGACTTGCAAATACAAAGTATTTTCTTGAATATTATGGGAGCGAAGCTGCTGACACTAAAAATATCATGGAAGCAAACCAGCCTTTAATGAGTAAATTCTAGTAGTGTAATTCCAAGGAAACTGAGAAATGTGCGAGACTGAAGGAGTAGAGAAAGCCCTTTTAAGTATTTTGATTGATCTTAAAATCAAACACATTCCTACAACATTTCAGCCGGTTCTGTTATATTTGAAAATTCAGTTCAGAATCAAAGCTAAAAAAATCTCACTTGGCTTCAATCATATCACAAATAGCAAGGGAAGCAACCCAAAAGCAAGCGTGGAAACTCAATACCCAGATATTTTTAAAGGCATACAGGTACTGCCCACAGAATCCAAGCCTGAATTCTCAGAATCCCATAATTAGTGAATCCAAAAATGCTCTTAGATTAATGAAGCAGAAGCTCAAGGGGATGTGTGATTATCTAAGGTCTCAGGAAACAATTAAACCAGGTGGGAAAATCAACTGAAAGGGCGTACCCATGAAGAATAAACGATTAGGTCAGCCAAGAAACACAAACAGCATTTAAATAGTTTTTGAAAAGGACAACAGCCTTACTTTAAAAAAAATAATGTGATGAAAAATCTACTGTACAGCTACATGAACTATCTCAAAGGTGAATTAGCCCCACTAAGAAAACACCAAACATTAGTTCTGGTTCTAAGTTTGCCCAGTTTCAGCTGCCAACTATTTGATCTTGTTCAGTCTTTCTTTGCTAGACTGTGGTTTCATTTATGTAGCTACATTAATAAGAACTATGAAAGTAGTAAAAATGTTTTAAAGCGTAAACATTACATTACAAAATATCAAAAATTGGAATTGTCATTTTTATAAATGAAAGATTCAAGTGGAAGCAGAATAGTATTTCAAAATTTTACTGTTTACCTTTTAATAACCCTTTTAAAAAATTATTTTTCAACCCACAGTTTTCAAAGGTACCTAAGGCATCTGGGAAGCTTTATTACAAGTGAATTGTTTCAGTACACAAATATTCACAGCAATATTTTTCTAATTTTTTAATTTGTATTTGTTGTATTTTTCTTTTGAAATTCAGTCTTTGAACACATCTCCATGTTTAATTACTTTGCTGAAGAAAAATTCCACTGGATAAAAATTTCATTCTTCTGTGCCTCTTAAGTGTATTAATGTAATTATTAATTTTTTTTTTCATTTGGACTTTGTTTTCCTGTCAACTATTTATCTGAGAATTCTTAACATAATGTGCCAGCAACTTATGTAAACCCAGAACCAATAGGACTGCATATTTTTTGTGTTAATTTGAATTTATCTTGGCATCATGTAATACCATCCAGTGTATTGGCAAAAAAATATTGAATGACTTAACTTGGGATGTCCTCCAAAATATGTTTCTTTTCAGTGGAAATTCCCTGCAAGCTATGTCTAACTTTTCAGACATTACAAAAATGATCAGAAGATTTTGCAGATGTTAATGTTAATGCAAGATGTTAATCTCGCACATTACCACATACATTAACAAGCATCTGATGTTGAGTCCTGTCAGACCTATGTGGAAATAGAAAGCTGAAGACAGAATCTGTATTTATTTGAGAGAGTATCTATCCTGACCTGGTATAACAAAACGTTCCTTTTCATTTAGTCTTTCAGTTTCCAGAAGAAGGCACAAGAAAACAGTACCTTCAGAAATTTCTCTTGTAAAAGCCCTGCTAAAACAGCTAATAGAATTTTGAGGTCAAAATGCAGTAAAACATTCAGGCATACAGGCTTCAGCCCAGTGCATGACAGGCCTCCAGTGCATCAGAGGCTATGTAGGGCAGCCATACAGTTTGACATAGTCATCCATTTTAAAATATTCCTGTAAGCAGTAACTGAACCCCAGGCTTCCTTAGGCTCTGGTGAGGTGGCTGCCTGGCCCTGCCCACTGAGGGGCACCTTCTTTGCCCTTTGGGGACTCTCATCCCCATAACAAAAGGATTGGCCGGGAATTCACTTGCCTGCCATAGGTATCTAATTAAGATGTGATTCATAAAACCAGGAGTCTGAATTACTTTTATGGCAAACAGAATAGGTGCCTTCAAGGATTTCTGAGCAGTTAAATGCCTACAATAGACTAGAGAAGATGATATACATTCTTGCCCTGCTTCCTTGCCCCCACGCATACTTATGTATGTATGCACACAGTGAATCCAAAAGATAAACTTTGCAGCATCTAAGCCTTTTCTTTGCAGTAAGATCTTTCTGGGCCCTAAGTTTCGACACATGTGTGCAAAAACTGACCTCCAACAGTTTTTGTTATGTCTTTTAAAACCTAGTAGCACTGGGACTGGAGTGAATGCTCCTCCTTTGCCACACATTAATAATAAATGCAATGCAGCACAAGCCAGTCAGTTGTTTTCTAGTGTACCTCTGCTCCCAAAGCTGCATCTGTATTTTATCCAAAACTTCTTTAAACTCAAAAGCATTCCATCCCCCATAGGAAACACAAAGCAGATATGCTTATATATGCATATACAGCGATAAATGTCACTAACGTGATAAACCTTCAGATATATTACCTGAATCTGAAGGGGAAAGTAGGTGGTATTAGGTTTGTGAATATTCCTTCCCAGACTGAGTTTCTATAGTCACTTCTCATGTCTTGGCCATGTTTAACCTATGAGATCCAGGAGCACTTCTCAGCCCCAAAGTCTTAATGTATGCCTGCCACTCTCTGGCGTGGAGTCAGAGGCATAGGCTAGCTCATTCCTCCTATACCACCAAGAAGGTGTAGCAGCTGTCATCTACTTCCACTGAAAGAAATCTAAGTATGCAGGCCAAAAGCAAGCTACTGGTCCAGTCCCTCTTCTGGAGACATGAATATTCCTGATGCCAGGCCAGGCCAGGGGACCTGACTGAACAGGAAGCTGCAGCATCCCAGGAAATTCACAGCTGTGCCAATTATGGTGTGGACAGTAGAGAGGAAGTTGTGAATGCCCCATCCCTGGAAGTGTTGGGGCATCCAGCCACCCAGGCTGGATGTGGCTTGGAGCAATCTGGTCTAGTGGAAGGTAACCCTTTGCAGAGAGGTTGGAACTAGATGATCTTGGAGGTCCCTTCCATCCCAAACCATTCTATGATTCTGTGATTCAAAGTGCAAACTTAGGATCCTTACAGACACCAGAAAGCCCTGTAATCCACTCCTGATGGGCCTTGGCACAAGTGATCCTTGAGCTGCTCAGGCTGGGCTAGTTTTTGACACACCCTGAGAGAGAACTGGAAGCAGCCAAGAAAAGCCACATGAGCGGATATTTAGTGAGCTGAAGGGAGGGAAGTCAGACTGTAATTTCGTACTGTTCTTGGCAGCCCAGTCTTCTCTTGAATGTTGTCCACAGTTTTTGAAATATGTTTAGTTTACCTTTTCTGCAAGGAGTGCTCGAATATGGGGGAAGGATGTTAGTTCTGCACCCTTGGATACCAGCACATGCACCATGGCAGACTGCAGAACAGATGATTGAACTGAGCCCATGAATTGGAATCTCCCATTACTGGATGGTAGTGCAACACTCTTAACCCCTCTATTGTTGCCATGCTACTGCCAAGTGAGAAGTCCATCTAGCTCCATGGGGTCCTGACCCCATCCTCAGTGGGTGAATGTAACAAAAATGGCACACAAAGTTACCCTTATATCTTTTACTGAGCAGCAGTTCGGAGGCTTAAAGAGCTGTAAGTTGCAACTGGTCCAGCTCATCTCCATTATTTCTACTTCGTGTCTTTCAATGAATCTCAAGTTCCTCAACCAATTCTACACATTGTGAAATGGTTTCTTATTATT
This sequence comes from Manacus candei, assembly GCF_025592945.1. NCBI lineage: Eukaryota > Metazoa > Chordata > Aves > Passeriformes > Pipridae > Manacus > Manacus candei. The sequence continues at coordinate 22,913,961 of NW_026138076.1, forward strand.
TTGCATCTTTCTCCTAGAAAAGATGAAAAAACAACTACTACTGATGCAAAATGAGCATCCTTGACACCAGATAGTCCTGACTACTCAGATTCTAGGCTTGAGGGTCTGATAACAGGAATCTTTTCAGTGTAGCTTTATCTTAAGACTAAAGACACAGACATGCTGCACTCTTAGAATCTCACAGGCACAAAGCCCTATTTAGCCCATCACTAAATAATTATTAAAATAAAAGTCTGTAAAATCTACATACTTCTCAATACTAGACTGCTTCCAGTGCATTTCCAGATGTCAAATTCCCTCTACATTCCCAATGCAGGAGCCAAACTCTTCAGCTTCTCTCTTTAACAATTTCCACTGTGCACAGGGATCTGTGATTACAAAAATCTGTGGTGGTTTGACAGAATATGAAAGTAGAACAAAGATAAAATAATATGAATTATTAAACATTAATTCAGGGGAAATCTAGCATTGTGATGAATGATGCCTAATCATGGATGTGTTTAAGTCATTGCTGAAATATAATGCCTGAGGTGTGGAGAGGCAAAATAAGGAGGGATGAAGAAAGATCAGCACTGCAAGGCTATTTAACGCAATTAATACACTCCCACTGTCACAGTTAGTAAAAGTAAACAGCAACTGTTTGTAAAGATCTCATTTTTATATTGCCGATTGTAATACTTGCTATACTGCTGTATATCCTTGGCCTCCGGATGCACCAAATTACATCAGCTTCTCAGTTGTCATATTCTTCTCTCCCTAAAGCAGGTTTTAAAAACAGAAACTTGAAGCAGGCTCACTCAAAACCCTCACAAGCCGACAGGCAAAAAAACACACTGGGGTTTTTCTTATGCCATGACTTTCAGAAAATCTCCTGAGTGTTTTTGTTTTTCTGGGTTTAATTATGTAAGTCAGAAATACTGGAACAGAGCCTGTGTCAATGATCAAACCTATGAGTCAAATTAACAAGCAGTAAATTATTTATAACAGATGTAGCTCTACATAATAAACAGAAATGTTCACAGGGAATAAAATACCTGCAAGGAGATGATCAGAACAAGTATTTTGCAAGATTCAGGAAGGTAGAAAGCAAGCATTGCAGTGACATTTCTCAGTCCTGCATTTCCAGTGCTAACTACAAGTAGGAGACAAGACACTCCTCCGTTGGAGCAGGTTTACTGAGAAGCTCTAGCCAGCTGCTCTAACTCTTAGAGAGGCCGTCATGAAACTGCTGCTATTCTACAGCCTCACCAGACCCGAATCAAACTAAACATAGATATGGGAGAAAATCAGGCTCATTGGAACCACACCTTTTAACTTTAAATTCAAGCTCCTTTAAACCTATCTGTCATCCTTCTCTGAAACTTCTTCCTTTCAGAGCCTAATTATTAAGTGTTCCTAACACACTTGTTATATTTGTTAAAAATAAAAACCTCAAAGAAACTTGACAGCAAATCTTTCTAACATAACATAGTTTTAATTTACACTATAATGTGTGTTATTAGCAGCTCAGGACTAGCCAGGACTATATGTAAATTCACATATATGGATGTGAACACAACCTAGAAAAAGGAAAAGAAAATTAAGATGCAGTGATTTTATTTGACTGACTTCATTGTTATTATAATCCTGGCCACTGTAGTTATAAGGAATGCATAGTACCACAGGTTTGCAAGGATGCTGCACACTGTGCTTTCTAACCCTAAGGATCGATATGATCGATATGAAAAAAGATCTGTAAATATTGTGAAAGAGACATGCAAAATGTATGCCCTGTCCCCACACAGCAAACGCAGAGCACCTCATTACTATCACTTACTTGATTTAAAGGCCTCCATGGGAAAAGTGCTCAGAAAGATGTATACTCCAAAAGGTGGATGTTCAAGCACAAAGTTAAGGGGCTGTGGATGGCTCTCAATGGGATATTATCACTAACCCCAGCTCCTTTCTCTGTTCAAACAGCAAATTAATCGGCACACACACCTCACTGAAGATGAGTTTATGGCATACTCTGCAGACATGCACAGCCAAAGAGGTCATGTTTTGAACCTGTAAATTACTCACACATTTTATGTTTTAAATAAAACTGTAGATTTATTGTACAAGAGTACAGCATGTGCCTTTTTAACCAAAAGCTCAGCATCACACAACAATTTAATCTTCCATTAAACATACACAGTCCTACAACACAGCTCAGCTCAGCTAGGAAAAGCTACATAATGAATTAATTTATTAAGAGTCCTGACTACGCTGTTCTTAAGGATGTTTACCTAGAGCAAGAACAGTGGCAGTGGTTCTGGTATTGTAACATTTAATCACTTTAACCTGATCTCAATATGGTAATAGCAAGCAGTCATCTAGAGCACAACGAAGAGATCACTTAAGGGACACCACATTTAATCTCAAATGCATGAAACAGTAGACCAGAAGATCTCAAACACATAATACAGGTATGGATTAGAAATCTTTTATGAGATCATTTTGATGTAATGTCTGCACTAACTATGCCACAGGAAGACTGGATGCATGACAGGCATTGTACCATGTAGTAGTGTCATTCAGATCAAAATTCTTATGTTTGGAAGAGGCAGAGCAGGGTATTCTGTACAAATAGACATTTGCGTTATTACATTAGTTTACACTACTGTAGCCATTTGCCCACACGCCAGCAGTCTCTTATTATAATTCATTTTTATACTATTTGCTTTGACCTTACCTGGTTCACTTAACAGCAGTATCATTATTGCCAGACACAGACACGTTCTGTGCTACATCTTAGCCTTTCAAATTGTCATAAGCACCCAATCTGGTATAAGCAGGCATCCTTTATGCACAGCGTTGTGCACAGCTAGCCACAAGTTATCAAGACACGTTCAGATAAGATTGTTTATTTGCCACTGGAGTTTCTCATCACAATGGAGATTCAAAGTTCATCACTGTATAACAACTCACAGTACTTAAAGTTCCCCTGAAATTTGGAATTAAACATTTACTACCCAAATGAGCTACAGGTTACATAGCAAACTCTTGATCAGAGAGAGAAAGCTTATGCCTTTTTATTACTGTTCAGTTTGTCAATGTGTGTCAGATCTTAAGCCTGTTCCTCTAAAAGGATCAGGTGCTACTTTTATTAAAGAATTTAAAATTCTCAGAAAACAGTATTTCAGTAAATTTTTAAATACTCAAAGGAGGTGAACTTGGATCCTACACCTGAACATGTGATTTTTCACTTGCAGCAGGAGCATGATAGTGCATTGTTGATTGGTTCTGAACCATACTGAATTCTTACAGCATAAGCTAAAATAATACGCTAATCAAAACACAGTGACATGAAAGAAACAGAGGAAGGAAATCTATATCAAATATCTGATCTTGAATTAAAATAGACCAGCAATAGTGTGTAAGCTTTCAAACAGATGAGATGTTTAGCTGCTATCAAGTAGCATACCAGCAGTTGTTTCAGAAGAATTATACTAAACTTGCACCTACTATGGTCCATGTGTGTTTTCTGATGCTGCAAATTTCAGTCATCTTAGCCAAAATACTGCAGTATATTAATTAAATTATTAAAAAAAAAGGGGGAGAGCAAGAAAAATCTTTCTAAATCAAAGTTGCTTTTTGTATCATCTTCAAAAATACTGCAAAAATTTCACCACACTGAAAAAATTTTCACTTATCTTTCTTGCTTCTAGATTTAAATAAGACTAGCCAGAAGAAGAAACAAAGCTGGAAACGTATTCTTGACTTGCAAGACTAAATGCACAACCTCAGTAGATTTCCAGTTCATTGTCTAGACTATACTTTGGTAGCCTTCAGTGTACAGATTAACGTTTGGCTGATTACCTAGACACCATGCTGAAAAGGTAGTTATCTAACTAAAACAGACATCACCTGAAATTATTTCTTTTCTTGCTGTAAAACAAACACAAGCAGCACATTAACAAGATGCACAAGCTCCTCTTCTTCGCCCACTCAGAATTTTTAATTTGCTTAATAAGTAATGAGAAATAATTAAAACCTGATCTTCGAATATTGTCAACTGTTTAAGAAATAAAGCTCTCCTATTTCCTGTATTCATTCTATTCCACCTTTAATAAAAGTTTATGCAGATTTCTTCTGCTTACTAAAATGAAGTCAACTTATGTTTCTTACATATTTAAATAGCCCCAACACCAGAAACATAAAAAATGTTATAGTGAATTTTAATCCTTGTAAAACATTATTACACCACACACTGTTATTATAAATCTTTTCAATAACATCCATTATAGAACTTAATAAAGAGCACTGTCTATTACTATGCACTGTCAAATATTTCTGGCAGTATCAATAATTGACTACAGTATATTTCTTTTTTAAAATCGAAAGTTAACCTACATATTCTGAACTTGCAAATAATACACAACAGATCGTACTGTCATATAGTCATATAGGCTGCATATTCATTCATATTTTTCTGATTTGTATATAAGAGTACATTTTCTATAACAATATGAAAGAAAATTAATAACTTATTTATCTACCTAGGAGGCTAGTAGTTATTTGTAATCATATTAATCAAAATATGACTGAAAAATTCAAAGTTAATTATTGTGAAGTGCACAAAATCTAGAATATAGGGAGTTTCCACAGTACATTATACTAAGTCAACATAGATTAAAAGCTGTAAAGTCAAAATTCTCATTTAAAAATTTAGTGTTTCTGACATCATCTTCCACCATTCCATCAACTCTTCTTTTTCCTCTTCTTTTCTTTCAGACAATGACTCCAGTTCAAAATCAACCTGAGTAAGAGAAGCAACAAAAAATGTCAGTAAGACTTGTAGAAAGAGAGCAGTGTAGGCTTTTAAGAGTCATTTATTGAAAGAAATTGTTTAACACAGACATGGGGCTTAGGGAGGTACCTTCTATTTTAGACTAGGTTTATTCCAAAGTGTCTCGAGGCTGATTTAAATATGTGCAATACCAGCATATCAGTGCAATAACTTATCTAAAAATACACACAGGCCAGCAAAATTTCCAAAAGAACCAGACATTTGTCAAGTCTTTGACTTGTTTAAAAATTTCAAATGGTATGGGCCAATGAAATTAAAACTAATAGCCACATAAATCATACATCATATTATAAGAAGTATCATCAGCTTAGTGCTAACACCTAGCAATGCATATACCCTCACCGTATCAAAACATGTATTCATTCAATTTTATGCCAGCAAAAAGATCCAGGGAGCTTTTCCTAACATGGGGTTCATTAATGTAGATATGATGTGCTACTTTAATTGTTAAGAGACATCCACATCTGGACAGAGGGTGAATTAAAAATGCTTCTAAGATCTTAGACACAGTCTAGGTCTTAATCACCGTACATACTGGGCATCTACACAAAGAGAGGTCCATCACTATCTTTCTGCACAGAGCTGAACACTGGTTTTAAACCAAGCAGGTAGTCATTTGACAATTTAGACTGAACATATCACGTCTCAAGCCAAACCTCAACATCTCTTACTTTTCATGTTGCACTATTTAGATACATCCTGTAATCCTCTTTCTGATTGTCTATTCACACTTCAACCAATAAAATGTTTAAGTATCCCAACACTACCCTTCTCTGTGTCTTTTCATTATAAATAAGATCAGCAAGAGATTAAATGAGTTTAAAAGGAGATTACTCTCAACAGCTGGTGCATCAAGTGCTAAAAGAGTAGATCTCCAGTCTTTCTAAATTAGCATATTCTTAAATATTCTGAAAAATCACCTTCTGCTTACATGCATACCATGAGGGAAAAGAGACCCTTTAAATATATAATAGGTGATAAACCAAGACATGTGAGCACTTACCACAACCGCAGGGCTGAAGGGCACAGCCACTTTTTTCGTTATTGCTAGATAGCCTGGTGCTGAGGCTGTAAGTTTGTAATTTCCAGGCACAAGCAATCTCCAATAATCACCATCCTTGGCTGTAGAGGAGAAGAAGAAAATCCAAATAAATATGTATAAAACTAATTATGCAGCTAAGTAGAAGGGGTATGTCAGTCTTTTATATTCCTGTCAGCCCTTTCCTTTTGTCTGTCTGAAAGGATTCTTCTGTAAGAGCTGTATAAATATGTCATTACAGATTTTCTCATTTTCAGGTAACCAAAACACTGATTTAAACTTTGAAGTTGTGCTGTAGACGCTGTGAAAGATTTTGCCTGCTGAGGCTGAAGGTTCTCCATCACACTGAAGAACAGGACAATATGGGGCATTACTCTACTTTAGAAGCGCACCCCAGCCATTGTAAAGTCCCTGTTAAGTGTCTGAGTTTCAGTTTGCAGTGTGATATGGATTTTTATTGTTCCTCAGTATTCTGAAAATCCAAGTGTAAATGCATTTTATTCTCATCAAATTTAAATAAATGGGACCACTTTTCTCACACTTCAGAAAAAGCTGTAAATCATCATGTCCTAGAATATTCCATGTGTACCACCCTTGAAGTATCATTGTCTACATGTTTCAGTATCCAGGCATTGTCTAGGGCTTTTTTCTTTGGCTCAGATAAACAAAGAAATGAAAGTTTAATACACTCAGGTGAAAGAGAGGATCCTACTACACTGTTACTGTAGATTATCTTTTTCAGTCACAGAACCAAAATGCATCATCCTCTTCTACAGAAATGACCCTATCCTATTTTCACAAAGACTCAGATCCTCCCTGCACCAGCAGTTGTGCAATTACCTAATTTGTCACAGGCTAATACTTCCAAATTTCTCTATCTCCAAAAAACATTGCAAGGCTATTCTAAAGTTCAGTTAGCAGTCCATTTAAAAGACTTAACCATGCTCTTTCTGCCAGTCCCTTAAATGCTTTTTCACCACATCTGCAGCTACACAGTGCACAAAGGGAAATATTACTTAAAAGTCTGCAATTCGCATGGTCAAAAAATGTCAGTAGTCAGTCCAGTTGTGCCCAGATTTTTCTCTTCATAAAACAGAAAGGAAAAGAATACTCTGTAGAACTACGATAATGATCTATTCTAATTCCTGGCAATGGAACAAAGTTGAATTTCAACTCATGAACAAAGAACAGGAGAAAAGCCAAAGAATATTTATGCTTTATTTTGACTGTGCCAAAATTCAAGTACTTGTTTTCCTCACTCTTTTGACAATACATGACTTTAAGGCTTATACACACACAATGATGTGGAAAGATTAATGATTTTTTGTACCAGAGAAGCATGAGCTTCTCTCTCATATGTCTCACTCTCTCCTACCTCAAGATGCCTCTTTTCACAGCTTATTTCCTTTTTGTTATGCCTGAAAATTTATTTCCAACCTCTATACGTTTTGCCTTCTTATTTACAGTGAAAGAAGATGACTAATGTTTTCACAGACTGTTCCCCTGCTTGGCAGAAGTGCTGGCCTCTTGGAAGGTGATGCACAAACAAACACAAATTGGAGCCACCTGAAGATTCTTCTAGTCCTGTTTCATAGTATTCTGCATTCTGTAACACTATAGTGAGACATATTATTGAGAAAATGACCATAATGTAAGATCATGTATAAAAAAATGACATTTTCTTATTGTTTGTCTAATTAGTATCTTGTGCAAATAAAAAAAATGTCATTCAGGATAGGACAGCATAGGTCTACAGGGCAGACTGAAAGTTGGCACTGTGTGAGCTAGCTTTGAACTTATTCCTAGAATAAAGCACAACATCACTGAAGAGGTGACATATAATTTTCTGTGAACACCAACTAACACAATACTTTCACCTTTTAGAATCACCTTTCTGAAAAAAGGTCACATAATTGTAAACAGCAGAGAGAATTTACCTTTGTGGAAGGAAGTTATGTAAATTGAAAATCTGTCAAGAATTTACATACCCAAAGGTATGATTGCATTGTAGATAATATAACACTTTTAGACTAAAATTTAGCCTTCAAACTAAAAACAGCACTGCTGACAGGACTTTAAATCCTGGTAGAGCTGTGAAACACTATTTGCATTATAAATCAGAAAGTCTAAGCATTAATAACCAAGAGCCTACAGAACCAGCTCACACCAGAGATCCATGAAGTCACGAAAACCAGTCTCAGATACTTGGAGAGCAAAATACAAGCAGAAGATGCATGAAATCCTGCAGACAACAAGCTTCTTGAGGCACAGCAAGCTTTCCTGGCCTCAAAATTTTGCTCCCTTAAAGCTTCAGTTAAAAAGATGTGAAATGGTTTCAGGTTGCTAAGCAGAGGTGAAGCAATATATCTCAGCACTTCTTGTTTTGCTAAGGTACCACACTCACCTGATGTAATGTCATGGCTTATTCCCTCCACAGAAATTGTAGCATTTGCTATTGGATTGCCTTGAAGATCTTTAACAAACCCCTTCACTCCTCGATGAATCTAAAATAAATAGGGTTGGCAACACAGTAAATAATTGGAAAATTCTTAAGAAAAGATGGCATTTTTTGTCAATGGAATATCTACTGATATATCTAACAAAGCATGTCTACATGTTGACAGCTATCAATGATAAATACTTAACATCATAATGGAACAAAGAATGAAGAGGAAAAATAATTCAGCAGGTAGTTATAATAATTTACCTGTGCAATGCAAGCAGTTCTCAGAAATATGCAGCAAATCATAATATATATGACTTGAAAGTCTTTATCATATTGGGGATCAATGAATCCACTGAAAAGCTTTAAAAGAGGGCTTTGAAAAAACCTTCTCTTTAAGAAAAATTTAATCAACTTTAAAAATTGCGAGATAATAATGGACATAACTGCTTAAAGGTGACACATTATCAAAGCAAATGCGGTCACTTGGACTTCAATGGGCAATCCCTTTGTGAGATGCTTGAGACCTCTGTTGTGCACCCAAAACACCCAGGTTTTCGAGCTGGGACTATACAGAGTCACAACACTCCCCACAAGGCAATGGTGGATCATGTCCTAGTTCCTTCTTGTCTCCGGGCAGCAGCCCCAGCAGTACCTACCTTGACTGTTCCTAGCATATATGAAATTAAAGCACTGATTTGACCGCAGTGTGTGGAGTCCTGTCAGCATACCTTAAATGCATGGTTTGAAAGCAGGCTGAGCTCCTCAGAGGCAAGACACTGAGGATCAACTGCTTTTTCATGGCCTGAAATAGGGAACTCTCAGTGCTGGGAAGAAGGGGATGTTGGGAACCTGTGTGGAGCTGCATTTCATCGGGAGCCTGGAAATTAAGCAGCGAAGTACTGTGGAGTTCAGGCTTCTCTCTGATTTTGTGATATTTGAAAAGACTTGTGGAACCCAAATTTTATTTTGAGATATTGATGTTCCCCTTTATGAACCTATATGGTATATTCAGCTGCTATAGTTTAGTTCAGTTTCCTCTACTTCAGGAGAAGCCTGATGTAGATCAGCTTAGAAAAGCAGAAAGTACATATTTGCACTATCCTCAGCAATCACAGGGGAGCTGGAGCACAGAGCTGGACCTTTTATCCTGCAATAAGATAAAAACCAATGCCAAATAGGCCAACTGAACTTCAAGGATAAAGCCAGCAGCTCTGCAGGAGCAAAGGAAGTTGGCAAAATAGTATCTTACACATGAATAATTTTGAAAATGCAGTGATAACATAGTTTGCCACAAGTCAAAGAAAATTAACCCATGTGCAAAGGAGCTGAACAATTTGAGATGGATCTCATAATCAGTGGGTAAAAACCTGCAGGATGGGTACAGCTTTTTCCTGAGCCCACATATAACTTATTAACAAAACAGTATAATTCAAACATTTCAAGTATTTCAGATTTCTGACTAACTAAAGCATTTCTGCACAAATAAGTTCTTAAAGAAATGAATGTATTAACTGATCAGATCTGCTAACCAAGTGTGTTTCTGATTTCACAATCTCAGGTGTGCGTCCATTAATGATATCATATATATTTGTAATCGTTAACTACAATAGTCAGGCTTCAGAAATTCAATATTCCCACACTGCTTGGAACCATCATTTCAGCGCAGCTTGATACATTGGCATGAAACAATTAAAAAATGCAATCAACCAAAAAAACAGCAACAAAGAAAACCCCCAAATACACACACAGATCTATTTCATGAGCCTTAACTTCTAACAATCCCTTAGCACAAGATTATATAAACCCATGACAACACTTTACACTTCTACCAGATTTGGTGTCATTTTTAATGGAATCATCGCACTGACAGGTCTATACTATCAGCAGCTCATGCAGACAGAGAGCAGCAGAATATCTACAAAACCAGGATTAGAGATGTCTCATGATGTTACAGTGAACTGCCAAGCAATCACAGTCTAATCCAGCTGTCTAGGTTCCCTGTACATCCACAGAGCGATCCATCCCACATCTGTACGCACACTTTAATATCTGCAGAGGGTAATCCATCTCTCTTAGTAAACACATCCTGCTGGGGGAGTGAACTATGGAAATGTGTATTTCTTTTCATTGAGGAACCCAACACAAATCATTTAAATTAAATGCCTGCAACAGCTTAAGCAAGATGAGATTAATTCCATACTATAACATCTTCCTTCTTTTCCCCTCTTCTTCCACTTATTTAGAAATATCACACAGGATTTACCATCTTAGAGACAGATAGGAATTACGGAGCAACATCTGGATTAATATGAAATTTGAATTAGATGTTTACACAGCAGAAAAGTTTATAAGTTTTATGTACAATAACCAGAGTTTTGCCACCCTCTTTTGTGTTACCTGCTCAATGTAATTTATAAGGGAGTTCTTATTGTCCTCCCAGTAGCCCTTCAGAGTTTCTTCAGGTGGGAACTTTTCACAGCTAAGTTCCACTGTGATTTCAAAGCAGTTGCTGCTGAGGTAATTGAAATCCTGCATCCCTGCAATGCCAGAAAAGAGAATTAGTGATGGATTTCGCATTATTCTGAACTAAATAGAGGGGGACACCTGAGATGCTGGTACTATTCAGAAAAGAACAGCTATTGGTGCAGTTCCAGTTAATCCACTTAGTTTTGAATTCAGAAGCTTTGTATCAGAGAAACCAATTGAACAATTAATTTCAAAAAAACATATTCTTCCAGGGAAAGCTTAAAAAAGATTTGGCACATGGCCTGTATACTTCTACTTAATGCTGCACCTGGCCTGTATACTCCTACTTCACACATATTTGGATAGCTGACATATACATTACATAATTTCTCTTTGGGAACAGAAAATTATTTCACATTATGGCTAAAATATTTTTATATTAAAAAAAGAAAGACAACCACTTTGTAAACCAAGAATAATGACAATTAATTATAAAGCAAATTAAACATAATAAAGTGACATTGAAAAAGAGGTTTATAAAGATGGGTCAAAAATGTGTTGGGGCTTTTTTCCTTAAAATACGGCATTTCAAGTTAGTAACATTTTACATGAAAAACATCTGTTTGTCAAGATTTTCTGCATAGATTCAAAATATTAAAAAAAAAATACAAAAGAAATCCTGTAAAATTTATTTCCATGGAATTTTTTCCATAGATAGGGGTATTTCCTACCCACTCAAAGCCTCTGCAAAATCAGTACTGGATAGCCCTCAAGAGAGAAGAGAAACATCATTATTAATTGAACATTAATCATAGAAATTTAAAAATATATGCAGCATGATAACATCATCATTAGGAATAAAAACTTGATGCAAAGTATGTGCTCTTTCACCTTTCTGAGCCCCTTCTCTTACCACATGGATATATTGGCTATTTTCTCCATTTGGTCAATCAATAGCCAAAGAGGTTTCCAGGTTTGTAACTGGGTCAACAAGCTGGAGAGGGACTGTGGCCATCCCCAGGAGGGTTATAAATATATTCTTTGTGGAAGCTGATGGAGAACTATCACTTGCCTTCCCATTCTATCTAGCTAGCAGAGTCAGTGGATTCTCAAATGGAGGACTGAAAAGAAAATCTCTATCAAGCATTCTGAGCATCTCCATGGAGGTCACTGAAGGATTGAAAAGTGCTTCTAAGACAGTTTATTCATTCAGGCCTACATTCTCCCAGGCAAGCTACATGAGACCTAATGTAGTCTCTTTACCAAAGCATCAGTGTTGTTCAAGGTTCATAACTGACCAGAGAGCTGATGTCATACCCAAAACAGAATCCCGAGGGCAGCAAACAGATTGAGTCAGGAGGGATTTTGCCAACACATTAGGGTGAAGAGTTTATTTTCTGCCAACCAGGCAACAAGACTCCTAACTGCTGATAGGCACAAGGACTTTTCAGATTGCTAAAAGAACCTTTTTATTTCTAAACCTTTTTTAGAAAAATGAGGACACAGAAGGCAAAGGTGCTCCTGCAAAGGATGGCTCTGACGTTCCAACCAGCGGAACACTAGATGGACCATGCAAGAGTACACAGCAAGAGAGGTGTGGAATCATGAGTTAAATCCTGACAGCAGTGCTGACTGCCAGGCATCTGTTCTACACACTAGATATCGCTGCTTTTCTTGATTTTTGTATTTCTTCTAAAAGAAAGAAAGAATGCATGAAGAGGAGAACTGGGAGACAAAGGGTATTATGTAATTTTACTGTGGTGCCAACAACATTGACCATTGCTGTTCCAATTCTCAAGAAATTTCACCTTCCCCCAAAGTGTTACTCAGGAATGCCCTAGTTTCTCAAGAACAGAATAAAGAAGTAATATATTTTCCAGTTTTGTGCACAATGGCTATACCCTATAGTTTGTTTCCCAGTTCCTGGCCTGCTCCAAGGTTTATGTGTTGCTTTTGAAAAAATTCAGCTTCATTGAATTGCAGGTGATGATCTGAATCTCTGGGACAAAGAATGGGTGGAAGCTGGCCTAGATTTAAACTGTGGCCTATTACATATGTAATCTGGAGTGCACCAGGCTGTGCACTCTTTACCTGCACATTCAAGATGGTGATTAGGTGCAATATCCAAGAAATCAATACATATTTACAGAGTTACAATACATATTTAATACTTTTTAAATATTAAAAATATTTATTCAACCTTGCAGCAACTTTGCTGCTACTGGTCAAGTCCTCTAACTGCCCTATTCCATCTGATTGTGTACATGGCATGTATTACATGCATGCACATCATCACACTCCCAAAGCCTCTCATTTTAACAAAGTATAGCAGTAACTTTCTTACACTTTAACAGCAACCACCCTCTGAAGATCAGAAAGGCTTAGATTCTTCAGATATAACTGAGATTCAGCAATGAATGCCCTTTGCTGACCATGAGTAAGACTTTCCTTTGAAAACACAAAGCCTCCCCTGTTGCACTGTTCTAGTCTCCTGAAGCACTATACTGTCTCTAGGTTAGTGTTTACATAAATAAGCTTAGAATATGGGAAAAAATTAATTTCTTCATGTTTTAAAAAAGGAACGCCAAGCTTTCCAAAGGGAGCAGAGTGCAGGGTGTGTTCCTGACATCCATGCATCAGAATTACTTAAGACTACAAGCTACAGCACTAAGCTAGTTCAGCCTCTACACATAGAAAAGACAGTAACATTCAGCAGGACAAGATGAACTTGAGCCTTGTGCATAATGGGGAAAACAGTTGCCTCCTACATGTGTTGTATGAAATCCTAAAAAATCCCTAAAGCTGTTTCCAAAATTGGCAATTCAAGTAAGGAATTAGTTGAGTGCCAAGAGTGATTTGAGAGTATCTGAAAATAAAAATAATAATAATAAAAAGACATTTAAACAATAGCCTAATAGTACAGCAATAGCAGTAAGCTGCTTTGAAAAGCTATTTTTGCAATGACACGAATCTGATTAGACTCAGGTGACTCTGTAATGACAGAACAAGCAGAACAGGCATGTGGCTAGGTAGTAATCCTTTACTATCTGCTCTTCTCATTTATAGTTCCTAATAGATACTCCACACAAAAAGTACATTAAAAAACCATTACGGATGTTGAAAAATTGTGCACTAAACAGCTAAGGAAATGCCAAAATTAAAGCTGTTTGTGCAAATTTAATTTGGCTTTCTTGTGCATAAGTGAAATCATTAATTAAATGCTGATAGGAGAAAAAAAGTGTTAAAAACAGCATGGTTTTTATGTACAAACTTGTTTCTCCCCAGAGTCTGACGGCTTAAAGAGCCATTCCTGAACACAAAAGAATGACCTCTGCCTTTGCTTGCTGTCTCTGAAAAACCTATAAGGATCAACTAATTACAGATGGCAACTACTACAAGTGTAACACACATAATGGCCTCAGATTTAGCACCAAGATGCTATAGGGGGGAGCTATTTTCTCTGTACCTCTGCTCTAAAGAAGAAAGTAACTATTAAACAGGTAAGGGTGAGAAAAATCTCACAGTAAAGCATATTAAGAGAGAGAAGCAAGTGTCAAATATTCCTGTACATCATCTGCTCTCTCCATCCCAAAAGTTTAAAGTCCGAAAGCAGAATTGCCATCTTGTATGAGGCTGGTGAGGAAATCCCGAGGTCAGACAAAAGGGAAGGATGGAATAGGAATGCAATGGAGGGTTCATCCTTACTACCAGTTTGAGACAAGGACTGTTACCAGATGTTTCTGCCACCAGACGTTCAGCCTTCCTACCCAGGCACTCGGAAAAACACACAAAAGTAACCCACAGTCACATGAGAGCACCACCCACATATTATCCCTGCACACTGGAGAACCAGTGAACATTGCTGCCATCCCACCATGCAGGCCTGTCTTTTACAGAAGGTACAAGTTCCTGTGGGTGAATGATACAAAGAACAGATACGACACAACTGGGGGCTCAATAATAAGCTCTATAGGGCAACAGCACCTATAGGGATTCATTAGAATGAAAAATCATCCTTTCCTAGGTCAGAACTCTTGGTCTCATGAGGTACTGTCAAAGGCAGCCTCTAGAAGATGACTGGGAATAAACACAGAAAACGGGCAAGAGTGGGTATTGGCAATAAAGTGGGAAAATAGGCAAGAGTGGGTACATTCCACAGAAATGAATGCTTGGCTTTAGTAGAAAAATGGGAAAGGAAGGGAAAAGGAGAAAGTGGGGGATGACAGCCCACAGCAATCCAAGGGTGTGAACGCAGAGAAGTGCTACCTTAGCTCTGATAGGAGCAGATACCACAGAGACAAGGTCTTCAGAGATAAATTCCTAACTCTGGTAAGGATACACAGTGGAATACTTTTCCTACATCAACACAAATGGCTTTTCAACAGCTTATGCCACTAACTTTGAGTGCATTACCATATGGATAGCAAAAGATCACTGATACAATGCACAAACTAATTGCCTAATTTTGATTTCCAGACGGAGCTTTCCAGACTAAAGTTTCCAAGACAATTTTCACTTGAACTGAGCAATGTTTAGTTATTTTCCTTAGCAGTAGATATAAAAAGAACAGAACTGGTTGCACTGAACTGCACCAGTTTTTTTAAGTCAGCAAAAACTACCATGGAGGTTTTGTTCAAAAGTTGCAGCTTGTCAGTTGATTTCTACACTTAGAGGAAAATAAAAAACAAAAAACCCACAAGAGACTCATACAGTATAGTCCAAAGCATATTGTTGTCTCTCAGTTTTTTATTAGCTGCAACATATTAGGATCATAGATCCTGCTTAGAAGTAGAATTCCTGCCTACTAACATCTGTACAAATACATGAGAAAAACAAAGGCCTCGCTTGAGGAATTTGCAGTCTAACTTAAAATAAGATCCAAAAAGAGGAAATAATTCAGACTTTCCATAAGATTTTCCAATGGAAAAATGTGTCTTAAGCGTGTGAAGTTTAGACAGAATCAAAGCATTTCATCAAAACAATGGAAAAACTGGTTTTCATAGCAATTTCCTATGGAAAAAGAAGTTAAAGTTTTATGTCCATGTTTTTACAGTTAATACTTAATATTTCATTAAGATAATTTTTGAACTGAATTGAAACAAATTTTAACTATTAAACTTCTCAATATTTTATTTTTTTCAACTTATGCAAACTTTGTTTTGTTAAGGGTGTTTTAATGGTCCCATTTCAAAGTCCGTGAAAAGCCTCTCACAAAGGGAATTTTTTTTTTTCTGTTATTTTCAAAAATGTCTTCACACCCAGTCCCTGGTACCTAGTACCTGTGGTACCAAGCAGAGGAAAGATGCTGCCCCTGTGAAGACAGGGAATAACATGTCTAAGAATAAGCTGGTGATCTCTGGCTATGTGAGCACTATTAGTCGTTGTTCTGTTTCTAATTTCTTCACATGAGCTTAATTATTTTCTTCTAATAGCCCCTCTACTGTAAGAGAAGCAGAGTTCGGCTACCACCTAGGCTGTCTAATGCTTTGAGAGATTTCTACTCACTTCAGGTAAAAATTTAAAATTCAGTCAGAGACTGTAATTGAATATCAAGAGGTAAGCAAACAATAAAACTGTTACGTGTGTTCAAAGTTATCCAGTATAAATCAAAAAAGCCAAAGTACAGGCAAATCACTCCAATGCAAGCTGAGTTTCTAGCTCAGAATATCCAACTCAGTTTTCACTCCAAGCTTAGTAGTAGACTCAAAGATTTAGATATCCCTATGCCTGTCTGCCTCAGTTTCCAAAGAAAATAACACATAAAAATTCTTAGTATAAAAGAATGAAATGTCTCATTTGAATGAAAAGACTCATTTCAGGCTACTCTTCTAGACTTCTGCAAAATTAGTCTGGACATACCCATAGGAGCTCTACTGTTCCTCTTAGCACAGAAGGCTCTACCAAAGTCTAGGGTGACAGCACCTGGGCAGAATCAGGCACTAACCAAGCCACAACGTATGGAGACACAGGTATCTTTGTGGTTGGTTTTGTTCCCCTCAAAATCAAAGTCCAAACTCTTGTTTTCTACAACACTGCAAAACCAGGCCTTCCCCACTTCCTTCAGGCTTGGATGCCTCTGTTATTGAGGTTTAAATGAAACATCAGTAGCCCGCTTTCATCAGGGCTTTGTTTTTTACTCTTTTCTTAAAAAAACCCAAACCAAACCTTAAGCTCTCACAATAACAGACAAATCACTTGCCCACTGTAGAACTATTAAATTTGCAATGACCTGAACCCTAAGTGAAGAAAC
This sequence comes from Manacus candei, assembly GCF_025592945.1. Lineage (NCBI taxonomy): Eukaryota > Metazoa > Chordata > Aves > Passeriformes > Pipridae > Manacus > Manacus candei. Next base: position 22,930,993 of record NW_026138076.1, read on the forward strand.
ACCGTAGAAAAAGCAATAAAAAGGAATATTTTAGTAGGCACCACAGTGAGCTTTATGGGATTTTATAGATGTACTGCGGTGAGTGATCAACCTTTGATTTAGCCTTAACCAGGCCAAAAGTCGTGGATAACATAACTCAAGCTCAAAATATCCCGCGACCTGGATCCCCCATGCGGTGGGCTCACCTCCCGGGACACTGTACCATGCACCACCATTGGTTGTTCCGTCCACAAAGCTGCTGTCATCGTCATTTTTACGACATGGTGGTCTGTTCGGATCAGACATAGCGGGATTAAAAGAAGAATAACTGCGGGCCAGGCTCTGAAAAATAGCATCATCGGGGCAGGAGCTGTATTCATGAGCACTACCTAGGGAGGAAAAAAATGTCCAGGAACAAGGATTGTTAAAAGGGCAGTCATATGACTGGGCTCACAACCTAGATTACCAGCACTGCACACTGGAACTGTGCCTGGAAATCCTAGGTACACTGAACAAGACACAGGTGTCTCCCTAAAGAGTTTTATAGTCTGATATTAAAAGGATTTGCAATTAAACTGAGAGAGAATTGACTGAAATAAGAGAATCGCAAACAATTTAATCATTTCATGAAACTTCAGTCATTTCCTTATCCCCTGGTAGCAGGGAAAACAAACTAATATTTCTGTATACTATATGATAACATCTCTGCCAGAATGTGATCCTTTTTATAAGGGACTGAGAAAGTGGTAACAGTGATAGTTGTTTCTCTTAGCAAACTACTGCTTTCAGAAATTCATTTTTTACAGGTGCAAAAAACCTTAGCCTAGACACATCTTTCTCACTTCATTTAACAGGGTACAAACAGCCCCAGCTAATTTAAGAGCTAAGTTGCCTTGATTAAAATATCTGAGGGACTATGATTCCCTCAGGTATTACGTCATTTTTGTCACATAAATCTACTGAAACAAACTATCATCTTCAAAACTAGAAAATATGGTCATAAACATGTGATTAATATGATAAAACAAGCCATTACAATGCAATGACATAATGTTTACAAAGTGGACCATAGCCAGCAGTGAAATAAATATAGAATGAAGCTTCTCTCCTGCTATTTCATGTTAACTTCCATTTACATACCACTCCGAGTCTCATCATAAGGATAGTTTGCAACAAGGTCTCCTCCATGAAGATTGGCAGAGAGCACAAAAGGAATATCCATTATCCAGTGAATGACACCTTTCGTTTCAGGAGCAAGCTACAACAAAATAGCATTACCAGAAGTTATAAACTCATAATTCCATGTAGAGACATTCAATTTAATACAAAGGGCTTAATTATTATCACATACATTATACAAGACAGATAAATGAACAGCAATTTTATTTTGGCTTCAGATAAAACTAAACACGTCCTTTATATTAGATTTATAATTATATTAAGTAGATTAATACAAGTTTAAAAGTAGTGTAAGTTAGCTCAGAATGAGACTACAAAAAAGCAACCTTTTACTTCTTCTCATTATGGATGGGAAGCCTATTAAATTTTACACTAAGGAAAATAAACTAATTCAAAATAAATGTTGGTAGGATGCAGTCTATTCTCTGTATGGAAAGTAAAATTACTTTATTAATAATTTGATTTTGAAGACAGAATACATCTATTAAGGCCACAGTCCTATGGGACTGCAGTCACAACACTATATTTTCTAGAACCTCCTCTGGGGAGTAAACACAACAAGATAAAAATCCCTCCAGATATATGGCTGTATATTGAAGGCTAACAAAAAGGCATGTGTTATATGTGAGAATACTTATTGAGCCAGCATTGTAATTAACCACAATACACAAATGAATTTCTGGCAATGGTAAAAATGCAGAATATTTCCAAAAACAGCTTCAAATCAAGGGAGAAAGCTACACAAAAAAAAACAAAACAACAAAAAAAACCACACAAACAAAACAAAAAAAAAACCAAAACAAAAAAACCCACCGCGGTTTGAGTGAGGAATTGTCTAAGGATTAAGTGATACAGATCAAAAGGGTTTACTATGGCAAGTCACTTTGAGGAAAAATTCAAGAAGCATCAGATGGATAAATTTAACAAAATTAAGAAAATATTCAGAAGAATATGAATCATAAAGACCATACACACATATCTTAGAGGCTGCTGCATGTTTGCTTGCATAAAAGGGAAGAGATGGGCATGTAAGTGGCCTGATATTCAGGTTGTACCTACCTTGGGATTCTGGTCCACAGCTTTTTTCATGTTTTTCAGAAGATGGTTGTTTGGGCCACCTTCTTTCTCATTAATGTAGACTATTCTATCAAGATCGGGAAAATTTCGGTTTAGATCTATCCCTTGGGCATTACTTCGACCAACAAACCAGTCTTTAAGTTCACCAGGCTGAATGAGGAAAGGGAACAGAAAGAGAAGGGAGATGAGTAGATTCATGAGATTACATATCAAGCTTTCTATGTGTATGTTTACCCCTCACGTGCTTGAGAATAAGAAGGGATCATGCCTCAAACTTCTGAGGCACCAAGACCTGAGTCACCCCTATTTCTTCCTAGACCTCTCTGGGAGCAAAACCAACCTCTGTTTCACTGAGGGTCTTGCAGGACAGGATTATTCTCATCAGGGCACACTTTGACTAAGGATGGATAAAATTACCAGAAGTACAGATTTTTCAGTGCCAGCTGTGTCTTCCCCAGGACTTGGCTTTTCCCCTTTGTTTCCTGCCTGTGACTGTGAATTACAGACCTCATTTTAGTGAGACTCAGAGCAGCTGTAGATTTATCCACCAGCCATGAGGAATGTTCACACTTGTTTAAAAGTTCCTCTAAATGGCTTTAAGAAGGACCCTAATCTTTACTTGAAACTTTTATTTTATTTTGCCTGTTAACTTTGTTCACTGAAATGGTAGCACCAAATAAAGATGCAATGAGAATTTTTGCAAAATCTTTTCTTTAAGCTGATTCTCTAAAATAAGTTTGGGGTTTCATTAAGGAAGTGACTTCAGAACACATAGTTTTATGTAGCTTGCCTCTGTATTTTTTTCAGTACTCTTTAAAGCAGGCTTAGTCTGGTTACTGGTTTTGTTCTTGAGGTATATTGAATCTACTGTCATACACTGTGTACATGACCAAGATACTTCTTAATTAGAATAACAGCAGCACTAAAACAAATTGTATTATAAATCATATTTAACTTGTAAGGCAACATATAAAAGTAGGTGTACTTCGGCTACAGAGCAAAAGTTTCCAATAATATTACAGAATCTCTACAGAGAAAGAGATTTCAAAGCAGTAAAATGCTGCACCAATTTGAGGACAGCTTTTGCTTCACTGCCACGAGAGGGAGACATATGACCAAATATAGATTAAAAGAGGGCTGTGTGTTTTTTTTAAAGACTTCATGAGAACCAGCTTAATAAAGATCTTAATAAAGTTTGGGTTATTTAATAATAAATTAATAATCACATGAAAATTTCAACATTTTCACATTAATTAAAAAAATAAATTCACCTCGTAAACAAGAGAATTCTTATTTTGGTTTTGAACATAATACACACCAGAATCTGTACAACAGGGTCGCTGTTTGGCTGCCATTTGCTAGTCATGCATTAATGTATTACGTGTTTCTTGACTGAGTCATCACCCTAAAATGCACACTAAATTTTTTTGACTAATACTTTAATTAAAGTGCCTCATGCTTAAACTTAGAATCAAAGTTATTCATATTAAAAAAGATGGCTTGAAAATTTGTTGGTTTGGGATCAAGTTCTGATGAATGTAAATAATTCTTTTAAGTGCATTTACATGAGAATATTCTTAAAGAAAACATCAGCTTTCCCTTTTCTAACACTTCTGAAACATCATGTATCACTAGAAGCTACTTGTTTAGGAAGCAGTTCAGTCAGTGAACTTAGATGAATATTCTTTCATCTAAGAATACGCATGAAACATAAACATCATTATATTTTAAAACACAGTAAAGTCACAAGAGAGAAGGCTATTCATTGAAAAGTCAAGCATAAAATCCTCCCCATCAAATGTAACAAGCCTACTGTACTATTAGGAAATACTTCAGTTTTGTTGTTGCATTCAACAATCACTACCAAGAGTACGTGTATCTGTAAAACTTCCAGTCCAAGTGTCATTATAATCCTGAGACTAATAGATATTGATATTCTTAAACACATAGCCTTACAAACCTGGGATGCTGCCTTCTCAAAGCCATCTGGATTCAAAGATGGCATGATATGGATACGTGTGCTATGGATCAAGTTGATAATGGTATCATTTCCTTTCTGGTATTCATTACACAAGTACTGAGCCAAGAAGATGAGTAATTCCCTTCCAACAGCTTCATTCCCATGCATATTCCCAACATATTTAAATTCTGGTTCTCCTGCAAGAAAAAGCAAGAACATGTCTTAGAACAACGTGTAAAAATCACCCACAGAGTGGATGACACAGCATACCTGAGATGTGGGTATGACTATTACTACAACTGGGCACAGTATTCCCAGAAGCAAACCTCCTTCAAAAAAGTGGATTTAGGTTCTTTTTCTAAACTCTAGCGTAACAAATGCTAATTAATATTCAGCTGTTTGCCAAAGTCAGAGAAAGACCATCAGAGGACAACACAGTGTGCCAAAATAAATGCTAAGCACCAAAGTCAACATTATTACTTTAATATGAACTACTGAGATCTAATTCAATTGATGCCTCAATACTGCAAAAGTATGTCTTGATTAGACAGTTTTTAAATATATAAACTTACACTAACAAAGCTTCTAATCTTTAATGATCCCTCCAAGAATAGGTTAAGCTTACTGCAATACACAGGCATTAAACTGCAATTCTTTCACAAAACCATTACCAGTGAACAGGTCTTGATCATAGTGATCCAAAAAATATTACTCAGCATATGTTTTGGATATTCAGTTCATATGTAATATGTATTCAATGTATATTATCTATATAAAAAAGCCATCCAATATTCCCAATTGCTCATAAGTCTCATTCTCATGACCATGGACATAAAAATCACACAAGATATGTCTTATAGAGCCGTGAAGTATTTACCTTTTAAAAGACTACATTTTAGGCCCTAACTCTGGAGAGGTTTTAGTATACATGTAAGTGACTGAATAAAATTAAAAGGAGTGTCCTGGAACTAAAATGAAAAATATGATACTTTCTGGGCTGAAGCCCCTTTTTCCTTATCCTTATTTTAAAATCTAGTTGTGTTGTAACTGCTTTAATCAAACATTCAGCTGATTATATGCTCTGAATAGCCTTCAGCCACACTGTGACAGTCTTTAGCACTATTAGAGGGGCAAATTCAAGCCAGGAAGAGTGTTACACAAACAAGACCTAAGTAATTGCTAATCAAGCATGCAGTCGTATCCACTTACGACCCTTCAGTCTGTACTTGTTAACCTTAATCCAATGATTAGATGCTAGCAGACACAGTGCTATTAATACCATGACTTCCTTTTCTTCCAGATAAATTGGGTTTGTACATACGGATTCATCCCTGAATTTTTTTGCTAGACAGGTTAAAAAGTTTTCTGGTTTCAGAGAAACAGTTTCATTCTATCTGATGGACACAAGGCAGTTACTGTGTCTAAAACCCTCCATTTCCTCTTTTGGCATTGACATCCTATTTACTGTTTCTTCCTATCTGTTAATACCAGGGAATGCAAGAGGTTTAATCATCAAGAGTAATCAGACCACACAATCAACTTGATCCCATGAAAACAGATGGATACTATATAATAAAATGTACAGCACTGCGCATCACATATACTTAGGATAGACATGCATATGTATATTGGCATGTTACTTATGGGGAAAATGTTTCGCAAGCTAACAGGCAACGCTGTTACTGCCATAAATATGAACACTGTTGCATTTTCCACTTGTGCCCTAGAACATCCCTAGGGAAGCCTGAGGGAGAAAGAATTTCTTCTGATTCCCCAACCTATGCATTAATCACCCACTTTTCTCACCCACTTGAATTTTACAGGCCTGGCTCAAGTGAATAAAGAGAAACAGATGCTTCCCATACCGTATTACTTGGCCTCCTCCCCAAAGAATCGTTAACAGTGTTAGAAGGGTTCATGAAAACAGTCACACAGGGTCTATGGTGAGCCAAGAGCACAGCCTCATGACAGCATATCTTCAGTGGTAATGACCCATCCCCAATGAGCAAGGAGGTCAGGAAGAGGTAACAAGTCACTGGAAATATGGAAAGTGTTTCCTATGAAAAATGATTGAAGACATCAACCCTATTTTCCTTAGGAAGACTAATAAGGGACAGTCAAATATACCAATCATTATGGCATAGAGGGCTTGGCCAGGAAAACAAGAGAGCAATTTTTAGTGAAAGAGAACATTGACCGTTTTTAGAGAGATAAAGAAAAATTACATTACTCATAACACAAAGTGTGAAACCAGTATTCAAAGAACCCTCTTGGCAATGAGGTGTCAGCAAAACTCCAAGTTTCCAAATTCCAAGCACACTAAGAGTTGAAGAAACAATCTAAAAGCAAATGCAAAAGGAATGAAAATGGAAAGATAATAGAGCGCTGAATAACAGCCCTGCCTCAAAACATAACCTGTGTTTATATTTTAGCTCCCTTGGGCATTTTCTTATCCTTGTCTCTGAAGGAAAGAAACCCATTTCCTATCAATCCTCTGACCACAGAGAACAAGGCTGCCTGGACCACATCTGTGGGATCTCTTCTCTGCCAGCCCCCAGCCCTGCCCATTTTCTTAATTCTAGGCACAGCAACAAAAGAAACACTGGCTTTCTGCTCAATATGAGTAGGTATTAAATTTCATACTTTATCTAAGAATCTTAGGAAAACTCAGTCATTTCAACAGTGTAACACATCTAACAGAACAATGGGAAAAATAAGTCTCACTTCCACATTTTGCAGCTGCCACATGGAAAACAAGTTTTTACTGTTTATTTCAGCAAAAACAAATTATTGTCACAAACTAGCTGGGGGGGAATTAGCAGTCCACTCACTACTTGTTCATACCCATTATGAGCAAAGAAAATCAGGGAATCCATTCTGGAAAAGGAGACAATGGTGACAAAGTCATTAGTTGTCACCACAGTGCCCAAAAAAAGCCGAGGGAGCTTCTACAGGCTACTATCTGCTGATACATCTTTGCAGTTAACGAAGCCCTTAATTTGCATTTACATTGCTGTCTGCCTTGTTAGAGTAAAAACTGCAACTCAGGGTGTACCTTCTGAGGACCTTCTTTTTATTATTTTTTTTTTGAGTCACTCCTACCTAAACTCTTTCCTAATCCTCTCTTTCACTATGGCAATGAAGTCCGAACCGAAGGGCAGACTGCTGAGGCCAACAGTAAAATGCCCATCACTCTGTTGGCTGAGTTAAGCAAGCTCAGCTGCCTGAGTTTTAGTGAATGACTCTGGAATGCAACCAGCATCCCAGACCCACTACTGCACCCAAAGAAACCATCACCACCTCCTCCTCCTCCTCCACTATTGCATGGGCTAACACAGATACCTCAAACGCCAAGGATGGCATCCATCAGGTCATTCAGCCTTAACACTTTATGGCTTCTCTGGCCTATTCATAGAATATATCCTGCCATGCCATGTCTACAAGTTTCAGCCTTCTCTGGAAAACAGCCCAGCCCATGGAGAAAACAGCCTCTGGGTCACCTGTTGCCAGCATGCTACTTAGCTAGAGGAAGAGCTGCTCTTCCCATTAATCCTTCATGAGCCATTTAATGCAGGTCTCAATCACCCTTCATAAGGTTCTGTAGCTGCAATTGCCTCATAGAATTGTTTTTTTTTTTTATTAAAAGACTCTGTAAAAGTCAATTTGATGAAGAATTTTTAAACAGTTGTTTCAAACAAGTAGAAAAACTTCTGTTCCACTGCAGAACTGGAGGTAGCTTTAAGGAAGAAGTTTAAAGAAATATAACCGGCTTTTCTCATCTATTTGACCCTCACAAAAAAAAAAAAGGAAAAAAAAAAGTAAAATTGTTTAGATGGATTCCCACAGTGCAAGATATAATAAACACAAAGGAGCTTTTACATTGAGTGAATATTCAAAATTCTTCTTGAATGAATTTTATTAATTTTCTGATAGTATATCTTGACAAACAATAATCTCTCATTCACAACAGCAAAGGTAAGTCTTGCAAACAATGTATGACATTATATATACTTACACCTAATTTCAGCTCAGATACAGAGGTTTGTGATAATGAATGAATCAGTGGATACTAACATAAGAAATGAAATGTAGCAATCAAGTTTATAAATATCTTAGTATCTCCGGTGAAACCTAAGCCATCACATCATTATGGCTTTTAGAAAGCTTTTACATCCCTCTTAAATTGACTGTGTGTTACATTACAACCTGACAAACGATTGAGGAAAAAAGTGTTTTAAAATGTCGTGCTTTTCTGGTGCCTGACAAACATGGTGAATGTCATCATTCGCTTCTGCAGTTACTGTCAGCAAAGCTCTTCTACAGTTTCCTAGGAACAGCATGCACATCATTAATGCCAGACAGGTCATCCAATTATCTGTGACTAACGACTGCCATTTTCAGGTCAGGCTGTATTTGTACAGTAAAGAGTAATTTTCTAAAATGTAGGGATGAAAACTTTAGCACATACTAATTATATATATCATGAGTTAAGGTAATGTCATGCCACTAGTCATGGTCTAATGTCAATCAGTTAGCGTTACTGCACAATATTTCACTCATGGAAGTGCAAACCATGTGGGGCAAAACCAATTAACTACTGTGAAGTTTAAGTGCTTAATAAACTGTTTTGCAAACCAGCCTCGAATACCCTTAAAAATTAAGTCCTTCTGCTTTCCTGTATTTCTTATGGAAAAGCTTGCAACATTCCTGAAATAACAGACTTCGTGTTTCTGATTATTTACAGTTGCTTGTCATTTTTAATATAGCAACCAGTAAAGTTCTCTTGTAGAAAAATGGCATATAAAATCTCAGAACCCTCGCTGGCAAGAAGTTCATTCGTTAAATGTTATTGAAGACTTTCTTATGCTCCACATTTTTATTCGCATTTTAAAGAAAAAGAAATTCTCTGGAGTTCAACTACATGGAAAACCAAAGATTATAAAATGGGTTTCTACTCTGAATATGAAAAAAGAGAGGAAAAGAAGAAAATACATGGGGATGTGAGATAGGAAAGTGAACTAATTAGAAAATTTAGATTTTAGACACTCTGTAAACCAAATGTCTTGAATCTGCCTCAAAATCTTCACAATTTGTACGAAAATGGCATTGAAAGAGGGAGCTACAATGCAGTATTAGTTTCTAAATCACTGTAGAGGCCTGCTATGATTTTAGGACAACTTCTACTAAGATAGTAGCATTGGTCTAACCTTGTTGAAAGGGAAACTACTGGAAGTTTCACATGTGGCTTACATGAAAGCAGAAACTGGTCAACACTGAAGGCCTTTGAAAAACCTAATATTTCACTTTCTTGCCATTAAGTGCTAGAAAATACACTGAGAAGAAAACAAGACAAAAGAAAATTAGGGATATTTTGGCAACTTCTTGTTTTAAAAAAAAGGCATAATTTTTAACAGCTATGATTCAAGAGCAGTTTCAAGCTCTTTCTGGAAATTTTCACAACTGCTTAAAATCAAAGTTAACAACAAATTCTGTACAATGCATTAAACTTGGAGTGAAAGCTCACAAACAGCAGCTGTTTCTCCTGGCCTTGATGTGTACAAATTAAGATGCAATCTCCATTCTACTGAGTACAAAGTCTGTCAGTTGGGCCTCAAACTAGGATCTTATGTGACTTTGCGTTGGAAATTAAATTCTCCAGATAGATTACCTCATGCCCAAGACAGCTATTTCCACCAGAAAGGTTCTGCATGACTCAGTGTTTTCTCCAGGTTTCCAACAGCCCACTCTCACCCCAGCAGCTACAGGACTTGGCACAGCCTCCCACAAGAAGCGGGCAAAGCATCTGCTCGGTTCCTGCAGTTCCCACCTACAGCTCTTTGCTGGCACATCCCTGTGATCTTTCCACAACATACTGCGCTTACACTGAAGTGTTGCACAGTGTAGCACTGTATCCAGCATTTTGGGAAAAGCCCACCTGCCTTACCACAGAGTACAACAATTTTTGCCTACTAGACTGGTGTTACTGTGCACAAACTGATGGTTTTATCCAATACAGGTGGTGATGATTCTTTAAATCATAACAAATCTCTTGTAAAGCAAAACAAGTTTACTTATTTAATCAAAACATTTTAACTTAATAAGAAACATGGAAATATGATATGCATAAAACCCTCATCTTATGTAAATGTGTTAAAAAGCCCTCTCAAGTTCAAAGCAAATTTTAAAAATCATCAGAATTTTAGAAGCAACAAATAACCATCTGTATATACAAATGGGTTAACCAAATTAGTTTTACAATAAATTGCATTTTTCATGCCCTCAGAAAACTGAATAGGACTTTGCATTTACAGAATTTGTTACAGTGTTACAGCAGCAAGTATTGTTAGCTCAGCATTGAAGATGAGGTTCCTAAGAAAACAAACGTGAAATTGCTTTTCACCCTTACCAATCTGTGAACCACCCTTACCAGTCTGTGGCACAGTAGGAGACAGGGGGTTTTTACCTACCAGTTTTTGGTCTCACTGCTTGGAAAAAATGTACCCTGAGATTCTTTGTAAATGACACTGGCAGTGCTGGATGTGGGATGTAAGAGATTCAATTCATGTCTTCCACTGTACTCAGTAGGAGAGGAGAATTTTCCATTTATAACAGTGTATGACCAAGTGAATTTTCATTTCAAAAGCACTCGCTATATCCTTCAAGTTTTGGTTGGCAAATAGAGCAAAGATTATTTTTTTTTCAATCCATCAATTCATCAGCAGAATAGACCTGATTAAGAGAAAGTTGATACATAATTTAGACATGTATTTATGATGGTTCCTCATCAAGTTCGCTTAACAAGTTTTCTCTCTTCAGCAAACTCTAGAATCAGCTTTTTCACTTTAACTATGAAAGTACTTGCCAGCCATCAGAACACTTCAAAAGGACTGAGTTCGACTAGCTCACTCCTTTTGCATGTAACAAATATACAGAAAATTTCAAAGCTAACTAGTTCAAACGCCTCCTGCCATCAGGAGACACATCCTCATTTCAAAAAGAAAAGAAACAGAAATCAAGGGGAAAAAAAAAATACAGCTAAATTCCAGACTCTGAAATCAAAGAACTGGGTAGAAATGCTGGATGAATATGGTGAAGAAACAATAATAAGGCTCTCCCTTATTACTGGAAACAAAGAAAAAGTCAATGAAAATATGTAAATAATTCCTTTCCAGTAAGTTATACAGGCCTGATTAAACACTGCTTGTAGATTTAGATTAGATATCAGGAAGAAATTCTTTACTGTGCAGGTGGTGAGGCACTGGAACAAGTTGGCCAGAGAAGGTGGGGATGCCCCATCCCTAGAAGTGTTCAAAGCCAGGTTGGATGGGGCTTTCAGCAACCTGAACCAGAGTGTCCACATGTCCTTGCCCACATGGCAGGGGTGGAACTACATGACCTTTAAGTCCCTTCAAACTCAAACCATTCTATGATTCCCTCTGCCAAATGGGTGGCCAAAAGCACAGAAGCACAGACATGAGCTTGTGTGGTGGCAATTTCCAGGCTGGAAATGATGGGCAGCAGTACCCACAGCAGAAAGCAAATCTGAAAAGGGCTGAGAAAGTAAAGTCAGGCCAGGGCTCCTGGCTCCTCCTCTGTAGTGTCAAGCCCCAGAACTCGCTGCAGGGCCACGTTTCAGCAGGAAAGCAAGCTTGGGTAGCGTTTGTGGCTCACTGCCTTGGGCCCTGGGCTGTACTGGCATGTGCAAGGGAAGCACACTCAAGGAATTCGCCTTCACCCAGCAAAACTCTTTGTATTGTTCTCTCCACAGAGGAGAGCTATTTCTGACTGAAAAGTATTACAATTTGTGTCACAAGGACATTCTGGGTCCTTGGGAAATATACTTTTTGTGCTTAAGGATCTAGGAATAACTAGTGGTAAACCTTCACACTTCCTCCCTTTGATTTCCAGGAGCCTTTCTGAGGCATTGCAGTGGTACTTGTTACTCCACCAAGGCTACTCGTACTGGATGTTCCTTCTTTATTGGTAACTGGAAAATTCTTTTATTCCACTAATATTTTGTCACAATCTGACACTGTGTGAAAAAACGTGTGGGCTGCAGATCTGTGATTCACACAGATGATGCTGAAGTGCACTGGTCATTGCTAACAGATGGAAAGGGTTAAAATCTCCCCATAAACGAACATCTGTATCAAGTCCATAGTGTAGACAGCAGGTTACAGAATAAGAGTTTGTTTTGCACTGGCATATTTATATAGCTCTCCCTGCTTGATGAGCCCTAATATTTATTGAGCTTAGCTTCTGTGATTATTGGTCATAGAGTTTACAGAAAGTGTTATAAAGTGGCCTTTTAAAAAAATGACAGTAAGAAAGACAAAGGCAAACTGCAAAAGCAATTGTGCAGTTAATTTACTCCTTTGTGGAAAAAAAATATGGAATATTGTGATGACTAACAGAGGACACCATTTACGCCAGAACACAACCAACATGATTTACGTCAATATTCTCAGAAACCAACAGATACTCAAGTGGATTCTTTTTTTCTTAAAAATTATTTTACTATCACCCTTTTGGTACAAATTATTTTTAACAGCAGAGTTCCATCATTTTAGATGACAGGTGATGGTTGTTGATTGTTTGTTTGTTTTCCCAGAAAAAATACAGCTGCATTGCAGGCTTAAAAACATGGTAAACCCTGTGAAACCCTGATTAAAAAGTGTCTTACTGAAATCTGTTCTTCTGCTGCACTTCATCTCCAGTCTGATTTTAGCAGCTAATGCTTTCTCAAGTCTCTCAAGTGCATTTAAGGTACTAATGCTATGTGATAACCAGCAGTAAATCTCAACTGTACTTGTTCTTGAGATTGCAATGGTTAAATCAGGTCAGTATGAAATAGAAGAAAATAAAGGTTAAATGGGTAGACAGTGATCAAGATCGGTAGACCAACACTACATATCCAAATTGCAACACTGGTTTCAGAATTTTTCAATGGTATATAAAATTCTAAATAAAAATTGGTGTTGTACCTTAATGACTTATTTGTAGTTGGCTTAGGTAGAAATGCAGACCTGGATGCTTGGAGGAGGTCTATCTCTTTACAGTCACATATATTTGAAATAGAGATACCCTTTAGAAAATGCTCCCCATACCACCTTACAGATTAAAAAGAAAAAAAAGAGATGATTATTATTCCTAGCAACACAGTATAGGGAGAGGAAGCTAAACTGGTGCAGAGGCTAATAAAATCAAGCTTCATGCGTAAGAGGAAGAAGTGAATCATAACAGCTTGCTGACTCAAGAATAATGATGGAGATAACTGAACCAGACAAATTCTTTGTCTCAATAGCAGATGGGAGAGTATCCATAAGGCTTTCAAAAGATGTTTTGCCTTTAAATGAGGAAACTCCAGACAAAAAATCCCATATGGACACTGACCCTGACACTGCAAACCACAGCACAGCTGTATTAGCTGCAAGACACAGAACACCCTTCATAAGATAGAAATAAATGGTTAACAAAAAAATCTGTAATGGCTTTTAGGTCTGCCCAAAAGCATACATCCTAGTGTCCTAAAAAAAGACAGATTTTTTTTCTTATATAGGGAACAAATGTAATGGTTGGTATCTTCTCAGCTTTTCTCAGAGCTTCCACTGGGTTTTTCCTCCAAAGAGTAGTAAGACAGTTCTGCATTTAGAGAAAGGATATGGTCTCAGTCAAGAACAACAGAAAGTGCAATCCTGACCTTGAACAGCACCTGTAAGGGCAGAAAGTCAAATGGAAGCTGAGCAATTTCATATTTTTAATGAGCTCCACGTATGACAATAGACCTATGTGCAATTTGGTATAAAATGAACCTACCTAGAGTTTATTCTAAGTGCAAGCAGAAAGGCTAGTTCAAAGTAACAAGGCACATTCCTCACAAAGGGCAAATAATAGCCATGTTATATCACTACATCCATTATGCCTCCAATATGCCAAGCACATTAAAGGGCCATACCAGCAGGGTCAGAAATCAAGGATTAATTCCTAGCACTGTCTAATTACTGTTTCCTCTGAGCAATACAAAAAACTACAGCAAATACATCTTTTGTTGTCCCTTTCATCTCACTTGAAACTTTCTTTCTCTTTTATGGCACTAGCAGTACATCAGACAAGCTCTTTTCTGACAATTTGGGAGAAAACATCATATGAGTGAAAATGTACATCTTATCCAAGGACAAATACCTGCACTAATAAAAGTCCAAGGGACTTTTTTTACTGCTATCAGAAGTATCTGGCATCAGTCTGAGCATTTGCACCATGATTCCTGTGTAGTCATTTATATTTTTTAGTAAGTGTAATAAAACACTAGGAGCTGAAATATGTTGCCACACTTCTGTAATTCAGACCAATATTAAAGCACTGAAACCAAGAAGAAAACCACACCCTACCTTCCAGATTTATTGCATTTTATTTCAACTTTATGCAGGTATAGAGGGCTAGCAAGGTATAATGAAGAGGTATAATAAAGTCTGGCACTTTTTTAAAAGCTGGATTTATGCATTTTGTACCTTTATTTATTCAAAATATTCTGAGGTTCATGAAATTTTTCTCATACATACTATCATTCTTCATGGTCAGAGACCTCGTGAAGTAGCTAACTAGCCAGCCTGCAGAAGAGAGCATAACTCAGCCAAAAGGTACCTCCTGAGAAAACCTACAGCAATATTCTCACTTGGAGCTTCAAGGTATTTGGGATATTTTGCGAAGAAAAACTTCTCTAATGAAGAAAAAATGGAACATAGGAAATAATAATGCCTATTGAATAGGAAGATGATGTGGTTGGTGCCTGATCCACTATGCATCTGTCGAGCTCTTAATTCAAGAATAGTAATTCAACAAACAAGAGGAATAGTACTGAGTAATGTGGATGCAAAATCTTTTCTAACTGTATACAAGTATTTCTTTACCATTGAGTATGTATGTGGACAGGTACATCTTACAGAAAAGCACAAACGTCCCTCATTGAGAGACTCAGGCACCGAGGAGGTCATCCTCAGGTCATGAAAATGATTTTCATTTGTTACTTTTTGCTAACATCTTCTTAGATCTAAAGCATGCTTCTAATTTTAACTAAAGAAATTGCATTTGCAGATACTCAAAATCATAAGAAAAGACAGATTTGGCACAGTTCACAAACAAAATCAAAACCACATGACTTCAAGGGAGAGAGAGAAACTGAACTTTTTGGGAGGTGACCCAGTATTCCCCATCTTTATTAACCCTGTTACACCTTACAATTCAGTAGTTCATTCTTATTTAATCGAATAATCTGAAAGAAAAAGCTTTTTATGAAATGATTATATATTTGCATTAAAAGACAAACTTAAAGCTGCTTAGATTGTTGCATAAAATATTAGCTAACCACTCTTTGCCACATTTTCTACTTTTTTTTATATGTACTTAACTTTTTCTTTCATCCTAGTTTTAACTTTTATGATCACAGTGTCACAACTGCCAAAAACATCTTTCAGTGTATTTTTCCCAGCAGTCTGCTGAACCATACAGAAAAAAGAAATAGTTACAAACCATAACTAATCTAAAAAATTGTGTTCAGATTTTAGGAACATGGAAATGGGAAAGCAAAGGGACTGAAGATTACCACACTGTCCATTAAAAACCGCACCTAATAAAAGGCAACAAATTTGGTAAAGAGCAGTCAGCCCACATAACTCACGAAGCCATGCTACTAACCCAGCAGGAAGGAACTATACTTTTCTCCCCAAACAACCCACTGATATTTGAGCTGCTCTTCTAACCATAAAGACTTTTGTATGTATACAATAAAGACATTTTCCCTTTTAACTTCACTAGCAGCAAAAACTACCACTGAAATTGCCTTTAGAGCTCAGTTTTTCTTCTTTTCCCTTTATGTAGGACTTGAACCATTAAACATGTACTTACCTTCAGCATATTAGTGTCAGAGGGGTTAGTCTGAAGTATCAAGTCAAGCACATGTTCACGAGTTTGCTAGAATGAGGCATTACAGACTCAAGCAAAAGCAACTTTCAGAGGAGACTTTCCACTGACTTGTGTAAATTCTCCATCAAGTCTTTATTTCTGAGAAGTTTCTTTCTGGATGTAATTTTTCTATATTTGGGTTCTATCCACATTTAACAAACTTTTTTTTAAGCAAGTCTTTTCACATACTTATAATTTATCTGAGGATAAAAAAATACAGGCCCTAATAAGACAATTTTTTCCAAAGATATTTTCTTTGTACTTGTGTTAACCCAGAAAAAATAATTTTTTCATACTAAAATTCTCCAGGTGGCTCATTTTCCCTGAGGCCTACTCTTCAAACCAGATATGAACCAACAGATTCAAAAAGGCTTGACAACTCCATCTTGTAGTGTGAAATTTAGAATCC
Source organism: Manacus candei (assembly GCF_025592945.1). Taxonomy (NCBI): domain Eukaryota; kingdom Metazoa; phylum Chordata; class Aves; order Passeriformes; family Pipridae; genus Manacus; species Manacus candei. The sequence continues at coordinate 22,947,555 of NW_026138076.1, forward strand.
TGACACTATTTGAAAAGCTACTATAAAAAGTGCACATAAAGTATCAGTGTTGGGCACATGGTTGTAGTGGGGTGTTGGTGATTAACTGTCTGCTGGGCAGACTTCACCTGGTAACCAACCACAGGCTGGACACCAAGGTTAGTACAACATTAAGCCTCTTATCTCTTATTTTGCTTAAAAAGGAAGACAGACAGTAAAATTGCATCTATATTATACTATCCTATGGTAAGACAACTATTTCAAACTCTTTAATGTTAGAGAGTTACACTTTTTTTACAGAGGGAAATTAAAGCAGTCCTTAGCAATGAGGCTATGCTGGGAACAAATGCATTCCAGGATCTCAGGGTAAGCTTTATGTAGCCCACTGGACACGGTAGTCTAGTATTTAATCCCAAAAGCGACAAACTCAAAACCAAGGTATGCTCATAAAACATTTCACATTGGGAACAATGCTGTTAGCACATCTTGCACTATTCAGAAGGCCCCATTAGATCTAAATAATCAACAAAGGAAGCAGGATAGAAGGGTAAACCTAAACGTTTTGTGGTAAGAAGAAAAAAAAAATCCAAGAGATAAATTCAGGAACTGTAAGAGTTTCCTGACTAGGAACAGCTCCCAGACTTCCATCGAGATGTTGTTCTGTCACGGCTGCATAATTTATAAACTATTAAACTAAAACATAACACTGTGTAACATAGGAAACCAGACATTATCAGGCTTTCTGAGCTATGTATTATACACGCCTGCTATGAGCATTTCATGCTTTGGCTTACAGCTCTTTCAACCAGGCAAAAATAGTCTGAGCATAACATTTTTTCACAGAAAAAGAAAGGCTCCTATTTTAAATTGTTTGTCAATGGTGAGTGGCTCGAGTGTTATACAGAAATATGAAAAATCTATACAGTTTACTGTACTGATCACTAAACAATGGGCATTAAAAAAAAAAAAACAAAACCAAAAAAAAAACCAAAAAAAGCCTTGCCAAAAACCCAACACATCAGTCAGAGTTGACAGACCCTCCTTCCCAACAAGTACACAAACGATTATAAGGGATAGTCAGAGTGCAGAAAGCAATCCTGGGATCTTACCCATGATTTACTTTAAGCTGCCACTCCATTAGTGCAAGACTTCCCATATAAGCATTAATACTACTATCAGGAAGCCTGTAACAGCCTCCATGATAGGACAGACACCAGTCTGCCACCACGGAACAAAGACTGTACCTGCTCTCAGAGCATTTGCTATCTAAGCAAGAGAAGAAAAGAGAATAGAAGCATATGGCAAGCACAGGGCAGGCAATGATCTTAACAAAGATCTCCTTAACCCCTTTTTCTCCCTTATCTTTAAGAACTGTTGTGACAAAAGTAAATATTTAAGGAGAGATCTGAGGAAGGATATCAATCATTGCCTCTGACACTGTTGTGGGGAAGTTGTTTGCTATCAAAGATGTCACAAGAGCAAGTGCAAGAAAGGTGGTTTGAAAATTTGCTCACTGGACAACAGAAGTGATCATTATTGGCTCAGAAGTATAAATTAGTATTTTAATTAACCTTACTCTGAGGTTTTAGCATTTACTAATATTTCGTCTGTTAATGTTTCAACAGCAACAATATTGAGTACCAATCCTAAATGATGCTACAAGCCTTTGGAATCAAAGAAATGTCCGAACTAAGCAGAATAAGCAACATTCACTTCAAGTAGACAACAGAATATGACTACATTTTTTCTTCAGGGACAGTTCAAAATGAAGAACCAGACAGAATAATGTAAGAAAAGCAAGACTGAACAAAATGAAAATCAGTTCACTGTAGGGTTATTATAAAAGCAAGTGAATACCGGTAGAGAAAAAAAAATACGTAACACTACTTATTACATTGTATTTTTTCCTGAGCATATTGCTACTATGGTTCCAATAAAAAAAAATAAATTTAAGAGTATTATAACATTCTTGAAAGTCTTGTCAGTTGTACTGCAGAGCACTTTCTTCATGGATTTTTCACTACCGAAATATCCTAACAGATGTGATTTCAGTATCGCATTAATGTGCATGAGAGAAAGCAGGATGATGTGTGATGTTCAGCTGCTATTTGCTTATCACTGGGCTTTACAGATAGATGTTTCTATTTAAAAGAAGGAAGGAAATGTGCTATCTTATGCTTTTATTTTAGGATTGCTGAATTGGGATTACACTCACACAAATCCACCTACAAAGGAAAACACAAGTTTTATGAAAACAATGTCACACCTAGTGAATATAATACCTTTCAGGTAAATTATACAAAACTAGGGAAGAGACTGCAATTTCATTATGCCCTCCATGTGTAGGTTCACTTAAATCCCATGAACAGTCTAAATCTCAACATAAAAGAGTGAAAGACAGCTATTTTTTTAATCGGTTAAGTGAAGAAGCCAAAGAAGCTGCCAAGGTCTACATGGAAATTTTGTATTCTCCTCCTGCCAGATTTTGCTCTAAAGCATCCTTCTATGTTTACCTGTTTATTTTTAAATAACTAACTCCTGACAGCCTTTGTCCCTCATCTGATGAACCTTCCAGTAAATTTTTCTTTATCACTTTGACCTCTATAACAATTCCTTGCACTGAGCTACTCGATACTCATATGTCAGTTGATGTAGGTTTCTCATTGCCATCTTCTTTTGCTTCTTCTTTTATTTATAATCTGCAAAACATCTTCCAGTTCTACAGAAGCACTCTGTCTTGGGGATAAAAAGGGAGACACAAGAGCATGAAAGAGGTGTCTGCACTGCCTTTCACAGCTCAGCTCCAGACCTGAACCAAGGTTTCAGGATGTGGCTGGTTGAGTCAGGAATGGCCACGCTGCTTAAAGGGGCACACTCAAAGTGTGACACTATAGAGTGCCTGAATTAGCTGTCATGCCCCAGAGGAGCCTAAGAAAGGCAACAATCACAAACAGGTGAAATTCTGCAGCTTGACAACATAGTACCATCAGCAGAAAAAAGCAGATTTGTTCTTCACAGTTGCTCACTGTGGCTTATATGGATTGAAATACTCTCCTCCCACAGAGTCTGTAGGCCTTTTCCCTCAACTCTATTTCTCTTACAAAGTGGAAATCCTATCTAGAACTAGACAAAGTTTCTTTTTCCCACAAGTGAGTGAGTTAGGAGACTGCAAGCATCCTGGAGAGCCAACATTCAAGCAACTGTCAAAGGCAATGGTCCACACCAAAACAATTTCATTTTTAAAGTGAATCTGGCTGTTAAATTTATCAATAAGAGAGTAAATGCCGATATTCAAATGTATTGTGACAGTTCGTATTCACACCTTTGCTAATACGAAAATCAGAATGTTATGATTCCTCTTTGAGCCTGCAAACTCAAAAAGCACTTCTAGCTTTTGTGAAGGGCTGGAAACATTAATTCATTAAAAAAATAACATTCTACAGAATATAAAATGTTTTAGCCGATCTGAGATTTGACAAAACAGTGTCAAACCTCGTTACTCCAAATCCTGTGCCAAACTGCCTACAAACTGAAGACAGATTATTGTCTGAAGTAATCACACTACAATTCAATACCGCACTTAAACACATTTCTGATAGTGAGCAGAAAAGTAGCCTGAAATAAGTTTAAAGAGCTGCCATAAAGATCACCCTACTGGTTCACAACAGTGATTTATTTATTTGTGTATTTATTCTAACTTCAATACCCACTTTTTAATAAAAGGAGGGCCCAGATGTCTGAAAGTGTAAAACCTCAACACTTCAAATGTATAAGCACATATGAAAGAAGTATGTGTTAAGACCTAGATAAGTAACATTTTCCATTTTTTTTCCATTTCTTTTTTCCATTACATGTGGTGCTAGCTGTACTATTTCATACAGGAAGACAATTTTGCTCTTAAAAAGTTTTCTGTGCTGGACTTTTTTTATGATTTAGTTTGGTGGGTTTACTCTTGCAGTTCTGTGGTATGGGATTCCTCTATCACTCCTAGATTTGACTGCAACTAATTATAAAGGAATAACAGACAAAAAGATATGGACAGACAAATGTGGGTGGCAGCAAACCACAGAAGCAGCCACTACTGTTCTAATGAGCACCATGTAACACAGATGTGCATCCCACAAATAATTCACTCTGAAGATACACTACCTTCAGTGACACTATACATTTCAAAGGTCTAAAGAGACATGACAGATTCCATTCAGAGCACATTTTCTGCTAGATGGACTTTTTTCTGTCCAATATAGGAAACTGAGATTTTACTTTGGCATCAATATTCTATGCCTGGGCATACTGAAACCGCCACATTTTGTTGGCACAAATTCCTAATGCTATTTTTTTCTTACACAAACCTTGATGTAGGTAATTTCAAAGAATTGTTCTGGAAGCAGAGTCCTGGGTAGCAGACCAAGCTAAACTCCATTTCTTCTTAAGTTCAAATCTCTCTACTGAATCTATATACCGCAAAAATTAACCACAAAGCAATGAAACAAGGCAAAAGCATCCTATCAAGGTTTACATAGCAGCTATAAATCCTACTTTACATCACAGTGCACAGAAACTTCATTTCATACCATAAGGGTTTGAAGAGGGTATAGAAAAATAAGCTTTTTTTCCTTTAAAAATTTTAAGGTGATGTATGGTACGTTCATCACCCTATGTCCCATATATAAGGTATTGCATTAAGACAAAGTGTGTTTCTTCCAAGAACTTCCAAGTACTCGTCTTCATTCAGAAACACTTGTGCATTTTTAATTTATTTTAATATTTAGAGAATGTTAGAAATAGAAGAGAGAGGCATATTTAAACTATGTTGGAAGATAAGCAAAGAACACAGTTTTAAAAAATGAAGAAAACACTTAATACATGCTAAGATTTTCATCTGGAAATCACTGTGGAAATAAAAATCCTGCTGTGCTTCTGTAGCACTTACATGTCCTTCATTTTGAGAAACAGGAGGCCAGGATTTTCTGAGGTTAAAATACAATACAGAAGGTAATCCCTTTCCACCGAGTCAAAATATTTCAAAAGTTATTGTGGACTTAAGGGTGAGTTAAGAGCTAAGCTGCCATAAGAGGTCAATTAATAAAGGCAATTATAGAGAAGAATAAGAGACCAGTATAAGCTACCCTAGGCAGACAGTAGGATGAAATATGAAATAATATCCCACGTAAGCCTCTGAAAGGAACAAGCTCAGTTCTGCTGCAAGGCTTGTAAGTGAACAAAGGCAGTCTCACAATATCACAGTGGCTGGAAAACAGCACTTTGAAATTCAGTCACTTGCCCAGAAGGCTCTCCCATGATTCAAAGTGATGCTTTGGAGGGCAGCAAAGAAATACTTCTAAGAAATTGGAAGTCCGCTAAAGTAAAGGGTGAGTGAGGAGGAAGCTTCACTGTGGGACCTAAGAAGAGGGAGAACAACAGGGAGAAAGTGTAAACCTGGCAGCCCGAGTTCAAGCAATGCCTTTTTCTGAGGTACCAGATGCTGAGCCACACAGCCCTCAAACAAGCAGTGCCTCAGTGCTGCATGTTCCTGAAGATAGGACACAGACCAGTTCACTCCAAGTGCCACGCTCAGACTCAGAGATAGGCAGCACTGGGCTACCAAGTTAATGTTTCCATGGCCTTGCTATAAGCTAACAACCAGCTTTCATCACCATTCACCCTGTGAGATCACACCACCTGGAGCATCCTGCTGTTTTCACATTATCTAAAACTGCAAAAGGTTATCATGCTAGTAATAAGGACAAAAAGGGGAGGAGGGGGAAGTCTTCATTGGTTTCTCATGCCACAGACCTAACAAGATCAACTGGCACTGGCCTAAGAACAAGCAGAGAGGGAACAATTCTGGGGATTTGTTCATATTTGTTTTCATAATTTAACTTTCTAACTTGAATGTTACTACATTTTTCCTGTCTTTTTTTTATACGATTATTTTTTTATTTCATGTCTTTACCTTCTTGTCATAAACCATCCCCTCACTACTAAGTTTGCACAGTTTATTACTTTCTCTCTGATAAGAGACACTGAATAGTAGTTTCCATCCATAACCTCACCACTGCTTAATCTTAATCTTTGCACTTTGCTTTCTACACATCCACCCTGAAAAATATTCCATGTGGCACAGTAATAGCATCTATTCACTGGAGACATGTTGGACACCCAAGGCAGCAACAGTTATGTGCCCCGGGTTACTGCCAAACTAATATATTTGCATTTATACTCCTCATGGCCTTGACGAGCAGAACAGTAAAATTAGTGTTTGGCCTCACAGAGAACCATAATGTTGGGATTGTTTTATTCAAGCACTAGGAACTGCTGGAACATTATTTGCATTGGAACAGGGATGGGACATGCATTGTCCTACTTTCTGTGTCAAAAGGTGAACTTATTCTTGCTGATGCCTCTATAGGCTTAGTGCTTTAAAACTTAGTGCTCCCTCTGAGCCATTTTTTAACCTTCCTCTCTTACATTTTTCCATTATATCCATCATAACAGTATTCTTACCTCTGGAAAATATCTTGCAACCAATTTCTACCTTTACTTAAGTAGCAGTGCAGTGCATAACTGTTCCTACAAAAGCCAGTTCATTTTTTCCACTGCTGTGTTGACTTAAATATCCAAGAACAATGCATTCATCTTTGTGGTATGTAAAATAAACTTGAATTGAGTAAAAAGTATCCTTAACAGTGATGTTTTACTCCATGATAAATTACATTTCAATTACAGATCATTCTCAAAAGTAAAATTAATATAAAAATCATATACACTTCATTTCACTTTTAATAGAATTATGAAGAGTTTTGCCCAGTTCTTTCTCTTCTGATCATTCTAAAAATGGTAATGCTTAATTCATTGTTTGCATTCCACTTATCAGTGAAATATAATTCCAGAGTCCATATACAAACACTGCTTATGATTCCTGGTTCCTGAGGAAATCTCACAGAGACACAGGTCTGAAACCATAATCATGACATTATGACAACTTTATGAGTTGACATGTCAAATGCAGTTCAGCACTTACATGGGAAAAACAAAAAGGTCAGGAATTTCCCTCCAGAGTCCTGATTAAAAAAAATAACATAATAACAATGTAAAGAAGGAAGGAACAGAGAAAAAACTTCAAAATTATAATTAAGTTTTATAGGAGTTTCCAAAGTTTTCCTTGACGAAAGAAAACATGTAATAAATCATAATTGTTATCTTCAATTTTACTACTTTAATAAATTATATTTATTTTCATTATTAGGGAAATGTAAAAAAAAATCCATTTTAAGAAGTTTAATAACACAGTCACATCAAAAAGAACGAGAACAATGAACATCATCTTTGTGATACCAGCTAGAGACATTTTTTCACACAAAAATATCAAGGAAAACCTAGTAACAATGTCATCATCATTACAAAGGAACACATTTCAACAAAGAATATTTCTTTCCTTGCCTATTTGCACATAATACCTGGATACTATAATACCTCCAGTCCCATTGGGAATGAATGTCTCCCACTGTTGAAGATCATCTCTTTTGGAGGGTGTCAGCCTCCAGATTATTAGGAAATATAATAAATTACTATCTGGCCTCGATAAAAATTCTGTGACATCTCCTTAATGAAAGAGTTGTTTATCCCAGTCTCCTCTTCAGATTTCAATTTCAACAACCACACTGCACAAGAAAATCTTTTAAATGGAGGTGTGAAAGCAGCATGGACAAGTTTAACCTACCGAAGTGGGTGGCAACAGTGATGAAGATGCAGGTTTAAGCACAGGCTAGCAGTACAAATAAACACTGAAAAATCCCCTCAGGAAAAGTTCTATTAAAGGAGAGGAAAACCTGTGGTAACATATTTTTATCAACATCATTGGATTCAGTGACTTGACTAAACAAAGTCACTTCAGTGATTTGACTAAACAAAGTAAAAGAATATTTTTTGGTACAACTGTACTTTTAGTTATCTAGTGGACACCCCACAAAGGGTTGGGTTTGTGCATCTCTCTTCTGAATAAATTTGTCCTCCACACATATAATTACCCGTATATCAGTAATTTAAAAGAATGAAATTGTCCTTGAATGTCTTCTTAACTCTTGAGCAATTTTAGAGACTATTTGAGCCTTGGTAAATAGGCTTGCCATGATTCCTCAGAGTAAACATAACTGAACAGACTCACAATGGACAAATCTTTTTAACTAGCATCAAAACACTTTTTTCTCTTTTAATATAGCCAACAGAAAATCCCTCCTAGAATAGCAGGCACTCAGTAAACATTTTCTGCTACCACACTATAATTGTTCACATAGCAACACGCTAACACTCTCGGGAGAATTCTGTTTCTTTTTATCTACAGACTTTTCACAGACTTTAACATTAGCTGGATTCTTTTATGTCTTTTCTCTATTTGCAGAGAACTAAATAAAACACTTATTCAAGATGCACCATATCCCTCTAACCTATCTGCTCTTACCCCCTCAATACATGAGAAAGTTTTAGAAAGTTACCTTTGGTATTTTTGTTCCTATTCTCTAAGACCACTTCCTTTTTAAAGTTATTTATGTTTTTTCCCTTTGAAATTACTGAATTGTAGACAAAGCAAGCTCTTGACTTGAACATAGTTTAGGTTTAGTAGATCTTTAAGGCTTTTGAGCCCAATGTGAACATTTGAAACACTGTTTGATGGGGTATCTTTCATTTGGCCACCTACCAATGGTATTCTGATTTGCCTTGATCCTCTGGTGAGACAGGCCCACTGTGTCCACAGTGTTACAGATACTGACTTCACTCTTGCAAATCAAGCAAGCAAGCTGACCTGAGAAACCTTCCCCAAGTGCACTTTGAATTTCACAGAGTTGATGGAAAGTTCAAAAGACCTTTTTTTATAATATATAATAATGTTTGAAATTTTGAAAGATAGGTCAACATATGCCAGGAAATCAAAATCCTTAGTAAACAACTGGTGAATTTTGACACACCATGTGAGACCTGAATTCCAACTATACCTTCATGCTTCAAACTGATTCATAATTGGGTAATTTTATTCATTTTTATTAAAACTTATTTAATCGATCTATATTAGGAGGGAAAAAAAAAAGTCTTTGTTCAAGGTGAAACTTTGCCACTGGAGAATTACAACCATTCCAGGAAAGGCTACTCCACAGCATCCTGACTGAACCAGGAAATCAAGGAATGCAACTACAAGGCAGAAGACTTGTTATTTTTGACATTTCGTAAGTCCAAAACATTTTTTTCTTTTTTAAACTCACAAGACTGTCATGTTTTTTAGATAGATATTTTTCCCCTTTTCCTTTTCTGGTAATTTTTCAGGGAGTAACACCCAAAGGAATAAAAAAAATGCATTTTTGTTTTCCAAAGCTTGAAAATAGCAAGCAGTTTGGAAAGAGTTTCCAAACTCTTTTTGTTGTTTGATTTTGGTGTTTGGTCTTCAGTTGTTTGGTTTTTTTTAATCCCCCCAAGAGCTTAGCAAAAAAGATTGGTTTTTGAAGCAGCCTGAAATTTTAATTGCTACTAGGAATAACCAAACAAACAGGAAATAAAATCAATCAGAATATCAATTTTGCGCACATGAAAGCTTTGCTAATTAACATCAGAAAAGGCAAAATATCTCAACTGAGCTGTGTAAATGACTAGAAAGAGGGGAAGAGCATGGGCTTCACATATTGTATCTGCTGTTAAACCTTTTCCTGTGTGCACTGTTCACAATATAAAACAACTTGCAACACAAGATCAGGTACAATTGTGCGTTAATTTGTGTCTGTATATTATCATCAGATGTTCTGGGATTTATTTGCTTTTGAATGGAAGAATTAACAAAATCTCAAAACCATTGGTGCTATGCTTCTTTTCACATTTTCATACCACTGCTTTATGAAAAAGTAATTGCAGCATGAATATGAAGGGCTGGAAAGTTTACCACTTACCTACTTTTTAATGTGGACTCCTATCTAAGATAAGGACTAGAGTAAGTCTTTCCAGTCTTGTAAATTTACTGTCTCTTCTTGAGTATTCAAGGAGCTTTAAAGATCAGCTCAGCAATTACCCCACAAATCAGTGCACCTTCGCTTCCACATTGATAAGCTTCTGCTACAGCTACCAAGAAACGGATCCTCTACAACTAGTTGTAGATATTTGATTCTTCCTTTCTATAGGGATCTTTTGGAAGATTTCTGATATAAAAGGTACACATATGCATGAATATGTACATACAACCACATAATTTTAATTTATGGTTAGTTGTATTATTATTAATAGCTTATGAAGACGCAGATAGACAACTTTTGTATCTCACTTTCATAGTACTTAATAGTTTAAGTGATATGTTAAACTCTGGGTCCCTTGATGTTACTGGCAAAGCTTCAACTGACTTCATTGTGTGCAGAACTGAAACCCATATAGATTTTCATGCTATTTAATTTTGACTGCTTTCCTGGAAGATGTATTAATCATTGTAATCCAGTTAATGGGAAAGCTGGAAGAAATAACTCTTGACATACATTTCTTGAAATGCACTTAGTGCATGTCCGATAAACTGTTTCAAAAATTAAACAAGGGCTACCTAACTTGCCAACTAAACACAAAGAGAAATTATGATGCATTAATTTCAATGCATTTTTAAACAACAAAGAGTAACACAAGGGAAAGTAATAGAAAAGCAGGGTGACTGAATTGAAATGAACCTATCCCTCATCTAAAGCAATCACAGGGAAGAGTTTGATCCACACTCCTGTTGACTCTGCACACGAAAATCTCAATAACTAAATCAGCATTTTTCTGTAAAAGTATTAATGGTGACATTATCACAATATTTTGTTTGCTTCTTCCACTCCTAGATACTAGGTCACACCCTGTACACTTACTGTCTCTTATAATCCCATGATCTTTTGCTCAGAGGTTTCTATTTAGACACAAACTACAACGACAGACCTCAGTTTATTAGAGATTGCAGCAATCATCTCACTGTCAGTTGAACCACTGATGTCATTGTGTATTCCTTTTATGTATCTAAATGTAAATGTGATTTCTCTCTCTGTTCAAAGCTTTGAAAGGGACATTTAATGACAGAGCTAAAAATGGCAGAGGAGGATCCCTGTCTGTGGTTTCTCCCTGGAATTTTTAACGTACGTTTCCTTTTACAGCCACAGCTGCTTCAATTTTCCTGAGATTCTGCTGGAGAATCTCCTACAGAAAGGGTTTCTGCTCTAAACCACAATGTTATAAACAAATTGCTGACTACTGTGCCATGGTCTTGTGCATTACAGCTACAGCTTCCTTCTAGACAGTACAATCTTGATACAACCCATAATGCAGCCTTAAGGCTGGAGAAACCTGGAAGTCTACAAAATTTGCAGCAAAGCCACATTTTCTTTAGTCTTCTCTGTTTCCTCTCCTCTATTTCACCTTTGCTGTATTTTGAGAGGCTGCTTTTAAAAGACAACTGCAGTGATTAAAAAAAAAGAGGGTCAAGAGCATAGGAGTAGTAGCTAAAAGAAAGGAGGAAGAAAAAGAGAAAGAGAAAAATGTTTTAAATGAATCCTTGTATCAAAAAATATATGCCATTCACAGCTTTCCAGTGTGCAACAACTCTAAATATATACCACCAATAGGGTAAGGTCCATCTAACTCAATGTCCATACATTTACTTTTAATGGAAATAATCTGGGAAGTGCCCCCAGATGACAGGTGTAGGCAATATATAAATTTTAAATTGTGCAACTCTGAATGATGTTTTGTCTTTGCAAAATGCAGCTCTCATCCTAACTCAGACTAGTAGCACAATGCTCAATGTCCTGCCCCACACCAATCTACTTTACACTGGAGAAAAGAATTTAAAGCAATTTAAAGTTGATACCAAGTGAATAAGAAACTCATAGAGACACCATATTCTGTGCTAGCAGAGTAGATGAGTACGAGCAGAAGAAAATGCCACTAAGTCATTAGAGAGGACACTAAAGAATCCTTTTTCTGGTTTAGATCATCCTAATCTTTCCAGTTCCTAGGAAAGAGAAAATGAAAAACATATTGGACTGCACTAACCAATATCTCCAGTTTCTGTGGTGTTTGGCCAACACAGATATCAAAGAATTCCCTCTCACAGGTTGGGGCAAGCTGTACAAGCCCTACCGTGCTCCAGGGTTCCAGAGGGTAAACTGTGGTTCAGGCAGAACAAATATTCTGTGCAACTTCAAGGAGGAAGTCAGAGGTATAGATGGTCACTGAATCTTTGTCAAGTCTTCAGAACAATAACTGAACACTCCAGAGCGACTTCATGTTGTGATTTCACTAGGACTACAGCAGTAGCTCTGGAATGCTATCCAAAGGTGCAATTTACCTGGGACAAATCTTAGGAAGCATAAATCTAAAACCAGCTCTGTTTGTATTTCAACAAAGCATTTTTTGAGCCTTTTACTGATTCTTTGTACAGGACACATTTCACCTTCTCATAATTCAGCTGTTTCTAACTACAAGTTTCTGAAATTGTCCCCATCACATGGAATCATATTTGAGTAATCCACTAAATAAAGAAAATGTATTGTTAAGATACATCTATTGTATCTACTGGAGCTACTGTGGTGGTATTACGAGAAGAAGGTGTCATTAGGCATTTACAGCTGGTTGTTTCAAAAGCACATTTCCATATCATCAGTTTTCAGGGCTACCAGATCACAGAACTTATGATACATTCATCTACATTCATTTCACTTCACATTAATAGCAAATTTAAAGAATTGTGTTGGACGCTCCAGACAAGAAAGCCTAGTTGCAGCTATTTCAATTTCATACAGTCAAGACACCAGTTTGCACCTCAGGATAATGTTATGTAGCACAAGCAGTATTTCAGATGCTATTGTTTCTCCATTCTATCACCTTTCCTCACATTGAAATAATCTGTGAATAGTTTAATCAGCTGCAGTAGGCTCATTTAAGTGCTATGGAAATGCAGCAAAAATGGAAGTAGCATTCCATCCTTGGAAATTAATGGAATGGAGAAAAAAAAAGTTAATTCCCAGACTATAATTATTGGTATGTCAAATGTCAGTATCTGGAGAACTGAAACAAACCAAATAATGCAAAGGAATGAAGAAGCATCTGGCCAAAATCTGTGACTTCAGAAATTAAGTTTTTAAGCACAAATAATAAAACAGAAAACCAACAATTATGGCTACGCCTACATTGCTAAGGGCACCAAGGGCACCCCCACACACCAAGCAGTGTAGGTGGCTCCTCAGGGCTAGTCCCTCCCGATCATCCCCCACAGTAGGAGTAGGCTACTATGGGCCCCACGGTGTGTCTTTAATTATTTGTGGGTTTATCTGGTTCAAAGGGCCTGCAATTATGCGAGGGGAGGGTCACAGCCTCTCAGGCTGATTTTAATACTTTCACACACTGTGAAAGTGTGTGGCATACCCTGCATGTGTTGTGAGAGTAGGTAAATGTATGCCAGACATGATGAGGTAACACTGGAAGGCAGTTCAGGGATACCAGCAGCAAGAAGCCCTGCAGTAGTACTGTCTGTGTCACTGTGAGGTGGGTCTTTGGGTGAATTACGCCCAAAACCGCACCCAAGCTTTGTGAGAACTGAATGACAGTGTTTTAAAAAATAAAAAAACCCCACACCAGAACAATTAAACAAACCAACTCCAGGGACTGAACTGACTTGCAAGCAAGGAACTGGGTGGTGGAAGTGGGCTGGGAAGACAAGTTATTTGGCTTTCTTCATGCTCCCTATAGTCATTCTGACAGAGTTAAAACAGAACTAAGCTGTAAAAACATCAAGTATCAAACATAATCATTCTAAAGCTATTTGAATGAGCTAGGACATCCACAGCTATGTATTTCTTGGGTCTTGCACCTGAAGCAAAATTATATGAAGAATTTATTTTGGCACCAAAGTCGGAGCTCCAGAATAAAAGCTTAAAACAAAGATTTGTGGAACAGACCACAAGTCCTTGTTTCATTTTATTATCATACTACACTGAACACATCAATATCCAATGAATATCTGTTATGTAGCTGTAGAACACCATTATAAATACTTTTCATCAGTAATTTCAGGACATCAGTAAGTTGAGAACATAAAAATGCTTCCATTCCTATGCTTTCACAGTGTATAGTATCAAGACCTAACTTCAAATTTGGTCTAGTGTTTTCTCTCCAGCCACTTTCCCTGTGATGCTGAGCCCACGGAAAGACCTCCACACTGGAACTCATAAGTTCAGACAGGAACATTTTATGGCTATTATTTGGTCACTTTTTAACCAGCCATCTCTGCGGGGAAAAAAGCCTTGAGAACAATTAAGTATCATAATAATATTTATCAAACAAAGTAGTGAAAATTTATAAGCCTCTGAGGAATGTCAGTACTGTCATATAAGCTTCTTTAGAAGATAACTCCTACTCCAGAGTGGTATTAAGGAAAGCAGATGAAGACTCACAGCTATAAATAGATCAAAGATAAGGTTTATCTTAGTCTCTACAAACTGTCTTTCTTCTCAAATACTTTGCTAAAAAATTCATTTTCAAAGGCATATAGTCAAACTAAAAGAAAATATTTCTTCTTGAAATCATGGACTCCAAAGTAAAGCTAAATGGACTCTTGTTTAGTTAGACCCTATTTTGTTCATTTAACTCTAAAACATACGTTTCCTTAATTCACAATATGATGTACAATATGATCTTGCACTTATTCAAGGTGGTGGAGCTGTAGCTCCCAAGCAGCTTCGCAGTGCAAAGTGGAAAGGTTTATTTTTGCAAAAGGTGGCTGCCTTCACATACACACCTGAAGAAACATGGAAAAGCGCATATTTGTCCAGTGAATATTTTAAATGCGTGCTGACTGAGTATAAAACAAAACTCTGAAATTTCTCGTACTCCTTCCCAAAGCCCCACTTCATCTCTGTATGTGCTGTGACTTTTCAGAATATTTTTATGCACAAAACAGCTTTTCAAAGTCCTCCTAACTCCTGTAACTTATCTTACAAACATAAATCAATCCATGTTGGCCAAATCTTTCTTTAACAGAACTGCACCTTTAAATACCACTAATGCCAGATGGTCTCCGCATATAAAGCAGCATGAGACAACATATTAATGCTACTCAAACAAGCAACTTGTGCTAGCAGCAGACCAATGAAATCAGTCTCAGGCTGCTAATCCTCTCTGTCTCCATGGCAACGTCTATTTCAGACAATTCTTCAATTTTCAAGTCAGATGAGCTTCTTGGCCCCTAAACTTCTCTATTCAGGGGATCTTCTGTTGGCAGGTACTTTTTCACTTTGTATTGGCTACTGTAATAATACAGATTTTATTTTTATCAGCTGCTTCATGGAGTATCAAGGAACAGATGCTCCTTTGTTTCTGCTTATTTATAGACTTTTCCTCTAAAGATTTTTACTGCAAGATTTTCACTGAAGGTCTGTACTATTTATTTCAACTATGGATTTGTTCCCCTAACTGTAACACATGGAAACTTCACAAATGTTGATGTCTCTGTCTCTGACTCTACCTATCAGCACTGAAGAAAAGGAATTGGTATCTTCTTCGTACTTATATGCTATCAAGGCGGATTTTTAAACAAAATAAAAAATTGTCTATCTGCAGCAGGTAAATGGCAGACAAATTCCTGATGACCCCTCACCACATGTCCATTATGCATAGCTAAGTCAGCACAAACATTGGGGCTATTTGCTACTAGGAAAAAACTGACAGGAAGCAGGTAGGAACTAATATGGCAAAGGTTGAGATCATACTTTCTAGATACCAAAAAACCCTACCAGATCATCAGGCTGCTACACTAGTAAGGATATCTTTGCCAAGAAAATAGATCAATAAACCTTGGCCAATCCAATGTCCCCTCTGATCAAACAATTCTTTTCATTCAGCTTTAAGGTAGATCATACCAAAGCATAAGTACTCAAAATGGCATCCAGTGGCTGTTCTCACTGTGGGCAGGCTCTGCAGCCAGAGTAGTATCTTTCTTTGGTCATAAATCAGGCAGCTCATGCTCCATGGCCACGAGCAGCTCCATACAAAGAATGGCTATCTCAGCTTGCTCCACAGGACTTCATTTGTGAGTAAACAAGGATGTCAAATTTTGCTCATAATTCAATATTAACAACTACCAGGAAGCAGCTAATTGCTCATGCAGTTATAAATGTCTCACTTTGGAAAATGAATTCATTAAAAACAAATGTTTACTGCCTTTGAACTGTCAACCACAGGTTTATGATTCAAGATTCTCTCTTACCTGGCCATTGTAGCTACAGAGACACATCTTTAACATATGCCTTTGTACTGGCCCAGTCACCTGCTGTTGTGATGAGAAGATGCCGCCTATGTCATTCAGCTGGCACAACACTGGCACACTGCAAGAAACCTCCATTCAAAGGGAAGGGCACTACAGATCAAGACCTCACTTTTAGTCTAAGGTCCTTGTCTCCAGCAGTGCCCCTGAAAGCAGCAAGAGCAGTGACAACTTCAGTGTCAGGGAGCAGCTATGGCACCACGGCACATACAGGTTTTTTTTCATAGTATGGCAGAACTTCTGTTCCAAAATCCCAGCATGTCAAGCTGGGACTTGCTCAGTTTCAGCACTGTTGTTCTGCAGAGCTCCTCACTCACTCCCAATACAATACCAGCTTTCATCCTTATCCTGAGATGATACAAGCCAGCCTATGGCAACTCAAAGAGCTCCATTTCCTGTCACACAGCAAATCAAACCCATCTACTCTGCTACCATTTTATCCTTATCATTTTACCGATAAGGATTTTTTTTCTAACCTTTTAACTACCTAGACCCTTGATGTCTTCATTTAGCTTCAGCATACCAAAATAACCTTTGCATTGAATTCACTGAACTCTGACTACTAATGTGCAACTTACTCCAAAATGAAATATATGAAGTTTACACCCTTTACTCCACTCATTGTAACTCTACAATCATTTCAATTACCTTACCCAGAAGCCTGAAAGTACACACTGTAGCTTTCAGTTTTGCTTGATTACACAAAATTTTAAGAGAAATCAGTTACAAATCTTCTTTACAGTTTAATTCCCAATTCAACGGAAGAAAAACAAAACAAAAAAAAGCAAAACTCTGTGGTAATACATGCATGAGACATTTTTTTAAAAAAGAAAAGGTAGGCCAAAAAAAGCTGTGGCATGATGGTTTTGGTTTTGCTTTTTTTTTAGGAGGAACATGAATTAAAATAGGTATGAGGACTCACAATATAAATTAACCTGCTGAGGAAAGATCAGACAGGGTTAATAAATGGTATGTTTTGCTAAGCAAGCACAATAAACCACAACAAGGTACGTTAGATGATGACACATGAAGGCTGGGATACATCAGGTCTTAAGCGTAAGCTCTTGCACATGTTCCTAAGTCAGAAGCCTGCCCAGTGTTACCTCCTCTTGCAGTCAGTAGGGAAAACAGACATTTTCAGAGGTCACTGTAGCCCAATCTGATAACCAGTAAAAAGGAGACTAAAGCATGAATACGCATGCCCAGTATGTAGGCTTCTACATCACATACCACCTCTGAAAACAAAAATTAGGCAGAATTAAAACCGAACTAATTCTAAACTAGTTTTAATACTAAATTATTGGCTGAATCTAGTAACCACTCCACTGTCACAACCAAAAATTCTGTTTATTCTGAAATAGAAATACCTATCTTGTGCTTTTCACCCTCAATGTAATTTAAAGGCTTAAGATATTGATTACTAAATTATAGAATAAAAAAACAGTTTCTCCTGAAAAAAAATAAAAATTATTTTAATAATGAGGTCACTTTTGAGAAATTACACACCTGCAACTTCCTGGCTTTAACAAAAAGTCTCACAAAATCTTGGGAAATACCATGCTCTATAGACTTCTCACTAACTCTCTGGAGTTCGCATTAATGTCTCCATAATAAAAGATCACTCTAAGCCAAGTACAGGACAAAACAGGCTCCCCTTCTGTTTTCTTTGAGAATTGCTAAGGCATTCTGCAGGTGTGGGAGGTGATGATGACTCTAAAAGAAATAAAAGTAATGAACTCTTTCAAAAGGAGTAGGATTGTAAAAAGCAGCCTGGGTCAGATCAACAAACTGAATATTCTGCATACTCACACTCATTTTAAGCCTGAAAAATAAAACAACAGTCTTCTGCAGTCATGTTTATTCTTAATAATTACAGACCTTTTTACTACAGCTTGTTTGTCCTTTGTGTTATTTCAGCAAATAAAAGATAAACTTCTGACATGCCCTAGCTGGAATCCACAGTGTTTTCAGAGGTAGCACACAGCCGCTCAACCCTTTTTTAAGTGATGTAAGAGAAAGGGGAGTCTTTAAATACCTTAGCCTGTGAAGCAATTTAGAGTGAGGGTATCTCTAGAAAACACTGCAGACTGCCTAGCACAGCCGCCTAACCACACTTACTGTGAATTTCCATTGACTTCAGTGGGAACGTGAATAGCATTAACAACTAGCTGCGAATGTGATCTATAAACGTGTCTACCTCTCTTTGATTTTCACCAGAGTTCTGTGAGCACATTTCTCTCTTGGTATTCTGCACCTCTATTTTTAGCTGAACATGAAAACTGAAATAGGACAAAATCAGAACTATCAAGGAAATAATATTTTTTCTCTTAAATAAATAATAAGGAAGAAAAATCTATTTTCAAAAAACTGCATGTTATGAAGTACATTAAAAAAAAGGAAGATATTCAAGGCTCTTAACAATAAAGCATGCCTTTAAAAAAACCACTCAGCATGCACAGAAAGCCATCTTCCTGCCAGCAAATCTTACAGCCCTCCCAAGACCTGTGTAACCTACACAGTCTGCAAAGGACACCAAACACCTCACTCTGAATGCAGGCAGCATTAAAATCGTCCTGCCAGAGATGACCCCAGGCCAAATCCTGGCTGGGTGACTCCAGAGGGATACCCCAAGTGGCACTAAAGCCCATAAGGGATTTTTCTGGAAAGGTAATTACAGCTTCTCAGTCTTCTGTAGAATGCACAAGGTACAGCCAGCCCCAGATCTGCATTCCCAGCAGGCAAGTCAGTAGCATATCGCTGGTGGTGTTTGATGAGAAAGCCAGAACATCCTCACAAGCTCTGAAAGAAAATCTGTTTCCTGATGCACAAAGGAAAGAAAAAGTCTAAATGCAGAAAGCTACATGAGTAATAGGTTTAAGCATGTTTTACTCTGCATTTTATTTTATCCATTCCTATAGAGACAGCAGCAGCTGTCCTACTCCCACTCACGATTTGGTCCTGCAGGTGCTCTTATTACCAGGCTGCCCAGACAGCAGCTCACCTTTAAAGAGGATTGCAAACCTAAGCCAGAAGAGAAGTAAAACTACAGCTGACAGAAGACGGTCAGCACAGCATCTCCTCTACTCCTGATACAAAGTGTTCTGCTTATATCCACTCATTTACAGCCTCCACCCTTATGGAGTGCAGCTGGATGAGTGTGAACTCAGTGCACGCGCATTTAGCAGCAACCAGCCCTCTACCCTTCAACATCTCCCTTCAGAAAGGGAATGCTAAACGAGAGGCCCTTGATAAAAACTGGTGTTTGCTTAAAACTCAAGCATGCAAAAATTAGGGTTGCTCTCTAATACCTGGATTTAATAACAAGCTCTTCCCATATGTAATTTGTATTAATGTTCTGCAAATACAGGAGATATGAATAGAGCCAATCAAAGAGCTCACACGATTTTTACGTGCAGATTCAGAGCATAAGGAAAAGCACCTTTAGAAAAATCAAGTGCAATTAACTGTAGGTAATAAAATTAGAACAGCTGTATCTGATGATACCACCATAAGCAAGAGACGAGCTCTATACTTTCTGACATCACCACTGATACAATGCCCTGCCATCAAACCCAGCACTGCACTTACCCATCTGAAGCAGGACAGCCAGGACAGTCCATAAGACCCACAGGCAATATCCAATGGTCTCCCCACTCTAAGACTACCATGCCCACAATGGGCTGAAATCATGGCAGCCTCCTACATGTTTTCTCCTTCTTACTGCTGTTTTTTGTCTTTTGAAAAAGAGGAGCACTTCCTCATGGTTCTCTGAAATGGCTGCAGAGTCTTAAATTACAGTAATTTAAAAAATATTTTAAAATAGGTTTTGTGCAACAGTGACATAAAGACATTATGAGAAATGATTTTTCTCCCTTTATTTTGTCAGCTTTACTTATCACAATTTCTTACCACCAAAAACACTAGCTCACATGACTGGTGCCACAGCTGAATAAGGGATCACTTCATTGACAGAATAAAAACCAGCCATAGTTTCCGCATTAGAAGACAAATCTTGGATTTCCCCACTTATCAACATAGAGCCATGATTTTCCTTTCTCTTTTAGTCACCCTTTAATTATGTTTTTGCAGGAGGAAACACTGCAGGGCTGGGGTGTGAAAAACTGAGAGCCTCACATCTGGTGATTTGGGGGGGGGCTAGTACAGCAGCTATAATTTGGGAAGCCAAGCAGCTTATTCAGGCTCTGTGCCAGCACTGACCCACCCAGCTCATTTCCTCATCCTGCCAAGTGGGGTCTTTGATAAAGTGATGGGTCCAAGGATTAATGTAGCTGAGTTACACCTCATAAAATCAACTGTAGTCTCACCCACAAGGCCCTGAAAATGCTCCAAGTCACAAATGCACTGCTCGACTCACGCTCAGTGCGCTCCTGCCTCACAGGTTCACAATGCTTTGTTGTGCGAAACTGCAAAATCCAAGGTATGCAATTTTCTAGAAGATCAGTTGTCTCGCTCAACTACAAATAAACCTTTTCCTTCTATCTGAAGGAAAGACGCTTGTGGGGAAAAGAATGAACGACAAAATCATTAACACTAAAAAAGCGTTAAATATTTTGTTTACAAAAATGTCATTATTCTGATATTTTCAGGATTTTTGTTTCCTGTTCTCTAGCATGAACACTTTGATGAAAATGTCACAAATTTGCAGGTCATTTTTTGTCACAAAATCTATATGTTCATCCAATTTATGCAAAACTAATTTTCAGGGTCTGTATCTGTTACACATGTAACCATCCAATTAATAAGCCTTGCTTTGAGGATTTCTTCGCAAAACTAAACACTGAAAAATAAACACTATTAAAATATTAGTAGTTTATATTTTTTAAAAAGTAGGAAGCCATAGAAATATTTACCTGCAATTTTTTATGTAAATACAAGAAAAAAAAACCCAAAACATCCAACCTAGGAATCTTGAAAGTGTCAAAATATTTCACTTTCACATTGAAAGTGAAGTGGTAATGGAGAGGACTGATCTTCCACCTCCAAAATCAATAGTACAAATGAGCCAGAAGTGGCAGCATGCCTAGATAAGTGGCTGAACATAAACGGTGGACAAACTGCTTTTTGTATTCATCAGTTCTAAATACATTTCATTGCTATTAAAGAATACAAACATACTCAAAATGAGCTTAATTATGGTAACAAACAAAAAGCCTTTAGAAATCAGCATCCATGGGTGTTTGTTCAACAGAACATCAGATATCCAGAGCAAGAGTAGTCCATATCCTCCTGTACCTAAACTAAGGCAAAAGATTGCTTAGTTTGTCCTAGAAAAAAAAAAAATTAAAAAAATCTGTGTTTTACCATCAATTGTCCTCTGCTATCCCTTGGTGCACCATCAAGTTTCAACGACCTCTTTCTCCTCATTTTATCTGACCTTCCTGCCCACAACCTTCTGTCAACCTGGCCAATTTTTGGCAAGCACAAGGACAAAACCGTATTTTCTCATGCAATCAAAGTTACTCCTAAACATTTTGATTGCTTCCAGTCTAGGTTTATGCAACACCTTCTATAAGTAACCACTGACACAGACTAATTCATCTTCCTCTCCCTTAAGGATTCTCCTCACTGACTCAAAGTGAGGTTATCTGCATGGAACACCTGCCTCAATATAAAACTTTATTAAAGTTCAAATATCTTCATTTCTGGGTTGTTCAGGTTTTCCTTATTCAAGGGCTTTTTTTCCATCAGTGATTGCAGGCTCTAATCTCCCATACAGGTGCAGTATCAGCCTAAAGAAATTGCTGCCACAAAAAACAACAAACAAACAAACAAAAACAAAACAAACAAAAACAGGAAAAAAAACTTTAAAAAACAACGACCAAATAACAAGCAAACAAAACCAAACAACAACCCAAAACACAAAATGGACAAAATTGCAGAACAGTAGCCCAAACTCTGATTGGTATGAACCACAATTGAAGCAGAGGTGTTCGAGTTTGTAGAGAAGGCACATTCTCTAAGAATTCAATGTAGCATCAGAAACTTTAGGCAGTCTCACGCTTCTGGTATTTATCATGTCCCCAGGAAGAACTCAGTAAAGGCTGAAGGCTCAGCTTGCATCTTCCAGATGACTAATTAGGGTTTCCAGGTTTTGTGAAGACACTTTGCATGATTAAGCAAGAAACCAGACTGGCTCATATGGAATCATTCTAACTTCCAGTGCAGGATTAGGACCTAAAAAAATATCCTCATAATGTATATTTACTCTGTGAAAAAAGGAGGCCCTTACAATTTGTTTCAGTGTCTTTATTCACTGAGGATTTTTTCCAGTTGCTTTGGAGGTCTAAAGCACATTTCTAAAATTTTCCTATTTCTCTCATGCATTTTTTTTCAAATGTTGCACATATATTACACATTAACTTTAAAAAATAGCTGATATTATAAAATTAGAGTTGATTTATATGCTTGCATACTATCAAGTACATTCTCACAATGCTGCATGGCCATGTGTGATTATGCAATGGTTGCACGTATGTGCAGTATTTGATTTACTCAGTACAAAGAGTCTTTACTGATGCTCTGCGGACACTTTCCTGATCTATTTTGTCATCAACTTGCTTGCTAAGTGAACACAAACGTTTTTGTTTCACAGCTGTTCACTGGATGATTCAGGTATCATCCCTGTGTACTCACCAGGCTTCTAGAAGCACGAGCTCTCTACAGACTATAAATCTATGAACCACAGCATATATTTTGTTCATACTTCCCTGTATTTTAAAAATAAACCCAATGACACTCAGGATATCTTACAGGAATAGATTATGCTCAGAAATTACAACTTTTTGGCCTGTAAGGGAAAAAGAAAAAATAAGTATATGTGTGTATGTATTCGTGTCTGTGAATTTCTCTGTCATTTATTAACAATAATAGATGATGATAAACTAGATTCTGATCCTGCAAGCTTTATCTCACCAAATATCCCTACTCCATTTGTCGCCCTGGGAATTAAGTAGGATGCTCAGAGCGAGCAAGGTTCCCCCCTCAGGTATGAGCAGAATCAGCCTCGTATTTCCTGCCAAGGCTCATACAAGGCTCCACTTCTTTTACTGCATAGCTTAAAAAAGCTCACATACGAAAATAAACAGTGTTGCCTTTTACTACACAGTAGAAGAAAGGGCATGTTATTAAGAAGAAAACACCTCTAATGCAACCATTGGCACAATATGTAGGTGCTTAGGCTCTATGACAAAGAAGCAAGAGTGTTATCAACGCCTTGAGAATTCTTTCAAAGGAGCTCAACATAACTACGCATGAGGTCTGGCTTGTTGCCCTTCCTGAAAAGACCCCGAGTTTCTCCCATGTGCCACTGCAGAGAGCAGTAGCTCTGCACTTTTTGAGAAACTCTCAGAACCTGACAGAATGAAACTGAGGATTTAAATAAAACAATGAATTTGCTTTGGTTCAAACCCTGGTTAATCCCCTCCAAAAACCAGCATTTTCAGCATCCACCACTAAAGATTGCCAGGACTCATCACATTCCCTGACATGTGATTTGGACGTTGCAACATGTGGTATTTT
Source organism: Manacus candei (assembly GCF_025592945.1). Taxonomy (NCBI): domain Eukaryota; kingdom Metazoa; phylum Chordata; class Aves; order Passeriformes; family Pipridae; genus Manacus; species Manacus candei. The sequence continues at coordinate 22,971,385 of NW_026138076.1, forward strand.
TGTCTAGAGGCCTCTCTTAGTGAGGGACCAAGCATGTTTCAGAAAAGGAATACTGTTGGATTCCCTTTTGCTTAGGCTCAATGACGAACCCTTTCTCACGTCACTGACACCAAGAGGAGAAGTGTGTCTCCAGGAAGAGCCATAGCCCCATCTCAGACTGGGCAGCATGCTCTTTTTGTCCCTCTTTCAAGCCCTCCTGGATTGACACAACAGTCAAAAAAATGAGCTGTAGTGACTATCCCCTGATAGTAATCCAAAGCCACAGAAATGACTGTGTTATCATTGTATCGTGCAAATTACACAGCGGCAATAGAATAATTCTTTGCTTCAGGATCCTCACCCCGATATCAAGATGGCAACGTACCACAAAGAAATTTTTCAAATTTCACTGCAATTCCAACATTTTTCATTTCAAGACAATGCTTTGCTACCCTGCCTTCCTCTTCTATCTTCCTTATGTCCAATATCCTCTAACCTTCAAGTTCTATCTGTAGCCCTAACATTAAGTCCCCTGAGGATGCAAAGCAAGGTTATATTCAGGTCATAAAGTAGAATATTAAACACTAATTGTATTGGCCAAATCCCCGGAGACTCACAGAAGCCACATCCCTCCCTAAAAGTCACATACTTCCAGACCTGTGCTCTAACCCACTGAGGGAAATGTGAGGACATAACTGCATCAGGCTTATGGCTGGGCCAAAGGTACTGAGCGGCTTTCATGATTAAGCCTTTTCACATAGAGACATTAGTGATACTATCGATTCTAAAACTGGAAACAATGAACTATGCACACTCGTAGGGGTAAAACAAGTGCACAGCATCAATCACATTCCCTTTCATAAAAAACGTCCCAAACCTTAAGTACACCCAACCACACATCCCGAGACATCTGTGCCGGTGCCTGCAGTGTGCCGCGGTGGGTGACACGGCCGCTGGGACACGCTGGCCGTGCCACGCCGCTCACACGCACAGTCTCCTGCTTCACGGCTTTCCCCGGCGGTGCGGGGCGTGCGAGGAAGGGGCGGCCAGCACCTCCCCTGCCAGCGGACCCGCGCTGGGCGCCTGCTTCCAGCGCCTTCAGTCCGGCTGCTGCCGCATCTCCTGACATCTCCCGGGGAATCCAGCGCGTTTCTCTCTGCAACGGGGCGCTAAATCCAATGGCAGCGGCATAAAGCCGCTTCGCGCCGGCTGCAGACGATCGCTGACCGCCGGTGCCTCTGCCGCAGCGAGGATTTTAGGGACAGCGCCCGTCCCCGCCGCACACCGGGCGGCAGTACCGCCCCGCCGCTACCTGCCGCCAGGTGCGGGCACCGCCGGGGCCGCCCCCCTTACCGGGCTCGTGCTCGCCGGGGCGGTCGGAGATCTCGATGACCAGGAGCTCCCGGCCCTCGGCGCTGCGCCCCACCGTGTAGATCCTGCTGATGGCGGGGCACTGCAGCCACACGGCCACCAGCGCCTCCCGCAGCTCGGCGTAGCGGTGGTACTCGAAGGAGATGCCCTCCTCGGCGCTCAGCCGCCGCCGCCGACTGGCGGCCCCCGCCGCGGGCTCCGCCGCCGCCCGGCAGGCAGCGAGCACCGCGCACAGCGCCAGCACCACCCGCACCGCCATCCCGCCCGCCTGCGGCCGCGCAACTACCGCCAGCCCCGGCAGCAGGGAAGGAGGGAGGGAGCGGGAGGGAGCCCGGGGGAGGAGAGGCGGGGCGGGACCGGCCGCTCCTCCCTCTCCGCGATCCGCGGCGGGAGGTGCGGGCGCGCCCGCGGAGGGGCGGGGGCCGGGGCGGCAAGATGCGGGCGAAAGCTCCTATAGCTATTTTCTTCAACTAGATGCGAAAAAAGCACTGGGAGAATCCGGGTGCGCGTTTTCCGCACCGCTTCATCATTTTATGCGGTCCTAGCGGGTAAACACACTGCCACAAAGCTAAACTAACAAGAGTGCTCCATGAATGATTCAGACAGTGCCATTGCAGGATAACACGAGTGTATTTGATTGACCTATGCTATAGGTCTGTAGTATAACTATAAACAATCATCTGTAAGATTGCTTTGCTCATCATCTGTAAGGCGTCTTCGCTGCATCACAGAACGGAAAGGATAAAGCTGGACTTACTTTCTGATGCTGACAGTCCTTAGAGAGCGCATCCTAGTATGTTCAGTGGGAATGTTCCTGTGAGGAACCATCCACCATATATTAATAAACAACAGTTTCTTCTAGACCACAGATACTACAGGACTTCCGAAGCCATAATTTTTCAACTCATTTTTATAGGCATAGCTGTTTAGATTATGTTGAAACAACCTGTAAAGGACAAGTGATAAAAGCAAAAGGCTAAATGCTAAAGAGCAACTTCAATATCAGGTTGTTGTGTTTGGGGTTTTGGTTTGGGGCTTTTTTTGTTTTTGTTTTGCTTGTTTGTTTCAGGTTTTTTTGGTTTCGGTTTCTTGGGGAGGGTGTTTTCTTAAAGGACACAGACTTGCTGGAAAACTTTGAGAGGTTCAGAATTTTTAAAAGTACACATCCCATTCATCATTCTAGAAATAGACTCTTGTCCTCAATAATTTAATGCATGTTTTATTCTGATTTTTTAATCTAAAAGGGTGAGCCTCTATAACAAACCCTTCTATCACTAATTAATACTGAATCAATTTTCAGGCAGATTCTTTAATAATCCTATGGATATTTTCCTATATTTGCAGTGTCTAGTTGCACCTAAGAAGATAATGGAAATAGTCACTTCTAGAAGAACATCTTCACTGATGCTTGGTGATATACCAGCTCGGAAAATGATCCAGCATCTAAAACTCAGACCTGAAAATACAACTACTACACACAAATACTTGATATAACCTATTCTTATCTTCCAGGACTGTGACTGTCAATCCTGGATTATTTGACATGTTTCTTCCTAACAAGAACCAAAGTTCATCCCATCCAGTCCTCACCATCTTTCAAAGCCAACTGGGTTCAGAAGCTTTTCTGCCCAGTTTAATTCCACAGTTACAAGTAGGCAACCACATGCAAAAGCACCTTCAGAGCACTTCTTGGAGCCTTCTACTCTCCATTCTTACAGCTAGAAAACTTTGGGAGATGCCTGTCAGATCATGTCACACTAGCTCAGGGATTATGACAGTGTAAATTTGCTCCAAGTATTTTGCATGACTTGGATGTATACAGGTCTCCAGTATGGTGCTTTCTCCTACCAAGATCACTGTTCAGATATAGATCACAAAAGTGCTATCTCTCTGATTTCTTCCTAACAGCATTAATAGTATTATGAACTTGTTTATGACTTTACACAGCTTTAGAATTATGTGCAATGTGTTCAGCCCTATCAGTGCCCCAGACTGAACTGTTAATAAGGGTAGCTGACCAAGTATTCAAAAGATTCATATTTTTTATCAGTTTTGTTGGCTACATTCATCACAGGCTAAATATTCCTTGTTTTCTTAATCACTTTTCCTTGCATTCAATACACAAAGTAAACAAATCTCCTGATGCTGGGATTTTAAATATCATTTTCTGGGATAACTTTCTGATCCAAAAAACCCCTTTGTGCATTGTAGCAACTCTCGTTGGCTTCCCTTCAAATTTATTTACCCAAAATACATCACTAAAAGATACAAGGAGGCTCAGAAATCATCTATTTAATCTATTCAAGCAGTGAATTATTATTCCACTACACAGAATTGGTCTCAGGACTAGATCTGAATGGATTTACATTAATTTACATACTTATTAAGCCCCCCCCTTGAAAAAATTAAGAGAATGTATACCTATAAAAACACATGCACATAAACATCTTGTGTAAAACAGGGTGGTTTACTATCAAATATTTAATTTTGAGCTCACACATACTAATTTCTTTTTAATAAGAGATTAAGAAACAATGTTTAAATTCTCAGAGAGTTTAGGAGCATTCACAGAACTGAGTAGGAGGAATAAATTGATGACTTCCTTTGTATCTAATCCTTCCTCCTATTTTCTGTAGTTCAGGGAAGATGACTATCATCAAAGGCAAAGGCCAAATTTCCTAGTAATATGGAAAAAGTTCTGCCATTTGCCTTAGTTTCAGAGCAATACTCTAATCCCAAGGGCATTCCCAGCCTGCATGCATAACCAGGCACCTGGAAATGGCCTTGTAAACTGGTAATACTAATGAGAGCAGTGAGCAGAGTGCAAGTGCTCCAGGAAATGTACTGATCAGTAGATTTCAAATCTGTTTAACCTCTCTCTCGTGTCTGTGTATAATACCAAATAGTAAGTTATATTTCACCAACAGACACATTACTTGGTAATTGCAATTACACTACTTGGTAATTGCAAAAATTTTCATTGACATTTCCAAAAGTACTTATTTATAGACAAACGTACATATACGCACAAACATATATATAATATTCATATATATTTACAGATTACTCCATTCTTTTGGCCAAATAGAATTTGTCTATTCAAATTTTCTAAAACTTTTTACTTGCCTGAATCTGTCTTTTTCAGCAAATCATGATTCACCAGGAAGTATGTAAATAAATTTTCCAAAATAAACTTACACTCACAGAATTTTGCTTAAAAGACTTGAGTAACTTTGCACCTTTTTTATTTGTGTAACAAGATGAACAGGCTGACACAGCTATTTTCTTTCATTACTCAAAAAGAGAACCCTAAAGCTATGTCCATTACAAACAATCAAAGTACATTATGAACAACAGACATCCTAAAACCACTTTATGACGGAGATTAGATGGCATTGTTAATAACAAACTACTGTTAATGCTTACACCAGAGAAACACTCACTAAACTTCTCTGGTTTATATTTGGAAAGAATTGAGAAGGTGCACTATACTGCCTGGGGAAGGTACTGTTTTCTAACATAGATCCGGGCAAGTAGGATGATGAACATAATGCATAAGGGAGAATGCTTGTTCAGATCAGCAAGATCAAATCATTTAAGCCCCCATCTGAGAAGGGGTCTCTTTGGCTTGCTAATAATCCAGTCATATTGCATTTCTGAGCCTTGGAAAAATTCTGAAAGAATAATTCAGGTATTAACACTAACTATTCATAATAAAACTCCAACTATAGACCATATATGCCCTAAAAGACCAGGGTAAAGGCTGGTAAGGGTTTCAGTCAAGAAATTAATGCTAGGAATAAAATACCTGCAATCAATTTAAAAGAAAGAACAGTTGAACTCAACGTTGACAAATTACTGGGCAAGTAGCTGTAAGATTTTACAAAACTTATCAGAATGCTGATTATATATATACAACACCTGGCAGCTCTGGTCACTTGAAGCTATGTCTTCAAGATAGGAGCTTCTATTACCAACCTTCAAAATGTCTTGCACAACTCAGTGGTCTATTTCTTGCATGCTTGCAGAACAGGGTTGAGATATGGAAAGTTGCAGCTTTTCTAGTACCTTGAGAAAGGGCTTAATGTAAGGCAGGGCAAAGGAAATATCAATAACAACAAAAAAATTTTAAACATACAAATAAAGACAAGTCACTTCTGCAGGAGGTTATGGGAAGGCAGAGGAAAAAAACCCACCCACCTTCCAAGTTGTGTAGTGCAAGACTGAATATTTTATTGTCTCCAGTTGTTAGATGACTCACACATGATACTTAAATCCAACCCTATGCGGTATTTAAGAGCTTACTGTGTTCTTGCTGAGTGGTGAACATCCTAAGCATGTAACAATTCTGCATTGAGCCTCATTATAGACTGCAACTTAAATTTTATACAAACGTTATCTGACATTTGCACTTACACACAGCATACCTGTGCAAATGGCTGTGAGTTACTGCTGCCCCTTGTTTCAGTTTGCAGGAATAATAACTGCTCTTGGGTGATGCTAGGTCCTGGACACTGATCTGGAATGCTGTTTCTGAGAGATGCTATAGCCTGGCTATGGTGCCAAACACTCTCACACAGAGGAACTGCTATGCAGGATCATTGTGAAAGTTCACAAGACTGGCTGACAGGGTTTTTTCAAAGTGATGGGTCATGATCTTACAGGAGTATTCTTCTGCTCTTCTGTAGGGACTAGTATTTCAAGTCCCAGTGTTAATTGATTCTGTAATTACATAAATGTGAATCAAAACTGATTAAAATTTGTGGATGACAAAGAATGGTGAACAGTAAGGATATATAGCAGCTCTGGAATGTGATTTACTTGATAAGTCAAGCACATCTAAATATTTCAGAGGAGTAAATTTCAAATTACACTTAAGAGCAAGAAATATAAAACACATTCATAACAGTCTGGCAACAGTATTTCTAGAAGCATCTTGAGATCACAAAAGATGGATAGTGACTATATTTTCCAGAGCAATGCTTAGAAAGAAGGGTAATGGTTAAGAGTGAGGATTATATCACTAAGGTGATGTTAGAAAGAACAACCTGGACACACAGTTCTGGTATCTACAGCTAAAACAAGACTGTGAAAACTCAGATACAAGCCACAGGAGTGATTGGAGAAACAGAGGAAATGCCTTACTGCGGAAATGATACAATCTGGTTAGATGGCAAAAAATACATCATCATGGCTGGGCTTCGCGAACGAAGATTTGGGGAGGGCTCTACCCACGTTCGTTACAAGTGCGCTGGTGGCTAAAAAGGCCAATACGAGATAGGCATGTCTGGTTGCAAAAGGCACAGCAGAAAGACTCCTTAGGTGGTATATTCTGCAAGGCACAATTCTTTCTGCGTTGTCTTTTCTCCTCAAGAGTGATCCTGTGTGCGTTCTCAAAAGCATCAGCAGCGTTATAGATGGTGTGTCTCCAGACCTCCCGATTGGAGGCCAGAGTAGAGCAGTTATGTTGATCAATATGGCCAAGGCTGAGATGTTGTTTCATATTGATCAACATAACTGGTGAAAAATACAATTGAAAAGCAATTTAACTACTGTGTTTATTACTTTCACAGATAGTTTCAATAATGTAGTTTTTCAACAAAAATGAATGTTAAAAATCTAGAAACATATCATACTTTTCTTTAAGATTATCATAAAACATGCAGCATTTATTAGAAACTGCGAAGAAAACAAATGAAATCATATGATCTGCAAATATAATCATAAAACCAATAATTATTAGTGTCTTCTGGCAACCTGTGCTTTAGTGTAAAATAAACTACCTTAGTTAGTATTTCACATCAGCCACCAGAACCAGTTGATTATTTTGCAATCCTAATCTTAACAATTTATTACACTTTTCAAGTTTCCATGTTTTTTGACATAAACCCCCCAAAATTAATTCATTGCTTTCATAGGACTTACTTATTGCCATATCCAAAGGGACAGTACAAACTGTTATTTCCCATAGATGCGCTTTACTTAAACTAAACTGGACTTTCAGGAAAAGATTATGTGATGGAAAATGTTCCTTCCACACTTATTCGCCTTTCTTACCATGTTTAAAATTGTCTCCATGTTAAAGAGGATGAAGGACAACTGATTGTGTAAGGTTTTGTTGTGTGTTGTGAAGACCCGAAACTGTTACCCATACGTTGCTCTCATTTTTTTCAGTTGCACAAAAACCTCTTTGTTTTCAGAACTACTCTACTGTCTCTCTCACTAAATATGGGAGAGAGAAATCAGTAAAGTCTTATTTAATAAAGGCCTAAAATATCAAAAATGTAATTGCCTAACACAGTTCTTTAAATGCACAAAAGTTACGAAGTAATGAGATAGATCGTTTACTCACCATACATTCAGTAAAAAATACAAGGTTCTACATTTGAAAAGGTGGTGAGCTGGTGGTAAACTGCAGCTCGATCTAGTCCTGCAGGAAAACAAAGTCTGTGGTTTTCAAATGCAAGTTCCTGTGTTGAGAGTTCCAGTACACACTTTTTTTTCAGAAAAAAATAAATTTATAGAGCAGAGCTTACAGAATTCTCTAGCGATTTATTAAAGAAAGAGGATAAAAGGAATTATGTGATCGCATTGTACACTAAGGATGTACATAAAATAACCAAAAAAACTAAAATAGCAATGGCTGTGAGAAAAACATGGATTCAAGTAATGAGCAAAGGTCCAAAAAAACCCCATGCATGCTACCGCAAATGATAATATAACCATTAAAACTGCATTGTTTTTTTTAAACCTCTTAAAGAATGGAATATACATTGCCAATCCTATCAAACTTTTAGCACTCCAGTGAGCTTTCCAATAACTGAGACATCAGGCTTTTACAAATACCTTTACTGGAATATTTCAGAAAGTGGTTCATGGGTTTGCATAATTTTGCAACAGTGTGTGTGTAGGCACAAGCCAGTGGGCTGAGAAGCGGAGAATAGAATGATGCACACAGGGAAAATCTGAAGCGCTGAAAGCTCCTTGTGTTTTTAGGCTAATGGTTCAGTAAAATAAAGCTAAGTATAGCTGCAGCTGCAGGATGGGAGTGGGAGTTGACAAATCAGAGGATAATGGCCATCTTTAAAATCTGATTAAAGAGGTCACTTCCACCATGGAGAGTTCAGGCTGGCAGGGCATATGGATTCAGCAAGTCTTAAGCAGCAGTTCCCACTAAAAACTGAACAATACAGGGATTTCAGCTTCTGTTCACCTGCCATAGTCAAATATTTTTACTTCTTTTTAGAGGGAAGAACACTGAATTTCAACACTGGGATATAGATAGAGAAGTAAAAGCTTGTACAAAAGACATGCAGAAGAGGAATCTGAATTACTGCCATATTTCAAGTAACATTTGAGTCATTCCTCATGTCATTAACACTTTGATTTTTGTTAGAAGCCTGATCTCATCTGCACTTTCAGTGGAGTACCTGTTTTGAGTATTATACCAGACTGTGTGTGAAGCAGCATGAAAATTCAGGTGTAGTCTTAAAACACTGTAAAGTTCTCTAAAGGACTTTAGAGTAGATGAAGTGGCATTTGAAGACTAAAGAGCAGCTGATATGACAGTATAAGATCTTTGCAAGGGTTTAAGCCCTTCTCAAATATTTTCACTGTTATTTTCTGTGCAACAGACAAACATTTAAAGTAGATTCAAAAACATTTGACTACTGCTTCTGTTCCGTACAACTCAAGTAGTAGATTTTGAGATTCTGCTTGCCATCAAGCTGTACCTTGAGAAGGCACTCGGCTCAAAAGTTGTTGCTACATTGAGCAGTTACGTATCCAAGTCCTCCAAAGCACAAACCAGCAGAATTTACATGCTCTCCATTTCTTACTGCTCTCTCTGTAAGTAGTTTAACAGACAGAACTGCTGCAAATCGTACTAACAAATAATGCTTCTTCCTTAAAGAGATGAAGAGTAAGATACTATATCCTACATGGGTTTTATCACAGCTTTGTATTAAAAAGCATATGAAAAGTATAATTCATACATCAAACCAAACCACATTTATTTCATCAGTCACAAGTGCAAATATAGCAACAAGTCAGTTCAGCAAATTACAACACATAGAGAAGAATGTAATGTAAATGCTAAGTACACTGACAGACCAACTTCAAAAGAGCAGCAAAAACCAGTTTATTCAAATGAAAACTTCAATTCTTTTTACCTGTAATCTAAAATAACAACATAAATCTAGATCAGGAATGTCTCTGCTAACTCATGTTTAACCAGATATTCTGTTATAAGCAGTTCACATTATCCAGTGTGCAAAAGACCTGTTCAAGCTTCCTAGTAACAGATGTTTTGGTTTTAAGCAACTTTTATTCAATATTTAAATAATGCAGTGATTATACTAGTTAATATCTCCTGCTATTTCATATTACAAATTTAAGAATATATATTAAAAAAAACTAAGACCAACTTCAGTGTACCTGTACAATTCTACCTGGATCCAAAATGGGTAACATTATAGATAAAATTGATTTTTTTTTTTAGTCAAAAAAAAAAAAAAGGAAAAAGACACAAGTCATCTTGGGGTTTTTTTCCATCATCTTTAAATCTGTAGTTAAAATATATGCAGTACTTATGTATAAAATAGAAAACATTCCCATTAGAAAGATACTGCAGTTTAATTAGCTGTTTTCCTCTACAGCTTAGCCAAGGAACAAGATTTATGCTAAACAACCAATGACTATTTTGCTTTACAGAAAAGCAAAAGTTGATTTTTACATTGGAAATTTAGTTAGCCTTCTTCTTTGTTATGAATTGTTTCTTCTTCTCTTTTTCTTGATAGGCAATGAATTGAGAGTCTGTACCAAAGATTCTGTCCCACCACGTGAAGGTTGAAGCATAGTTGCCAATAAAGTTCATGTGATGGAAATCATGAAAACGGGCCCCAGCGTAGAAAGGCACCAAATGAAGAGGGTTCAGCGGAACATCATAACCACTACAGGGGGGAGAAAAAAAAGAAAAGCAGCTATGGTAAGGATTTTGCCAAGACATAAACTACAAAATACAGACACTAACTTGTCATTTTTATAAAATAAAAATGTTTTTTTGGTATTCTAAGGCCCTGAGGTAATCACTGTGATATTGGCTCAGTATGAAAAAAAGATTCTTCCAACCCTAGCCAAATGATTCTGTAAACTATCACACAATGGCTTTGGCACTTGCTTTTCAGCTCAATTTACTAGGCAATACAAAAAAATTTAAGCAATTAACCTAAAAAAATCACAGTGGCTGACTTCCACCGACTTAGCAGTTTTAACTAAGAGTGACACCGAGAAGGAGGAACAAAAAGTAACACTATCTTTTAGTGACAAGCTATGGACATCAGCTCAGCAGCTCATCAGAGAGCATCTCAAATCAACTACAGTTATGCCTACTCTTATTTTCAGCTTACTGCAAGTTCTTCAAATATTTAAAATTCAAATATACAGCTAAAGTAAGATTAAAAGCAGAACAGTTTAGAAGGATTTCAACTCTTTTGCTTAGCAGTACTGGAAAGCAACCTACTACCACCTAGTGGGGAGAGCACAAGGTATTTGTCATTTTAGTTCATTGTCCACAGGAGGCGTTTGTAACAATTACCAGAGGAAATTAATGTTTCACATCTCCTGCTTTATGTCTCAACATATACTTTGATAATTCTACAAGCAATATATAACTAAACAAGCAATGCTTTATATGATGAGTGTACTAGTAGTTCGTGTTCCATAAAAACACTTGACACTCAATTTGCAATAAGACACTATATGCTTCATAATATATTTACAAATACAAGGTCAAGTGTTAATACTAGCATTTCAAAAATGAACTCTTAGCGACCCCTTCCTTTTGAACATAGGAAAGAAAGCTTTGTAGATGAACTAAACTAAGCCTAGTGGGATTTACCCTAGCATTTTGGAGCCAAATTTGAAGTAAGTCAGTTTTACTACAGAGACATGAAGTCTTGTCCATTTTATCTACAATAAATAAACAAATAAACAGAAGAAATTTATGCATTTATTTTAAAGAGAATCAGTGGTCATATAGCATAAAGTTTCTCTTGCCCAAGAAAATAGTCTGACAAAATATTAAACAGAAAGAACTCTTGGCTGGAATATCACTTTATGTAATTGATTTTTGGTGTTCTAATATGCATAAGATCACTTGAGACAGACATCATAATGAGGCACCTAGCTTCTCAAACCCTCCTTGAGATGCTCTAGCTGATAGTCCACACCCTTTTAATCAGCAAAACCTGCAGTTAACGCTACCTCAAAACAGAAAACAGTGATTACTGTTCAGGTTGTGTCATTCTTTGTAAGACACATAAAGGCATTTCAGTGCAAAATAAACAGTACATCTCAGTGAAAGAGACAGGTAAGTTTGAGACGGACTCAGGGACCAGAGAAAAAGCAATCATTAAGAAGCAATGAGCATCTCACCTGTGTACATCAATGGTTTCCATCAAGCGACATATCACCCATGCCCACAGAAGAACCACATGGTTACAGAAAACAACAATTCCAATAAAAAAGCCAGCTCCAAGGATAAGTGTTTCCAGAGGATGAGCATATTCCGCTTGCATTCCAAACGGAGACTAGAAAGAGATAACATACAGAAACAGTCACCATTTTCAACTTTATATACCCCCAAATCAGAATCACCATTTTTTGACACTCTCCCCTTCCCACTACTGCACAAGACTACAACAGGACACATGGAATGATGCTGTGGGCAAAGAAAATGGTATGACTGAGCAAAGGCCGTAACACATGTACTCAGCTCTTCATAAGGAAAACAGTATTCCAAGGTCAGAAGGATTATCATTCCATTAGTAATTCCAAACACTTCACTACTAGTTGAAAAGTTGAAAACTTTTATTTAGGCTTACCATTACCCCAGGTCAAAGCGTTATTTCAGGAATATTAAAGTGTTTGGCAAGCTCCTATCAGTTTTGCTATACATCCAGTCTTGGAAGCAGAAGAAAGAAGGAAGCCAAAATATTCTCAGAAGCAGGACTCATTTAGAAATTTATTATAAAAATTAAAAATCCCTCACCTTTGATCATTTTTTTAAAATAAATTCATATCACTCAAATGTTATTTTGAGATTGATACAAAACATTTTCTCTCCTTTATATATATATATATATGTATGTACATACACACACCAGTCATTCCTACATTTGATTTACCAAAAAAAGACACTCCACAGAATTTTCAAAAGTAGAACACAGAGAACAATTTAAAAAAATTCAACCTAATGCTGAAGGTTATAAATAAAATAATCAGAAAAAAAATAAAGTCCACTTTTTTCTTAAGGGATATTTTAAAATCATCCCTTTTTACTGTCAAGAAAAGTTTTTAGTGAAACAGCCATTAGCCGACAGATCACTTCTGTGAGAACTGCTAACCTCTCTCAAGAATAATGGCCAAAAGCTGCTCCAGCTAGAGACCTGAGGGGCTGCCAAGAGCAAGAGGAATAGAGCAGCTGCTGCAGCAGATGTCTGTACATATCCATGCATCCATCAATACCAAGCTCCTCTATTACTGGCAGCATGTATAAACCATCCCTGACCCAGCAGCTTGCAGTTTACTTTGGCACAGTACAGGTTATACACTGAAACACAGCAGTGCACAAATGCAGTAGCACTGACCCCTGTGATCCAGAGGCAGTGCCATCTAAACAAACACAGGATATTAACTGTAAGGTGCAGGTACTGCTGACCCTACCTGTCTCACAACAGTGTCTCCTCCAGCCAAGCGTGGCTCATTACCTGGTGCTCAATGCCAGCTCCAACACCACTAAATTGCAGAACCACCCAAAATATCTGTGCTACACTGTGCTCTTGATGCAGTATTGCACCAAGGGCTATATTGCTCCTTAGGCCCACACCCGAAGTATAATCCTTCCCTGAATCACACGTATGACACGCACGCCCACGTTGTGCAAGAGCTGCCTGTCTGATCAAGTGCTGGGGATTCACATGCTCTAGATAACAGCACAGGTGGTAGGGAACTGACAAACCACCAAACCCAGAAACTTACTACTTTCCTTCTCCTGACAACGAGACCCACATGTACGCTTTTAAATGGCTTCTTCACCTTGCTCAACAAATATGATCAAACTTCAGCAAGAATGTGATCTTTCATTCCCATGAAATGAAATACAATTACTGGAAATGTTTTCAGAAACAAAATGGATGACTGTTCTTGACAAAGAAGTCAAGAAAAGACATATATCCAGCTGTCAGAGGGATGCAAATTTCTTAGGTCTTCCAAATAACATGTTTAAATAGGTTGCATGAAACATACTCCATAAACTATTATTAAAGAAAAAAAAAAAATCAAGGAATACATACAACAAATTCGTGGTGAACCTTATGGATATACTTGTAAATTCTCTTGTGATGCAGCAATCTATGCAGGAAATAGTGCCAGGCATCCTCAATCACTGCACATCCAAAACACTGGGCAACCAGAACATACCTTTAAAAACAGAAAAGCTATTATTTATAGAATACTCTAGCAGATGCACAATCCTGGAAAAGAAAATCCTAGTTTATATGCTAATAACAGTCAGAAACGATTATACCTTTTACTGACTGAACAAGAGTGCACTGACACTACTTTAACATGCTAAAAATACCAATTATGAGGTAAAAAGGCTATTGTGCTTATCAACTCATCTGTTGATATGCTGAAGTGAGTTAGCATACAGTGTAACAAGCTGTCATTTCAGTATTAGACATGCAGTCTATAGCCTAAACACAGACTGTGTGAGACCTTGATATAAAAATACAGAGCTGCATCAGCTCTCTAACCCAGGGAACAAATGGCTTTCCAAGAAAGATGACCTTCTGTGGTAAAGAACCGATATCAAGGTGCAGAGTGGGGGAGTAGGGGGCACTAATAGGTAATTCAGCTTTATTTAAAAGCGTATCAGTTTAGTGCAAGAAAAGAAGACTGTGAAGCAGGTGGTACATTCTCTCCTCTGAGGAACATCCTACTGCTATGATATAAAATCAGGTGAAGGAAAGAAACACTTAGAAGGAATAAAAAAAATTGGATAAATAAAACCCCCAGAAGTCCAATATTTAAACCACACCACCATGAATCTTGCTTCACTTCCATAAACTCCTCCTAATTCCCCTTCTTCTGAGGATTAGAACAATTTGGGGCCATTTTAAAAAAAAAAATCTAGAAAATTCTAATTAGCTCTTATAGCAGTTAATCATCAACAGAAGCTTGACTAACACACAGTTTACATTGCCAAGAAATTATTGTGTATTAGACATTAATTGTAATATTCTGCCTCCAACTGCATGTAACTCAGGACTACCATATCAGAAAAATCTACGTACCATCTAGGCATCTCTTCCCACTCATATGGGATGTTAAAATACTCTGTGAAGTAATAGGTACCACAAATCAGAGGAAGCTGAATGAAGAAGTGATTGAAGATGAGTGTTTTGAAACACTTCCACTGTTTTTCCCAAGTTTCTGGTTTATCCTAAAAAGAAGCAAAAAGAACCACTTGTGTTACATGTTTCTATTACACATAACTGAAGTGCTGCAAAAAATTCCCTTGGAGTCAGTTTCATTTCACCTTGGAAGACAGACAGTACCTCTTCCAACAATGCAAATTAACTTGGGCAACACAAATGACAAAGGACTGGATTCGGTTTCATCAAAACCTCTCATTTTTCTAAGCTAGTGTTTTAATGCAAGTTGTTTTTACCAGTGACCCCAAACTATTTTTGTTATTTCAGTGTTTACAGTTAGCAGGAACACTTCATACTCAACAGTTTAACACAATCCAAGTTTGCTTTTCTTCTTCACACCACAGAATGCATTTCCATTGCTAAAATAATACAAAGAGAAGCTGAAGAATAAATAAATGGTCTTGAAAACATCCAGTTTTTGCAGGAGACATTTTACTAATTTCAGAAGTTGGTGTTATTAATTTCCAATTCAGATTACAATGAACTGGGGGAAAACCTTTAGATACTCATACACACTGTTATTTTACTCTGTCATTTTCAGGATGACCAAGTGACAGATAAAATGGGGCCATATACATTGGAAACTAGGATATTGCACTCATATGCTCCACTTCATGTGTTCAAAGACAAATCAGGAAGTGTATAGTTCACAACTTTTTCTTACCTGCTGAATTTTATACTTTTGCATGTACGGTATAAACTGAAAGACAAATCCAGGTACACAGAGCAAAAAGTATGAAACTTCATGAACTAGAAGTGATCCCCAAGTTGCAATCTGGAACTTCGTGTAGTTATCCAGCATGTAATTCCAGGCATTTTTAAATGGTTGCTGCAGGGGATTGTCAGGCAAGAAAGAGTCTATATATTCCACTGCCAGATAAGCAGAGTTCAAGATATTAACACTGTCGTTCATTGCCATCCTTCAAGCATAAAACATCACAATTACAGCTCTTCTATAGTTGTAAGTAACCTGCAATTTAGATAAAAAATTACCAGCAGTTAATCTTCAGAGAAAAAAACACTACCTGTCACAGCCGTTCCATAGTTCTAAAGTAAAAACTGGGAAATGAGGGGAAATATAGATTCTCTTTCTATGGAATAGTCTGAAAGTACAAGGCTTTAGGTTGGTTTGAGAGACAATCGGCTCAAGTTTTGACGTTATGTCAAGGGAGCAAAAGGATAAAGAAGTATTAATTATTAGCCAAATTTATTTCAATGTTTTTGTGGGATAATTGCATTCTATACTAAAAGAGCAGATAAAGGTTCACATGAGATTTAATAGATGAATTAACTGTGATCTCTTGATTATCCAGTCCCATTCTTCTCATAGCTGTGAGACAATTACACTAACACTCAAACTGGCTTGAGGCAATTCACCTTTCTCTAAGTAATGGACTTTTCATCACAGCTCCCAAAAGCATAGAGGCCACATTCCTGCAGGTGCCCTGAACTTGTGCCATTTTCACAGACTAGGCTGCTTGTTGTTTTGGGTTGGAAGGGACCTTTAAAAGCTATTTGTAGCCCAACCCTCTTGGGATGGGCAGGGACATTTTTCACTAGATCAGGTTGCTTAAGCCCCATCCAACCTGGCATTCAAACACTTCCAGGAATAGGGCATCCACAACTTCTTTTGGCAACTTGTTCTAGTGCCTCAGCACTCTCACTGTGAAAAACGTCATCCTTATGCTCAACTTAAACCTAATCATTTTTAGTTTAAAATCGTTGCCCTGTGCCCTGTTGCTACAACCCTTGGCAAAAAGCTCCCTTTGTGTACCAAAAGGCTACACTACAGTGTCCCTGGAGCCTCCTCTTCTCCAGGCTGCTCAACCCCAACTCTCCCAGCCTCTCCCCATAGGTGATGTCTCCTCTGACCATTTTCGGGGCCCTCCTCTGGACCACCTCTAACAGATCCATCTTCCAGTCTCAAACATCCTTGCAAACCACAGGACATGGGTCAGTCCCCAGTTGTCAGGCTTAGCCTGGGTCCAGCATAAATCAGAGAATCAATTAGGCTGGAAAAGACCTCTGAGATCATCGAGTCCAACCTATGATCAAACACTTCCTTGTCAACTAGACCATGGCACTGAGTGCCACATCCAGTCTTTCCTTAAACAGCCCCAGGGACGGTGACTACACCACCTCCCTGGGCAGCCCATTCCAATGTCTAATCACCTCAACATACCACGTAACATACTAAGCCAGCACCCAGCAACATTATTAATTTTTTTGTTTCTCAGCAACAGCATCACGATGCTGCCATGTCTTACTACCAGCAGAAGCATTCCAGTAGACGCCAAGGCAACCCAAGACGCAACCCGAGCTCCTGAGCCGGCGGCAACTATGGCAACGTACTCCCGACCCCCGACCCCCGCACAAGCCCCCTGCCAGCCGAGGGTCCAGCGGCCAGGCCGCACCGGGACCAGGCTCGTCCGTCCCGCCGCGCCCTGCGAGGGAGCGGACAGACGCGGGCACACGCCTCCCACGCGCGCGGAGCGCCGAGGGGAGACGCCCGCCCGGCGGCACCCGCGTTCAGCCGGGGGCGACCCCGGCAGGAGCTGCGCAGCCCGCCTGCCACCCCCCCCCCCGGTCCCCCTGGGCCGAGCAGAGCCGCGCCCGCCGCCCTCGCCCCTCACCTGGTGACGGTGACGGCTGCGACAGCACCAGCGGCAGCACCGGCGGCAGCAGCGCCCTGAGAGCAATAACACCCGCCGGGCCCGCCCGCTCCCCGGCCGCGCCCGCCCATTGGCCGGGCGGCACCGCCCGGCGCGTCGCCCATTGGTCGGCTGCGGGCGGCGGCGCAGGGTCAGGCGGGCGGGGGGCGGGGCCAGAGCTGCGGCTCCCGCGCCGCGATTGGCTGGAGGGGTGGAGTGAGGATAGTGAGACCGCGGCGCGCGGCCAATGGGGCGGGGGCGGGCGGGTGACGCACACGACGCGATGGGGCGGTCCCGCCGGTGGCGGGAGCGGCCCTGAGGTGGAGCCGCGGGCCTGGGGGAGGCGGCGGCCGGGACCCGCTGCCCACCAGCTCCCGGCGCTGCGCTTAAAGCGCTCGCCTGCAGGAGCGGCGCGGGTGCGGCCGGACGCACTGTCGTCCCTCCAGGTTCGTGCGCCCGCTTCCTGCTCCAGCGCTGATGAGAACACTGAGGTACCAAGGCGACGGTGTCGTCATGGTAGCAACGGCCCCGAGCGCCCCATTCCCCGAGGTTGTGTCATTCGGGTAAAATCCTACAATTCAAACAGGTTTCCAGTCCAATCCCGTACCGCACCGCAGCCAGCACAGCACAAGGCAGTCACAAACCTCGCTGAAGCGCCTTCGTGCCTCTCAGCCCTTTCACCCGTGTCACAGCTCAAACGCTTTCACGGGGACTGGGCGGTGGCTGGACAACCAAAGCTTTCAAAAACAGGCCTGCACCAAACCAATGATGTTGACATGACTGCTTCCTAAACCCTTCTTTTTTGCATTCAAATCTTTAGAACACTAGCCCCCCCCTCCTACCCCCATTTTTTTTTCCCTCTGATGTCAGGACTTGTATCGAGAAACACAAGTTTTAAGCGACCTGTTGGCATTAGGAAACAATGTACAAACTTTTATTTGAAGAAAATGTCCCAAATATGACAGTAACTTTGGTCATGTTAAAAGGAGGCCATCCAAGAACAAATAAAAATGAGCTGCTTTACAAGCATGGCCACATACAGTATATTCAGATACTGGCTAATAGAAGCTGAGGTTACACGCATAAATAGGCCTTAGTACCATGCAAGTTCAACGCAATTGCATACATTCACTATAAATTTTCAGTTATTCTCATGCCAAATCACCTTTTGGATAAAAAGGTAAAAAAGAAGTAACATCTAAATGTGACCAAAATTGAACAGGAAAAAGATTAAGTACAGACAACATTTTTATTAGAAATATCTTGAAATGACACCTGTTCAGGAAGTGTTATACCATCTCTGATCTCCTTCAGTGGGAATTAGTAGTGTTAAGCATTGTTACATATCAAAAAATACAGCTCTGTTTTACAACATAGTACTGACATATTCAAAGTACTGTGCCAAATTATAAATAGTAAAATCAGGTTTTGAAGAGTTTCAATGGAGAGCAACAAACATATGCACATAGTATAGTTAGGTAACAAAAGTTTTATAAAAGGAAACAAATTTACCCCATGCCAGCTTGAATTACTGAGGTGGGATTTAATACCTACTATGAAGACTGACAGTTCATTTCCTTAAATATATTTACTAGTCTCTGGAAAAAATAAGACAAAAATTTACTTTCACCAGAATACACACCGTTCTTCACTGACAATCCGTTTCTCAGCCATGACTGACATAAGTCGGTCCTTATGAAAGGTGGCTTTTTTTTTTTTAAGATCTTGCAATTAAAAAAATGGTCCACTAGACTTCAAAAATTCAATCAGCTTCTGCTCAGCTGCAGAATAATCCTACGCATTGCTTCTACCTAGAGTAATCTTCATCATCTGTCATCTGTAATTGTAGACAGTCACATCTTCCACTGTGACTCAAGGTGCAGCTACAAGTAGAGAAGTGCTTAGATACTCAGTCACTTCAAATACACTTGCTGAAGACTGCTCCTAGTGCATAATCAAGTTGAAAATCCCATTACTGATCATAATGGTTTGTCAATAACTGTAACACCTAGAGTGGAGTGAAAAAGGTATAAATCTTTAGGTAGTATTTTTTTAATCATGAAAATATATATACATATGTACATATAATTTTAATATAATATGTTGCAATTAGCATTTAGCTGTACACCAGCATCAATGTACATATTTCCCCCTAATATATCTCTGACACAAAGCTGTCTGAATCAGTGCAAAATTCTGAAAGTTTCTGTGACTTGAAAAAACTTGCCATTAATCAAGTTTAATTTATTTTTGTCATCAGTGAGATATATCCTTAACATTCACTTAGATAACTCAGTTGAGAAATTGCAATTATTGAAGGAAAAGATTCCTGAAACAGCTCGTTTTCGAAATACTAAATCTGAAAGAACTTCCGAATTGGACCCCTAGATCGAGACAAATTTCTTGTTAAAAGAACTGATCATAACAGAATCGTCTTTCTGTCTCACCACCCTTTGTGCTAAATCCCTTGAGTACAGTTTAATACCTTTTTTTTTCTTGCAGTGGATAATTGTTTGAAGTCACCATTCAAAATATGACTTCAAAAGATTCTTCCTATCCATTTTAGTATCTTAGGTTTTACCTTAGACAAGACTCTGTTTGGATACTTTGTTGAATTTCTTGTCCTAGCTGTTATACTGTAAAAAGTCTATTAAAAAATATCTATATGCATTACCTGCATAGCTCCTTCCTGTACTCATACAGGATGACACAACTGTCCATTTATCAGTTGTTGGATTATAATACTCCACTGTTGATAAATTACAGGAACCATCATCTCCTCCAACTACATACAACAGACCATTTACAGCACAAACACCTAAAAAAGGACAGGAAACCAGTATGAAAAATAGCAATGGACTTCTTCACCCCCCAAAAAGCACAGGTTTTATTCTGCCACATCATGACAGCAGCAGAAATCCAGGAACATTGACATCCAGTGCCATTCACACCAAATGACATTAGCAAAATTTTCAAGTCATTGTTGCACATACCTGCATTCCTTCTGCACATGTTCATGTCTGCAACCTGCTTCCACGTACTGGCAATGGGGTCAAACACTTCAACACTTTTTCTTACCAAAGGACCATCATGACCACCTACTGCATACAATAAATTGTTTAACACGCCGACACCTGCAAACATATGAAAGTACACAGAATTAACCAGAGAATAGTTTGAATGATACAAAAGAGAAACAACAAACATTATGTCCACTAACATAGATTCATCATTAAGTAAATGCTAGAAACTCTTTCAGAAAACATTTGGGTCAGGATGCATTAAAGCAAAGAGACAGTAACTATAGCAGGACACCGATAAATATAATATAGCAGGACACTGATAAAGTGCCTTGCATGCCCATCTACCATACTGCACCATACAAAGACCAGAGCTGTTCTGCAACGGAAGGTTTAGAAAATTTTGGACGAAAAATGATGTGCAGGAAAATGAGGATTGTTGAAATTTAGGACTAATTAGAAGTGACAGTAAATGAGACAGTGTGCTCAGCCAGCATAACGGAAATCTGACAAGATGATAAAGTGTAAGTGAATTTTTAGAAAGTAAAAACTGTGCAGTACAGAGGATAAAAGCTGAATGGATAGACATTATACAACAGGGATGTTTCCACTGAAGTGTTGGAATAGCTTGTAAACATATATACAAAACAGAAGGAAACAGTTAAGAGTGTATACCTTCTCTGGGATTTGAAGGAGAATACCAAGCATCTTTGAAACAAACTTCAGTTATCAAAATATCCAAAAGGATATCAAAGCATGTCCTTTAATCCTAAGGTCTCCTTTACTTTACAACAGAAGTTCATAAATCTGTGGGCTTGGAACGAAGGAGTGAATAAAGCTAGTTCTATCTACTTGCTAATTGGGCTGCACATACTGAAAAGATGGTAATGGGGGAAGCAGAAAGAAAGGCCTGTTTATTTATTCCTCATTTTATAATGCATTATTAGAACCCAAAAATAATAAGTTTAAGAAATGTAGAGGGGTTTTGGATTAAAACTTTTGTGTGATGGACCATAAAGACAACCAAAAAGCAGCTCTATGGAAATATATTGGAAAATCTAATATATGTCACATTGGAGATTATGAAATTCAAAGCTGAGATACAGATTTGCAAATACAGTTCATAAAGGATTCCATGGAAAGGGCACAGCTTAAAAATCTTTTTTAAAGGGAAATAACAAATATGAATGCACAAGATCAGTTAAGTCCTTTGGAGGAAAAAAAATACTCATTTAAAAAAAATAAATAAAAGAGAACCCTGAGACCTTAATAATCAGCTGAAGTATCTTTGAAAACATATCACTAATATTGTATATAACAGGCATTCCTATATGGGGACAGAAACAACTCCTGCTGAAATGCCTAATTTTCTTATTAAAAAGATTGATTTTAATAATTAAAGGAAGAAAGAAAGGAAACATGGAAGTTAACTGGTAATGTAAATCTGAAAAATAGCTTTTTGATAGGACACTTTTATAAATCATCCTATCTAATACTTTATCAGTGATACTCACTACTAACATTTCCCCATATCCTTTCCAGTTCATTTAATTCCTCTTTTATTGCTATTATTTCCAGCTGTCATGTCACAGTATAGTATGACAACTTTTCTTTCTCCCACTCTGATTACACATTATTAGACAGGATAATACAACACTCAGCTTTTGTAGAATCAAACATTACAGAGCTAGAAGGAGGGCTACGATTTTCAGTTTAAATATGTGATGTGATATAAATCCCCCCACCCATGCTTTTGGTGTAGTTACCAACCTTCCTATTCAGTGTGTAGAGTATTCCCTCTGCCACATTGCCTTTTTTTTTTCATAGTTCCTTATTTTTAATAATGTCCTCCACTCCTCCTTGGTGCTTCATTTTCCCTTAATCCCACACCCAGTTTCCAGGTCCTACCTTATTTCTTGCTTCCGTCTGTATCCTCTTGTTGCCGTCTTCTGAGTTCTCCTTTCTTTGTTACATTTCTTTCCTGCCCATTTTTCAGGACCCTGTCTTATATCTCTCAGCCCTCCCAAATGGCCTATATCTGGATCTGAAGTTCCTCATCCCAATTTGTTGTGGAAACAGATCTGTCCCCATACTGATCAACTGAGAAGCAGTTGGTACTAAAGAAGAGTAACTGAGGGTTAACCTCTGAAAAGTTGCTTTTGAATGAAGTTGAAGTAGTAGGAACAGAAGAGATGAGCTTAAGTTCCTTGAGATGACCAGAGATGCAAAACTTGAACACAGGAACAAAATTCTTTTTAGTTAGTACCCATAACACCATCAGCACTGATCACCAGTTGAGACAGTTCTGGTGGGTTTGGATATTTGGCCTCTACAGCCAAGCCCAATCAACAGTCACGATTTTCACATTACCACCCACTCCTCTGCCACACAAAAATATAATTTTCCATATATTTAACAGAGTGGCACAGAAGAATGTTCATTACTTTACTCCGTTATATGAATCTGAAATAACTGACTATATTTACTTTTCCTTTCAATTTTTTTTTTTTAATCAGAGGACAAGGTAAAAGGCAGAAGAGAGCTGAGTAAGCAAACACAGTCCTGAACTCAGGGACAAGGGAAGAGAGGAGAGGGACAGAAAGATCCCAGTAGTCAGTGTATCTAAAGAACTAAAAATTTCAGAGTTGTAGAGGAAATTCAACATTAAAAAAATTCTGAAAATATCTACTGTATAAATAGGCTACAAGCACAATAACAGTTTGCAAAAACAGAGTATCAAAAAATAAACCCCAAATGCTGAAACAAAATGTGTGTGCGGGCAGACTGCAAAATGAAGCTTTGTCACAACACACCAACACTCTTTGTCTTTATAATGATACTTGTAATATGCCCATTTTATAAAAATATTTTCCTCAAAAATTGCCAATATTACACAGGAGTATTTAACAATACCCTTACTGCAACTCTGTCCAGTTTTAAATCTAGATTTACTTCCAAGATGCACAGACGGAGTTACTAGAAGTTTCACGAGACAACTATGTTTTCTTGAGGTACAATATATCATGTTTCCTTCATTAACATCATAGTTTTAGTTTAGAAACACAATCAAAACATGACTTCTAGTAATAAGAGAGATCAACTTGCTGATTTTGTAAGGCTTTAATGGAAGTAACACAAACTATCTTAATTTTAGTAATGAATTTAATACTTTGATAGATTTCTTTTGAAATTATTTAAACTTAATTTAGACATTATACAGATAAAAACTGTTCAGAGTTAACAAAGAATAATGGAAGGCAAGATGAAAAGTTGGGATAACTACTAATCATCTACTGAGCATACTAGAAGTCCATCCAGTAGCAATAGCTCTTCCAATTATGAAGCACATTAATGCAATCACCAGTAGATACTTGAAGGGTGTTGCTAAAAACCGCCTCTGAGTACTTGGCAAAAAAAGTGATTTAAACTACTAAAAAAATTAATGTAGAAAATAATATCATGGAATTTGACTTGAAAAAGTCCTTGGGAACGCATCTAGAGAAATAAAATAACTTCTGCGAGTTGAAAAAACCTGAAATACCAAAAGACAAATAGAGGACAGTGAACAGTAAATGAGATTCAAGTCCATAATATAAATAGATAATGAAAATGCTAAAGTCAATTTGGAGCTGTGGAAGCATCATTTCATTAAACAAAAGTGTAATACCACAGGCACTTTTGATGTCTTTAAAGAGAAATATACATACCCAGAATCACAAGAAGTAAAAAAAATCCATAAAAATAAAGAAGGGATTTTTAAGATTATACAGAAATAAATGGATATACTTAGGCTAAACAATAAGGAAGGATAACATGTAGTAGGCTGTACATGTACAGAGGATGTAAACACCAGGTGATGAGAACTACTGAAGGTGAAATAAAGGGTACGTAAGTGGAAGTAATAGGATGGAATCAGTAATACAAACTTAAGAATGAACAAGGACAAAATTTCCTGAAGTGAATCAGAATGCAGAACAAGTCCTCCAAAGAGGTGGGAACCTAGTCACAGTTCACATGTAAAGTCAACCTGAAAAATCAGCCCTACACTGGCAAAGAGGTATCTTTGAAGAAAAGACATTTTTTCATCCTAGAAGTATAGATTTTGATACTTCAGTATTTAGGCGACAGTGATTGTTACAATCCATGAGTATTAGTCTGTATGTTAGAAAACATCAGAAGTCATGGAAAGAGGAAGAATATGAAAGTATGAAAAAGTAAAGAGAAATATTTACTATTAACAGACTGAATCTTACTCTGTAGGACAGTTTTGTTTTTATAACCTGCTTTATATCAGCCATTTAGGACTAGCACATTCCATTAGATTCACAAAAGCTTACCTTTTATATTCTTAGATACATTTTAAACCCACAGATTTTCAGTTTTGCAAGGACAGTTGATCCTTGCCCACTCACCTGCTCCGCTCCGTCTAGTGCTCATTTCTGCAACATAGCTCCACTCATTCGTATTAGCATCATAGCATTCTACTGAACTAAGGCACTGACGTGACGCTCCATCGTAGCCACCAACAGCATACAGTTTACCTAAGAGGGTAACCAACACAAAGTGACAAATCTCTAATGCACACAGACTGTATTGGTACACAGGCAGAGAAGAAGTCCTCGTTCTCTGAGTCAGCTACTAATCAGTATTTGTCACCAGTCAGTTACTGAGTTTCTACTCTGTAAACAGTTTAAGTTAGCACACCATAGTTCTTGTCATTTTTAGGATGTAAAAGGCAGCCAGTATCTAACAAGAACAATGCAAGTCAAAAGATTTTAAATTGCCTCGCTGAAATACAAACGTAAGGTTTTTAGTTAAGCATTGTTCAAAAGCAAGCTAATTCAAGTATGTTTAATACTGGCATCTCACAAATAGGCTTCCTAGAAATATCAAAAATTCCGATAAAAATTACTTGTACAGTCTGCATTTTCAGATTTGACACAGCAGTGGTTCCTATGCGGTTAAAACACAGACACCTAAAACTTTTAAGAGCCAGCCCAGGCCTGCATTGTGCAAGTGACATCCAGGCTGACTGGAAAGTCAGCAGTTTTCCTGGCACTGTCCTTGGGATCATCCCCAGCATGCAGCCAGCAAAGTCAGCCACAGATAACAGAGCTGACAATACAACAGTGCTACATCACTAAAGACCAATTGATAAGGTCATCACTTCAGCTCTCTGACCTTGCTGACATACATAACTGAGAGTACACATGCTTAGAGAGCTTTTCCTCAGTTAGTGTCAGGCACTGTTGAAGCTCTGAAAAAAAATTTAAAACTATAATGCTAAAAACTGGTCAAACCCAAGTGGAGCGGTATTGTTCATTACCATTTGAATGAACAAATTACAAGGTTGAGCAAAAACATAAATCCAAAGCATGTTTTCAATAGTAAGAAAAAGTAGTAGAGTAAATGACTGCATTTTCCCTCCTGTTCTTTTTAATATAATTTGTCAACTTACCTCCAACAACACCTACGCCAACACTACTTCTTCTTGTGTTCATTGGAGCTACATGAAACCACTCGTTAGTCTTTAAGTTGTAAACTTCGACTGATGATAAACCTACGAACACAATAGAACATTATTTTCTCTATAAATCTAGGTGCAACATACTGTCTAGCTTTCAGAAAAGTCTTCATATCTGAAAATTCAAATTATTTCATTTTAAGGACTGTTAGTTACTGTACAAAAAGCACAAATGATGTCCTTTAGATAGACAGTTACAGTCAACATATTCTTGGTGTTTGAAAATGGACAAATTACTAAAAGCTTTTATTGAACTGTGAAAAATTCTTCCCTGATTTTTTTCCTTTCTTTTTAATTAAGTCACATGGTTTATCCCACATATGCTTCTACAACAGTTACTAAGCAAAAGGATCACCTCTGGACAGATGGTTTAACGCATATGGGAAGAGAATGAACAGTGTATGTCTAAAGACTTCCTACAGGTCAGAAAAAGCTGTTTATAATCCTATATACGCTACATGAAAAAGCAGAAATAACTGCTCACATCTTCTAGAAGTTAAGGATTCTGACTACAGAAGGAATACTGAATGGGAACCTGTCAAAAATTCACTAGTCATTAAATCTGAACTCTTAGATGGTAGCAAACAGTCCACTGTTCTGGTAGAGGGATGTGACCACTAAAGTGCATTCCACATCACAAGACACCAGGCTACCCTCATGCTTGGTTTCATCACAGCTACCAGGAAAGAGACCTTCAAATTCGATACAATTATGTTAAGAGTAGTCAAAACTATTCAGAAGTATATAAGGCAAATATACCTGTACTCCCATCAAATCCTCCCACGGCATAAAGAAGGCCATTTAATACAGCTGCTCCCAGTGTGCTTCTCCTGTCTTGCATGTTAGCAACACTTGTCCACTGGTCCTTCACTGGATCATAGGAATCCACTGTGCGAACTCTCAAAGAACCATTGAAACCACCAACTGCGTAAACCATGCCTCCCATGTACACCATTCCTAGAGCAGGGAAGTGGGGAGGAAAGATGAGTGGTTTAGTCTCTTTGTCAATTAATTTTATTGCATACTGTCCTGAGTTTGCAGATACTTGACACAATTTACAGTACTCAGTACACTTGTCCTGCTTTTGACAGACTCCTAGAGCCACACTTCATTCAGATTAAGCACTAGATATTCTGACACTTTTTGTTACTAATAGCTCACACTTCTGAATACCATATTTGCTGAAATTCTTCTTGCTCAGATAGCTCAGCTGCTTTAAGATCACATTTTCATGTTTTTAATAGCAGTCGATCTCTTCTTCACATTCTTGATTTCATTTAGTAATAATAGGGTATTTTAATAGTAAAATTAGTCATTATTACAATGCATTAATATTTAAATTTATTTATCCCTTGTGACTAATGGAGGCAATAAAGCAGTTTATTCTACAGATTACAAACTGAAGCACAAATTAAGCACAATTTATCAAACTTGCATTGTTCCAGATTAGCAAGTAATTCAAATGTTGAAGTCAAGGCTTAGCCCTTCTTAGAAAAATATCTTTGGTACTGTTCCAAAGAGCATACAATGCTTTATACCGATGCCTAAATTCTGAAGCATTACCAACCACAACAAAAAAATAGGCATTGCTAACCTGCTCTACATCTTCTGGAAGGCAATTCAGCCACCTGATGCCAGCGTTCTTCTTTAAAATCATAGCATTCAACACTTCGAATTGCCTTTGGTGCCTGTCCTCCAACTACCATCATCAACTAAAAGGGAGATAATAATTGTTAATTATGTGCATATATGAGAGCACCTGAAAGATCAAAAAAGTGTTAAAAAAATAAAGCAAGCCTCTGTACAAGAAATAATTAGAGGATGGTTTCCCTAAATTAGAAATTTGAGTCTTGAGAACCAGGCAACACTAATTGTTTGGAGTTTTTTTTTAAACAAATGTAATTCATAATTATTGTTTTCAGGTGCAATACATGAAGTAGAAAAGCAATTTGAATCTAAGGAAACCTCCCACAAACAAGGCAGATCCTTCTGTATCTTCACATCCTATTCTGACCTCAGGTATAAGAATTCAATGTCTGTGATGTGTAATGGAACTGTGACCATCCATCTGCTGAATAGAATCTCCTATTCCATTATTGCAGTTGTCACAACAGTACTATGAGAAAACTTCTTTACTTCACTGGAAAGAAGATAATCTCTAATGCTTGTTTTGTTTTCCCCTAAAATGAATGAAAGGCAACATTTAGCTAAAAATTGAAAAAGATGTCTCAACTCAGAAGCTTCAGTCAGTCTTTGTTTTGTTTCAGTTTTGGTTTTTTTTTAAACAGGCCTATTTCCCCATAATTGTATATTTCTCAAATGCTGAAGCACTTATTAAAAAAATGTTTTCTGGGAAGGGACGTAGTGGTGGTGCTGTGTGTAGGCTGGAGACTAAAACACCTATATCATAAGTAGCATGGAGTGTAAAGCTAATTACTTTTTATATTTTTGTGATGAGCAAATCCGGTACAAAATTTTTACTGTAATACCCCAAGACACAGTCATGCTCTTATGAAATCTTTTAAAATGGAGTTTGAAATAGTAAGTACATGGAAAAGTAAGAGTCTTACTTTTGGGAGGCTAGCAGGTGTTCTCAATTTTGTTCGAGTGCTTTTCATCAATGCTCGTTGCTCAGTTGGTAGCAAGTGATACTTCATAGCTTCAATGAGGTAATCTTTACAAGCACTGCTGTTCTTAACCAATATTTCTTCTTCAACTCTCTGTTTATTAATAGAAGTTTAACAAGGTCTGAGCATGTTAAGGAAGTAAAACACAAATCACAATCTGAAGTGTACTACAGCACAAATGCAGATTAATCTAATTGTTTAGATTATCATTTAACCAGTTAGACACAAATTTATGTGTTGGCAATATGCAATCCCCAAAAAGAAAAAATAAATTAGGAGATGTTAATTCTCAATTAGTAAGTGGAAGAAACAGTATTAGGCAAGGTACAGCACTTTTCTTACAATCCAGGCACATTTCTTGAATTTTCAAATACAGAGAGTACAGAATATTTTAAATAGTGGAGAATAATTTAACAAATTAGTAAGCCACCCCACAACAGTAAAAAATACAACAAAAGCAAAGGGCAAAAAACCTCCAAAACTCATCCAAAACAACCCACACAAAGTTGAGATTTGTATCACAAAAATAGAATTTCTAAAATAAACACCTACCAAAATACTACTAACCAATGGTAATACTGAACTCATTTTCAATCTTAAATATTTGATCTGACACCAAAGTATCAAAAATGAGCTTATAAAATTGGCAAAAATGTATTTTATCTGAACCAGGTGAAGGAATGTTTCCTTTGTCATTAATTCCCAATCAACTTAAACAGTAGATATGATTCTGAAGTTGAAAATTCACTTATGAAAACAAATCTTTTATACAAGATTGTGTTACAAATGAAAAGTAACCTGATCTCAGCAAATTGCATTGTTGAAATCATTAGTGTGATATGACATGTAGTCAGCCAAACAGATAAACTACTTATATAAGCCATCCTCTAAGTGGCAATCCCTCACCTGGCTCAGTATGTGCACGTGCACATGCATATGTGGCAGTGGCTGTCTGTTCAGTTTTACTGTCAGTAACAAACTACATTACACTGCTGTTTAAAATTATCCATCTGGCATTAAAACAATGAACAGAAATTTTGATGTGCAGAATAACTAGTATTCCTTTTTGCTTACCTGAACTAAATATTCCCGAGAAAGCAAAGGCAGCCGAACGTGCTCCATCAGACGTGCCATTAACTCCTGCCTTACATCTTTGTCATGGTTTACCCAGGCTATCACTGCTTCAAATACCTTCCAGAAAACAAACAAATGCAAATCCCCTTACTTACAAGTTCATAAGTATGAAACATCAGTGTGCCTCCAAAAACAGTTTTGCTTATACTAAAATTTGTAACATAAGAAAAGTTGGAGCAGTTACAGCTCCCATTATTTCCGTATTTATCAACTAAAAAATTAAAAAGGTGCATTAGTTAGTCTCTTTTTATATTGCTCCTCTACTGGTGTTTCAAGGATAGCTGTGTTACATCGACAAAATGCACACAGTGACTTCACTGACACTGAAAATCCAGTAAAATTAGGTAAACAACACAGCAGCACCAATATTACAGTCCTCATACTTTTCTTCCTTTCTTGGAGAACTGACCTGCCACATCACCATTCAAATGACTTGTCATCACTGAGTCTCAGTGGCAGAAGTTATCCCAAGCCTAGTTTTAATTCCATTGCACAGTAGCACATCATACAGTAGAACATTAAAACCTTAATCACACTCCACAAAAGCAGCATCACATGGATCAAAGTGACAGAACTACACCTTCAGGGTATTACAGGAATAACAACAAGACTTTGCTAGTTGCAGTTTAAGCAGATAGTTCTTAGATTCAAACTTTCAAAAAGGTTTTAACATGAAACACTACCTAGCCATACAAATCAGTATTCAAACACGGTTTTGAACACAATTTAGCCTCATTTGAACAGAGGTGTTGGTACAACCACATACTCCGTGGAAAAAAGAAAACCAATGTATCTCGAATAGATCATAACTGAATAAAAAAGCTCAAAATTAATACCTGAAAACCGTTAGAGGTTTGCAGGGATGACCTGGGTTTGCTGAAGACCACAGTGTTTCAAAAACGTCTTTAAAAGATTGAGATCTAGCTAATACACATTAAACTCAAGTTAGGTAATACCAAGCTGCCTAGTCATCTCCTTTGCAACCTGCATTTGTTCAGTCAGGCTAAACAGCTCACATATATATACAGAGTTTTAATACCTCTGTGGGACTTCTGATGTTAAAGTTAGTAAATGGCATATACTTGCTCTGCCAACTTTGAGTTATTTATCCCTTGGTAAATCAAACTCTTGTGTATGTGACTCAGCATGTGTTCTGTTTGTTCTGCATGAAGATGAGAAGGAATTTCCGTTTAATGTAGTTTGTTTATTGGTTTTTTTTCAAAGAACAAAGAGTTATATGAGTTAATACAGTTTGAGGATTTGTAAGAGTTGAGACTGATTTTCAACATCAGAGTGATAGCACTTTTGGAAAAATTTGTTTAAACTTGAGCACAATACATGCCTAATTTCACTAAGGAAACAAAGAACACATCCAAAGAAGTGTACAAGAGCAATATGAGTAAGCTTGCTCTCTCACCCAAAAGGATAAAAAGAATAATGGGATACAGATGGTCTTACCTTCTCCTCTGAGGCAATTGTGAGTTTGTCACTGGATATAAGACTGCACACCTGCTCTACACCAAGATTGAGGTATTCTTCACTAAGTACAACATCGGAAAAGTGCTGTTCTGTTTGGAGAAAAAGAAATATGCTAACGTACACTGTGACATATATCCCAAAACAAGCATTAATGCAGCAAGGGAAAACAGAGGAAAAGGATTCAATATGCATGCTATTTTGTCATAGCTAGAAGCAATACCTTAACTTAAAACCTTTTCTATTTAAAGCTTTGTCTCACAAACAGTTTTCATATTTAAAGATTTTTTAAAATAACTGAAATATTAAAACACATTATACTAAAAGTAGGAATTGTAGCAATTTTCAGCATTGCTTCATCTCAGTACTTGTCCTTGATAATTACTTGAATCTCATTTTGCTAACTTTGTACACGCAAATACAGCAAAAAAGATTCCAGATAAAGAACATGCTCTGTGTATTGTTGACAAACATGTTTTAAACCTATAGTTCCACATTGAATCATTAGAACTAACAGTTTGACAGCAGTGTGAAATAACAAGTCTGGATCCTCTGCATCTTTCAGAACTTTTCCTAGGTTATAAAATACTGCATACCCCAAACTCTACAACATGTAGAAGGTCTGCAATTTTTCCTCAGTTTTGTTTTTTTTTTTAAAGTCTCAACCTAAAGTAAACAAAACTGAAAAAATTTAATATTTTCAGTTGTAGAACCAAATAATTTCTTTTAACACAGAACATATCTTTATCAGGTTGTTGTTCAATTATTCAGTTGCCCCCTCCCTTCCTTAAAATTGCTTTTTAAGCCATTCAGTTGCTCTAAAAAGTAGTTCCATTCAGTTAGATTATTTTCTCCCCTTCTGCTATTCTTAATAGAAGTCAGAAGGGACAGCTATTACTGGGAATTTAAGAATTCACTCAAAATCAGAATAAGTAAAAAGAGGCCATCAAACATATTCAAATTAAAGCACATTTTATAACCTTTTCTCTCACTCTACTAGTGGTACTATGGTTAAGACTCCATACTTGAGAAATAGTTTTAAGCTGTCAAAAAAAATTAAAGAATGCTGAATGTTTCCAGCTCAAGAAATCTAATTTTTTAGTTCAACTTTGCAGGGTACAACAGCTTTTTTGCACTGTACTAAAATCTAGATAGTATAAAAAGATAAATATAACTCAGTATAATTCTCGCCCTTTATCTACTTCAGCATACTGTTCCTTGAAATAGACAGCACAAATTCCTTCAGACAGAAGTCCAAGAATTTATATGAATTTATATGAAAAGTATGATAATGAAACCTCCTCCCACAAAGATCTCACTATAACCATGAAAGATTAGAGATTGCTAGCCAGAAAGATGGTATTTTGCCTTAATCACATTTTACTAAACAATGAGTTTACTTAGATAAAGACTAGTCTCCTTGAATCCTGTTAAATTTTTGACTTTATTATTTTCCCATAGTAATAATCCCACAGTAACACTGGGCAAAAAGCCATGCATATAAATTTAACACCAAGTTACTCAGTTTTCAATTTCAATCTATGCTGAATCCCCATACTAATGCTAATATGATAGGGAAAGTGGACCTGTCTATTCAAAATCATCCATTACTCTATTTCCTTTTTAGTCTTCATCTCTAAAGTAGATGGTCCTTGTGTTTCCAGTCCTTTATCCTACCAGCCTTTTCATTCATGCAAAAATCATCACTACAAGTCCCTCTAATTCTGTAGCATTCTCTTATGATGGACAGGTAGTATTTTCTGCAGTACTTCAGGCAACGGGAGAGAAAGGACGAGGAGAAATACTATTGATTTTTATAACACCCACTTTTCCACTCTTTACAAATCTTTTCATATCTGCTTTTCAGACAAAAAATATGCAGTTTCTTAAGCTGAATTTTCTGAGGTATGCTTATTGAAATAAATATCTGATGGTTTTTGCTGTTTGCATATGGCAAATAGAAATTGAGAAAAGCAATTTGCAAAAAATAGTTTATCATAAACTCCAAATTTCAAGTGACAGTGACACAAACCATAGGCCTGACTGTACTGAGAAGGTGAGTTAGGAAGTAAGCAGAAAGGGGAAGCAACACACATTCAAATCTCAAACAAATATGAGGTTCTGAAGTGTTGTTCATCTTCCCTTGAGAAACCTGATCCAATAGTGGATCACATCCGACAGGATATACTTCATAAATTAAAAATACCCACTTGATTTTATAGACTCATATATAAAAGCTTTGCTTTTTAAAAGTTGTTTTAGATTTATGTCATGAACTAAACAGGAAGTGATTTAGCCTCTAAATCAGGAGAGTAAAAGCTGAGAATTTTCAAAGTAATACAATGACTGTGAGACTGTCTCCTCTAGAGAGAGAACCATAGAAGAAAATCCAAAAAAATAGACAGTACTTGAACAAAAACTAAGACTATTTTGCTGGATGTCAGCCTCTGTACTTAAAGTATAAAACAATGCACGCAGTCAAGAGAAGAAGGAAGAGTGAAAAAGGGAGAAATTAAAACAAACTACTCAGCCAATAGCTACAGATTCTCAGCTGAATGAATTACAGAAATAGAAATAGGAGATTCCTAAATATATTTTAGTCATCAAAAAAAGAGATAAGGTGAAATAACTTGAATCTTATGAATCAGATCTCTTGTCATCAAGGAAACCATCATAACTAATTGATAGATAACCTTTGGGCAGAAGCCAATTGAAATTACAGCTAAATGGATTATTTCAAATAATTAAAAACTGAAAATGAACAAGGAAATGCAAAAACAATTAATTCTGCCAATGGCAATTTATGTAATGCTGTTCAAATGTTGAAGACAGAAGGCTTTATTATATATAAAAATTATGCTTAAGAAAATCAAACTTTTTGCATACTTTTAACAATAAGGATATCAGCATCTTTGAAATAATATGATTCAGTACTAATATTTCAAAAGATCACACTTAGGTCCTCTTCCTAATAATAAGGAGAGAAAAATAGTATTGGATTTTTTTGCCTTCTGGGTTAGGATTTGTATGATCTCATATTATTGCTCACATCCTGAAAGCTTTGATAATCTGGAGGTATTAACATCAACCATGATGAAACTTATGACATGATTAAATATTTCATGCATCTGTCCCCTGTTAAATCTCAAATTAGCTTGATTTTATTTATTGCATTAGGTAACATACTTCTTTTTTAATGACCATCTCCTAGATGAAGCAAGGAGAGAACTATCCAGATGAAAGTTTCCATGAGAGAATAAAATAATTATTTTTTCCTAAATCAGAATTTTCCACGCAGTATGCAACTTTGACAAATTTGTACTGGAATCCTGCCCCCTTTCTTGCCTCTTTACTCAGACATTGAAGCCAGCTGGCTCCAAAGTCTGGCAGACTGGAAACAAGCTGGCTTAGGAGCTGCAGAGGCTTGGCTCCCAGATTCCCACTTCCTAAGCAAGTAGAATCCTACTTCTTTATTATCAAAACTAAAAATCTGTCTTTAAAAAAACCTTTCCATTTTAGGACATTTCTAAAATATCTGTTCCAATTGCATATGAAAACCAGATTTTCACATTTTCGCAACCGAGTGAGTTTCTATCTGAATAGCTGAAGATCTGTCCTTGTCTGCCCTGTACCAGCAGGATGGCACTTCAGTTTCAGGGACAAACTGAAAGGACTAAAAGGAAGCCCTTAACAACAGGAAAAGGGCTAGTAACAAAATGTTTGAAAGTACAGTAAACAATGCCAGCACGGAGAGCATAGAAAAATAACAGCAGATGTAAACGTACCACTTTTTGGTATTTTTTCATTATGAGTCTGGAGCTATGTATGATTCATGCACATGCAGCAAAAACCACTTGACACCTCTTCTATCCAAAAGGCACATAGTCTTGCTGGCCATAAACATATTGACATTAGCTTTGTGTTTTTCAATTACATAGGAAGGAAAGCTATATCTAAAATCTGCATAGGACATTTTATGCTATGAACATTTGTGGATTAATTCACAAATACTTTTTCACTTATTTGTATACCTGCAATCAGAAGAGATCTTCCCAAAGCCACATTAAATGAAAAAAAAAGTATGAAAAAAAATGGCCACAGCTTATCAGTGCCAGTCTGCAGCTGGAAAACAGGAAAACCTCCTCATTCTCTAGATCTTTTCATGACAGTAATTGAACATGTATTCATGTGTAAAACAAAATACCATAACCAAACATACTGAGTTTCGTAAGTGTCTTTTGTCTGGTTTAGGCCAATTATTTCTATTTCACAAAACAAATGATGATTTTCTTATAAACTAACTGGAGTATCTGCACCTTTCTGATGTGATAATGCTACAAAACCACTGGAACATTACAGCACTTTCTGTTTCCAGTTCTTTCTGAACTGATAACCTCTTGTTTTAGACCAATGCATAGCTTGGGAGCTTGGAAAGGTCTAAGCCTTATGGTCACTTAAAAGAAAGATGAAAAACAGTTTCTCAAGCAGATTAAACAAAAACATTAAGAAGAATTAGGGTTTTTTAATCACTGCTTCACTTCACAATGTCACATTGTGATTTTTTTGGCTTGGGAAAAAAGGTCTTTGCTAATGGCCTAATTTAAGGCACTGGTCAAGCAGGAACCCCAGCCTTACTGCAGAGGAATAGACACAAGCTCTGCCAGCTGGAGAACGAGCAGAAGCTAAACACTGCAGAATCAAATTCTTTTAAAAAATGTGATTTACTTGTCAATTTTATGCTTAAATAACTGGGGTTTAGAACACCATGAAACTCATAGAAGCCAAGGCAACAGCAGCATAGCAACAGACGTTGCTACTCAGAATAGAATCATAAGAAAGATTCTGACAACTACATCCTTTGAATCTCATGCATACGGATGTACACAAGAACAGTCTACAGAAGACATGCTTCCAAGTCTTGTCAGGGTTCAAAGTTTTAGTCTTAGAGCACCAGAATCAAGAAAACTGTTATCCCACAAACTTTTCTGCTTTGTTAAACACAAAGCAGCAATCCCTGCATTACAGCATATGATAAGATTTCCTAACAAAAGTATCTTCAATATCTCCTCAGCACAATTCTAAAAGCCAACAAGGCTAGCTGTGTCAAGCCTCAAAAGACACCTTTTCCACAGGTAATCCAATGTTTCCAAAGCTCTATGCAGTGAGGGAAATACATTATTATTCTTTGGTTATAACTAAGAAATATGTCAGGATATAAGCACAAAGCAAGGGTCTTTTTAGTCCAAGATGGCATATCCCTCTTCATTAGAAAGCTTTACCAATTTATTTTCAGGTTGTACATAACATTACAACTATATAATGCACCACTTTCTCATGAAAATTTTTTATTCTGTGAACATCCTTTAAGACTATGTAAGACATATGCCAGGCTAAAACTGAGAGCAGACTAGCAATGCTCATGCCACATCCTCTTCATAGGAATCCTGAAACAAGAAGGATGAAAGGCCTCAGCTGTACGCAGTCAGTCCCTGAGTGTGCAAGCGCAACAAGAGCCAGAGCAGAATTACTCTCTGAACCATCATGAGAACAAGTAGCTTCTTAAAGTTTAATTGCACCAGAAGCTTATTCCAAGTAACCTGTATCAATTGTCCACTATTTTCAGATCTCTCCATAGGCATCACAGATGCATCTAAATGACTCTCCCAGAAATCTCACACTCTGCTACAGAAGGACCCAGAAATCTCGTACTCTGCTACAGAAGGACCAATCCCACCAAAGGGTTATGAAGCTTCAATTATAATGAAAGTTGAGTTTTTATTCCCACTGGAAGAAGTTCCAGAGTTTCACTTTTCTAATAACTTCTGATCCATTGGCATCCATTTGTTTTTATGCTATCACTGTCTATTAGCAGAACTATCTCCCTGCCTCTTTTTTCTAAATATAACATAGCAAGTGTAACAAAATAAAAACTGGGAGAAGTTAAAAATCAAAATGCTTTTCATTTTCTCTAGCAGGGTGTGGTGGGGGAAAACAGTTTTCTCCCTGAAGTTATAAAATGGTAAATCCCCAGGGGGTGGTGACCGCCTTGGAAGTTTGAATCAATGAGCGCTTTTGCAAAATATAAACATATCACAAGCAGAACGGAAGAGAAGGTAGTTGTAGTAGTTGTAGAAGAAGTAGCCATGTTGTAGAGCTACGAGGAGAAGCAGCAGCAGCCCCACTGGGGGCTGGGCCCCTTCCAGCCCCTGGCAGGGGGGCTGCAGGGACTTGGAACAGCGTAATACTGGGCTAAGTACCTGTAGCTAGAAAGCTAAAGAAGTTTTCTCCACCGTGAGTGAGCAGAGACAGAGCAGCAGCAGGAGCAGCGTCCAGACACTGTGGCTGAGAGCCAAGAGATAAGGGAGAAGCAGCAGAAACAAACATGCAGCCAAGCAAGAGAGACAGAGTTGTCTGAAGAGAACAAGAGCCAGCAGCAGAGAGAGCAGACTAAGCTCTACAAAGAGAGAGAGAGAGAGAGTGTTTGGGTAAGAACTGAAACCAAAACACCCCAAACTCCTTTGGAGACCCCTCCTAGAAAGGAGGGGTGAAGTGCAGCAGCACTACAGAGAGGAGCTGAGAAGCTCAAAGCGTCCTGGAAAGCTAGACCGGGACAGAGAAAGAATGTAGAGGGGTGACCTTGGCCTCCTCTCACCGCTGTTGCTAAGCTAAACTGGCAGCCTGAGATCAGAGCCCAAGAGCTCTGTAGGGAACTTGAATCCCCTGAAGATAAGGACTGTCACGAAGACCCCTGCGCTTCATGATATGATGTGGTGAAGCGCCCCTGTCCTGGGAAACGCAGCCCACGGAAGAGAAGACCCTCGTTTGGAGATGATGGGCCGAGGGGCTTGGATACCCCCTTGTGTGTACTGGCAGAGATCCAGCTACAGCTGCTGCATGGAAGAGAGAGAGATAGACTGCTACTCTGAAGAGAATGCTGCTCTGAAAGTGGAAAAGATCTTTCCTTCTTCCCTCCTGGACTTTTATTTGGAGGGGAGAAGAGATTTGATCCATTGTAAATACTTTTATGTCATGGTAGAAATAGTTAAGATTGTATATAATGTATTGTAGTACTTATTTTGTACAGTCATTGTAATATATAATCCCTTTCCCCATTCTGAGTTTCATGTGGTGTCTGGAAATCCATCTCACACTAGGTTGAGATGTGGGAGGGGGGCTTGAACCTGAGAACTGGATTTTGGAGTTCTCGAATCATGACACAGGGAAATACTTTCCACTGCTTTTTCCAATCTAATAATCCTTTTCTATACTAGTTTCTGGAGCCTTAATATCAAAACTCTAGGAGTTAGGCTGCCTGTGATACAAGGCCTAATTCTGAAATGGCACAGCCACACATCTTTGTCTCAGACTTTTGAGAAATTTTTTTTCAGTTTTAAGAAAGCTTTGACAAAGCACAAAGAGACATTTGAGATAAGAACAGGGAGAAAATGAGCTATGATGGCTGAGATACAGGCAGTAAGTAGCCTGAAAATTCAAGAGGAAAAACACTGACCCAAAAGGTACAGAATTGTATAGAAGAAAATCAGGGAGTCAGCAGACAGACATTCAGCAAGACTGATGATCAGCCAGTTACAGGGAGAAATGAAGGCCAACCCTTACTCCCCTGATGCTTTTAACAGAGTACTGGTGCTCAGCCTAGTAGCTTGTATGTCCCAACTGGGACCAACAAATAACTTCCCTCTTCTTTTCACTTGCCTATATCCTGCTTGCAGAGTCTCCCTGAGCACAGCAAAGGATGCCTGAACAAAATGACCCAGGGAGGGAGAGTTACCAGCTGGACACAGTTCCTGTGCTCTCAAAACACATTTAACCAATATTGCACTCAAGGTCTTGCCAGGGTCTTGGAATTTATATTTCTAGAAAGCAATCTGTGCAAATATTGGGTTCAACTACTAAACTGAACAATGATTGTTTAGAAGTAACTGAAGTAGTTTAGAGGTTTGGTTTAGTTTGGTTTAGAAGTAACTGAGACCCAGAAGTCAGAAAAAGAGTTGGAAAAAATAATTTAAAATTCAAAATTAAGCAACAGCTATATCAAAATGGGTTCCCTAAAAAATTAAATATTAACTGTCATTAATAAATATATGTCTTGCTTCCTATTGCACAAACCATAAAAATATAATAGCTTTTTGGATTTGATATTGTATTATTCAAAGATGAAATGATTTAATTAAAATGTTTTGCATAATAGTCCAAATACAAATATCACAAAGTCAGTCACATACACATCACAACTTCTTGAGTTAATTGTATGCATTACAAAAACTAGTACCTCCAAAAACAATCTGAAAACCTTTTCAATTTTTTTTAATTGATACATCAATAATTTGACTAAAATTTCACTAGACTGAAAACTTCTGAGTATGGCTGATGTGGATACCCCAGTTGCACACTTAAGACAGCAAACACAGATTCTGTTGACAGATACCTAATCATATGAGTTTGCTGCATATCTGTTTTTGCCTGAAACAGCCATTCTTGATAGAAACAATATAATCTCCTGGGAGTTAAAAAAAAAAATCAATATCAGAAAACAGATTTTCTAGAAATGAAGACAACTGAAAGCATTCATCAAGATCCTTCTGGTTACGACATTTAAATTTACTTAAGGCAATAACAAGCCTATTATTTGGACCCAGACATATGAGTTGAAGCAGTTAGTGCTCTATTTCAGGAAAATATTAAATTTTAACTCTGTAGTAATTGGTAATGATGCTAATTGGTCGCTGTATATCTTAGAAAAGTTATGAAAAGTAATGCAATCACATATTTATTTTTTTCTATAGCCTTATCAGGACATTTCAGTTTTAATTCTCTTTTTTTGTATTGCTCTTGTACTAAGCCTGACAGTGCTAGGGATTAAGGAAGGCAGTGCAGAGACTGGACCTGACTGTGCACCCTGACTATGCACAGCATATTTATCTCGAGAGTAAGAACAGAGTGTACATTGCTTTAAAATCCACCATATAGATATAGCAAAAACACAGTAGGAGTTGAGCTGGCAGCTTGTCGTATGGGCTAGCAGTATTCCAAGAATCCGATGACAATAAGGGAAGCATAGACAAGGAAAGTGCTTTCTGGAGGAATGTGACAGAAATGGAAGGTGGCTTGGTTGCAGAGGAAAGAGAAGGTTAGTACCAAGCATAAAGGTAGTAGAGAGAAAGAGATGAAA
The DNA here is from genome assembly GCF_025592945.1 of Manacus candei. Lineage (NCBI taxonomy): Eukaryota > Metazoa > Chordata > Aves > Passeriformes > Pipridae > Manacus > Manacus candei. The sequence goes on from NW_026138076.1 coordinate 23,011,853, forward strand.
TACACCCCTCTGGATGGGGTGGGCATGGAATTCATGTGTGTGGGTACCCACACATACAGATATCAAGCTCTATGCTATACTAATGGTAACTTGCCTGCGTACGTGTTGGCCTTGTTCAATAGATCTGTGCAAGCATGCATGTCAGCAAAAGCACGAATCCCCAGGCAGTTGATAGGATGAAGCTGGGATTCCAAAAATTCACAGCAAGTCCTTTTCACATCCTGCAGTTGCAAGAGACCAGCTGCTGGGAGCAGCACCTGTAAGGAGAAGCAACAGGTGGTTAATATCCCAATTCAATTCCGAGCATTTACAAGAGTATTCTCGATATTAATAAGGAAAACAAAATAAACAATTAAAAAATTAGGACTAAAACAGAGAGGAAGATTTCAGCATTATGCAACTAAAAAAGTTAAAACACAACATTAGCATGATTTTACCTCCCTACAAATACCATTTAAGATTTCAAATCAAAGTTTTCTAGACCACGATAGAATACATAAATCTTGTTTGCATGCAAACACTGGACATTGTACCGTTTTTTTGTTAGCATCAGAAATTATGTGTATTGTATATAATTATGTAACTGGTTCCAATAAGGACAGAATTCAGCTTCCAAAGAAGTCTTTGACCTTCTTGGAAGAATGATAATTCAGGCATTTAAAAATCTGATCATATAAAATATTCTATAACTCATTAAAAATCCGTATCAATAAGGAATTAGTGTGAATAACCTATTTGTTCTTCAACTTTCACAAAGTAGGCAGAAAGTAAAGAAGAATTTTAACAACTTTATAAAGTACACTTTATTTGTCCACTAATACTTAAACATGAGATTTAGGTGAACCATAATAATGCCTTTGAGCAAAATCCTATATCACTGTCTTCAATTTCTTCTTCACAATTTTCTGTGCCTTTTACAGTTATTTTAGTGAGACTTCTATTTTAGAACATTCAAGTGTGGAATGTTAGTTTGCATCTTCGGTGACAGAAGACAATCGGACATGAGCCGGGAATGTGCACTTGCAGCCCAGAAAGCCAACCAGTCTGGGCTGCATCAAAAGCAGTGTGGCCCAGTGGGTCAAGGGAGGGGATTCTGTCCCTCTACTCCCCACCTGGAGAACTGCATCCAGCTCTTGGGTCCCCAGCACAGGAAGGACATGGACCTGTTGGAGCAAGTCCAGAGAAGGGCCACCCCAAAATGATAAGAGGAACGGAGCACCTGTCCTATGAGGAAAGGCTGAGAGAATTGGGATTGTTCAGCCTGGAAAAGGGAAGGCTTCAGGGCGATCTAATTGTGGCCTTCCAGTACCTGAAGGGGGCCTACAAAAAAGATGGAGAGAGACTATTTACAAGAGCATGTAATGACAGGACAAAGGGGAATGGTTTCAAACTAGAAGAGGGTAGGTTTACATTAGATATTAGGAAGAAATTTTTTACTGTGAGGGTGGTGAGGCACTGGAACGGGTTGCCCAGAGAAGCTGTGGATGCCCCATCCCTGGAGGTGTTGAAGGCCTGGCTGGTTGGAGTTTTGAGCAATCTGGTCTAGTGAAAAGTGTCCCTTGCTCATGGCAGACAGGCTGGAACTAGATGATCTCTAAGGACCCTTCCAACCCACGTCATTCCATGCTTCTATGATTCTGTGAAGATTTTAACATGGACATCTTTCAACTGTACACCTCCATATAGAGAAAACATACTCTGGGGCTGCATCAATAACAAGCAAGCAAAAAACACACCAAAGACACTGGCTGCAGTACCCTTGCTAATGTATGCTTTTTATTTAAACCAGTACTTGCATAGAATTAAAGAGACTCAAACAAGAAGAAAACTGGAAAAATAAAAAGAGAGCTGGAAGAGCAGAATAAACCAATTTAGAAATCTGTCTAACATTTACTGCATAAAAGCTGCAGAATATACTTCTATTTTATTGCTCTTTGAAAGAAATTTTAATCTTAGTAACTGTCTGTAGAATCAAATATTTGTCATCACCTCTGTAAGCATCCATCTACTCAGCTTCTAAAAAGTTACTGTTTAATCTTTAGAATTATTTTTTTTTAATAAAACTAAAAACTATGACCCAAAACTAAAACAAAAAGAACTTCGGGTGATACAAGCTTGTAGAGTTAATGCCTGCTTTAAACTTAATTTTTTGGTCCCACTTCAACTATTTATGGCCATTCCTCTCCCTTGAGTGTGCCATATATGAAGCCTGCTTGAAAACAATCTTTCTGTTCCTCAAGATGTTAAACCCTAATTATATAATATCACTTTTTTTACACATTTGGCAATCAATACAGACAGCAAAAAGGAAGGATCATACATACAAGAGTTTGCTTTGAATATCAACCATTAATGAAAGAGAAATGAAGAAAAGACAATGTGATTGCATTGAGATACACAGACTACTGCTAAGCAACATAACTAAAAATTAGTTCAAACCACAGGTAATGCTTGAAAATATGAAAGTCTAAAAAAGTAAGTGGAGAAGATCTGTATGTAAGAGGCATAAATGTCATAGTCACACAATTCAAAACAAATTTAGAAAGTTTAAAAGGTTATCAGTGACAAAGCTGAAACAGTACAGTGAACTTAAACTTTATTTTAGCATATGTTTATATAAGTGTGAAGATAATATTAGTATACAATTTCTATTACAAGAACTTGTAATAGATGATTAGTTGTAACAGTGAGTGGATAATTAATTTGATAGTTAATGCTATGATAAGTTATAATCATGACCTTACACAGCAAAAATCAAGGCTAGAAATCTAGTACAAATATTTGTTTACACAACTTGTCCCAGTGCAGCACACAGTGTTCACAAATTCAGTAACTAATTCAAGGACAGTCCTAGATAATTTTCGGCATGTTGTCAGCATAGTTGAGCAAATAACTCTGAGGACAATCCTTGACTGCATAAATGGATCCAGTAGAAAGATACATAAAATCATCATCAAATCATTATTATACAAAATGGAAAGGTGAAATTTGAGAATGGCATGCAGAAAATGATTTAATATTTGTATGCACAGTTCCACTGGCACACTTGCTCATTCATACTTGTTCATATGAAGAGTAAAGCAATGTTACAAGAACTAGAAGATCACTCTTTATTATGGGAAATTTACATCAGCTCTTAAAGCATTGTAATTGAGTTTGCAAAGTTACAGATTTCAATACATTTTAGTTATCAGACAATAAAACATTTAAATCCAAAAAATATTCGTATATTCTGCAACTAAAAAGGAAAAGAGAGACAAAATGCATCAAATTTATCCCATTCAATTATACATTGGGCTTTGGTTACTAGGCAACGAGAGCTGTGACAACATCTAGTTAACTTTCATTTGTACCTATAGAACTGTTGGCCTCAAAGCCATAACAACCTGTGTTCAAAAATACAGCTCCATCACAGATAGTTTCATTCTGTTGAAGCCAGGGACAGAATTAGACAGGGAAAAACTACCAAAACAACCCAAACTCCTCTCAAATCCATTAAAAAAACCCCCCAAAAAACAACAACACAAACAAATAAACAAACAAAACCAAACAAAACCCCTACATTAAAACCGCAGTGCAGATTAGGTTGAACTGCAGCTAGCTCTAAACTGGTTGGCTATAGCTTAGATTTATTTCCAAAAATAGCCAGTAGAGGGTATCATAACCTTCCTTAAAAGATCAAAATTACTTGAATACTGCTTTGTATTGCAAGAAATGCAGAGGTGAAAAAAAATTGCTTATTCTATGAAAATGTATCCTCATCACAGCATTTGTTGTTTTTATAATCAAATAAACTGAACAGATTATTATTACAGATGGCAAATAAGAAATCATGTATTCTCTTTTTTTGTGTCAAAACCGTGGTGATGAATGAGTGCTAGATTTCCTAAAGCAGATGATTTAACCCCTACGAGCCTTTGAAGACTCTTCCCTGCTTGACTCAACACATATGTGCATTGAACTCCAAGGTGACGAGCAGTTGGTACAGGCAGTCATCTCTCCAGCCACCTGTGTCCCATCAGTTCACAGGGAACACGTTTACAACAGTCTCAGGAAGATACAGACTGTGTGACCAATGAATAAACTCCTACAATGAAAGAAGGGTCAGAGGAGATGGGCAAGGGTGATGAATTAAGGGAAGAAATGTGAAAGTAGAACATATCTCAAAGGGGATTGAGGGTAGCTTTTGCTTTAGATATATGGCTGTACCAGTAAGTCATCAGCTTGTGTAAACAGCCTTCTCTAAAATAATTAGTAGCATTAATAGCATATGAGGTCTTCCCCAGCTAGCCAGGCCAGCAGGTGGAGAAGTTTATACGTGACACAGCTCAGTCTCACAAAGTATAGAACTGAAAAACCAACAGAAGAAGATCTCAAGAGAGCAATGGGCTTGAGATGGCTTTAGCCCATATATTCCTTCCTGGTCATCTGGGGACGCCCACCATCCTGACAGTGGGCATACAGAGATCAGTAATGGGAATCACTTCTGCATGGTAATCCAAACATATATTTCAATTGCTATATCAACGCTTGTGTTGTGATTTCAGCATATTGCAGTATGCCTCTGCTAAATCAAAATATAACACTATGTTGTACCAAGTATCTTCAAAACAGTAAATTTGATATCAAACATTAAACCATCCTCATGGAATATCTAGAAGAATCTGGTCAGAGCAGCTGCCCTGGAGTGCCTCCATACCAGACAAGGGTGTCCATCCTGCCTGAGGGCTGCTGGATGACCTATCAGGCACCCCTTCACAGTACATTTGCTTCACAGAGTTCAGTGCTACACTCCCCTTCCCACAGCCCCTGGATTGGTACTATTTTATGCAACACACAGGGTTTTAGTAACTGTCCCACTAGTTGAGAATGGAGGAATAAGTCCAGTGGAAGGAGCAATCAAGATGATCAGAGGGCTGGAACATGTGATACTACAAGGAGAGGCTACAGAAACTGAGTTTGTTCAGTTAGAAAAGAAAAGAAAGAGGAGATCTTATTACAGTCTACAGCTATCTAATGCGAGGGTAGAGAAGAGTGAGCCAGACAGCTCTTGAAGATGCATAGCACTTGGACAAGAGGCAAGCAGGAACACAGGAAAATCTGGTAGGAAAAAAAGGAGTTAGGTTGCTTTTTTGTTACTTTGTGTTGTGTTTTGTTGGGTATTTTTTAAACGATGAGGTTCCTTAAGCCCTGGAACAGGTTGCCATAAGCAGCTGCAGAATCTCCAAACATGGGAGATAGTAAAAATTCACTGAACAGGCCCCTCAATCTGCTTTAACTGGACCTGCTTTTAAAAAGCTCAATGCAAAGTTAAATTTAAATTGATTAAAGCTTTCTGCCTGCTAAATTAAACCAATTTGATCCAGTAATTTTATATCAATACATGCTATCCTCTTTGCACTCTTTTTGTACTGATAGATTCTACTAGAGAGAACATATTGTGCTATCTGACATATGAAAATGCTTAAGGCAATATTTTCATCTCTACTGGTTCTAAATTTCTTGGAATTTCTTTAAAATTTCTCTCAGGAATTCTTGCTCAAATTCAAATTGACACCCACCAAAACCACATACATATGCGGATCAGTATAATGCCAATATGAAAATAATGAAAGATCATATTGCAGGTTTTGAAAACAAGATCCCACAACATAAACAAAACCAAAATTTCTCAGAACATTGAAGTACTTTGCAAGCAAATAAGCCACTAAAAATCAAAGCAGCGTATGCCAAGAGAACTGAATAATGTGCTGCCTAAAATAGAAAAATTCCATTCTTTGCTGCATGGGGAGGAAAGAAAACCAATCTGTGACACTAGGAAAGACACTAACCTAGGAAAGCAGATGCGTAGGAATCCGAATACACTACAATGCAACATAGAAGCATACAGAAGAGCAAGTTACATCCTTGCTAATCACAGATATTGCATATTTTCAGTTATTACATGAAAATGAAATAAATTCCAGAGAACAGTAGTTATGTTAACGCCTGTAATAAAAAAATCTCGAGGAAACAGAGCATCTATTTCTAAGTAACCATTTCAGCAAATTAAACTCCTTCACTTCCTGTTTATACTATCATGGCATAAGGAAAAAGGAAATGAACATAATAGTTAAAGATAATCCGATTTTTTTTTTTATTCTCATCTACATGCATCTGTGCTGTAATTAAAACTGTGGTTTGTAACTGAAGTGTAGTTAAATTCTAGTGAAATCATTCAGCACTGCATTGAAATTATGTTATTTAGGAGTATGCATACAAAACCACTGAAACAGATACAAATATTTTAAGGCATCTGTGGAATAAAACGTAGAAGTTCCAATTTTGGAAAATTCAACCCTGCTAGAATTTCTGTACGAACAACATGTGCGTGTTAAGCACACTGTTCCAGTGTAAAAATACCAAAGTAAGAGGCTGCATTGGATTTAAAGATGGGCATAAGCTGCAAGTTTAGAACATGATATCATGTATCTTATACAATATACCTTCTAGATATCTTAACATCCTTGACTTTATAGGCTATTGCACAATGAAGACGTGGATTTATAAATTTATCCTTTATCTTAATGAGCTCCATGCAATTAAAAATCAGGTGCAGGTGGCAGTTTTATAGTATCACATGAAGGAATCAGACTAATAAGAAACAGTCCTATTCCTTCACATTCCCTTCATACTAGACACAAATTGGTAGAGCATCATTTCAGCAGAAGCTAATAATCATGAAAATGTAATATTTTAAATTATCAACATGATCTACAAAATACTAAGCAGCTCCCAACTTGGAAATCAGTGTGACATTAAAATGGAGTGTAAGGAGAAAGGAACTGGTTTACATACCTGCTGTTTAACCTGCATCTGTACTTAAGAGTCCACTTCAGTTAGTGACATACTATTGATAGGAAGTAACCAATTTGCTCAAAAAGCAATTTTTGAAGGGATACCACTTAAGAAAATTAGTCTGAATGAACTACTAATTATTAATTAAAACATCTGTTGTGGAGGTGGGTGTTCTGTTGCTTTCTTGGGTTTTTTTGAAGGGAGTAGGTGTGGAAGTTTGGGGAGGGATTTGGGATGCAGTTAGGGGTTGCTGAAGTGCAGAAACAAGATTCATGAAGCAAATCAAATAACAGAAGAGTTACTTTAATCGAGTAATACACTATAATGAGTGACGTCCATCTGGTCTACAAGGGAGAACCATGCATGCAGTCTTGCTTGACCTGAGGGTTCTGCTACATCTTTCCTACCAGAAGAAGGCCCTAACCACCATATAATAGTGCACTTTGGCATAAGCTTCCACACAAAAGAGACAGACTGATTTGCTAGTCTGAAGGTTATTTTTGTTAAGTCATGAGCTTAGCCTTTCATATCCTTTTCTTCTGTTCAAAGACACTGGAAACAGAAATGAAACATTCCCTCACTTGAAGTAAAACATTCTTGAACCTAAAATCATTTTAGCTAGAATTTTAGGTTTTTCTTTCAGTGAAAAAAATTGTAGACATTTTGACTGTACAGGAACAGGGTTTTTGATTTGAAGTTTGGTCACTGAATTTAAGTACATGTATAGTAAGTAATCTAAAATGAAAGCTCAGAATCCTTCATCATACTGTAATTAATTCAGTGTTTAAAAGATTATACAGCTGCATTAAAAAAACCCTCATATTTTCTTAAGGACAGGATAATTTAAAACGAGACTAACTAGAGTCTGAACAAAGCCACTTGCTGCTGATACCATGTCATTCAGGAACTGGACAATTTTTTCTTTAATTATGGGATCTGAGATGCTAGCCAAATAATATACAAAGCTACCCCACAGAAGGATTAGAAGAAGCTGAAAAAATTAAGTAGGCAGGACAACATAACTCACACTACACGGTCTTCTTTCTTTCTGTAAAGGCTGACCCACATAAAGAATCACTGCATCAGCTGACACTTTTAGCTACTGTGCTTCAGCTATAGGGTTTATCTGTAACATCTCACACCTCCAGTACCAGACTACCCTCCGTCTCAGACCCCACTGGCAGACACACTAAGTTTGAGTCTACCAAAGATTACTATGACCGAAACACTTTTAAAAGCTTATCTAAAACTGAAGATGTAAAAGACTGACAAACGACTAAAAATGTTCATTTGCTGTTTCCTAAAGTATACAAGACAACTTTGAAGAGGCTGGGAGTGGAGGGGGGTGGGGGCACTGAAGAAGGAATTGTTTGTTAGTTTGTTATGGTTTTTTGTACATTACAGACTGACTTGTAACAAACAAGGTTTGTTCTCCTAGCACAAGTGCATATTTTCTGGCAATCTAAAAGAGAGGGCTTGAAACACCATTTGCAAAATCCTAAAGCCTGTGCTGGAAACAAACAGCAGCATAACTGGGATAGTAGACTGTGAACCTCTGCTTTCTCTATTATTCCATTCTCTGGTATAGCAGATGCATCCATACTACCGAGTTTTACAGTAATACAAAACCAAGAACTGAAGACAACAAAACCAGTATGAAGTAGAAATGGTTTCTGTACACGGTGCTTATCTTCAATATGAAAATTCCATCAAGATTAAAACCTAATATGCAATAAATGGCCCTTCAGTGGACTCAAAACACATTTGATTACCTCCAAGCTTTTAACAGTCTATGTTATGTTTTGTAGCTTAATAATATAATCTTTTACTTAACATTCATTTTCCTACAACAGACTGTAATTACATTATCCTAGAAATATCACACAGCACTTCCTCAAAAAAAAAAAAAAAAGCATAGGCTTAGTGACAAATTTCATAACCACTGTAATGTGAATGTTGTGCTTATAAAATTCAGGCATGTAGAGACAAATTTCCCCACGCTAATGGCATCGTGAGCCTCCCATTTTATTTTTTTTTTTCAGATGAAGGTTTAATGCATATATATCATGATTTAAAGCACGATCAGTATCTAGAAAACAGAAATGTTTTCAAGAAAGCCTTTATTCAGCTTCCAAAAGGTGTAGCAGCGTGCTGCTGAACCTACTTGCAAGTAAGAGAGGTTAAATGTGGAGTCTCTAAGTGACTTAATTTACTCATAATAAGCACCTTGAATTTTACAGGGAAGTGGATGGGAACACATGCATTCATTTGGGCAAATGACCTCTGCACTTTAGGTTGGCAGGGGCTGCCTTTCAGGTTTTGCCAGGGGTAGCTTCATTGTCATACAGAGAAATAGTGGATGCCCACAGTAAAGGTCATAGTTGAGACAAAAGTAGCTGCTTTCATCCACTCTAACACAGCCGAGCAGCATGATTATTTTAAAGATCACAGACTTAGAGAGTTGCACAAGATGTTCAGTCTGAGAAGGCAGTTTACATGCAGAAGTTATTATTCATTAATGTCTAGTTAAAGGGCAACCACATCCTGGCAAGATGAAGGCATCAGGTTCTAGAATTGGAAAACTTGTAATCTCGATCCTGATTACTTCTGACTTACACAATGGTCATCACATCTGTTACTTTTTTTTTTTTTCTTTTTACTTTATTTAAATCATAGAATGGCCTGGGGGACCTTAAAGATGACATAGTTTCAACCACTCTGCCATGGGCAGGGGCACCTTCCACTAGACCAGGTTACTCAGAGCTCCATCAAACCTGTCCTTAAATACTTCTAGAGATGGGGCAGCCACAACTTCTCTGGGCATAGTCTTTTGTAAACTCTTTTAGACCACATCATAGTTGTAGCTTGTAATACCTTTCATAATGGAATCTCAATCCCAGATGGGGCATAAAACAAAGAGTTAAAAGTATTTTCCAGGCTCGTCTAGAACTTCACAGTTTTTCAACTAAGTGTTCAAATAATGGGTAAATCCATGTCTTCTAAAAGGAAAAACCAACAAATGCTTCCCTAGTCAACTACATGAAAAAATTATCTCAGTTTCCTTCTGAATGCTTTTATGTTCTCCCACCCTATTTTTAGAAGGCAAACATCGTTCTGGTGTAGAAGCTGAACACTTACAAACAGTTACAAGACCAACCTTAAGTCATGGTAATAATGCAATTACAGAGATAACTACATACTAGACCAAAGCAATACTCAATACACCCCAGGCAGTCTAGGAACATCCCACCTTCATCTGCTATCAGTGCATGAAGCTCCACAGTACAAAGTAAACTAGCCACAACAAAGAATGTTTCCTTGCAACACAAGGAATAGCTTGCTCTTGAAGCAGAAGGATGCATTTTACCTTTTAGAACAGCATTTCTAGTTAGTTAAAATCAAACTTCACTTGAGAAAAATTAGCAGTGTCCATTGCTTTGTAGGTAAATAAACATCAGGGCTGTCACAGGACAAACCCCTGGTCTTTCAGGCTTGAAAGGGGACAGTAAATACTATAGTGGTGGCTATGGTTCTGGTTGATGCATTGGGGATGCAGGCTTCCTTTAAGAGTAGGATGGGGTTAGAACATAAAGAGGACGAAATGGCAAAAATTTTGCCTTTCTTTGAACTGTTTTAGTCTAGCTCTGCTGCAACCAGCTAGGGATCTCCTCCGCAGTCTGAGCTATGCTAGAAGCAAGTTTGGCCACTGGCTCAAGACAGAATCTGTTATGTCCTTCACCCTTCCCCAATATGTGGTTAAACACAGTAATTACTGAAATGAAACTTCACAGCGCTACTGTGCTTCCATCAGCACCATCCGTTCCTCTGTCATCTCCTCTAACGAAAAGGAAACCTGGGATGGAGGAAAGTAGAACAGGTGAATCTAACCCAGATCTGGACCTTGTATGTTCTCACCTAATTAGGAAGCTAAACCTTAAGGGTTTAGCTTAAGGGAACTAAAGGGAAGCTAAACCTTAAGGGAAAATACCTGCTTTGAAACACAGTCTATCTAATGGTAACCCAAGGTTCACAGGTAATCATTTCCAAACTAACCAGCACAGAGAAAGAGCACTGCTCACCTTGTGCATCCTAAGCAGCTGCACCCATGCATTTTGCAGCAATCCACACTAAATGTGATAACAACAATATCTACTCACACATATGTTTTTGGGCATTTCTCTCCTAAAAAAAAGCTTACTATCTCTTACTATCTTTCAGCATAAGTAACTCACCCTTTTACCCATAAAAAGCATATGCGGAGTCTTTGAAACAAGTAAAACATTGGAAGAAAAATAGAGTGCTTTTTAGTCAACTCACAGTCACTCTAGAAAAGGCCTGAATTCTCTCCCTCTCTCAGATGATAGCTTTTCCATGCCTTTACTGGCTTTACACCTTTCCCCAAAGCATGCTATTTCTGTCATATTTTAGACCATCCAGCAGTGTTACAGGTGGTAACACAGATTTATACAATGACATATAGATGCTGCTGTGCCATTTTTAATGCTCCTTTTGAAAGACTATTTCACAATGAGCAGAAGTTTTTCTAAGGTGACTACAGTATGTTATTCTATTCTAGGAAAAGCTGTTAATGTAAAACATAGCAATACGTAGGAGTAATTCAAATTTTTCTTTTCATGCATTACTTTACACTTTCCAACATTAAATTTGGTCTGTGATCATTCTAGCCTGACATCTAGCTTAGCTAGAAAGCAGTGAAACTTTCTATTTTTGTCTGATCTTGAAGAAAATCCTTAAACCAGTTCATCACCTACATCTTTTGCTACCTACTTTTCAAAACCAAAGAAAATATGTCCTTTGGAAGCCTGTGACACATTACAACCACTTTGATACAGTGAAAACCAACTATTTATTCCTATTTGTCCCTGTGCTCCCTAGGGATTTTTGATCTATTTATTGCTCATCATGTGACAATTTAGGAGGGACTATAACTAACTTGACTTTCAAAAGCCTTTGATATGGTTATTTCTGGACCACTCAAAGAATTACAGGAGGTTTTTAGGAGCTAAGCATAACTCATAAATAGAATCCTGAAACATACTGAAAGTTTGAACTTTCCTTATTTCACCTGCCACTAACAAAAACCAAATCCTTGGTAGTTTCTGTAATGCTCCAGATCACTAATAGCATTGTAGTGATTTACTAAAATGTGAACTGAAATTCCAAGGAATACCCAGCTAGAGAATATAACATTTTCATAGTCTCAACCACCTCACTTTAAAAGTTTCTTTTCTGTGGGTAGCAAGTATTATTTTTACATATATATCTTTAAAATCCTATTTGTCCTAGTGATCAGATGTTTTCATTCATTTGCTTTTGCACTTCATCCTTTGACCCCTTCTCTAAGCCTGTCCTTGATCTGCAAGAGGATGCACCTTGCACAGTCCGTTGGCGTAACTGGGACTTTCTACCTTAATTAGTTTTTGGCACCTTGCTCATGCGTGGCTCTGACAGCCTACATACTCTCCTAAATCACTCATTAAAGAAAGAATATGCAGGAAACAAACAGATGTTATATTTAGAGCTGCAGTGCTGAGTAAAAATGTTTTATTCTTTTTATCATTTAAATTAAACATGCCTGTTTAAATCCCTCGGTGACTTCCCATTCACCTCCCACAGTAATCAGAATCACATGCTTCTGAAGTGCAGGATTACAGATCAGTATCTCCTCTGTAATGTATTCTTGCCTCAATCCCACTTCTCTCTCACCCCATCACCTCCTCCAAGAGTTTCTGATTCATTCCTTGGCTCTTGCTTAGACCATGCTGACATAGCCAAGCTACAAGCCTCTTCACCGCCTTTGCCTAAAGTCTCTCTTCCAAATAAGCAGAAGCAAGTGGTTTTTAAGCCCCAACACCTGCCCCCCTACTCCCCCTATAAAAAAACCAAAAAAACTACACAACACCCAAACATCTTCTGAAGCTACAAAGATTTTGGGACAGGGAAAATCTGTGATTCAGTCTGTAAGATCTCAGTCTCTCTCCAGAAGAAGTACAAGACTCTCTGCCTCCCACAGACACTGGCACTTGATAGTCCAAGACAGACTTTTACAGCCTTGGGACAATTTTAATTCATTCCTCATATCTTTTGATCCATATTTTAGATTAATCTTTATCTCTTGTGCTCATTCTCAGTTCTGTTTCTCCCCTAAGTATTTCTCTCTAGCACCTACAACCTGGTGTACAACAGCTCAAATGTCCATTCAGTTATCTTTTCATTCTTACAAGGTTCATATCCTTCTACCTACTCAATTTTCTTAGTAAGGCCATTGCAAAAAAAAAAAAAAAAAAAGATTAATTGGCTGGAAAGTGCCAGCAAAATGTGGCTAAAGTATCATTTGGAGGACAGAGAGAAAGAGCAGCAAGGTATCTACAGAAGGGAAGAAAAAAAAAGGCAGAACATAAAAATGTGAATACCTCAGGAGAGACTATCTGTCGTATCTGTGCAACATCTGCTTCTCCTGGTTCTGAAAGTCCTGCCACTGCTTTCCTCTCTGTCTTGATCACAGCTAAAGCTGTACAGAAACAGCAGTTGGTTTCTCTACAAATTCCTTTTGCTACCTAACTCATGAACTTCACCATGCTATCTACAACCCAGGGGAGGAAATAGTAAACTTATCCTTAAGTGCAGCAGCATGAATCATACTTATTCAGCTTGGCTTAACCATACTAAAGAAGGTGTTGAACAGACATGTCCAAGAGACTCTTTAGGAAGATGGTCCAGCTCAAGACAGAATCGAGATACGAGGCAAGTGTTTCTGTCTGCACTAATCTGTGGGGCTGACTGCATGTACATGTACTGTACATGTGACTGTGTGTGTACCTACTGGGAAGAGTGGTCAGCCTCACTGCCAAGCTGGAGCTTGGAGACACAGAGCTGCAGCCACCCAGCTGTTATCAGGCTACCAGATTCAGCACCCTTTAACACTTTCCTCACATTAAGCATACCATGTGATTTTGTTCTGCCACATGCCCCAAAGCAAGCTAGATCAGAAAAGGAAATCTTTTTCAGAGCATCAAACAGCTATCAGATGAATGCAAGGCTTTGGAATACACCTTCAACCACATCAAAACTCCAGTTTCTCAGTTAAAAACAAACATAGAAAGGGGAGTGACAATATCGGTACCATATCTATACTGCAGTGCACATAATAATCACAGAATATTCTGAGATAGAAGAGACCCACAAGAATCATCAAGTCCAACTCTTAAATGAATGGCCCATAGAGGGGATTGAACCTGTGACCTTGGCATTATTCAAACCAAGTTCTAACTAACTGATCGCAGAGTCATAATGTACCCCCAAAAAAATGCAGTTCTACTTTGCACATACCTAATAGCTAACATTACAAAGGATATGCTATGAAAAAAAATAGAGAAAAATACATTTTAAATGGATCTAAAAACTGACAGAGAGCAAAACATTAACCTTCTCTGCAAAGTTGTTTGCTTAGTATTTTGGTCAGCAACTCTTTTATGTGAAGCTCACTCATTTAAAGTGCAAACTAACAAAGCTTGTATTTGTAATAAAATATGCTGTAAACTGTAAAATATCTGTAAAAAGATCTCACTCCTCTTTTCCCTTCCCTCCTACACTCACTCTGCTGACAGGCAGGCACGTATAAGCAAATGAAGAATGCATACTAGGATTATTTCACTAGAAAAATGAGACCATTTACTGTTGCCTGACATGTCCTAGAATGTATATAAATTCAAGAAGTGTGCCACTGTCTCTCCTCGAGCTACGCCACATATTAGTTGTGCCTTCACATTATTAAAATCCTCAAAGCTGTTGTCATAAATACAAAAAATAGGGCAAAACGATGCAACCAGATTGTTGCTTGAAGCCTAAAGGATAAAATACATACGATAGCAAAACACAGTGGTACTCCTTAAGCACACAATCAAGGAGTATATTATAAGGCTGTTTAGTCCAACATTAATTTCTTGCCCAGTAAGACTTAAACATGTTTCTGTGAATAGGGTTTGTAATGAAACTCATGTCAGCTTGTATTTAAGTACCTCTCTGCAGTGTCAGCAAGCCCCTAATATTATTAGAACTGTGCTGGCATAAAAGAATAACAGTGAAAGTTTGTATTACATGTAAAAAGTGATTTAAACACACATATGAATTTTAAAAAAAAATCAGTTAATCCTGTTTTAATCATGAAGTCATTAGGATGAGCCAGTTTCATAAAACATTTTAACCTGAATGACGCTGAATCCAAGGTTTTGCAAAAGCTTTCATAATTTAGTAGCTATGCCACAGCAGCCATGATGGAGATGAGCAGAAAGACCAAAGGCTTGTTTATTTTTGAAGCTCTATAAGATGATCCAATAAAGAACTCCATCTCCTCCTAAAGCTTTAATAATATCTGTTTCAGGGAAATAAGATCACTGACCACCAATAGTTGTTGACACTCAATAGCTCTATTACATAAAACACTTTTGGTAAAGAAAAACTTCCAAGAATTAGTACAGTTGCCTGAAACATATTAACAAAGAAAAAAGTGAGTTTATGGACAGAAGGTTTTAGGTCTTCATGAGGGCTAAGTAAAAAGTGGTGCTAACTGAAATGTCGTGGAAATGTGGCAGTTTCGAGATTAATTTAAGTCTAGAAACAGCCACTAGTGGAGGATATGGAAGATAAGAGAATCAAAGACCATGATAAATATTTTAATTCTCTCAGAAACAGGCAGGATTGTAATCTGTCATCTCAGGATTCAATAATTAGCACCATACTTATCACATATTGAAGGCAGGAAGCCAAATCTGTCTGAGATTATTTGGGAATCATAATTCAATAGCAGTTCAGAAAAATACAACTATATGAACATCTTAAAAGATAGTTCTACAGTTTTAATGAAGATTTGGCCTAACAGTCTGTCTAAAAAAAATATGTGCTGTACCAGGATACTTTGTTGAGAGTTTTTGGCACATTAAATTTAAGTCACAGGAAACAGAAATTGACAGATTTCAGCTCTAAAGATGCTATCAATGATATTTTTAAACTTTACATTAAAGTCAGAGTTATTTTCATTTTTTAAAAATCTATTGCAGCTATTGACAGGAAAAATCAGTGCAATTTTGCTCCATGTTTTTTTAGGGACAGTAAGAGAAACAACTTAAACTCATTCACTCCAAAAAAATTATCTCTAGAAGGAAAAAAAAAAACAAAAAACCAAAATAAGTAGCACTGTTATCTTCAACAGTGTTAGTATTGTTTGACCTAACTGCATTCTTCTTTAGGAGCAGAGTTTAGCAATAAATCAGCAGAAGAAGAGTCATACGGTCCAATAGTCTATCTCTAGCACCTAGCACGTCAGCAGCCACGTACTGCAGGAAAGACTTTGGAAGCTAAACCAAAATGAAGTGACTGTCTAGGTACTGTGGAGATGCAAGAGAAAAGCTGTACAGAGAACCAGGGGGGAGAGGGGAGACAGGACAGGGGGACGGCATACAAAGATGATGACCCAATGGCTTAAAATTTACCTCTAGGAACTCAAAATTGTATTCGATTAATAAATAATACAGTGATGATTTTTAATGCTGTCACAAGACAACTGTGATCAGTAAATCGAGGCAAATGCAAGTAAACAAAAGGCCTTTATCAGCAACCTTCAGAGATGCCAACATTAACCTCTCATACAGCAGTAATAGTTTTATTAAGTTACTTGCATCTGCTAGAAGACTGTGACTGCTTCTAGTTGGAAAAATTTGTATCATGACCCATGCCGTCATCACCAAACTGCAGCATCTAGGACATCATAATCTATTTGAAAACCATCCAGCAATTGCTGTTAACTCAGAATAAACTCTTCCTAAGGAGCCCTGCATTTTAGTAGAATGCATGATTGGTGAGGTACTGGACCTATATTAATTATCTGTTGGTCTCTTGGTGACGTGCAAGGTGTTAATCATGACCAACAGGGTTGCAATTGCCTAGATCCAGCCTACCTAGCACTCACTCTTCTCAAGATATACTTTCATTTGAGCTGTTTCACTTTCCCTCATTATCAAAAAGTACTTAAAGAAGAGAGGGTAGACGCACATCTGTAAATGCATCAAGATCAAACTTATTCCCTTCCTGCCTGTTTTAGGTTTCTAAGTGAGACATTTTTCCAGACATGTCTTTCACAGATTCTCTGAAGGAGAACAGCCAATTCCTACATAAGCAATTTCAGCATTACCTTCTCTCAAAGCAGTTTTATATCTAAAATATATATAATGTTATATTTGAAACAGGACCTACTGTATAATAAGATTCACTGAAAGCTTCACAGCATTCAGTTCAGTTGAATAAATATTTCTTTTATCTCTCCCACCCACTTACACAGCAGCAGGCAGACTTCCAGGACACAGAATGCACGTCTCTGTTCAAGTATTGAATTCAACTCCCTCCTCTTACAAAGCCCCATCACACATTTGTAAAGGACAGTCAGCATTTGATTCTAAAAAGGAAAAATCTACCCCAATTAAAACAGAAAATTTCCTATATTCATAAAGAAAACTGGATATAACCCTTTGAAAGGGGAGGGACATCTTTTGATAAAATAATAAGGGAAAAAAGAAGTTCTTTTGTGTTCAAAAGAACACTTTATTTGCAGGTCTTACAAACTCTTGAAAAATATGCCAAGTTAGATATCAAAAATGAAACTAGTCTCAAAAAACATGCTTTATGGTCTTTACACATCACTATGTTGCTAACTCACATAAAGACTATTAGTCTAGTGACCAGGTCATATACACAAAACATTTGCTTTCAGGGATAAAGCTTGACAAGCATCACAATATTCTTAGGAGTATTTTGACTCTCAGCTCAGGTACAAAGATAGTATGGCTCTGAAGACTATTGGAATGTAATTAATGTATATTAATTTGATTTTGTAAGTGCTCAAAGATTGTGGCAAATTCTAAGAGGTTGGACTTATAAACTGGCTTGTACTTGGTCATTTCATATTTTGTTCAAGCTAAGAGCACATAAAACTAGCTGCTGTTGTTCAGCTGATGTGCAATAGTAAGTTGTTAAACTGGTAATTCCATTGTGATCCTGAAAACCCTTTTTAAATTAAACTCCTATAAATTGGTATACCTGTCCCTTAGTGGAAAGGGTACCAAAGGACAGAATCTAAGATGATCAGGGACAAGGGAAAAAACTCCTTTACCAAATCTGACATTCTGGTAATACAAATTTCAGAACAAACTGGTAGCCCCTAAACAGGTCATTTCACATGTCCAACCCACATAAAACTGCACATGGTGCATGATAGGCAGACCACTTCTAAGTACAAAACAACAATTTATTCTGAATATTTTTATCTGAGTTTATCCAAGTGCTCAACAAAAGAACAAATAAGGAATGTTAAATGCTGGACAGAATTTTATTTTTGCCTTGAAATTAGTATCCCGTAGGACTTCATCTTACTGATCATACACAGTTTTACTACATTTTATTGGAACTAATATCTGTCCTTGGTGGTCTGTTGGGTTTTTTGTCCTCCTCAACATACGCAAGCCTGGATTATTCATTATTTTACATTCTATTCTGTGTAATGGTCTCTCCAAAAGATATTCTACATCTCTCTTTCAAACATTTTTAAATTACTTGTACACATCTTTCTCCTCGTCCCATGTCCTCCCACCCCTAAATTGGGTGTAATTTTATAAGATATTCAGTAGGTCATTCCTTTCTGTTATTGGTGAGTTTTAAAATATAATTGCACAATTCTCCAAATGAAAATAATTTCTTAACAATTTTAGTAAAATCAATTTTAACATGTGGTTGTACTCTGGAAACAGACTTGCAAATTGGTACCTCTGGTGTGAAACTGAATTCTTGCCCAATAAACTTACTGAAAGACATTCTACTACTATTAATAACCAGATAATGACTTTCACTGGTTGCGGTTTTGGTTCACTAGAAGTATTATGCTAATAAGCTTAAATACTTACAACAACAAATCACTTAAATTGGCATTTACCAAAATAAGAAGGTACCACAATTTCCTTCTCCCACTGTATGATGTTCTCATTCTTACTCTTTCTACCAGCATAAATATAAAGTGACTGCTAGAATAAATGTTATGTTACTGGAAAAGCAAACTCACTCAATGACATAAGGAAACAAACACTATTTTTTACTCACAAGGTAATAATTGCACTCTAGTCTGCATTAACAAGGCCTCAATGGACCAATTTTGGCCACTGCATGTTAAAATGTAGATATAGGTGAAACTGAAAGAGTCTTGAAGAGAAAGAAGAATGGTAAAAGATTTAGAAACCATTGCCTCCAAAGAAAAGTCTACGATGTTTAGCCAAAAGAAAAAAAAGTAAATTACATTAATAAAAACAGTATTTCAATACATAAGATTGTTACAGCAAAACTAGCAACAAGTTGCTTCAAAAGACAACAGAAGGAAGTACCAGAAATTTGTCTGGTACAGACTGAGATGATTTAAGCCAGATACTACCTTATGAACTGTAAAAACTATTAAAGCAATTGGAACTAACCACATAAGGATTGTTATCAAGTTTCCACTATTAGATGAAATATGTTCTGCCAAGTCTGGATACATTCAGTCACTGTACATTCAGTCACTGTTTCACTTTACAGAGTTCAGTAGCAGTTATCTTTTATGCTATTCCCTGTAACCTCACACTCCTTCTTCCTTTGTGCTACTTTAACAGACCCTCAGTCCAACTTGGTCATGCCACAAACATAACTTAGAAGTTGACCATCTTAAAAAGAACACATCTGTTTTCAAAACCTGTGGGACTTCTCTTGGTTTTGGTGTGAAGAACCTGTTCATTTTCAACCTACAGGATTTTTCAGGATTCAACAACCCTGCAAAGTTGTTCAACCAGTAGACTCTAGAGGTGATGAGAAGCAGCAGGAATAGTCAAAGCCCGTATTACCAAACATGGTGCTGTAGAATGACTACCTTAGTAAATAGCTAGGACAACATGAGGATCTTCTTTTTTGAGGATTTCTTGGGGAAATCAGTTGCTTTTTCGAACCTTTCTTTGACAGCACCTCAAATCACATGTGCTGTCAACTCTTATGCCCACAACCCATGATACTATACAAATAGAAGTGTGTTTGTTGTACTTTTTATGGCAATTTGCATGAACAGTAAGAGTTACAAAGAAAAAGGCATACATACTGTGTGTTCATAATATGCTTATTAGTATGCTAGCATTGTTCTTGAATAATTTCAGAAAATGAACACAAAAAACGATACATCTTAAAAAGAACCCTGTTCTGGCCTTTGGACTTTGTGTTGGTTGTATCTAACAAAATTCTTTAAAGGGAAAATATGCTAGGACAGAGTTATGTAAAAGATCACATTTTTTGTGATCTTCTCTTCTGCTCTCATACACTCATCTTTTTCAAAAGCAAGACAGCAGTAGGTCCAAAGTGAAGTTACGTGCAATGTTTTCCCCAGGCAGCAGGGAAATGTCTACTCCCAACATAGATGTATGTTCCCACACTTCAATACACTAACCCAAAGTATTGGGTGAACTCAACCACTGGCAGGGCCATGTTATAAAACAGATCCTTGAAGCAATCCAAGTTAAGGATAACTGAAAAACAAACAAACAAACAAAACAAAAACAACAAAACAAAAAAAAATCACAACAACAAAAAACCACACAGCATGAGAGTGGAAGTCCTGAGTGCTGTGTTGCTGGATGATATTTTTAGTTCAGTGATCTGTTTTATAAAGCAGTCCAGCAAATAGTTGTATCAGCACAATTAAAGGAACAGGGAACTGCAGCAGGGGATCAGAAAGGAACTCAATCAATTTTAACCCATGTTTATTCAAATCACATTTGACTCACCCTGTATCAGGCTGACCTCTAAACCCCATAGCAAATCCACAGCCCACAAACAACTGCAGGGATTTCTCCTCTGATATATTTGTGCTCAGTAGAGGCCCTAGGTATACAGCTGACTAAATACAGGCTGAAAGACCTGTGTGGGAGAGTTACTCACGCATGAGCTTCTTATAGTAACTAACTCTCTCCCACACTGTGCACTGCATGTAGTTAATACCTATATGGATATCAAAAAAATTTGACGTGCAAGAGAGTTGATTTGCCTTTCGAAAACATTAACTTTGATGCTCCCTTCTTAAAATACGAAGAATGAGATATTGCATTAAGTCTGACATTTAATTGCATTCCTGGGAAAAAAAAGAAACAAAAAGGAAGAGCAGATAGTTAAGAATGCAGAAAAACGTGACATAGTATGTAAATATAGCAGAAGCACTGGTATAGCATTATACAAAGTGGGTGCCATTAGAGATGAATTATAAAATAACTCATTCTAAATGAAGAACAAATACTAAAGAAATGTACACATCCATATACCAGTTGTCTTACTGTTGGGGGCTGGAGGGAACTATTGAACCAAGAAATGAAGACAAGAACAAATGTTTTTTTGTATCTAACTAATGAAGTGAACACAGCCAGTGAAGAGGGCCTCCCGTGTTGATAGTTTATGCACTGCATTTTCTCCTCAATCATTGATTTCACCTGTCTTTTCTATCCCCTCACCTGCCCAAAAACATGCACAAGTGAGAACAGGCTAGTAGGGCGAAGAAATGAACAGCTCTTACTCAGAAGCTGCAAAGGCATGGTAAGGAAGCAGTCTCCTGTCCACATCTAGATCAAGTAACATCCTAATGAAAGAGGCTCATAGGTAACCTGCCCCTCGAGAAAGACCAGTGAACTTGGCTATACCATTATGTATTAATTTATAATTAGTTTTAATAAATATACACTATAGCTATTTTAATACCAAGGATTAAAATTCTACATTGGAATTACGAATTTAACATTACTTAGACATGAAGCGTACACACCCTCTTCAAACATTGTATCACATATTAGGAATTAGTTCAATACCTATTATTACTATGTATAACCTGAAGAGACAGAATAAGACTGTTGAAATCCCATGAAGGGTATCAGAATAAGAATCATAACTAGCTAACTAGAAGCTGAAGTTGCAGTTTAGCACATTAGCCCAAATATAAAAAAAATTTAAGAGACAATATTACATGGCATTTCAGGTTTTCATGGTTCTGCATTCCTACAAGACAAATTCTTGACCATTACTAAAATTTCACAATACCTTCTAGGTAACAGACAGAAAACTGAAAGCTTAATTAATTAATCTCAAGAGCATGCAATGCAGCTATGGAAAGAACACGGTATTAAGGCCTGACAATCTGCACTAGGTTTCTAAGTTTCCATAAGTTCACAGTAACAATTTTCCCATCTTGGCTTTCAAACTTAAGGAAAAGGTCTTGCATTAGTATGTTTGTTTTTATTCACAGTGTTTATTTCTGCTGTACAAATAAATACTACATATATAGTAACAGTAATACAAAAAGGATGAAAGTGACAAAGTAAGAATAGCTTTACATCCATTATCAGTCATATTAGAAGTATATTCACTATCAACAGTAAAATGTAACTATATTGCAATAAATCAAAATCCAACTTAAAAGCTTGGCTGTCTTCTCAGTTCTCAAAGTCACCACAAACTTTTAACATTACTCATAGGGCCATATTATTTATATTAACATCCCCAACATTATCAGATATATCTTCAGACAGATAACCTGAAGCCATGAAAATTAAAGCCATATCAGACTCAGGAGCTTTAAACACAGGTATTTCTGACCTTTAATGACTCCTGTATGAGGAAGAAACACTGGCTTTTCCTCCCCATAAACAGAAGAGTTAGCATTGCCAAGGATAATGCTGCTCCCTACGAAGCACCTACAGCCAAAATACAGTAGGCTGCCTGTTATGCTATGTTATGGATCAAATATACAAGATTAAGGCCATTAAGCTCTGTCAGTAAGACAGAATATTCTATTTTAAGGATAAAAACCAGCAGGATCAAGCAACAAGAGGTCTATTAGAGAATATCTGACAGCTCTGGATTTTGCCCAAAGTCTTCCACAGCGATACAGAGATTTGTGCAATCACCAAATTGGTTAAGACACAACATAATTTCAGTCAGTTTTTTCATTATGTACATTCACCATCAGATCAGAAGTAAACAATTCCTTAAGAAGCAGGTGACAAGAAATTAATCATATAGAATTAAATGACTTATGGTATGACCTAAAAAATGGAGGGTCTACTAGTTTCAAGTTGTCAATATTTCTCATTTCTAGCTCTTCAATCAAGCATAGTTAAAACTAGCAGTGTCCCCATTGGATTCAGCAGCCAATAAAAACCTATTAATTTCAGCCTAATGCCCAGTAAAAGCAATTAATTTCAGAATACACAATTGCAACAGAATTTTTCTATGCCAAATACAGCAACATGGTTTTGCACTTTGCAAAAGCAGCAAAATGACTGCTAATAACCAGTAACTTGGCATTGAGAAAGCACAGAAAGAAGAACATAGGAGCAAGCAGAAAAACATGAGAATTAAATATATCACCTGTTATGCAACTAGTTTTAAACTTGCTAAACATATATACCAAATCTCAAAAGACAGTTGAAGGAAAATCTGCTCTGTCCATCTTCAGGGTCTGTGGTTAGAAAACACTAAGGGCAGGAGGCTATGTTTTTTAGCCTTGTGTCTGTTTTATTCTAATTGAAGCTTCAGCTTAAGGTAAAGCCAATTGGAAAAACTGATTAGCTCTGTGTGGGATGGGCAGAACTATCATGCTATATATTGGTTAATTAAAAAAAAAAAAAAAGGCAGTAGCTAAAACTTCTGCACAGTTGGCTACTGGCAAGTTACAGAGACCGAGCAGGAGAAAGTACTTTATTCTGCAGGATAACAGAGAAAAAACCCAACCAAACAAACCAAAAAACCAAACAAAACAGCTTAATTGGAGAACATGGTTTCACATTTAGGAACAAATCTATTTTGTTTATGTAAATTGCACTTAAGTATCAGAGAGGGGGTGGTACAGAGGTGGCTGACAGCACTAATTTTAGGCAGAGTAAACCATCTATTTTATTGCATTACATAAGGTTTGGCTGCAAAGCCCATTAAAGTCAACTGACTCTTCATTTAGTTGAATAGTCTTCGAATTTGACCCAGAATTTAAACAGCATGACTACTTGCTTTGTAAGCACAAGGTCTGAAAAAAATCCAGTTTGCAGATGAGATTTCCTATGTCGGAGTTGAACCACACTGACAAAATAAATTACTCTGCAATTACATCTCTTTTCTTGCAGAAAACATTCTCACTCTTACCTGCACATTTTCTTCTGTAACTTGAATTTCAGCAGTGTAAATATAATCAATAAGCATCCTTAGAGTCCAGCCATCGACTTCCTTTATTCGAACTTTTTTTGCTCGGCTTTCACTCATCTCACCTACAAAAACCAATTTATTGGTCAAGTAAATTAGATAGAAATACAGCACAGATGTAGAAGTTTAATAGCAGCAGACATTTTGTGTATGATCAGTTGTAATAGTAGAACAACTTTAATAATAATAATAATAATAATAATAATTCAATTTCTTTCCTTCCTTCCTTCCTGCAATGAGAAAGGAAGACTTTGTTGTTATCATCATGTGAATGCTACCTGGGTTGATACTTTTACTGCAGGTGACCTATTTTCTTCAATGTACAGTATCAGGAAAATATTGTTATCAGCCCTAAATAAGACCCTTCAAATGCATACAGAAACATTTTGCTGGCAAAGCAAGCTGGTAAAATACTTTAGTTTTATTAACTTCTTAATTGAAGGAGAATACCAAACACAGTTTGGAGTAATTTTATTTAAATAAGAAAAATTATGTTCCCACAGAAGAATTAACATAACACATTTCTTTGCTTGCCTACTTATTATTCTCTTAGCAATTTCACATCTTTTACAGATATGATTTAACAGCTAAAACTCAAGATAAGATAAAATGGTAAGCATACAAAAACTTGTTGGATCTCATTTTGTGGAGGCTGACATGTTGGACATATGCCACAACTGATCTTCATAGAAAGACCTGCAAAATAGTTTCCACCTTCCAAAACATGATGTTTCTCAAAATGCAACATTTTCTTTATGTCTGAAATAATTGTCCAAAGATTATAAGCTTCTTCATGATTTCCAACCACGCATTTGGTCATCTCAGACCTTTAAACCGTTCTGCACTGACTTGCACTGAGAAGCAAAACATGAACTACACCAGTTATGCTGGAAGACAGATAAACTTGGACTTTGGAAAAGTATATCCCAGTCTCTGAATACATTAATTTATTATTCTTCTATGCTGGATATTATTTCTTTCCCTTAGGCATAGGCATCTAGAGATAAGGGTATTGATGATGTAATAAATTTAATGTATACAACAACAAAAGCAGACAGGATGGGGAAGTGAACAAGAACATGCTAATCATTGCTGATATTTTCTTATGAAGTACATACACATTTTCATTGTTTGTTACTCTTTGGTCTCTAGGATTGGTACCAAGCAATGCATTTTACCCAGTGCTTTCAGCAAAGGGGTCATCACTGAGAAATCTGTTACCACTATTCATGCCTTTTTTTGAGCTGAGGGGTTTGTAAATCAACCCTTTAAGTGGTAGAAAGTTCAGAAGACCATCTACAGCAACACATTAATGGCAATATAGGTTGCTAGCATTCTAGAAAACACTGATGAAGGCCCACGTCAAAACCAGCAAAATCCAGCCTCAACAGAAATTTCTCTTTTCACCTGCTCTTCTGAAACATTTCCCTACACCTTAGCAGATTCCCTGAAGGGCCCTGTATTCCAAGTTTCTACTTCTGGTTTGACACAGATTAAACCCCTTGATCTTCAGAGCATGTATGCTGCAAGTTATTTATTATGCAAGCTTCTGTGGAGGTGGTCCTTTGGGAAAATTGTGTGTGTGGGAGAGCAGATTTTGATATTCTGCAAGCACATTAGGTTTGTTTTCAGATTTTGTGTCAAGTCTTTTAGAGTCATGGATAGGCACCTTCTCTGTTTAACAATGAAGCTCAGAATATTTAAAAAAAAAACCACAAAAAACAACAACGAAAAAATCCACACACAAGCAAAGAAATGAAAAAAAAACCCCAACAGGTAAGATAAATCCAAAAATATTTGCTCCTAACTTTCATGCTAAACAGACATGCAGTCTTACTATAATGCTAGATCAAGCCATACTTTTTTTGATAGATCATATGCACTCACTAGGCAGTCTCACCCTGGAATTCAACCTGCTGAAGAACTCAGTTCATGACTAGAAAGTTGCACCACCATATCTCCACAGATTTCTTAGTGACAGGAAAGCATATTGTGAACAGAAATGAAAGCACTGAGCTAATCCAACCACCCGAGCAGGAGCAGCAATGCACCAGTAGACCTGAAGATACTAAAGGAGCTAACTAAAAAACTTATATGGTTCCTCACAAAGTAATGCAAGGCAGGGTTTTGGGTGGGTTTTTTGTTTGTTTTGTTAAACAAGAATTTTATAAATGGAGAATCGAAGCTAAGAGAGCAGGTAATTCCCTAAGGATAACTGTCATTGAGGAAGAGAAAATTAAACTCAGGTCACTCTTGTCCCAAGTCAGGCCCTACTACCATTGAAGAATCCCTTCTCTGATGTTTTATAATCCATTCCTCTAAACATTTAAGTATACTTAAATCATATTTCTAAATAATTCCACTGTATAAGAAGAAAGAAATATTTCCAGTAACATACTCCCAGCTGTTTAATCTTTCTTCCCCCTACCTCTCCATGGGATAATTGGTTTTGTAACTTTGAAAGGCAATGCAGTAACTTTTTCTTTCTTTCTGGATATTCATTAGGGCTACCACTGCAAGTGCAAATTGGGGGGGGGAGGGGAACAACAAAAAAACCAAGCAGAGGGTTTGAACCCAGCTAATGCCACATCCGTGCTACACCAAAGTAGTTCTTAATGACTCCAAGAAAGATGGAAGCAACCTGCAAACATATGCCTAAATATAATCTTCTAATTTCTAGTCAAGAAGTAACCTTAAAGCATAAGAGTGCAACTTTTTTTACTGTCTTTTCAGTCACTGTTTTATTCTGCATGGAAGAAGATACTTTTCCATTTGGTTGTGGCTGGTTAAGGGATCAAACTTGCTTATTTGAACTTGCTGGATAAGAATAAAAATCCACCTGAGAAGTGTGAATTGCAAGGTCCATGAAGATAATTATAATGAATTTCAGGATTTTTTTGTGTGGGCAATGGCTGAAATGCACCAATATCACAGCTGGGCCTTTCTGTAAG
Organism: Manacus candei; assembly: GCF_025592945.1. NCBI lineage: Eukaryota > Metazoa > Chordata > Aves > Passeriformes > Pipridae > Manacus > Manacus candei. The sequence continues at coordinate 23,038,951 of NW_026138076.1, forward strand.
CAACCTATAAGCATAGTATAAAATCCATTGATAAATCTTGAAGCCACAGCTGAATTTTATTTAAACTCCAGTTTGGTTCACCATCTACACAAACACTGCCACAAACATATGTATTAAACACTTCACACCCATCACTCAGGTAAGCATTCCCACCTCCCACACCACTGAGGGTCAAAGATCACCTACACTTAAAAACATAAAACAAGCAAAAAATATTAAAAGGGATTGAAGCAAGGAAAGGGAAGATTTCAGCAATTCTGTCTCGAGAGCAGCCACAAATACTGCTGCACTGCCACTCTGAATAGGTAATAAACTTTTTCACAAAAAGGGCAGTGAGGGCATGCAGAAATGTCTTAATCACAGAAAGGATAATAAAAAGCTCTACTCAGAGAAAAGAGTATTTTCAATGTGATAGACAACAACAGTTAATCTTCGATGTAGAACTAATATAAGAAGCTTGTATTTCTCTGTTACTAAGGTGATAAAAAGGAACTGTAGAAGCATCTGTTTTCTTTCTAACTTTAAGACCAGTAGTAAAAATTAAGAAAGAATGTATCAGTCTCTACCACAAATGCAAATGTGAAGAACTACTAGCAGAATAGATATTTAATTTTAAATGCAACTTTAAAGCATTGCTGTAGAAGTGATTCCACTTCTAGCTTTGGTTATGTCAAAATATTTGCATATAAGATCAAGAATAATCAACTGCTTCCCCAGTACACAACAGTATTTGAAATGTCATCAATCTTCCAGTCACATACAAATAAAGTTATTAAAATGCCATCTGCTTGCATACAGGCAGGCCAAGAGTCACATTTCTGCCTCCATCTGAGCTGGTTGTCAGAAGCAATGCATTACATTTAATTTCAGACAGTCAACTACAAAGCCGGCATGAGATTTGAGGAGGAACAGACAAAACCTCAGAAGTTAATTTTAACATGCATTTAGTAGCATTCTCACTTTAACACTGAATTTCACATTATTTCAATGTGATTTATAACCATTATGGAATTAAAGCCACAGCACAGGATTTAAGCTGGAGGCTCCTGTGAACCTGAACCTATCTTAGCCTTGCAAGCCCTCAGCATCCCTGCTGTAGCAGTAAAGCCGTAACATGGCCAGCGTGGAGCGAGCAGAGGCAGAATCAAGCATGCACAGAAAAGTTGTGGCAATGATGCAGAGTACATGTGTCATGGAGAATTACCCTAAAAATACTGAAACACGCACTCCAGCTATAGGCTGCCAAAACCACAGGAAGTTTTCATATCTACTAACAGCCTAGAGCATTCAGGGTCTGAAGAACATAGCAGCAGTAGTTGTTAAAGGACATAATTTACTCCAACATACACATGAAAGTTATTTTAACCTTCTTTTGGACAAGTGAGATTGCTAGAGCCTTAAAGGGTATAACAACTCTACTATTCCTTGCTTACTTAACATCTAATTTTTTTTAAATTAAGGAGATTTTTTAAAGCATTCATCATGCTAACAAAGAATAAGTTGCCAGTATGTCCTTAGACTGAAAAATTCATTAAGAATCCCAAATGTTCCTGCAGGCTTATCTAAAAACTAAATAGATCCTAAAAAGCAAAAGTCATGTAATTTTCTGCTTTATACAGTTGGATTGGATTAGAACAAGTAAGTAAGTATTGAAACATTTGGTACCTGTAAACATGGCATGGAAGTAGGGGCTGCAGGCGGCTAACACAACTCTATGCGCTGCAATTTCCATGTCTTCAGCTACTATCGTCACATCACACAGCAAGTTTTGACTATTTAGAAATATCAGAGAAGGTAATTTCACATAAGTGAACTACAACAGAAGTGTATATAATATTACATACAATTTGTTTTCCCATGCCCTCAAAAGAGGCAGACAATGTTGATGAAGCATTGTTTGTAAATGTGTTACACAACCACACGGCTATTACTCAATCAGATTACAGATGGTGCTTCGGTACACAGAACTTTAAAAACAACAAAAAAAAAAATCAAACTACTGAATTGTGATTCCTTGCACAGAAATCTTCTGGATTGAATAACCATAATTTGTATCAGTCCAGTTTAGAAACCTTCCCCCTGGAAGGCTGGACCTCTTTGAATAACTATGATAGAAAAAAAGAATTTAATAAACACAAACACTAAAAAGAACAATGAGGTAAGAAACAAGACCTTATAGACAACAAAGAATCCAAAGTTCAATTGTGATGCCTGTGTCACATTACATAGGAAGCTCATGCCTACTTAATTGTTCAAAATCGCTACTCCATCTTCTCTGTATTTACTGTTTTCCAAGCATTTTTCATACCCAGCCCATGCACAAAATAACAATTATTTTTTCTACTCTGAGCAGTTTAGAACTTATTATGGTTAATTTCATATCTTGCCTGAGTCTGTACCTTCATTTGCATTCTTGTCCTTTGTAACTATAATACATAATTCCTCTCTGTTGCAATAAAGTAACATCTTATTTATAATCATTCCTAACACTGCTGTTTGCAATGCAGTTTACAGCTATTGGCTAAACCTCTTCCAGTTAAACCTACAACACTATATACTCTTTGTATTGCAATTTTCTAGATTGAAAGAGGAGGGGGGGAAGAAAAAAAAGAAAGAAAACACATCAACACCAAAAGGCTGCAATTTCCCAGCATCTGAATAGCAATAGTCACAACTGCCTTTTATTTCCTGCTCATGCTACCACTGTCCCTGTGGAAGCAGTACACAATCCCCAAAACTTAGAGCCACTGCAACAGACAGAAGAGGGAAGAGTCTGATTTAACAGAACATATTCCTTAGGGATGGAGCTAGAGCTGTATATCAATCCACTGATCTCTATTCTCAGTACTTTCAAAAAGATAAATTTTTACCTTTCCTGAATATATATTACAATTAGAGTGCAGACTTTTAGAGAGTTTGCAACTACCACACTGAGTTGTAGCAAAGACAGGTGAGCAGTTGCATTTTCTTCAGACAGAGCTAAAGCTGTCAGCCAAACTGTTCAGATATTCATTAAGTCCAAAGAAAACTCTGTGATCTCTCAGCCTCTGCAGTCATCCTATTTCTATAAGCCCAGACTCAAGTAAGGTGGCTTTGTGGGGGTCACACACCAAAAATTTTGGTGGCCATGACTAACCTTTGGTGTCATATTACAATCCTGGCACAACATTATCTTCCCCCTTTCAGCTCTTAACACCTACAGCAACTATCTAAATCTCATAAGTTTACTCTGCAATAGCATTATTATCAAAAAAGATGTACAACATAAGTAATGACCATATCTAGATGAAATGCTCAATTCAGAGGATCCTGAAAACAACCATTACATTTATCATAAAAAAATCGAAACAGAAAGCTGCACATAAAAGGGCATCAGATACTCAGCATTATCAGACATCTGCACTTATCCTGACAACAGGAACAAAAGGTTTTATACTTAGTAGCACAGAAATACCAAAGTTAACAATAAAGCCAGGAGCAAGAGAATTACATCAATGCAAAACTCAGGCTAACTAATTACACTGCGCATATATAGACATAGTAACTTAGAGGTAGTTCAGATACATCTCTAGTCTGGAACTGCATTAGACGAATGAATATACTCTGCATCACTACAAAGCTGGGAAGCTAAATAAACTACTGAAGAAATGAGCTTATAAACTTAATCATGTACTCTGCTGTAAGCAACTCGTGAAACTCAGAAGCCTCATTTCATGAGGGCACATCAATTTATTGTAGAAAAGCTTGTTCTGAAGTGATATTGCACTAATTTGCTTGTATAGAGTGAATGAAAGAACAGAACTGTGGGGAATACACCATTCGTGGTGAAGAAAATGAGAAATGGGGGGCAAGAAAGCATACATTTAAGAAGAATAACTGCTTACCAGCTTACAGGCTATTCTTCATTGGTTCATATAGAGAAAGTTCATTACCCACATCTTCAAAAGGTTTTGGTAAAGTCTTGTTTGTAAGAATGAGGATTTTAACAAATGTAGGTAAGGTCAAATTCCATTGTGATAAAAGCAAATTATAATGAAGTGAAAAGATAAACATCAGAGAGTAATTTCTTAGTATGTCAAGAACTAATTAACTATCCTAATGATCTCTCTGAGGTGATGGTGAACAACGAAATGACAAAAACTAGAAAGGACAAAATTACTCAAATTTGTCACAATTTGAAGGCACAGAAAAACTTACTTATGACCTACTAGAGCCAGCCACCTTGACAGCAGCCAAAAACTTAATATAAACATATAGACTTGAGCATTCAAAACCAAATGTATTTTAGATGCCTAAACAAATTATTTTTGCACAACTTATCCACTTCCTGCAGAGTATACCTCTGGCAAATACCTGTTTGTGTTACGCTAATAAAAAGAACTGAGATAGAAACCACTTTAAAAATGTATTCAAAATTAAAAATATCATTTACTTGATTCATATTAGATCTTCTTTTTGAGTAATGAAGTCTGAAACATTTCTAAAATATTTCAGTTTATTATTTCAAATGAATGCAAATAGGAATGTTTATAATCTTATCTAATTACCACTTATTTTAAAAGCTGTACTCAGCTTAAATTATAAACATTGCTCCATCAACTACTTTATTAAATAAGAACTAGTTAACGTTTGCATAGCATTACTCCTGTTCCAACTTCATTTATACATGTAAGACAAAATTGCTCAAATTGCTTCTACAAGCAATTTGAATTTAAGTAACCATGGAAACTAAAGTATGTTCTGAAAATAATCCATGGCCATCAACAATGCACTCTACCAGAAGACCACATATCTTTTACTTGCAACACAACAAAACACAGGTAAGGTTTCTGACTTCTGAAACTATTGTTAAGATTCATTCTGGAAAACTTTCACCATTTAAACTCTTGCTCATCCTTAGGGAGTCATTGCTACTGGCTCTAGCCAGGCTCTATAATGTTCCTTGAGACACTGAATCTGGTTACTGGGATATGTGAAAAAGCAAAGGGCATACGTAGGTGAAGCAACAAGTGTCAGTCTATCCACCACACAGTATTAAGGATTTTCCCATAAGGAACAGTGAAGATCAAAGGCAGACACATACTTTAAGTGGGTATAACTTGCTGTGTTTCTTTCAGGTGAAGCCTCTCCAGTTTTTAATCTTATACAGGAAATAACAAAGAACTACGAGATTTTCACAGCCTCCAGTATTGTCTATGCTAAAGAAGCATTTTAGTTTTTTAATTTTTCCATTCCTGCTGTTAGTTACAAAACTGAATTACTGTAAGTGATAGTTGTAGGTCCTGATTTCCAGAGCTCTACCTACCAGCTGTCACAGTTTTCAACATCATTTTACCTACTCATATGTAGAATATAAATCAATACGGATGCTATGAACAGCATCAGCACCAGCCTCCCAGTTTTGCTGAAAATGATGGTAGTATCACTCAAGGTCTTACAAAACTTTATTGAGAAAAGTTATTTTCAACATTTGATTTGAGAGTTCATCAATTTCTCCCAGAGGGCAAGCAAAAGTTAACTAAGAAAAAAAATGTACTGACAGTTGGTTTATATTTGTTAAGACTGTGACCTGTGTCTCCAGACTAGAAAATTTTAAGATTTTTCCAGTTTGTAGCCTACCACAAAAATCAACAAGAGGCACAAAAAGAGCCTTAGGCTCAACTAAAGAGTCACTTTTCATCTATGCAGGATCAACTACACACGAGACAAAACCAGTAGCTGTAACTCCTTAAATACAAGTATTTTTTAAGTCTCGCAAAACTAGTTTTGATTAACTTACAAGGGGCAAAAACATACTGCACATATTATAACTATCATCACACAACTATCATTCAGCTATCACTTCATTGTATATTTAATCCTTTTCTTAATTAGATCAGCTACACTTCTGAAATTGCATGTTCTTATTGAACAAACTATTATTATCAACTTAATAAATGCAAATGAAAGTAAAAATGTATTATGGACTCCAGGCAGACGTATACTGTGAAGTAATACCTTCTTAATTCATTCATAATTTTAAAAGCTTTCTTCATGTGCCATGGATTTACTGTAACAGGACAGTGAATTTCGGTGTTATCATCTTTCAGATCCAAAGGCTTCTGATGGCAAAGTTTGGTACAACTGGAAAGAAAGAGGAAAAAAAAGAATTAATACTTCTGTCTAATCTCTAGTTCTGTCACCTCTTATTTTCTCCACCTTCATCTTGAGGAGAAGATTTGCACTTGAAACCTATTCTTTATTCCAAGCAATTTTGGTTTCCCTATTACCAGAAGTGTGGAGGAGTAGGTAGAATTGCTGTGGAAGTAATAAGTTGGTGACCAACACTAGTGAGGTTGACAAGAGGCACTCAGGGCTAATAACAATCTCCACTACAGAAAACATGAAGACGTTTTCTGGTTTTGTGAATATTATTTTATTTCATGGAAAAATATTCTAGAATATTTCCAATGAGCCCTGAAGTAAGGGGAGAAGCAGAGTTTGGGGAATTTTTAGCCTGGTGGCCATACAGATCAAAGGTAGAATGCAGCATCCATCACCTTTGTCTCTTCATGCCTTCACTGCCTGTCAGAAAAGAGCTTCCCTCTGACCTTCCCCCAGGACCTTAACTACTGGTTCACACTCCCAGTTCACCTCTGACAGGAAGACCACATGACGACTACTGTAGTTGTCCAGGCTTTCCCTAGCAGCAGCATGAGACACAGGTGACTGAGAAAAATTGGGTTGTTTTGTAGAATCACTCAGTGTTTTGAAAAGCATAAGTGACCAACCTCTTAATTTTTCCTAAGCAGTGTGAAAAAATCATTACCTCTAGCTACAATTAATTCCTTCCATAAGAAATACTCAAGTTGTATACACACTAGCTTCTATAGAAAAATTGTTATACACGTTCCTCAGTCACTAGGACTATCCAAACAGCAAGTAGGTTTTTCAAGGCAAACCAAACCAATGAGTTTCCTGTTTAAAATCACAATGTTATTCTTACAAGGCAAATTGTGTTGTCACAGCACTTAGAAAATGCTTAACATCAGTGATGTTTTCTTCTACAGTATTGTAACTGTATTCCTGAACCTCTGAGCTGGAAATAAGCAAAGTCACTGAAGTCACTTGGTGGGGCTACCTGGTACATCAAAGATGTGATTTCAAAAGAAAATTCAACTTTGCTAGCTTAAGTTAAGCACAGTCAAACTGAACATAATCAATGACTCATGTAATTGCAGCCTCTCTTCTACCATACCCCAAACTTTACTTGGGCATGTCTAAAGAAGCTTAAAAGAAAAATCCAATGATAATTTAAGAATTTAACCTAAAACTCTATATTCTGTTCAGTACAGCAGTGCAAAGCCAAGTTATTTTTATTTTTCATTATTCCAAAACTAGCTACAAAATTTTGGAGCAGAACAACACAAAATTGCATCAAACAACAAAGAAATGGAAAAAGTCTCCATAAAACACTGGCTAACAAAATAACATCCATCCACAGAACTTAAACTACTACCAACTTGCTACAGTGTACCATGAAACTGATATGAATTAAGAGTTTCACACTCAATTTTGAAAATTATACAAGTAATTACTGAAAGTGGACAAGTAACGGACAGGAATTTTGCATCAATCACAAAAAAAAAATCACATTACATGCACGTACATATGCTGCTGCACAGAGGTAAAAAAGAAAAAGACATCCTATCTAGCAAACTCCTTTAGACTGAATATTACTCCTCTACATTATGCAACATACGTAGTGTTCAGCATTCAGAAATATTATAGAGAGAAATCAATGACTGCAGAAAATGCTCAAAACACCAAAGACCTACGAGGAAGGGACCCAGCTTTTAATGATACCACCGACTTACCAATTCCAGGACAGAACACTTCTATAGCATCTTTTTACATCCCAAAGCAATGCATCAGATACTGACGTCTACCTATCTACATACATATACAGGTTACATACACATCGAACACAGCATGCAAGAAAAAAAAACAGTAATCACTGTTGTCAGGAAACTTGGACTAGATAGAGGAGTTCTCATGAAGCATAAATTAATTTGCTGAAGTTTCATTTGTTTGCCACAAAGGACAACTTTGTTTTAAGGTAATGAAGCCTACAAAACCATCAGTCACATGCTTTCTGTTTTGAGAACTACCAGTCTGCTTGAAGTTACTGGAGTATCTCTTACCATTTCACGAGTTGGGTCAAAGCTGTCTGCAACTGGTTTCCTTCGGTTTGTTCTCAAGAACCTGACCCACAGCGTGCCTGAAAACTACCTCCCGAAGGCATAGGATGAAGCTGCACTGAACAGAAGCGTGCCAAAGGCGATGAGCCCAGCTTAGATGCAGCTGGAGATACGTGCACTGTCTGGGCACTGCCACTAAAAAAGATGCTTAACTAAATAACCAGAAAACCGAGAGTGCGGTGAGCACGACTGCTGAGTCAAACCGGGAATAATTTGGGACCGCAGATGGAGGAAGCAGAAGGAGTGAGGGGGAGGAGGGAAAAAAAAAGCCCGCCTGTCCCTACAGGCTGGAAGGCACCCGGCGGGCGGCGGGGCGGGGGTGCGGGCAGCACTGCCCGCCCGCGGGGAGCCCAGCGCCCGCTCCCCCCGGAGGATGTCCCCGGCGCGGGCACCGCCGCGGCACAACGGGGCAGCTCCGAGCACGGGCGGCCGCGCTGTCCGGGGAGCCCCGGCCCGCCGGGCACCGGGCACCGGCTCCGCCACCAGGTCGCCGACACGACGCCCCGCCGGCGCTGCGCCGCGGCTGGTTCCGAGCCCCCTCCCGCCCGGGAGCACCGCTCCCGCGGGGCCCGGGCAGCTCGGCGGGGCTGCGGAGCCGCGGCGGCTCTGCTCCTGCTCCTGCTCCGCGGCTGGGCCTGCCCCGCGCCCCCAGCCCGCGGACCGCATAGCGCTCCGCTCTGCTCCGCACCGCCGTCCCGGCGGGCGCCGGCAGCCTCCCCGCCCGCCCCGCCGCCGCCGCACTCACACGGGCGGCAGCAGCATCTCCATCGCGGCTCCGCTCGGGCTTCCTCCGTGCAACGCGGGCGCGGCGTGCTGCCGCCAGCACCATGCCAGCTGCGCTGCCCCGCCACAGGTGCGGGGAGCGGTGCCCGGTGCCGGCTGCGCCCGCCCGGCCGAGCCACCGCCACCGGAGCCGCCGCTTCCGGGGGCCCGCCCGCGGGAGGGCGCGGCGGGGACGGGCCGCTCCGCGCAGGCGCGGCGGGGGTGCCTGGCCCGGCCCGGGCGGGCGCTGGTCCGGCGGTGGTGGGGAGGCCCCGATACCCGCGGGGGCAGGGGCCCTACGCCGGAGCCTCCCGCTCGGGCACGCTCGGGGCTTTAGGAAGAGGATGAGGCGCCGCTGCCCTTTGCGGGAAGAAGCGTAGCCTTCGAGGGGGTGAGCCCGAGTCCCGCGCCCGAGTGCTTGTTTCCCGCCTCCCAGGAGAGCGGTGGCTCCGGGCAGGGCCGGAGAGCGAGCTGCCCTGCACAGGGGCACGTCCCGCAGAGCGCCCGGGTCAGGGTCCCTCAGCATCAGGGCAGATGGATGGCTGGTGGCGCTCGCGTGGGGACACAGAGGTGCTCTAGCCCAGGGGAAAACAAAAATGCTTGAAAGTGGTCTCAGGTCTCCTCAGTGAGAAGACCCACGTCATGAGGGGCATCCCCAGCTTCTTCCTAGGCCGGCCGAGGAGCTGGCCTGGCACTAGCTCATGCAGGTGGTTGCAGCTAAAGCAGAGCCGAAGCGAAGAACAAAAGCGCATCGGGGTGGAGGAGCTGCATAAGCTCCAGTTCGCTGTGACCTGTTGGATCTCATCTTCTTTTATTTGATCCAGTCCAGTGGAAACACTGCCACTCAAAACAGCTGCCCTTCTGTCTTTTGCAAACGTTGCTGATGATGATGATTAAGTACTTGACTTGTGTTTTAATGTTTTAATGTGATGCAAAATGGCAAAAGGAAATACGAACGTATCTATTTCAAGCGTCTCTTTGTAAGGAACACGAATTCAAATAGTAATGAATATTACATTTAGCAATTTCTGACTTAGGGCATTTGAGAAAAATTTAATGTACTTGGACTCTGTAAATTACTTCTAAATCTTAGAAGATTGTGTAGTGCAAGATATGTTTAGTAAGCTGAACAAAATTCAAGTATTTAAGACTGATAATGCCTAAAAATAAAATGCTTCTTCACTGGAGTAAGAGATTTTATTTTGGAATAGTATCACTAAACTAATAAATCTATTTCTAACTGACCAACACTATTTCTCTAAGAGTGAGAGAAATTTAAGGATAGCATATTTTAAGTAGAAGGCAAAAAAGAAAATGGCAGATGTGTTTTGGGTGAAGAATACTATAAAATGGATACATAAAGCCTTCACCCATGTTTCTAATCACTGGCTATTAAAACTAAATGTATTTTAATTTGTTATTTTCATCTTTGCTAATCTCCAATAATACTCCTCACTTGGAAAATGCCATTTTAGTTTTCTCAGTTTACCAGTTCTCTTTTACTACACTGCGATGTTTGATTTGGGAACACTTCAAATTTTTTTTGATGGGTTTCCACTGGAGGTTTTTCTAAATTAAATAGTCACAATAGGCAATGCCTGTTTTTATTAAGTCTGTGCTTTGTAACTGCTGAATTTATCTCTTCTCGAGAGACAACTAGGTTTGCCTCTTTGTTGTGTTAGAGAAGACAAGGTACTTGTTAAAGATTTACATGCGCAACAAAACCTGCTTGCAGGGAAGTCTGCTCCAAAGCCAGCAATAATGGCCTCTGAAATGGAGGTTTAAAATTCAGTCAGTTCTGTGTAGCATAGCATTATCGAGGTCTGAGTTCATAAGCAGGTCTGCCCTAGGTAGATCAGAGAGTTGATGAAGAATGTCTCATCACACTTCCAGGTTTCTATAACTTAGATTAAACTCATGTATATGTTACTTTGTAAGACAAGGCTCCTAACTTCTACTGATCCGTAAGATCTAAGTGAATCCTACTATGCTGTGTTTAAGGGTCTGTATGAGACTATTGTGAACTTGTGAACTTGTCCAGAAGCTGATGAGGGATTTTGCACAGTATTTGCATATAGATCCTGCAAGCATGTAGGCAGCTGCAGATTCTGTCCCATGCTAACATGGCAGAACTGTTCAGTCATGTTGTTATGGTTTAACTCCAGCCAGCAGCCAAGCCCCATGGAGCTGCTTGCTCTCTTCCCCACCAGTAGGATCTGGGAGAGAATCATAAGGCTAAAAGCTAGAAAACTTGTGAGTTGATATAAAACCAGTTTAATAGGGAAAGCAAGAGCTCTGCACGCAAGCTAAGCAGAACAAGGAATTGATTCACAGCATCCCATGGGCTGGCAGGTGTTCAGCATCGCCAGGAGAGCAGGGCCCCATCACAAGTAATGCTGACCTGGGAAGGCAAACACCATCACTTCAAACATCTACCTCTTTTTCCTTCTTCACCACACTTTATATACTGAGCATGATGTCATGTGGTCTGGAATATCCCTTTGGTCAGTTTGGGTCACATATCCTGCCTGTGTCTGCTCCCAACCTTCCATGCACCCCCAGCTTCCTTGCCAGTGTGGCAGTACAGAAAGCAGAAAAATCCTTGTCTCTGTGTAAGCCCTGCTCAGCAATAGCAAAAACATCTCTATATTGTCAACTCTCTGTTCAGCACAAATCCAAAACACAGCCCCATACCAACCTCTGTGAAGAAAATTAACTCTACCCCAGCAAAACCAGGACAAACATTAATTCTTAAATGAACAGTAAGCATTTCCAAGCTGTGACTTCTCTCTTTTTCTTGCAGTGTTCCTTTGGCTTCATAGCCAAATGTTCAATATTGGTTCAGTTAACTTCTGTGATGCAGAAGATCAGAAAGAAACACAAATAGGGCAGCATTCTATATTTTTTCCAAAAAATTATGTCTTTGTACTTCAGTAGTTCCAAAAGGAATTATAAACAGCTGAAACAAAAATGAACTGCATCCAAACTACACCATGTGATTATGGCAAAACAGCTTGTGTCTCTAACTATGAGAAAACACATCCTTTAAATACAATGTCTGGATTTTTACAGGAGTCTGCTTGATGCAAGACCTCTTAGAAAAGAGCTTTAAGAGAAAAAGCTTATTTATATATGTGTGGGGGTGTATATATGTAGTTTGGAAAGGAGATGGGCTATGTTTCCTAACTATGATGAAACAGCTGTCTTTTTTGTTTATGCTGCAACAGTCTGAATTACTGCATTTACTGAGGAAATTCCCTATTGTGTTTCAGGCTATCCCTATTGTGTTTTAGGCTATCCCTGTAACAACTCTTGGTCCTTTCCCACTTGTTTATTAAGTTTCAAACAAATGTGGCCAACGCTTACTTAGGATTGCATGGTTCTTCAGATGTATTGACACTAAAAGTACTTTGCTGATATAGAAACCCTGATACTAACCATCAGTGAAGTACATCCACTGAAAATGAAGCTATGCCAGCAGAGCTCTGCTTGCTAGCAAGATAGTTCCACAAGTTACATGGTCCTACAAATGGAATAAAGAACCCTGGTAAGAGTCAGTGTAACTGCATACATACATGGTGTTTTATTAGCATCTTTAAGGGATCATGCACCCATACTGAGGTGGTCACGTTAGAAGAAGTCTGTATTAGGTTTAGCCAAAGAGGACATTGAAATAAGTTCTTACTGGTATTTTTAATTGACAAACAGGTTAGGAAGACATCTACAAAAAGGACAAAAATTAAGTTTCTAAGAACATTTACTCTTGTCGAAGATATTAGAAGTTATAGCTTCTGAAGGATTTGGGCAGAAAGCTTATGAGGACATGCTAAGGCTGGGATTCTTTTCAGGAACAGGGAATAAGAAAGGAATGGGTCTAGAATCAAATACTTAAGTACTCTGTCCTCCTTATTGCTTCAAACAGAAAAACAATGTGCTTCCTCGCTTTGTTAGCTGTCAGATTATCCATTATATTTGTATCTTACTGAATTCAGTTGTGGATAATTTATGTATAAGATTTATGCAAAAATTAATATGTATTTATTCAGAATCTGTGAGGGCACACATCCATTTTTTTTCCCTGTGCATTTCACCCCCAGTAACATTACCATCCAGCAGCAGACCTTTATACAACCAAGGCCACTGTATCTGAACAGGTCCACAAGGACCTGTGTGGAATTCATGACAGGACTTGAGTTCAACGCATCATTAGTTATTACTACATTGTTTTGTCTAAGACACTAGCACTAATATCAGCATTAATCCAGCATTACCTAATCTTAAAAGGCCTCACTCTAGTGGAAGAAACTCCTTTTTCTTTCCCCAGAAGCATGGGATATTTAAAGTTTCAGAGAATCATTGAGCTAAGGTCATGAATGCATACTGCAAAGTAATGTGAAAAGGAAATGCAAGAAAGTGCATGCAGCAGACTGAGAAAGGGACCAGATTGCAGAGGAATATGTACTGGAGAGTAGGCAGGGAGAGAAAAAATAAGACATGTAAATTGGGAATGTGAAATAAGGAATAGCAAAGCAGTTGCTATCAAAAATAAATCGTACTGTGACCACAATCACTTAAATACAATTAAGCATGCATGAAAGTATTTAGTCTTTTCTAGTGTTATTCTTCTGTGTAAACAATTGCTGGAGCACTAAGAATGATACATACTTAATGAAAACAGGTGAAGGGTAAGATTTATTCTGTAAAACTCATGGACCTTATAATGATGATGAAAATTAGTAACCAAGAACTCTTTTTTTCAGTGTTCAAAACCAGATATGGTGTAATTCCCAAAATTACTTGATATGGCACATAGTCTAGTAAACAGGATTTAAGTACTCTAATCCTAGTTCTGGAAAAGAAGGACCACATAAAAAGCAAATGGTATGATGCTTCTGAGTTCTACTTGATGGAGAAGCCAGATACCTGTGGTCAGTGCTGTGTTCCTTCTAGATTACAGCTTCCAAAAGGAAGTCCTAGCTCAAGTAAGCATTATGACTGGAAGCCAATGTAGGTCATGGCTGTGATTCATATTAGTACTGCAAACTACCAAGATGCAAAGTAGATCTCTTGATGAGCTGATCTAAGGCCCAGTGCTGCAGAGGTTTAGATTTCACATAAGGTGTATCTGTGAGATAACTGTGAAAGAGGTGGACCAGCTCCTACTCTCATACCTGCAGACTTGTGTTGCTGTATAAGGCAATCACGTCTCTATACTGAGTGGGTTCCATTCACCAAACCATACCAAACTACCAAACCACCCAACCAGAAGAAAGCCCATCAAAAATTATGAGATTTCACCTTATAACCATGTGATCACTTCAAAATGATGCAAAGGTAGCCGCAGTAACCTGCAGCAGGGATGTCTTGGGGAAAACTGGACCATCCCAATCAGCAACGTGCAAAGCTGATAAGGAGCTCCACCCTTCAACACAGAATTACACATTACTGAAATAAGTTCTGCACCATTTTTGTGTACAGCCTATAAGAGAGAAAAAAAAAGGACTTATTTAAAACATTCAGTTATTAGCAAACATATGGATAAGCAGTCACTGGTGGTTTTTTCCTGATCATTTTACTTTAAAAGAGTGTAGAAAAGACTTTTGTTTATTATTATGTTCTGTCATACTTGTTCAACTCATTAAAACATTATTTTCTTGAAAAAAAAGCAAAAGTAATTTTCCTCATAGATAATAACTGTCAAGTATAATACTATATCTATTAGATGCAAGCCCCTCGGTCCATATACTTCTCCGCCATCATTTTCCCCACTCTAACAGCAATGTTGTGAGATAGTCCTAACCAAGTCAATCAACTAACACACCCCTTTCTCAGAAGAAAACGGGTGCATCTCATTAAACTCACATTTTAAACAACTGATGCTGCCATCTAATGCTTACTGAATGCACAACAGACAGAGAAATTCTACTCTTTTCATAGTCCAGGGTATCCAACATCGGCCTATTGCAAACCAAAAGTAAAATCACCAATTTGCCTGTAGTCATGCACATAGTGAGCTTACCTAAGAACAGTAATTGGAAGCAATTTACACTGTGAAAAGTGACACTATGCTGAAGGAATCAATCTAAATATATACTGTTTCATATGCATATAAACAAGACAGGATGAACAGTATTTGCAGAGTCTACAGCGCTTAAGGAGGTATTCAGTGAAAATGAAAAATGCTGTACACTGGGAAAAAGCAAGCGGGATTTAGCTCACACATTATACAGATTCTTTTGTTGCAAAGAGGCAATGAAATCAAAGACATTAAAATATTAAAATGTTATATTCAGGGAGGCATAAAAATAACAATCACGTAGCTATAGTTACTGATAATTTTGCAGAGAGGTTGTTCAGGGAAAGTGACAAGCATATCATGCTGCTTTTCCAGAAATGAGTAAATCTTCATTTGGAATAAACTTTTCTGTGTGTGTAAGACTAGAAGGTATTGCAAACTCATTATAAATATTAAGAAAAGAGCTCAGGATCAGTACATGGAACTATTCAGAATGTCTGTTAAAACTGGACTCAAATTGAAAAAAAAAAATTAAGGGGAAATTTAAGTCAAAGATAAAGATGTGAAAATTTTAGTCCAAAGATTCTGGTACAAGCAGATGCTCATAGAATGAGTAGTTTGTTATGGCATTCCTGGAGTACAATTTTCACTGGTATCAAGGAAATTCTTTTGCTAGTTTTTCTATTCAAAAGAACATTGTGATCCACACTAATATACTGGGGCAATAAAATGAGGTAAACTCAGAACCTTAAATATTCAAAAGAATATTTGTCAGAATGCTAATATTTAACCATAGAGCTGAAAAAGTTAGTTTACACAAACTAGTTCTTGAGAAGTTCATTTTAAGACTTTCAGACAAAATAACCATAAAATTGAGAAAAAAACTGTGGGGAAAAAAATCTCGAATTGTTCTTTGAAATTTTATCTTCTGTCTTTATTTCAATTTTATCAGTAGTTTTTTAGAGGTAATTATCTCAAATATTTCTCTTTTTTCATTAAAATTACGCTAGAAAGTATATAATCTAAACTCCAATATTTTCAGAAAAAGCTCTGCATTTCCCTTTATTTAGTTCAAATAAATACTTGTCATATTGTGACAGCTTTATAACACAAAAAAACCAGAAATGTGATTCTGAAAAATCAGAAGAAAGTAAAAAGAATTATTCTGTAGAGGCAGTACTTTTCATCCTGCAAATTAAACATCTGCTTAAGCCCTAAACCATTTAAAGCACTCAAATTCATCTCTAGCACAAAGTAAATAAGATACATTGTGATACTTATTTCCAAACTTTTATATTTGTAATGTATATTTCTGAAAATAAATAGGACATTGACAAGTTGTATCCTTTCTTTAACCTCAGTTTATGTGCTTTTTAATATATCTGGAAAATCAGTAAAATTTAAAAAAGCAATCCAGAGTGCCCCTTCTGTTTTTCACAATTCTTCCATTCACTATTATGTTATGCCCTTCATCTCATCTGCATAAAGCAGTCCAAACTCTCTCTCTACAGCTGTATTAGGTACCTGTTTTCATCAGTCCTATCTCTGGACACCATTAGGGACACACTGGACATTTTCCTAAATGATTTGTATTAATAGATTAGTTGAATTAATCAACTGCCATACTAAACCTCCAGCATTCAAATTTATATATAATTGGTGAAAGAGTTTTTATCAATACCAGTGTTATGCTCTTCTCTTTTTAACAGCTTGCCTTTAAAGGCCACAGAATTTTTAATGGGCATATTACTTATGAAGCCAAAGCTGCATAGCAAGTGGCAGTTTTTGACTACATGATTACCATGCCTAAATAGCCCCATGCTGTTCAACACAAAAAGCTTACACTTGCATGATGTGAAAATCTGAAACTACACGTGGAGAGAAAGTTTCCTTTATGATAAATGTATTCAGCAGTGAACTGGTTTTTTAAGCTTCATAGGATTTAAAAAACTTACGGAAGCTTGAAATAAAATGAACACTTCTGAAGTGTCTGTAATCTGAGGCTAGAATATAGAATGCACTTACTGCAGTATGATTTTCAGGATTATTACAACCAATTCATGCAAATAAAATTGTGTACTGCTATTTTTACCTTTTCACTTCCCATTTGTATTTTTAGTAATGCTGGGATCTGTCACAACCCCATTTTCTCAGAGTAGAGACTGTATTCTTTACGAAGAGCTGAGTACAGTTTAAGTACTACTTGTAATATGAATAAGAAATAGTAATAATAATTATATCTTACAGTTGAATGTGAAAAAGTTTGTGAGCCCAATCCTGTTTCCATCCATGACAAATTTTAAATAAAATGAAGAGGAAGAAAAGTAGATATTAGGTCTCTTTGTGAGGATACAATTGTGAAAGTTAGTCCCCAAATATTGTAATTATTACTGATATATAAATGGTAATGCCTAAGTATAGGGTTTAATCATGGGTATCTAATCTACATGAGCTTTCCTTAAGGGCAACGAGCAAGTAAGGACATCATAGCATAGCATTGCTAGGCCATATCAGATCTTTTTAGCTTATCCTTATCAGATACTTTCATTGTTACTGATGGGATTGCAGCGGAAATAATTTAAGAACAGGCCATATCTTGATCTTTTTTAGGTTCCCCAGCAGTGGATCATCCCTTGGGAGCAGACTTTCAAGTCCTGGGCACTAGAATGACAGTGCCTGCAAAATTGGACAAGAGCTGGAACAGGAATTGAGCAGAAGAAAATCATACTTCATTAAAACCTTACTTACATCATTAAAGCATCTCTCAATAAAAATTACCTGTGAATCTAGTAATTAAAACAATATATCAAAACCAAAACAAAGATTGGGTGATCTAGTAAGAACAAGAGGAGGCGACTACTATAAAGATTACATACATATTTTAGATAAACCAGTTGAAACTGGCACTTACATACTTCTAAATATGCTAACTGGTGTTCTATACAGTAAATAAGCACTTCAAATATTTAAACTTGTAATTTTTCCCGCAACCATGTTTTTCAGTAATCCATTGAGAACTCTTCATTTTCCATTCAGTAGAAACAATGTTTACAGTTATATATAAAATTATACATATTTAAATGAGTGCTAATAAATGTAAACTTACTGTGACTTTAGGATTCTAAAATTATACTTAAAAGAATTTATTCTTTTGAATTTATCCTAAATGCTGGTCTAATGGCATGTCTCACACACACTCCATGTATGTATGCAAAACATCAAATAGAGGTGTTTTTTATGTGTACAGCACCTTGCAGTAATGGATTATACATTAGACCAAATTTCTAAAGCTCTGAATAAACAGACATTACTACAAAATTATCTTTGAACAAGCACAGAGAAATGGCAACTACTTAGCAGCAATTGTGTTCACTTTTTAAATAGTACACTGCTGATACAATGCATTGCATATCTGAAGAAACAGGCTAAAACCAAGATTACAACTAGCATATAGTATTTTATGGAGACAGGCAGCAGGACGAGGAGTACTTCCTCAACTTAAATTATTATGCTAATAAAAAAACATAGTTACTCGAACTTGCGTATCCAAGTGATGAAACAAGTCCCTGGTTCTTAACACTTTGAACAACTGTTCTAAATTGCTTCATTTTTTTAACCTTTTTCCCCTCTACTGTTTCTCCTCAAATATCATTCTTGACAAATTCAGAACCCAAATCCCTCTGATTAAAGGACAAAAAACACATGTGCATTCCTAAGCATGCATGTAAGCAAGCCAACAAAATGTGACAAGAGAAATAAATGTGTTGGTGGTCATAAATGAAAACAATAGCAGCAACATAAGATGATATGTGACTTTTTGTGAAAGACTTTTTTTTTTGATTGCTTTTTTTATTTGTTTCTTAAAAAATATAATGCTATTTTAATTATTTTAAAACTAAATGGCTATAAAATATTTTTAATCAATATAAATGTATTTGTATTTAAAAAAATATTCTTACAACTGTCAGTAGTTGGCACTGTTATTAGCTTCTTGGCTGTGAGACTAGGCACAGCACACTGCACACTAGGATTTCTGGTTATTCCAGAACAGAAATGTTAACCAGGACACAGACATTCTTGCTCCTTGCAAAACAAGTATGCTTTTCAAGCTCAGCAAAAGCTCAGGCAAAGGTAGTGTGCAAATAAGTTGTATAGTTATACAAAGGAAAGGGAAATTCTAGTGGTCACACAGCATCTTTGTAAAAATTGCACAATCAAGTTGAAGACTGATCTGTTGAACCCTTAATCTTTGATGGTTATTAGATCTGTGTAGGTGTCAAGCACACCTGCTAAGCTACCTATTTGGCAAGACAGAACACCTTACAACAGTAATGCTTGAACAGCTTGAACAGATTACTTGAACAGATTACTTGAACAGCAACCAGTGAATTGAGGCCTCATTTCACTGTCACTGAAAACTTTTGTCCCCTGTTTGCTGATCAGTAGTACTTGTGTTCTTGTCAGGAAGGAAAGAAAGAGGCAGCGCAATAAGGAAGAGAAAAAATGAACATTTAGGCTAAGAAACTGGAACAGAGCATGCTTTTATCACAGGAGCTAGACTTTACCTTACTAAAACCAGCAAGTTTAAGGCTTGTTTTTCATAGTTGTCCAGTTCGTTTAATGTGTGTATCTGTGTAAAACAAGAACAAATGAATGCAAGTGATGAACTGTGTTAAATGCTCTGGGTGGGAGCTTTCAATTTGAGTATTTTTTCTACAAAAAGATACCCAAGAAAAGTCACAGAAACTGAGATCAAAAACTCGGAACAGCCTGAAGAAGCTCATACCTCAAGAGCAGTTTTCACCCCTTGGCACTTCTACATGTTTTCAAGAGAGGCAGAGCTATGGCAGCTGTTCAGGGTGACAATCCTGGCTTCTCTTAAATAGTACCCAAAGAACAATTACAACCTGGAGATAATACAATTTCGCTGTCTTTCAAACCCCCATTACAGCTTTGATCCTTTTCAGTATCCTCACTAACATTAGCTCAAGGTTCAAGGTTGTTCAAATAGAATAGAAGGTTAAGAAATGTTAGCAGATGAACAGAGAACATGACCGATAATAAAAATATGCTTTGGAAACTCATACTTTACACATGCTTGAACAGTGTGTCATTCTTATCCTTCACATTTAAGAAATGATACAGCTGAAAAAGGTTAGATATGCTAACAAAGATTACCAAAGACTAACCAAGTGCAACTAATTGGTCAAGGAGTATCCAGAACACAAAAGGTTGTCACAGAATCAACTAGGTTGGAAAAGACCTCTGAGATCATCGAGTCCAACCTATGACTTAACACCACCTTGTCAACTAGACCACGGCACTAAGTGCCACATCCAGTCTTTTCTTAAATATCTCCAAGGAGGGTGACTCCATCACCTCCCTGAGCAGCCTGTTCCAATGCCCAATCACTCCCTCTGTAAAGAACTTCTTCCTAATGTCTAACCTAAACCTCCCCTGGCACAGCTTAAGACCATGCCCTCTTGTCCTACTGCTGGTTGCCTGGGAGAAGAGACCAACCCCCACCCGACTACAACCTCCTTTCAGGGAGTTGTAGGGAGATCCTTAAAGTGAGATCCATAAAGTGAGTAGTCTGGACACTGTGAGTGGCCACAGTCTGTCTCAGCGTGGGCACAAAGGCTTATAAAATGAAAGCAGCAAGGGCAAGTTTTAAAGAAAATGTGTTTCTTCACAAAATATACAACTGGGGCAGAAATATCTTTGAAAACTTATTAAGTGCCTTGTGCATACTAAAACTGTCCGTGATCAGAAGGGGCAACCAGACACGCTCACAGATAAGACATCCACATTATATAATAATAATTAGCTGCGTAGACTCCATCTTTTCCTCAAGAACTCCCTGCAAGACAAATTGGAGGTGGGAAAATACTCCTCGCAGCAAGCTGACAGCAGCACCACGCTGTGTTTACCCCCGCATTTTCGCCAGCCACCTGCTGCTGGTGTACTTTCCCCACCCGAGCCACTGGCCCCGCAGGGACACCATCCTGGAGCCTGCTGTAACTAGTCCCCGGTTTAAATCAGTGCCGGGCTGTCGAGAGCGCTGGACCGAGCATCGCCACGAGAGCGGGCTGCTGCCCAGGGCAGGCCGAGGAGCCCCAACCCGCGCCAGGCTTGCCCTCAGCCCCCGCCCGCGGGAGAGGCCCCTCAGCCGGCAGCGGCGGCGGCCCCGCCCCGGGGCGGAGCCGGGCACGCCCCGCGCCCAATGGTGGCGGGGAGCTCACGGCGGGAGGGGCGGGGGCGCCGATTAAGCACCGCCGGGGCGGCGGAGGCGGGAGGGGGAGATGGCGCTGACGGCGGGGAGGAGGCGGCAGGACCTGGAAAACGTGAGTGCGGGCGGGAGGGAGCGGGGTCGCGGTGGTCCCGGCGGTCCCGGCTGGGCTACGCGTGGGCGCTGCCGGGAGAGCGCCTCGTATTCTGTGCCGTCTCTTCCTTCCGCTTCTTCTTGCTGCTTTCCGTCCTGAGCGCCCAAGGCTTTATCTGCTCCTTCCGGGGGAATCCGCCGGCCCAGGCGCTCCCCAGGTGCCCTTTCAGAAGCGAGGAGGCCGCCGGGCCTCTCGCTCCCCGCGCTGCCCTTCCCCGGCCGGGCTTGAGGTTCCCCCGAGGCATTTAGGCCTGGGGTTGTTTATAATCGAGATTATTAATCTCTGATCGAGGCTACTCCTGTAGCTCCTTCAGTTTTTCTGGGTTATTTTTTTCTCAGACGGATCCTGTCAGCGCAGTCTCTGGTTTATGTGCTGTGCGGTGGCATGGCCACGGCGTTCTTCTGTTTATTTGGGTGTTTTCCGCCGCCCCAGCTGGAAGCCTGCGCGGGCAAAGCTTGCTGGCTGCGGCTTGTTCCTGCCTGCCCTCCTCCTGGTGCTGGGCTGCTGCGGAGGTGGTCACATGCTGCAAGTGGATCAGGGAGCCAAGAGGCTGAAGCCTTAACCTGTGCTCATGACAACAGCAATGCCTAACAGAAGTCCGGTTTTAAGGCGTTTTGGCTTTTGGCAGCTGTGGTTTGGCTCATCTTAATTAAATGAAACCTGTGTTTGCTCTTGTTAGGATGCTTACTAGATTTTAATCTAGTAACATCTTAATGTTACATTGACTGCATGGGTTTATCATCTCCCATGCTTTAATTCCCCTCCTCCCTATGTTGTCTGTAATAATATCTACTCAAGGAGTTTGTCATCCAGTGCTTCCTAACGCTAGCTGTATTTCAGGGTGCAAAGATGGATTGTAGCCAGTCTTGCAGAAAGTAACATGGTCATACGTGTTGTGATAAACCTTTGTCTGTGAAGGAGTGCCCTGATCTGTCATGGTATTGCAGAAATGGTGAGTTCGTTTGTTCCCATGAGACAAAGGATATTGTCCTAAGGAGAATTGCTGTCTTTGTGGGAGATGTGAAGTGTTAACCCTGCTATTAATTCTGTGATTGTAGAATCATGGAATGGTTTGGGTTACAAGGGTCTTTAAAGTTCTAGTTCCAAACCCCCCTGCCATGGTCAGGGACACCTTCCACTAGACCAGGTTACTCTAAGCCCTGTCCAGCCTGGCCTTGAACACTTCCAGGAATGGGGCATCGGTAGTTTCACAAGAGAAGTGCCATTTTTAAATATCTAGGTCTGCAGTAAAATGTCATCTTACCAGGCAGGTATTTCAGCAAGGGTCACTTACAGTCAAAGGCTAGGCTAATTAAAAGGTATCCAATAGGTGAGGAAGGTCTGTTCGTGCCCCTGTGTGGTAGAGGAAGTGTGGTGTTTGTGGTTCTAAAATAAAACTGATTGTTAAATGAAATAACTCTTGATGACTCATTCCTTTGCTGTAGGCAGCTGTCTGTAGGTGAAATAACACTGGGGGCCAATCTACATTGTCCTCATTAACATGAACTATAAACCTAGGTCTAATCCCAAAACTTGCTTATCCTTCTCTTCTTGTGCTAGTTTAGAAGAATGCCGTGCATCATTTGTCTTGAGGCTTATGCTGCTTTCTCCTATTGCAAAGAGAAGTTGTGGGTTTAAAAACAGGAAATAGCCTCATGAATCCTAGCATGTCTCTAAGCCATCAGAAGTCTGGAGTGGGGTGGGGTCTGCCCTTGTCATATTGCTCTAGGCTATGGTTGGTATCAGTTAGGAGAAGAGCAGTAAAAACTTGAGTGGAAATCTTGAGCTGCTTTATCTTTTGAAGCAAGCAAGTCATAGCTTGGGACTTTACAGGATGCTAGGAAGGAAACTTGCAGTTTTGCCGTTCATAGTTGCTGTGTATGTTCCACTTAAGATGTATTGAATGACTGTGTCCTGGCCTGGAAGGAGCAGAGGTGCATAGCACTGGAGCAAGTTCCTTTTCCAAGGTTTTTCCCTCCACTCATCTTCTACTTAGTAAAAGGTACTTCTGGAAACTTATGTAGCTAAAACGTCTGAGCTTAATGTGGAGTCAAAGGCCTATTACTTACACCAGCATGTCAAGTATGGGCTGCATTCTCTCTAATGTAAGCTGAGAATGCCTTGGTCAGCACTTGGTAGCATCTTCTTTCCTCTGTGAAAGAAGATGCTTTCCTACTGTCTCCTTCTTGCCTGAGTGCAGTTCTAACTAATGCTGCAGTCATTTAGACATGTCAGTAGTGTCAGTGGCTGAATCCCTCAAAACTGTTACTGTTACACTGCAGCTTTGTTATTGCCTCCAGCTGTAGTTGGACAGGAGTAAGAATAACAAGGAGTTTTGCAGTACCTGTATAAAGTATGCGAGAGACACTTTAATCATCGCTTTTCCTACTTTTTTATATAAATATGCTAGTACTTGTGGCATCTCTCAGGACTGCTCAGATACTCATAATACATTTTAAAGCCTAAAATCCCTGAAGGCCCAGGGTGATACTGGGAGGTAGGTTGCTGTTGGATTCCTCAGAGATGAGAGCTTACCTAGAATTTAAGAGCTTGTCTCAAGATATTGACCTAGTGGGGTGGTTTTCCCACAAAGCTTGATTTGCTAACTGAAGATTGCTAAACCTTTGTACTTTACTTTTAGAGCTTACCTATTGATATTCTTCCCCCCCTCTTCTGTTCCAGGGTTCCTTGGAAATAACACAGAGTTTGGAAGATGATCCTCTACTGGATGCGCCACTCATTTCGTCTCACACATTACATTCCCAACTGAGGCCAAGATTTCATGCTATCCCAGCAGTTCTCCTTGCCAATTTCCTGATGCTAATACATGTAAGTTTAAGAAGCATGATTTCCTTAAGAAAACTTGCTATCTCTGTTCTGAATTCTGCTGTTCATGTAACAGAATTCTCCAGGGGTTTGCATGTGCTGTTCTTCTAAACCAGCGAAGTCCCATTTGCCAATGAATTTTGATAATGTGTGTGCTACTGGATAGTTGCTGCCTTCTCATTCTGTTTGTTGGCGCTAACATGCTGTGACACATCTTGTTAGGTGGAGAAGCACTTCAAATAGTAGTTTTTCTATGCTGTTGGAAATGTACTTTAAAAATAATATTACTGCTGTAGAAGTGCTGTACTAGTTATAGAGGGCTAAGGTAATTTCGATGCCATATCTTCTGAGGCTGAACTTAATTTCAGAAGAAGGTATTTCTTATGGTAACTAAACAAGTAAAGTTGGACTTGCTTATGAGGGGTTGCATGGTAGAGATAGAGGTGTGGATGGAGAGAGAAAGGAATCCAAATGTTACTTCCTCTTCTCACTTCTGGAAGCTAAGGGCAAAATCACAGATACTGAACAGTATGCAGGCCTTTGAGGCTGGTAGACAGAAGCAGAGAGATCCTTGCCTAATAGTGAGTTTATCCTTGATAAGCTGCAGAGGCTTATTGTTGCCTGTGTGTGGCAACCAAACATGAAGAAGGTAGGCTGAAGAGGTCTGATCCTAAGATCTAACTGAAATGGTACTCGCATGGTGTAAGGACTTAAAGAGCACAGTTGCTTGTCTCAAACACTGCTAAGGGCACAGAAGGATTTTGCCATGAGATAAGCACAGAATGGAGCAACAGGCTGCTATTAACTCCAAGCCTGGCAGAAATGAGATGTGGTTAGCATATCCTGGGTGATGCATCCAGACAAAACTTCCTACTGTGGCAAACTGTGTAAAGAAGCAACTGCTTGTACATGTGTCACTGGTCAAACAAAGATCACACTTGGTTATGGAACAGATGGCATCTGAGACTACCAAAGCCCCCCTGCCCCCTGAATATGCCTCTGTGGGTACCTGGAACTTGGACTGTAACTTAAGCCACTGTGACAGGAACTTGAGATAAGATAAAGGTGGTACTATTGTCTTAGTGTTATCTCAGACCTAGGGGGACAAAGTTGGGGGATAAGAACGTATCACTGATAATGGACATAAAGAATGTGGAATTTATGGGCCACAAGGAAAGCCAAATCAGTGACTGCTGAAATTGGCTTGGACTGGATAAAGGGTAATTCCTTTTAATCCCCTTTTAAAAGGGAGAGATTGTGACCACTGACCACAACCCACTGACTCAAGAGAAGAGAGACTGTACATGTGGTCTAATTAGCATTAAAAGTGAGGGAATCATTTAACCAATAGAATATAAGAGAGCAATGAGCATTAATTCCTTTTTTGTAAAAATGTATAAATAGTGAAAATTTTTAAATTACCTTGGGAGCCTCCCACCACTGAGAAGTCCAGAGTGAAGGACTGCTGCTGGATCCACAGGTGGTGACTGTCTTCTATTTAATGTATCTCTCTCTCTCTCTCTCTCTCCTCCTCTCTTCTATTTCTTTCTATCTCTCTACCTCACATTTTATTGTTAGATAAAATCTATCCTATTAACTTCAACATATGGTCTCATTTTCACCTTAGTTTAGGCAGAGGCATCTCTCAATAACACATAACTCTTAGGGACATGGATTAGTGGTGGACTTAATGATCTTAAAGGTCTCTTGCAAACTAAATAATTCTATGATTGTATAATGCCACCGACAATGACCTGAAGGTGAAGCCAGAAAGCGCACAGGACATGTATGTATGTGTTGCTAGCTATTTTAGAGCTTCATTTCATCTCAGACAAAAAAATGCAGTACTCAGTGCTCTTCAAAACATACACTCTTGCCAGAACTTTAAAAGCATATACCAACCTCTAAGGTCTTTCTTTGGGCAGCTGCATGAAGCTGTTCAATATGCCCCAGCCTTCTAATTTTGGGAGTAAGTGTTTGTAGGCCTCGTGGTAATATCAAGAAATGCCCCTCTGTCTGTCAAGTAGACTTAAGAAAGACTTCTGCTGTTTTGCAGAACAGACTACCAAAATTCCCAGTGAAAACCATGTATCTAGCCTTATTCTGTTTCCCTGCCAGACAAATTTGGGTGCCCTCAAACTCTGTAGTAAATATTTTTCTGCCTAGCCTTGGGGCTTTACCATCTGCTACCATAACTGATGCAGCCAAATGTCAGGATTGTAGGAAACTCCTTCCTCTTCTGACTCTACCTCTTCCTCTCTCCTGCAAATGGTGAGAAGTGTGGGGAGGGGTAGAGGGAAAACTGCTGAGGGATCTGTCAGCACACACTTTTCCAGGAAGAGTCTTGCTGCTGTTGCTGAAGCTGCTGCAATGACCACTTGGTCCTTGGAGCAAAATGGAGAAGTATCCTTTTCTGTTGGTGAAATACAGCTTTATAATTGTCACCTGAAGTGGTGCTGTCTTTCTTACTCTAAAAATGGATGGGGAAAACAAGCATATTGGATTTTCTTCCCTTGTGCTTCTGCAAATGTGCACAAATCTTGTGGAATGCGGAGATGCCAGCTTAGGTTCTGATGGTTAGGCCTGCCGAAGGGGTGCGTGTCCTGGAGAAGTTAAGCCATCGTAGTATTAAGCAGTAGAATTGTAATGAATCTCTAAAGTAATTTGTAAGTAACTTGGAATATTTCTTCTCCACCTTCCTGTGTCAAGAAATGGAGTTAAGTAGCAAAATAACTGCTTTGGTGCAGCTACCTAATTACGCACAATTCTGCAGTGTGTGGGTAGGCCATGCCAGAGTGTGGTAGGGCTGGGTTTTTGAGTGCCTTTCCTTTTGCCAAGCCTTGCTTTTCTGCAGGCTTATGGCTCCTATCAGGAGATTGGAGAGCAATGTGAAGTGTACAGGCTAGAAATAATTTCTTTGTGTTAACTCTGTCCTTCCCTAATCCCTTCTGTGTATGCACATACACAAAACTGAACTTTAAATGCTACTCTTTAAAGAATAACTTTTTTGTATGTAAAATTCCTTTGTGTTGAGTTGAAACACCTGTTATTGGACTGCCCTAAAATGGAAGCAAAACATACTTAATAAATACCACTCTTCCAGCCAGCTACCTGTTTCCTCTTGTATACGTTTCTATAGTAGGTTAGTAGCAATGCACTGCTAGGTCATTCCTGCTTGCATCAGTTTAATCAGTACAGCCATTTTCTGTACTGAAATATATTCCTAACTCCTGGAAGGAATAGAACTAAATGTGTTACTGTTGAAAAATGGCAAACCAAACAGTAAATGGACCAAATAAAATATCTGAATTATTCTTAATTTTGTAAGAAAAGGAGGTGGTAAAATAATAGATTAAACAAACATTTTGTTGGTAAGCCTTCCTCTTAATTAATTACTTAACCTGGTTACTTAACCCATCTCAAGGTAACTTGGTATTTAATTTACATTGGAAATGGTGGTCTTATGGTAATATAGGACATATTCCTGTTTTATTTTGTCTGGGTTTTTTTCTTTTCCTCTCACCTTTTATCCTATTTGTCCTCTATAATGTCTCTTTTAGGTATTGATGACTGTGTGAAAATTATTTCCCCTTCTTCCTCCCTCCCCAGTTACCTAACTCTGGCCACAATCAGAGGGAGCTAAGGGCAGTTTGTATCAAAAGTAATTTAGTGGTTTTGAAAAGTTAAAAGTTAAAAGAGTGTTGCTTGAAAAAGTACAAAAATACAAAAAATAAGTTCAAGAGAGTGGAAAGGTCTACAACTTCCTCATGAGGGGAAGAGGAGGAGCGCTGTTCTCTTCTCTGTGATGACCCATGACAGGACCTGAGGGAATGGCCTGAAGTTGTGTCAGAGGAGGTTTGGGTTGGATGTTAAAAAGATGTGGTTCAGTCACAGGGTGGTTGGACACTGGAACAGAGGCTCCCCAGGGAAATAGTCACAGCACATGGTGTGACTCTTGGGGATGGTCCTTGTGCAGGGCTAAGGGTTGGACGCTGTAGTTCTTGTGGGTTCCTTCCAACTCAGCATATTTTATGATCTGTGAAAGGGACTGGTGGGATCTTAGATATTCATAGAATTAAGTATGGAAATGAAGGTAGCAAATGAAAATCAGATATTTTGCTCTATCTTCAATTCTGATGTGCTGGTTTTGTCAGTTATGAGATGCAGAGCATCTGATACTTTTTTAAGCCAAGTATATCAGAGGTGTTAGACTTTTTCAGACTTGAGGGGTTTTTTTATTTTTTTGTCCCTGGAAGCTCTCAATTTCCTTCTGTAATGGTGGGAGTTGCTTTTGTTTTACAGTTCTGCTTTAAAAATATTCCTGTTCTGTAGAGTGAACCAGGATGAGAAAGTACAATATTTTCTTGTTCACTGAATGAACACAGTAGGGAAAACATTTTTTATTACAAAAATATCTCTAAATATTAAAACCCCATGTGTATACATATACCACAGGTAATGCACATCCAAAACTTTGCTTCTAGTTGGCAAAAAGGTTGCTCATGCTCACTGCTGATGCTGAAAATTTCTAGAGAAGTCGAGAAGACAGGGAAAGTTATGGCATAATGGCACTAGTCTGAAAGGATAAGTATATATACAATCTGACTGTCAATCTGTCTGGTTATTCTGACATAAGTAAAAAAGGAAAATGAAAATATCTGATGGCAAATATACTAAAGAATGATTACCACCTGACAAAGGTGCCTACCTGGTGTTAATAATTCAGTTTTTAAGTTACTATGAGGATTCACTTGTCTAATGTCATAACCTGGAGATGATCTTCAATGACTGTAGTAAAGGGTTGATTTTCACTTAGCTACTGTCAATTTAAAGAAACACAGACTATACCAATAAGACAGGAGGCTGTCTCGCAGAGCAGCATCAAGTGTAATTGATTGAGTCTAAAAAGATGTGATTTTTCTTTTGAAGAGTATAAATCAAGTACCCCTTAAAGTAAAAAGACATAGTAAAGAGGGTCCAGAAATTAAATAAGTTCACTATGAAGGAAAGACTTGGAGAACAGTGAAATTCCAGGAAGACTGATGATTATCATCTCTGTTCTGCTGGACACTGGCTTTTCAGTCTGCACTAGGTTCCCAGAGTGACATATAGTGATTGTAGAAGTGTCTAGTGTTTTATATGTTATCTCTAATAAAATCAATTCAGAAAGTAATGCATAATGAATAAACTACATAATCCTGCTTTTTTTTACATGTATATAGCTAAATGTTGACTTTTATCTCTCTTCCTTTCTCTTCCAGGTTGCTTTTGTTGTTCTAGCATTTTTAGCAGCTATGTTTTGTTCTTACCCCAATCCAAATCAAGATAAGTGCCCTGGAAACTACACTCACCCACTTAAGGTGCAGACTGTCATAAAAATTGCAAAAGTAATTCTGTGGATTCTGCATGTGTTTTTTGAACGCTATGTCCAGCACCACCATAGTCAAGTCAGAAGAAGAGGTTACTTTGCAATATACCGATCAACAAAGCATCTAAAAAGGCTTCCACTGCTCATACACTCCACAGGTGAAGTTGTTTTTTGTTCTAAAGCTCTAAACTGTGAAGCAGTAAAAGACTGAACAGTTTATATATGATTGTATATTATGTATTAAGAACTTCTAAAAACCTGCCTACGAGCACTTACGAGCCTCCTTGACTGAGCTTTCTGGCCTGCCAGATGCATGTTGTAAAGAACTCTTTGTAGTGGAAAAATGCTCAGGAGTGTGAGGTTGAGTAAAACCTTTAGTCATTAGCATTTAGTCTTCAGCAGTAAAATATTCAGGTCTGTTTGACTGCTAGTGATCTTGATTTGCATATTCATTTGTCTATTTGGATATGTGGTAAGACTGCTAGTCCTTCCAGGAAGCGTACTGCTTTTCTCTTTTCATGCTCAGCAATTCACATAGAAACAGATGAATTCCTGTTGCTCAACAGCTGTCTGAAATCAGTAAAATAAGCAATTTTCTCATCTTGAGTAGGGCTATGTGTGACATGCAGCTCTATTTCTGACTGCCTTTCTGTGGACAAAAGGTGGTATATGGGAGTGATTTAACTCTAAGTTACATCACTGGCCAGTGGAGCTGAAAAGTATTGGTGCAAGTAGCTGGTGTAACCTTTCTAGAAGCTGGTTGAACAAATCTAAAATCCATTTAACTTGAGGGGTTTATTCACATAAATAGCAGTGGAAAAGGGACCAGTAATGGCTTTTACAGTATTTTTGCCACTTAAAGTCTCACCTCCCTTCTGTAAAGCTTCTGAATAACTGGAGTAGACTTTTTGCACCAGAATTGATAAGTCAAATGGTCCTGCTCTGTATAAAAACATAGCTTTTTTTTCCACACAGTCACTAAAAGAGCTAGTCAGCTTGATGAATGTGCAAAACTTCAGGCTCTGACCACTAGATAGAGCTCTGAAGATGAAGAACTGTTTGAAGTGCAGAGACAAAATCAGGCTACAACAGGCTTAATGATGTAAAAGACTGTTTCCACCTATTGCAGTGTAATTCAGAATACTTAACCCTGTTTCAGATGGAGCTCACTTCTCCCCTACTAGACAAACTCTGGGCATGTGTGAATGTTCAGGTGCAATCAGGTGTGTGCTGTAGAATTTTGGTAGAGATCATCTGTATTTCAGAAAGTAGATAGCTCCATTACTGCAAGCGTCCTGTGTGGTAATCACTACCGGTACCACTTCCATCCTGACAGTTCAGTTGCCTGACACAGTATGAAAGAGAACTGCACTGTTCCCTAGCTACATTAATGGTCTTGATAAATTTAGTTCCTTATCCAGACACTGGTTATAGCATTTCTACAGGAAAAGGACATTCCAAACTCAGTATCAGAAAAGAGGGTGTGTAAAGAATTAAAAATGCTTTTTAGGTCTGTAACTCTATTTGTTCTCCTTGACTAACTGTGCTCATTTCAATTAAACTTTCAGTAACTTGCAAGTATTAAAATAATAGCTAGACAAGTGGAAGCCTGTGCAAATGAGGAAGGTATTTAGTTGTTGTTTTGCTCTGTTAGCCTCAATAATATGACCTCTTAGAAATTGAAAGAATAAGATGGATACAAGCAACAAAGCTAGAAACTGTTTAAGCCCATATATGTATGTTAAGTATTTCTAGTGTTTCTTCCACTCATTTTTTTAAGCCAGAAAAATCTATAAGAAAACTTATAATTCTCTACCATTACAGTGAAATGCTGAAATGAAACCTCATTTTGCTGTCAGCAGTTGTAGGCTTGCATCACCTGTGTTAAGGAAATTAACTAAAAGGGCAAGTATGATATGAAATGAAAAAGCATTACTGAAAGATTGCAGCCTAATGCAGATACTGGGGATGAGAAAGTACTAAGTTACTTTCAACAACTGATGAAATTGTTACACCTGTAAAATATAACCTTTGCTTTCTAGGTAATACAGCCCTGGTCTTGATTCTGTCAGTGCAGCATTCCTTTCCTGATCACAGTAAAGTGTACCTGTATCTTATCCTGGGAGTCCTGGGCCTGGAGCTGATTAGCTCCCTCACATGCTTAGTGATTTACACAGGTGAGAGAAGCAAGTTTTGCTTTCTTGAGACTTATTATTATAACTGGTATTCAAGTGTTATGTTTGCCCTCACAGTAGTTCACTTGGGGTACCCCAAGACATTTAACTGCCATTATAAATAACAGAATGATTGTGTGCTTGTAGAAGAACTAAGACAAATTCAAAACAAATAGGAAGGTTGTCAGGCTTGATTTGGTTCCAAGTGCTGCTAAATGAAAGCTCCATGTTATCTCAGAGCTGTTAATCCAGCAAAGTGGCAATGAATGCCTAATTGTTTCAAAAACTGTCCTGTGAACAGGTTTGTTTGTTTATCAGTGTTTCTCATATGCATGCACCACAAGCTATGAAGGAGTAAGAGCTAGCTGGATTTGTCAGAACTGCTTCTGGGATTTCCATATGGGACTTGCATACCTGGTAGTGTGATTATGCCTTATCCAGCCTTTTCGTCTTTCCCTGGTCCCATCCCAAAGGCTTCAGTTCCTCTTTGTCACTAAAATGGAGGATTCTTTGAAATGAATGTTTATAAAACATGGCTATTGAAAGCTGTGATTTATATTAAAATAAGATACTGGTTCATAAAACTGAGGCTTTGCTTTGTGCTACAACTGTAAGTTACACCAAACCTAAAGCAGATAACCTTACAAACCAACAAAGACTCGATTAACCTCTTTCCATTAAACCATTGCAGAACTACCTAAAATGTTGGTAAATAAATGCTTGAAAGAAAATTTTGGTATGTATGTGGTAATGTAATAGCACACAGAGAAATATTGCCAAGGAGCTTGCTTACCTAGGAAATAAAATCTATTCTTGACTCCCTTGCAACAGCATCAAAAATGCACCAGGAAATAAGGTCCCAGCTCTAAACTACGTCCTCCTCTTACAACTATGCAGAGGGCCTGAATGCTGTAGGCTTGTCAGGCTTTCCCCTGAATGAGCCAGCTGACTCAAGTAGACTAACTGTCCTCTGGAGGAATAAAGGCAAGGATGAGGGAACACAAACATGGCAGTCCTAGGAAACTATTCCAAGAATGCTGGAGATCATCCCTTCTTTGCATATGCATACTTACTTTCCTGGGAAACTCAGGAAATAAGAGATAAAATGGTGAAACTTTAATAGAACGTCAGGAATTCCAGTGAAATGCTATTTCTAGCCCTGAGGCCTCCTGGAGCTCAAAGAGCTATGTTGTGTCTCTTACCTTGGCTGAAAAGGATAAGAAAGTGCTAGAAAATTGACCTTCATAGTGGTACGATCTGAGCCTGGACTTCTGTAAGAACTCTCAAACTATCTGCTTATTTGTCACCAAAAGGGTCTTGTTTCCTAATTTGTACTCTACCAGTTCCTGTGATCATCAGATTCATTAACCAATGTATACAAGGATGTTGTGGGGTGCAATGTTTTGCTTTCTAGCTGAAGGAGGCTTGAAGAAGGGTTCAGTGAATCCTGGAATCGAGGGAGAGAAGGGACAGAGCTACATTGCTAGGAAGAAGTAAGGCAATGTCTTTTAGTAACAGCTGCCTTATCTCCTGAGCAGTCCCAAAACAACAGTCTGATTCACTCTCTGAAACTAGAGTTAGGGTTAATTTTTATGTAACTTAACACTTTCCTCAAGGTGAGGAAGACCTCCAGTCACCCTAGATTGCCTTTTCCTTTGGGTAGTGTACCTTGTTTTCTGTTTTCCATCCCAAAGCTTGAGCTAAGCTAAGAGACTGCTTGCACGTCTGTCTTGTGTATAGTGCTGGTTTTTAAGGTTTTTCAATGTTTTAATATAAAAATAAAGCTGTATTGGAGCAAAACAAATGTGTGGCCAATTTTTAAAATACCATGAGAATCTGTAGTAATAGTGACATTCAGATGGGTTTTCCTCTTGCAGACAGAGCAGAGTATGTGACTGGGTGGAAGCATGAAGCTTCTTTAGTAGGACAGTTTTAAGGGCAGCCCTCTGGTTAGGCTTGGCATTCCCCTGTTCAAGGCAAGCACTTAGCAGATACCACTTACTGTTAAGGTAGTATCAGCTATTGTAGCTGAGCAACAAGGGGAAAATTAACACTAAAAATAGCTATTTTTTGTGTTAGTATGTTACTCCTAAATATTGGAGAGAAGGTAGCACCAGTTCATATATTGTTTCTTCACAGTGAAATAGTTATTTCTTAACTATGAGACATAAATGCTTGTCTGCAGAAGTTTCATATACCTGACTTACTATCTTTTAAATATTACTGTCTAAAAAATCAGGAATACCTGACTGTAATTCTAGACATTTCCTCTTGCTTTTTGGAGCTATTTTAGGAATTGTATGATACCCAGTGTCCTGTGTAGTACTACTGCCTTTCTTAAGAGGCATCTCCATGCAGCAGTGTGTGTATAGAGCTGTAGATGCAGAGGCAGGGACTCAGAAATTTACAAGGAATTGCTGTGATTGACCTATAACAGGCTTGACATATATAAATTGCTCAAGTGAGGTAAAAGTGCACAGAATGAAGTATGATACAGAAAGCTCTAAATGTCAGCTTACTATTCTTAGTTTTTTACTGCTAGGATAGGGAGTCAAGCTTTAAAAGATTTACTAAATTTATGTATTTAATTACTTTCTCACATACTTCTAATATCACTTGAATAAAAGACTAACATTCCCACAAACAACACATGTTAAGAATTCCACATCCATTCCTTTGTGGTTTTATTTGTAGAGAAATACCATCATAGAAATAACTAACCTTTGAGCCTAACTTGTAGTTAACCTCTGGAGGGTCTTAGCATTGTTTTAGCAGGGTGGCCTGTAATAAACCCCTCATGGTACTGATTTGTAAGGACAGTCCTCCTCTGTTGCAGTGGTGTCGATGTCTCCCAGAGCTGGACTGTAATGTTTTTAGTGGCATTAGAGTATTGCTTCAAAAGCAGCCCTAATTGCAGAGTCCTGAAAGCATGCTTTGGATATTTTGATATTTTCTCTGAATCAGGATCTGATATTGAATGACTTTAAATATTTTCAGCTTCCTTTCCAAAATCATACAGAGGATGCAACTTTTCCCAGCTCTCCCCATCCCACACCTGTTAAATTTAGTCTTAAACTTTATTCACAGGTGCCCAGGAATGACTTCTGGTTTTGATAGACAGCACTATAAGGTTCACAATGTGAAGATGTGGTCACAGAGCTACTCTGGTTTGAATACTTAGTGGCTTTCTGTTGCAAGTCTGCCCTAGTCTGAGCAGACAGACAAGCTGCTACTTTCTTGCAGGTAGTCTAGTTAAACTAGTACTTATTGAAGAGCTTAAGCCAGAAGTTCTGACCTAGGTATTAGTAACAAAACTTCTGACAACTTTTTTTATGGTATGTTGTTTAATTGACAGCCTGAATTTGGAGACTGAATCTCAATACCTTCTAAAAGGCAACTAAGGTTTCACTCTCTCTTAGGTGACAGATTAAACTTTGCAGATGTTAAGCAGTATGTTCAAACTTCCCCATTCAAGTCTTCATGGTGATCTTTTAAGCAGCAGGACTGAGGGGAATTAAAAATAAACCAAAGCAACAAATAAACCAACTCAGCAAATTATCACTAACTTGTAATTGAAACCATTCCAGAAATGAGTAGAAGTAGATTCTGCTTTTGCTTTCCCTCTTCCCCACTCCTCAGATTCCTTTATTGTCTTTCCATCTCCTATCCTAAGGTAATCTTAGAATCATCTGTTACAGATTTTTATAACTTAGAATCTGGTGATAAAGATTTTTTTCTGGTTGCTTTCCAACTAATTTATAAAGCTTTGTTGCAGTGAAAATAAGCAACTTCAATCGTGCCAAGCCAAGACCTGACATAATTGAAGAAGAAAAGATATATGCCTACCCTAGTCATGTTACCTCAGAAATTGGATTTAGGTAAGATTTTTCTATGTTAACTTTGTGCTGTGTTCAGACATGGTATATAGGTAACACTAATGTAATTGCATTACTTCATGTAGACTTATGTAGAATCTTAAATCTCTCAACTAAGCCAGAGGTGGGAAAAACAGTTGTGAAGGAAACTGTATGCTTAAGGCATTTTAGATGCACAGATGAGATACAGCACAGTCTTGTACCTTCTACATAGTAATGTCAATTTACTGTGATACAGAAATCCTCAAACATACAGATGGAGGTGATTTGACTATTTATGGCTGGCTGCATGAATCTTTAGTATAAATAACTGTGCTTAATCTGGTTTAGTTAATTTTATATGGGAGTTTGGGGAAAGATACTGGTGTCTTACACTGTTTAACTTTAAAAGTATGCCTGCAGAAGCCTAGCTGCTTCAACCAGTTTTTTCAGCAAAGGAAATATATTGTGGTCAATTAGTAGACAAAGAAAACTTTGCAGCTCTGTTCTGTGCCAGCAGTTGGACATGAGATTCTAGCAATGGATTTGGAATATGTTTTGAGTTTGGGAAGGAACTTTAAAGGTGCAGAGGGCACTTAAGAGGTAAAGAAGGTCTCAGTGAGACAGAGAAGCTGTCCAACAGTAACTGAAGCTATCCCAAGCACTGAGACTTATTTTTTGATTGTCCTTTATGTACCTTCCGACTGCTTGAACATCTTCCAGTTGATGAAATCAGTCTGGTGTGACTTAACAAAAACAAGTAATTGAAACTAACATCGGCTTCCATATAAGAATTTAATTAGGAATTTTCTAATACACTATGACTTGCTTCTATATGTTGTGCATTGGTGCAAAGTTGAAAGTGCAGAAATGACTAATACTTTGGCATTTCCCCTGGTGTCACAAATGCAGCATGCACGTGCTCTTATGGAACTTGGAAGTAGATGTCCAGGATACAGGAAGGATTTAGGGTTGTCTTGAATTTTGATACCATGTCTGACTTCCATTTTGATATAAACACCATAGTGATTGCATGGTGGACCTCATTCCTTTCTCATTCAGCTTCTCCCCTGAGAAATTCTCAAATGCCCAGGGAATGAGTCTGCAACAATGACCAGCTGAGGAAAAGACTCTGATTATTTTTGATTAAGGAGTGCAAACTTCCTGTGAGAACTGATTGAAAAAATGTTATTTTAATTTAACTCTATACAATTGTGACTCTCTTTCCCTTGAGAGTTAAGGTCTATTGAAAAGTGAATCCTGTCAGCCCTTCAGTTGACCTTGTTAGAAGAATGTTTTTTGAATATCATGACCTCTGCAACCTGAGTTACTACCAAGACATCTTCAGGAGCTTTAAGTTGGGAGTGCGTATTACTGGTTAAAGTGGCAAGCTTTCTGTTTACAAAACTTGTGTTCTTTATTTTTTCCAGTTTAACTAAAGTTGGTTTTTAATTGGACCTAAGCTTTTTTCCACTTTAGGTATCTTCTTTAGCACTTTCTAAGAACTATGAAAAGGGCAGTGTTCCTCCACAAAAATGCTGCAAGCCTGAGGAGCAACTTTTTAAGCTCTAAGATGCTCATAAGTGTACTAAGAAGGCAGATTCCCAAGTCAGCTAGGAAGAAATTATGTGTAAGGAAAGAGTACAATACACTCAGGCATTGATACATCATCTTACTGTATTCTTAAAAATTCCTAATTAGGTTTGATTTGATTAAACATTCTGTATTTTTATAGATGTTTTTTCTCATTTAACTTGGCTTTATTTAAATGTTGCAATGTTACTATCGAAGTTAAAATGAGGGATATCTGAAAACTGGATATATTTTGAGGAGAGTAGCAGTGCATAAAGCTGTAGATCTGAAATAGCACAATCTTTGGTACTGATGCTCTTTAGGTAGGGACAGATATCACTGTATATAGTAGCATATCATGTATGCTACTCTAGGTTACTTGAGAGAGTTCTGTCTTAAACAGCTTGTGATCCCTCACAACTGAACAACAATACTATGCCTGCTCAAAATAAGCATCCTAATGTATGTTTAAAAGGTTCCATGGTTCTTAGGACAATTCCAACATGTTGACTGTCTTAGTTTCTTAAACAGTAAGAATCCTCACTCTGTAACTGTCTACCAGGAAATATGTAACTTGACTATGTATACGTGGCATCAAGTTTAGCCAAACTTTCTCTTCCTGCCTTCTCATAAAGGTGTTGTAGATTGCCTCTCCCCTCAAAAGTTAGTTGAGCTTGGCATAAGTAAAACTGAGGGAAATGACTTGTTTAAGTAGTGTTTATTAGCTCTGACATTTCACGTGTTAGAAAGCTGCTGTCACTCACTGAAACCCATATTCGCTTTTGTAACTTCAAGGGAAAATTCAAGTTTAGAAGAGATAGTTGAGAAGCAAGGAGATGTAATAGAGTATCTTCAGCGACACAATGCACTGCTCAGCAAGAGACTGTTGGCACTAACATCTCAGCAAATCAAAACCTAACAGCATTTGGAAAACTGCTACTGGAGCTCTGGAGGGAACATGAGGTAATGTAATATCCAGACTGATTTTTACAGATGACTTCTTCAGTCGTCTTTCACATTTTGAAATAGAAGTTCAGCTGGAAGGATAAGCTCTGCATACACTATAAACCTGTTACAACTGGACACTCTCTTCAAATAATCAGTTCTGGGAAAAAAGTTCTGCAGCTTCAACAATTTTTAATTCCTCATATATTAAAGTTGGACCTGAGTTAACGGTTTAACTTTGCTCAGTTGTTTCTGTTATTTTGTACTGCTGTAATCTTTAAGCTTCGAGCTACCAAAGTATTTTACATTTCTAGAACACAAATCTGTTCTCTAGAAAAATCTGACTTTGCAAGGATGTCTTTTCAGTTTCTATTGCTGAAGCTGGGACTAGATGTATTATGTCACTGATTCCCATTACTTCCAGTGATAGAGGTGGTGTACTTCACTAATCTGATACAGATACTTCTTTTCTAGATCAGTCTCCTTTTCTCCTTTGTCAAGAAAGTGGGGAAAACTGGTGTCCAGTTTAGGATTTAAAAAAAGCAGTGGGTGTCCTAAAATTGCAAATCTCACACATAAGTGTGTGGTACAAAACAATGTCATGATAATTAATTTGAGCAGTTGTTCAGAATTCTGGCTTTAAAACTCTAAGAGAGATCTTCAGGGCTCATGCCTTTCCCATTACTAGGAATTTGTGTCAGCTAATAACAAGATTCCTTCTCTGCTGAATGAACTAACTTAATACAAAAATACTTGAGAGTAAGCTTTTTCATTGACTTAGCAACTAACTTATGGTGAATGGATTTAACAATTTTGTCAAACATGCCCAAGTTAAGGCATACTTGCTCTTTACTTTGGCTCCTCAAAAAACCAGCATCTTGATACAAAAGCTAAAATGGTGTATGTGGGAAGGTGAAAAGCAACAGAAGACAGGTCTTTCAGAACTTGAAGAAACAAGAATTTTTGGTTTTAATTTATGGTGAATAAAGGCTAGTGAAAGAAACCTCTTGTTTTGTCTACCAATGTAGACCAAAAATTATTTTAGAAGCCAATACCTCTGTGGGAATAGGGTAATCACTAATCAAAAGTGGGAAGAAGACTGTCATGAAGAGTGGTCTTACAGTCGAATATAGGAAAAGAAAATTAATTCATTCTACTTTATTCTTGGGGTACAACTTCAGAAATACCTGAACTGTGTAGTGTGCAACAATTATTGGTGTTGTCTCATTCAAAGGAAAACAATAAATAGTGGAGGTTTTGCTGCTATCCAACACTAGACTGTTCTCCTTAACTGTTGTTTCTTGAAAACGCAGCCAAGTTTTTACAGTATACATGTAAGGAATAAAAGTGTTTGGTTTTAGAACTCAGGTTTTGATGTGATTGTGTTTATCAATTTATATCATTTCTATGAAAAGCAGTAAAATGTGACTGTGAAGTTCATGCACAATAAATGCAACCAAGGAAGAGTGTGAATTCTGTCATTTCTAAGCTCATGTAAATCTGGTTCCAGCAGGCAATCTGTGCAGGTTTTTTCTATTACAGTGAAGTTCTCACAGCAGTGTTGGCATTTAAAACTAGCAAAACTAGCCAAACAAAGATAGCTGTGCATTTGTTTCGAAGCTTTGCATTTAGTTTTATTTTCTTTCCTGGGTAATGTTTTTTTCCATCATGCCTCAGATTTTCCCTGCTAACTAATGTTTCTCTCCAACACAGAGAAATATGCTACATAGTGTAGCATAACAACTTACTGTATTTTGAGGTAATTTCTTAAATCTTCCACTTCCCTTCCTTGACTGCTTAAAGTAAAACTTCAGTCAACCAGTTGTATTGCTTTCTGTGGAACATGGTAGCTGGAAAGGGGGGGAAGGCTTTTCACATTTGTATGGGCTCCAGCTAGGAGCTGGCCCTCTTTACTGTTCACGCCTCTATACTGTGGCCCTGGTAGAGCTACAGTGAATTGTCCTTGTCCTGCTCCAGTAGCTCCTACTTGACAACATGCACAGCTGTGTGTGTCAGGCCAGCCTTTGCCCTGCTCAGAGACAGAAATACTCCTCAGCCCCCTGGGTTCCGCTGGTGCTGCCTGCCCCAGTGCATGGTGTGGCACTGCTGGGTGCTGCCATGGGCACCTACCTCTTCCTGCTGGCCAGCCTGCCCCTGGCCTGCAGAACAGGACTGCAGAGCTGCTCAGGAAGACTGTGTGCATTCAGGTGCTTGATACACAATATGAAAGGGCTGCTGCTGTGCAAGAGAGATGAAGCTCAGCTGTGACCTCGCTCAGTTGTCATGCCACAGTGCTGAAATTGAACAATAAGTGCTAATTGTTCTGGTTCTGTGTCTTGCTTATTGGAAACCTCTGCTGGTGCAGGGTGGGGTGCTGGGTTTGGTGGTGGCCAGAGC
The DNA here is from genome assembly GCF_025592945.1 of Manacus candei. Classification (NCBI taxonomy): domain Eukaryota; kingdom Metazoa; phylum Chordata; class Aves; order Passeriformes; family Pipridae; genus Manacus; species Manacus candei. The sequence continues at coordinate 23,079,488 of NW_026138076.1, forward strand.
TGTCTGACCAGCTTCGGAGCAACCCTTGGTCCATATCACCAGTGTTGCAGCCGGGGTCGCTGCAGTGTCAGCGCCTGTTCCTGAGCTGGATCTTACAGCCTGAAGTAAAACCCATAGTGTGCTGCACATGCGGTAGGCAGTGAAGCATCAGGTCCAAGTTTCAGGGCGGGGGAAAAGTACTGCCTTGTGATCACAGGGGTTTGCACGTGCTCCACTGCAAAGCAGCGCTTTGCTAACCACCATCACAGCCCTTCTTGGGGGATGTGTGGCAAATGTGCATCACAGCCCTTCTTGGGGGATGTGGGCAAATGTGCACGTAGGTGAATACATGTGACTGTGAACAGCTGCAGTGATGCTCTTTATGTAACCACAGCTGCTGAACTGCCTTGGTATTTGCAGATTCATGGTCTTGGTAAGATCTACGGGATTGCAGCTGGGGCAGCAAGAAGATAATGAAAATGAAGGAATGTTTCCTAATATATGTTACAACTGTACATTAAAATAAAAATTAAAATCATGTATTCTGTTTTTTATTATCCAGGTATTACCCCAATAGCTTTGTTTCTCTAGAAAAACAAGATATGTGTTTCAGGTTTGGGGAAAGTATTTCAGACCACCTAAAAAACATAAAGGACTGGGGGTTGCCCCAAAAATGTTCACTTTCTGGGTTTTCAATAATTTCTGGATAAAATGCTGAACTGAGCTACATATTTTGTACCTATGAAAGAAAAGATGTGATGATATCTTGTGAATACACATCATATATAAGGGAAAAACTCTAGGTATTTCTGTTTTGTCTTTCTGAATTGCTCATACTGGATATTCTATATAAACACTTTAATATTTCACCTCACAAGGGAAATTACTGATTGTAAAAGATTTGAACAGGATTTTCCTGCTTTTAAGGTTCTACAGCCTTAACTGTTAAGTGGGCTTCCTCCACTGAGTCAATCTAAAAAACATTGCAGCAAGGACCAAAAGGACTTGGGCAGACAAGAGTTTAACAGATAACTCTCAAGAGAAGAGGAGAAGCATCTTCAGCCTTGGAATGAGTTAGGCTCTTAGGCATTCTTTTGAGACACATATTGCCCTATTTGTGCTGTTGGAGTGTTTCCCTCTTGGAACAAATATTTTACAGCTGATCACTAGTAACAAAGAGAAGGGCCATCGGAGTAGTATCAGTATGCTAATTGTACTTGTCCGATGATAGTTGAACATTGGAAACTTATTTACCATGCTAATGTTTCTCCTAATGTCAATATAAATCTTATGTGACATTTATATTGACATTCTCCTAATGTCAATATAAATCTTATGTGACCCTTGGCTTTGTGTACAGACACTGAGATATTTATAGCATATGTATGTGGCGCAAGGGAAATATTTCCAGTCTTTATTCTTCTATAATTTCCTTTTTTCCATACTGGAAAGGGAAGAGGTGAATTGTTTATTATCCTTTGAGAACATGCTAAACTGCTGTTTCTCACCAAATCCTTGCATTTACCTCTGTTTCCTGTTGACCTGCTGTTACAAGACTTAATGAAACATACTTTAAAATAAAATTTTCGTTTTTCCAATGCAACAGCTATAAGACAAAGAGTTAATTCTAAGTTTCAGAGAGTCACATTTTGAGCTTCAGAATTTTGAGGTGTGGTATCAGGTCTTGATTGAGATTGCATCCATGCAAACATCATCAATTCTGATTTTCAGTACACAGCAATTTGTATTTGTACAAACTTCCTTTCAGTGTACACTGGTACACGCACAAGGAGAGGTCAGTCAATGCGCCTGTTGTAGCACTGTGTCCAAATGCTTCATGTTTGTATTTGTAAAAACTCTTTATCATGCAAAACTTTTTACCACAAGCCTTACATGGCACACGCTGGATGAAAACAGTTTCAGCAAAGCCAAAGGCAAATCCAGCTCTTCTGAAAACTAAGTCCTTTGAAGCTCCCACTGAAGGTAAAAGTCAATGTAGTGTTGTGCTGTAGTAGGATGCTACTACTCAGCTCTCTTAATTCTACTGTGCAAGGCATCTAGCACTTAGAAATGTAATTACAGTATCCAACCTTTAATGAGGGAAGTTACTGCACATTTTAGCTTCTGTTATGCTCCAGACTGCTGCTAAGCTCGTTTTTGTCCTGAAAAAAGACAATTTTTTTAATTTGTGAGAACATTCAGATTTCATTCTGAGAGGTAATTATAAATGTTGCTTGCTCTGGGCTCGGGGACAAAGCATAGTCTGGTTTTGCTGTAATCCTAGTGGGGTATAATGATGTCATGTTACAGCATGCTGTGATTGTACCAACCAGTAGTTTTAAATTAGCGTTCTTTGTACATGACTTTTATCAGCATTTTGCATTTTGAAAAATGTCAGGAAAATTTTTCCATGAATAGCTTCATTTATTTGTGTCAAAAATTGAGTAAGAAAAATTTTTACACACTGATTCCATATGCATCCACAGGAAAACTAGGCAAATTCTCCATTTTCTTTAAATGCATTGACTTTGACAGCTGAAGAAAATAGATTTTGAGAACTGTACGAAGTTTATTTAAAATGAGATATTATTTGAAATGCATACTGTCTTTGTACAAAATATACAATCAACCAACCAGTTGATAAACATATCTATCAAAGATCACAATCAATGTCTTTTTCAAAGATTTTATGGTATCAGCATGTCTTAAAGAACAGACATTTAGAATAATTTTGCAGACTGACAACAGGCTTCCTCTGTGAAGGAACATGCATATATAGCTTCTTATTAGAGACATTATGTTTTTCTTACTTTATCAAAGTTAATTGAATAATTATGGTTATATGAAATATCCAGTGCCACATTAGATCCATTAACTCATATAAGACATAACTGTTAAACAGCTACTCCTTTTCTTGGTTTCCCACACTCTTTACCTGTACTTCTAAACAGAGATAGCGATTGATACGGATGAAAGCCAAGTTAAATAAATAATTTAAAAAATATATTAAGCCTCTTTGGAAAACTGCTTTTTTTTCAAGACTCCAAAGGTTTACCTGCAGGACTGTTGGTTGATATAGACAAGTTTGACCATATTTTTATGATGGTTTTCCACAACTCTGGAATAGGGTGTGATGTTAATTTTTTTTTTCTGTATGCAGAGAAATTTGAAACTCCTGTTAAGTGAGAGTATGAATTCAATTAAGTTTTCAAGTTCTTAGATATAAGGGATTACATATAGACATCGATTAGGAAGTGTCAACTACACAGTTTTCTTGATTGCTGTTCTTTCATTTATTAGAAATTATGTGTTGCAAGAAGAAAATTTTAATACTGGATTTAAACCATGACAGTGTCATCTTTGCTCATCTTTATACGTTTTTTAAAAAATGATGACACTTCAAGTCTAGTGCAATGACTTAAAAATCTGTATATGTTTTATTTTAAGGTTTGTTTTTGTTGTGCTAATGAAAGGGCTACTACATTTTCTTTTATATGTAGGTATGTAATTTCCGCTGATATAAAAAGGAGATGTGAAACATGTATTTTTAAGAACAAAACTCAAAAGTTAAATGTCTTGTCGACCTACAGTGCTGAAAAGAACAGCCTGTTTTCTGTCTGAAATTCTCATTCATTGTAGTGCCATGTTCAAATATCCCATTCATTTAAATTACAGGAATAGAGTACTACACAGCACTTTGGTTGATCAAACAAAGGTTTCTTTTCAATGGTCTATTTTTATGCTCTATTTATAATACTGCAGTGGGTATTTTAGGAAAACTACTAAGCAAACAGCTCTGTGGTACTGTTTTAACTGTCTGGTTTGGCAGCCCAGTTTAAGAGAACAAATGATAGGCTTTGCAGTAACAGCTCATTAGACAGGAGGATGGGCTTGACCTTAAGGCCTGACTTAAGAGATCTGAGTTATCAGTTTTGCATGACCCTTGGCTAATCTCTTATCTCTGTATGCTTTAATTCTCTATCTACAGAATGAGGAATAATACTCTCTTTGCTTTCTTATATTGTGAACTCTCACTATGCTTACTCTATGTGAAGCCAGTAGGACCTGCTGACTTTGGTACTATTACAGTAACACATTCTATGTTATTGTTAGGGTAATTCCATAAAGATGTAATGTTAGGCGTTAAAACACATATGTATATATTATTAATATATAAAACTACAAATCAAAAGTGGACACAGTTCTGTGCTGGAGTCTGACATTACTTCACCCTAAATACTGCCCTATATACAGGCTGAATTGAGTAGTTAACAGCACATCCAGTTTCATTCAGTCTGAAAGTTACATACCATTATGAGTCCCCTTGGATGGATCCTTCCTTCTTAATGCCACTGGAACCCCAGCTCAGGTTTGAGTTTGATTTGGTTTTTAACTTTCACTAGTCATTAGGAGAGTCAAGGAATTTACATCGAATGATTCAAATCGGTAAGTTTCATGTACATCCTCCATCACCACCCTTCCCCCACCCCTTCCAGGTCCAGCAGAATGTGACAGACAGGATTGCTGAAGATGAAACTGTGGGGGCTGCCAGGTCAGCTGTTGTCGATCTGGACTTTTGACTAATTTAAATTCTCTATCTGTTTAACTGTTGCTCCTTTAAAACACTGAAAAGCCCATTATGAAATTGCTAGGGAAAAAAAAAAAAAAAGGAGAGAAATGGTCATTAATGAGAGATTTGGTAGTCTAAATTAGTTTCATATGAAACAGAATATGTTATTTATGAAATACATGGGTGAAATTTGGAGTAATGTTTCTTAATTTGGAAATTTCATCTACAAGGTTTAAGGGAAAAAAAAACCCACAACAAAAAAACCCCAAACCAAAACCAAGAAGGCTCCTAATATAAAATTTTCTTTCATTTTTTTCTCCTGTGTTTTGTCTATGTAACTGATAAAAAAAAAATCAAGTCCAACCCTCTCCTCATTTTAAATGTTGTGAGAGGCTGCTGTGCTCATTCTGAGTTTCCAACCACTAGTTGAAATTCAGGCTTAAGGGTCCGTCCTGTTTGCATCTGCAAATAGCTTTATCCATATGTACAACTCCGCTGAGATCAATAAGATTACTCATGTGAGTCAAGTTACCCAGGCATGTAAATATTTGCTGAATTAGGACTAAAAGTGGAAGGGAATGTAGGTGGTAAATCCTACTTAAGATAAAGGAGCTGAGCACCCACAATGATGACTCAAGAGACTTAGTTCAGGTGTCTGTTACCCCTTACTCCCTAGTCAAGCTTTACTGAGTTCTAAACAGCTTTATAAAGCAGAAGCATCTTTAGCTAAATGTCTACAAAATGTCTTATGAATTAGTAAGTACACTGTTTTGCTTTGTTATTGACTTTTGATACAAGAAATCAACTCCCCACAGAAAAGGAGATAACCCTGCAAATACCTTTTATCTTGATATTCTGTAGGGAAAGTAATTCCAGTGTAACTGCACATGTATAACGCAGCTACTGCAGTCTCAAGCAAAATGCATTCATTATATGCGGTTTCAGGACATATAAGAGAATGCTTTCTATACAGACAATTTCCAGATATGGATGCTGAATCAGAGGAAAAGGGAGTTAAATTTACTTTTCTTAGGAGCTGAAGCAAATAATTCAGAATCAATTCAAGGAGTCTCTGGGCCTAAATTCCACTGTCCCTCTGTCCATTCAGTCTCTGCCTGCTGAGAGAATTGATCTGATTGCTTATATTTTTAGGTTTCTGCTTAAACTGATGATGGAATCTCATTTAATCTGTCTCTTGTCTCAATGTAGCAGTGAGAAGACATGGCATTCAGTAGTGAAGCATCCTTCTGGCATGTCCTGCTTTATACTCACAGCTTATTTCTGCCACTTGGTATGCAAGCCCATCTGAGATTAAATTTAAAATACGTTCATCTTTTTTTCAGCTTCACAAACTTGCCAGTTTACCATCCCATATGCACATTCCACGTGATTATAGGTCAGCACTACAGAGTGGAATGGTACCTTTTGCACGGCTGTTTGGGGAGTGGTGTAGGCTCTTTTCACCAAGGCAGTTTATGCATTGACAAGGTCCTTGGTATAGGGTTGTTAAAAGTTTGACTTTGGTCTCCTTTTCACTGTTAACCACTCAGTAAATCAAAACATCTTGGTTCTACAGAGCGCAGGTTCTGCCATCATTTACTTAGCATACTGTCATGCCTGGGGGTACAACATTATTTTAATATATAATGAGTTTAGAAGATGCAAAACTACTGACTACATGTTTTATTCATTCTTAAATTGCAAGAGCCCTGGTTTCCTTTTGATGCCACCCTATTTGCATATGCTACCTGTGTGCTTCTGCAGTCACTTAGTATTTGAATGTATATGCCCTCATCAGCTATAAAGCATTAATGTTTTGCACTTGTATAGCCTTTCATCCAAGGAGCTCAAAGTCTTTTGCTGACAATGATTAAGAATTACAGTCCCCTTTGAAGTGGGTGAATGCTACTACCTTCATGTTACTGATGGGCAGAGTGAGGTGACTTCGCCCAGCATCCAACACGAAGGAAGTGTCAGTGCTTGAAGCCCCGGAGCATCCTCTGCAGCTGCCGCTTTGTCCAGCCCTTACACTAATTACACTCTTTGCCCCGCAGCTTTGCCAACAGCCTTGGAGGGCAGCGTTCGGCCCGTTTAGCGGACTCGGTTGTTGTTCACCCTGCCTCACGAAGGCATTCAAGCGGGGGGGCGGTGGCCTGGAAGGGGGACAATGCGGCGGCCGACGGGACCCGCGCACCGGCCCCAGGGCAGCGACCGCCCCGCCGGGGCCGCTCCAAAGCCCCGTTTTCAAACCAAACGAGGGAAGCCCGGATGCAATCACACCTGTGGCTTGGCTTGGTTCCTTCAGTGCCTCGTGCACTGTTCGGAATGGCAGGTGTGAGTTCGGAAAGGTGCTCACTGCGGGGAGCGCTCCCGGCCGCAGCCGGCACACGCGGATTTACCTGGGCAGGCTCGGGCGGGGGTTCAGGGGAAGGGCACCCTGGAGTGGAGCGGCATGCAGCGCCGGTGGGAGCAGCCGTGCCGGTGGAGCTTCCTGCGCAGGGCCAGGTTGGCTGCGGAGAGAAGGACGGAGGGAGGGAAGCACGGCGTGAGGGGGGCGGCCGGCGGTGTGCCCCGGCGGTGTGCCCCGGCGGTGTGCCCCGGCGGTGTGCCCCGGCGGTGTGTCCCGGCGGTGTGCCCCGGCGGTTGCGCCGCGGGGGCGGCCGGTGTTACCTTCCGCGGGACGGCAGCCCCGGCCCCGCCGCTCCGCTCATCGAGACCTACCGGTGTCCGCCCACCCCGTGCCGCCGGTGCTTCCCGGTAGCAGGTCTACAGCAGCTGCTTACCTTGGGTCCCTATTTATCCCAGCCCCCCTCACCCTCGAAGTTGCCAAACTCCTGAGATACCTGAGGCATCCTCTCACGCTGCCGCTACACGTAGAGATGAAGCGCACAGATCGATGCGCTAGGTAGAAACTCGTGTTGGGCGCGATGAGAGAAACACGCCGGAGATGCCCACGGAAGGCACGAACCCCACGCTCCCGTCCCGCCACATCCATCACGCTGAGGCATCGCCTACCTGGCCGCTGTCCGTAGGCTGGGAGGAGGCTCACCAGGAGCAAAAACATGGTCCAAAGGAGCAGCTGGAGTCTCATGTCTGCAGGCAGCGCAGAGGCGAGCTCGGAGGGTGTGCGTATGTGTATATAGGCGAGGAAATGTAGGAGCAGCCGCCCGCGGGGCTGTAAGGGGCCAGCAGGGCGGCAGGAGCCCCTGCCCGCTCACATGCCAGTGACAAGCCGGGGAGCCAGAGCCAGCCGCCTTCACCAGCAGAGTTAATTATCAGGCAGGGGCAAGGTTCCTGGATTGCACTGCGGTCTGGGCCTTCCTCTCCTCTCTTCTCCTCTCCTCTCCCTTCTCTCTCTTTTTTTTTTTCTGTCACTCCCCCTTATTTTCCATAAGCAAACAGCGCAGGAATGAAAAGCCCGTGTAAACAGCAGCTCCTGTCAATGCGTAAGGGCAAGGAGCCTCTCGAACAATGCGGCCGCTTCACTTTAAATTCAAGCCGGCCAGGAAAAAAACATATGTAAAACAAGCCCCGATGTTCCCTCCCCCATTTGCAACTGTTTAAACTTTACATTGCCCATATTGATCCCACATGCAGACAGCAATGGCAGGGGCAGGAAGTGTCCCCCCGACCTTTGTTTCCCCCTCTACCCCCGAAAGCGGGGGCAGGGAAACCCCCCCAAGCATGGCCCTCCTCGCAGCTCAAATGCTTTCTGTCTTCTCTAAACTAGCTGCGAAGTTGTGGCTATTCAAAGTGCAACTGGCAGTAGTTAAGGCTAATGGGTGTCTTTTGTACCCTCCATTATTTTTAAAGGATCAGAATATTCAGGAATTAATATGTGAGATTTTTTTACTGCGTGGGGTAAAACAGATGTATCTGTACCAGCAGTTTGAGGGGAGCAGTTTTGGATGGGACATAGGTTTGCATAACCCACCTGTACATTGCAGTGTATTTGTTCTAGATTATGGTGAGAGCTCGCTTTAACAAACCACGCTGAAAACAGCTGGTGCAGATACCCAAACCTGAAGAGAAGAATGGCAAAACTTGCGGAATATGGGAGCAGCAGTGATGGCATTGAAATTCAGTGAATTACTGACATCAGTTGAAATTAGACTGGTTCTTTTCTTATTTTCAACCTGCTGATTTCTTGTGATGGAATAGCACGTAGTGATTTGAAAAAAAAAAATAAAATTTGTTCCTTTTTGGGAAAAGTTTCTGTTTCAAAATATGCAGGAAAGAGTAAATTTCTATATAGATTAAATACTACCACCAGTAATAGATAAGTATTATTGAAAGTTTTATAAAGTTGTTTTTTGCCTAATTTTTTTAAGAATAGAATATATAATTGTTGTTTTATTGGGGTTTTTAAATTCAATTATCCCTGTATTTTTTCACTTGTGGGCTTTCCCATGTTCTTTAAAAGTCTATTTAACTTAATAGTGCATGCTAGTTCCTCCTCACAGAATTACACATCACTAGTAAGTTACTTAATTTGTCTGAGTATGTCCATATGACTTAAAAGACAACTTGCAGCTTGAGTATATGGTGAAAATAATTATTAAATGTTGTTTTGAAATTATGTCAAGACTGTTGAGGAAGGTGTCTCAGACAAAGGAAAATCCTCCAGCAAAGGAAATCCTCTGCTGGTTGATCACATTCCTCTGTCATGAGCAGCAGACGCTTCCCAGTGTTCTCTACAGCTTGGTGGTTATTAAGTTTTCTCTTTAGGATCTCTCACCTTTAAACTGGACTTCTCTTTAATATTGATGCCACTAGCTCAGCTGAAATCAGGGTCCCATGGTGCCAGTGACAGAACTGTCATAAATAGAGTATAATTTCAAAGAGAAAGAGAAAGAGAGGAGTGCTGTGGCCAAATCACATAACAAGTTTGTGACAGAATCAGGGTTACATCCTCAATATCCTAAATTTTCTAGCTCCACCAGGACACATTTAGGGATGTGTTCTGTTGCTCACCATGAATGAGAACACACTGGCAAACTTGTTCATACATCCCTGCAAATGATGATCACTTTCATTCAGCAGCCAGCTATGTAAGGTTCAGACTCATAACCCTAAGGTGGAAAGTAATACGGACTTCAAAGTGATAGAGACTCTGTAAATAGCTAAAAGGCAGAAAGAATGCATAGACTGCTGTCAGTCCCTCAGGCTATCTAGGCCTCTTCTGCACCTGAATGTGGTCAAGTTTACCGACATTCTGAGGAGACATTAAATTTTAAAGGAAATTGAGTAAGATACAATAGTTAAGTGCAGTATTTATGTCTCTTTTTTTGTAGTTTGTTTACTAGTTCCACTGTTACCCTGTGCAAAAGTTTACAAAGGTTTATTTGATTGATAAAATCCAAGCCACCACGTCACGATAAATCACATATTTATTGCAATTTTCATGTAAGCTACAGTAGTAATTCGATGCCTATCCACTGAAGAAATTTCAAAAATGTGTTACAGCCCTGATCTAGAACTTGTAGTTCTTTGGCAAGCAGCTTTCCTTCAGGTACTTACTTTCAAGTGGCATACTGCTGCTTGAAATTAGGCAAATAACAACTAGCCAGAATGTAGTGATGTAATAGTTCTGCCTTTTTCACAGTATTTGCTGGTGGGTTTTGTGTTGGCTTAAGAGGAAAGGGAATGTAAAGTATGTAGGAAAGCTGGAGGTCTGTAGATAATGCTTTATGAGCTAGAAGAATTGGTTCTTTGAATCAAAACTTCCCTTCTCTTGCAATCTGAAAGGAACACAATAAAGGAATGATGATTTCAGCATTTATCACCTCTGTCATTGCTACTTTTCCAACAGACATTCTGTTCCCTACTTTCTCTTTGATAGGATCAAAATAGTCAATTTATCAGTTTACATCCAGAAATCAAAAAAAAATACTTAGCATATTGCAGAAATAATCTTAAAAGTTGTGAAAAGGAATATTTAGAAGTACCTTTCCTGAATATCAAACATTAAGTAACACACATGGCATTATCTTCTGCTTAACACATTTCAGTAAGTACTGTATCACTTCACTGGATAGAAATTGTTCTGTGTTACATTTTCAGTACAGAGTGACTGTTACAGTCTTTTTATTTGGGGAAAAAATAATTTGAAATCATTGTGCCATTTCTAATAATAAAACAGGAATAAAGGAAAAGTCACTGAGGGAATATCAAATTATTTTGTCATATACAGAAAAAAAGTATTTAGATAAATGAGAGAGCAAGTCACTGCAAGAACAAAAGATGAAATAATGTGAAGAAACAGTAAAATTCATAGTACTAAGAAGTGGAATAAGCGGAGTTGCATTATAACAACAGGCAAGAAAGATAAGTGGGCACTTCCTAGTATGGAGTAAGAGATTAATTAGCATTCCCTATTGGACTGCTAGTTAGAAAAATTGAATCCTACCTTTTTTTTCAAGGCCAGCAATAAAGTGTAGTGTTTACTGTTAATATTTGAGAACAGCTTTCAAATGCTATCAGTATAAAATGTTAAGTGAAACCTCTCAAGTAGAGGAATTAATTGTTTTATATGGCAATACTGGTTTCATCCCTGTATCCCCTTGAATAATAGTTCTTCCCCTGCTAGTGGCCTGTAAAAATATATTGATCATTGTGGATCTCTACTGTTCTATAAGAAGACATGCTGAATGCTCAGCAGTGATAGTAACTGATAGTAATTGAAAATTGTTAATTTTGACTTGGAAGTGTCAGATGAGATATAATATCAGAGTTTCTAACCAGATTTTCTAACTTTGTGTTCCCCAAATAAATCCATCCTGCTGATCCAGAATAATTATTTCACTAACCATCTCACTAAGATCTAGGATAAAAACCTTTAATTCAAATGAATTTGGTGAAGCACACCATCAAGTCCAATTGCAAATATCATTAGGTAAAATCTAGGCTTTTTCTTGTTCCTTTCTATTACATTGCAAGATGGTATGTCATCTGTGCAATAGAGAAAATAGAAAAATGCAAAAAGATTATGTAAGTTGCTGTTTGAGGGGAAAAAGTTGGTGAAGAACTGCTCAAGGGGATAAATTTTGAAATGGTGTCTAGGCGTCTGTGATTTTTTTTTTTTTTAACCACAAGTTTCACTGGGATTATTATGTCATGGTTTTAGAGGGTCTGTGTGCCCTCCACGAATAAAAAGGATGTTTTTTCTTCAGCCCAGGGTACAGTACCAGACGCCAAATATAATGTTTGCCTTCTTCATTTACTATAATAATGAAGACTACTTTTTCTGGACAAAACTAATTAGCTCAAAAATTATGATTTTAGGAGAAAACTCTCTTTCTGTCATTATTTTAATCTTGGAAATGAAAACCAACTCAAAACCTAAATCCTATTCCTCCTGTTTGGCATTTTATGCTTTTTCTGGAAAAAAAAAATCACTTTTCTGCCTACTAGTTCTCAACTGCCTTTCCTGCCTGGAGGGAGACAGGATTTTTTGGGAAGAAAATGGTGGTCAGCAAGCAGAAAGAATGCACACTGGTAACCTGACACTGGAGACAGATGTGCTCAAGGAAAGGAAATGGGGGACACATTAGACTAGGCTAAACCTTGTATTATTTTTGTTTTTCCAGTTTGAGAGGTTTTCCGTGTGTGTGGCAGAGATGCATAATCTAGAAAGTACATTTTTTGAAATTTTAAACTGGGAAGAAAATATGCTGTGTTCATGGCATCATCTCCAAGTTCTTACTGCAGTATAAGTAATAATTATAATTATTACAATAATAATAGAAAAGGAAAAACATTCTCTATAGACTTAGTCTGTCTGACTTCTGTAACCCTACAATCTGTAGGGTTGATTTTATTTAATACAATGAAGTAACAGCCATGCACCTGAATAATCATAAATTATGAAGTCCTTCCTAGACAAAAGACGGTTTCATCAGTTACCTACACACTGTATTGATGAATTTTCCTTTTTACTTAGGGAAAATACATTTACATGGGCTTGAAGGTGCACTTATTTTTCAGTTCCCTTCCATCTCTAACAAGAAAATTTGATTCTAAGATTCATCTAGGGAATACATATACATATTTCTTTTTAATAGGAAAAGAAAGAGGTCAACTCTGGAGCAACAATGCCTGTGATCCCCACCAGTGTGACCACATGTTCTATTTCAGGGAACCCATTTGGGGTCAGATTCCTCTCTGCCACTGGTCATAATTTCAGAGCTTTTTTAATTTAAAGAGTAATTTATATTGTCTTGAATTAATGATGTTCAAGGAAAAAAACTCAGTGCTTGAAAAGCTCAAAGTTCTATAATTAATTTTTATTTGCTGGTTAACTTTTAGATATGTAACTCCCCTACACAGCCAGACCTTTTGTGCCCTGGGTTTCAGCAGCAAAAATCTTTTAAAAATATATTTTCCATGTTATAAAGAAAGCTCTCATAAGTGATCATGTAAATAAACAAGTTTGTACTTTCTGCTACAGCTTTAACATACTCAATTAGGAAAGAGAGGTGCTTACTGCAATATTGAACATACAAGTTACTGTTTATATTTGCTCGGGAAATTTCAGGAAAGAAACACATATATTTTTTTCCTAAACTCTAAGTTTTAGAGCTTCACATAATTTTCATGGAAACTTATTGGTCTTACATAAATCTGTCCATTTAGCTGTACAAATTTCAATAAATTTTTTAGACAGCAAGAGTTAACTTCCTGGAGATAATTTTCTACATAACGGATCTTATGTTTTGGATTTGGGCAGCCACCAGCCACAGTAAAATTTTAATGCAGGAAGTGTTAGGACAGGCAAATTTCTGTAGAGATTGGCTGAATGATTACTTGAGAGAGAATTTCAAATGACCCTCCAGCTCTTCGCATATTTATACTTTTGACTTCAGGTAGTAAATTTGCTTTGCAGCTTCAGTAGATCTGTTTTCTGTGTTGCTTGCAGTTTATCATTAGAGATATGGTGAAGCATGAAGGAACTTTGCAGTAACAGTGAGCACAAGTTCCAATAAGGGATGTTCCCATCTAATGTAATGTAATGTTTTAGTATTCCAAACAGTTGACGCTATTATTAACCCTCTGCAAGCCTGGTCACCATCTTGCAAAAAGGTGAAATGTACACTTATGTATGTGTTTTATTACAAGGGTTTAGACCTGTCTAGTACAGTCCTTTGAACTTTGCCTCCTGGCAAAAAGATTGCAATGCTGCCTTGCTTTTCATCAATGTCCAGACTGTGATACTGCCTTCTCAGTGTTTCCTCTTCAAATTATTTCTTTATCTGTTATCAGCCTTGCTATTGCCAACACAACTGATGAGAGGTGGAAAAGCAGAGAAGGTATGAGTTCTTCACTTTTCTGACCATCAGGCAAGCTGAAAAGCAGGAAGTGCAAGCTTACATTCAAATAAAATATATCAGCACATGAAAAAAGAATTAAGACAAGAAAGTCAAGCTTTTATTTAGGAAAATATTGGGTTTCTCACTGAATTCCTATGTTGTTTGTCCCTTGACTGCTGTATAGGAAAGTTTTCCAGTTGCACATCATATAGTTTTGTTTATTGAAATGTTTTGTGGTGTTTACTCTTAGTTAAGATAACAGCATCTACATGATAACTAGCCTTTTTGCTAGCTGTTCTAGATGTTGTGTGCTTCTAACTAACAGATTTTTTCAAGGGATAAGATTTACATTGTAGACTTGTGAGACCTGTCTATGCCAGCATCTTCTTTTTAATTTCATACAATGGGTGATTGAATTACTGTGTTATGATAACAGAGTCCACCTCACTGAAGAGATCGCCTTGAAGAACCTATCAGTGCTTTAACTGCTGCACTTGCTGGGTGACTGCTCTGATCAATGCTTACTGTGGATCTCTTACACTTATGATCTTACCATTTCTCCCACTGTTGAAGCTGCACTGATAGCAAAGGTGGAAAATTTTGAGGTAAAAAAAGCCTACTACAAAACAGGGCACTGTAATCTGTCACCCACTTCTGGTGATTAGTGGCTGTACAACACCTATAACTATACCAAATAAGGTCCTGTCTTTTTTTTTTTTTTTTTTTTTTTTTTAATGGAAAAGTGCTATCTCTATCAATGGAAAGACCAAAGACTAAATTAGCAGGAATGATGTAGTGGAAATATTTGCAAAGCCTGACATTAGGTACAGGATACAGTGAAAGAATATCCTGTAAAAGCTAAAGCAGCTAAGCACTAGTGCATGATTTATACTGGTCTACTTCTGCAATATATATATTAAATAATAATAATAATATATATATTAAATAATAATGACCAAAATGCGCAAACAAGACTCAAAATAAATTGTGTCGATTTCAGTGTTCAGCACAAGGATCCTTGTGTTAAGCCCTCAAAGATCCTGAGATTCCAGGCTCATCAAAATTTTGTAGAGGATACTGTACTCCCTCAAAAATAGATGAATCCAGTAAACAAAACAGCAGCCCAAACCACCAACCCTCAGACAAAATACATGCTTCATGGAAGAGAGGTTATGTTAGGTTATGTACATAATTTAAATGTTGTCAAAAAGTGCAGTACATGAGACTTATTGCATCACTGCTTTAGAAATTCTCAGTTGAATTTGGCAGTGTGTTTATTTGCTTTTGAGGCTAGTAAATATTTTCGGCTTGCACATTTCTATAAAATAGCAATAAATATCTGATGAACTTTCCTTTTGAAGTGTGCTAGTTTACAAGAGATGTGGTCCTTGCTCTATTCAACTTATTCCTCATTGCATTTGAATCCATTAAAAACACAAAGATAATGTTATTGTAGATGCAGAGGTGAAAATGCTAATGTATCAGGCCTTTCAAAATTTGATTCATTTTGAAGAGTTCATCATTTAGATAATAATTGCTTCTGTGTGGTTGGATATCCCAGTCATAAACTGCTGTATTTATACTGGAAGCATACTTACACAGGGTGAGAAATTCTTTTATGTTCAGTTACAGCAACTTGTTGTTTATAAATGTGAAAAAATGGTGTGCGTTTACTCACTCTCAGTAATAGTGTAATAGAATTCCAAAATTATAACCTGATCCTGCAAAAATTTACGCACTCCGTGAACTTTCATACATCAAATTATATCAAGAATAAACCTTTCCAAAATGGAGATGAGAGTCCTGGCAAATTTTGGACCAGTGTTAGTAACATGCATACTCCATATTTGTGCCATAGATAGCTAGTACCACTTGCATTAGATTTCAGGTTGGATATAATGAGATGTAAGAGTATAGTGGGATGGATATATCTTAGAAAATATGTTAGTCGACCAGTTTAGGGTTTTGTCCTTCAAGCTGCTACAATAAATAGGTGTAGAGGGTCAAGGAGTAACTAAAAATTTCCTTAAATTTCTTAACTATGTAACTTTAAAAAATGTTTAATTTATTTTAGCTGCATGTACTGGTTCTGCAGTTCTATTGCTCAGTTGCGATAGCTTGTGTAAGATGATCATCTAATTTGTTTTCCATTTTTATACGCATAATATTTTCTCACAAAAAATAAACTTGCCTGAAATGCTGTTTCTAATGCTCATGAAAGCAGCTATATATTGTTTAAATGTTTTCAAGAAGAACTCTGTGTTGAAAAGAAGTTGAAATTGAAGGTAATTTTAGAAGTACATCTCATTGAAGGTTGACTTTTGGTGTGCCTTTGAAAACTGGCCTTCACATTTAGATGTTATTGTGCATATGTATGCATACTACAGCTACTTTTTTGCCCCTTCCTCTTTTCTTTTTTTATTTTTCTTTTTCATTCTTCTTTTTTCTTTTTTTTTTCTTTTTTTTTTTTTTTTTTTGCTATTTGTTTTTAATGAGCCACTGAGGTGAGTAGTGCATTACTAGTAATGGACTTGGATATACTTGGAGTCTAAGTGATTTGTATCTTTGTAGTTGAATAAATTTGCTTAATGGTTTTCCATCATGATAGCTGCAGGATGGAGAAATCACAGCATGAATGTCACAGCTCAAGAATATATTGTGGTTCTGATAGGTAGTAAATCACAGTTTTTCATTTTCATAAACTAAATATGGTGATCACAAAGCTTCCTTTGGCCAGTCCATAGTCCTTCCATGCACAGTAGGTGTGAGATGCAGAGTCCTCTCACTTTCAGTGTGGAGTCCTGGCTGCTGGAGCTGTGTGGAGCTGCTTTAGCCCCCGCTATACTTACTTTTAGGTTTGACTCTCTTTAAAAGCCTCCAGGGAGCTGTCGTGACAACAGGGATTGATGGCTTGCTGGAGTCCAGGCTTGTTTCTGTCAAGGATTTTGAGTGGGGAGTGAAGTGGCAGAGACAGCTATCAGTAGTTTTGCCATTCCAGCGTTGTGTGAGTCTCCAGATAACTCACAGGGGCTTAGTAACCTTTCCCTCTCACCCTTGCTCCCAAAGTGTTGTCCCACTGCTACCTGGGCACTGCAGCAAAGGGCCACTGAATATGAAATCACACAATGTCGTCTTTGCAAAGCTGCTTTATAGAATGTGGGCTTGGCTTCAATGTGACTACAATTATTCGCAGTATTTTTGTTTCCCTTTTATAACTTTTGCAGTGAAAGAAAGAAACCTGAAGTGTTTATACATCTATCTCATTTTGGGTACAAGAGGCACTCACAGACTTATTCCACATCCACTGTAGATTTTGGGGATGCCTAATGTTGAAAGCCTGTGGAGGTCTCAGCACTCCACTATCCTGTGTTTGAGCCTCCTGCAGAGGCTCAGATTTGCCAGTCCACACCTTCATAGATGGCGTCTTGGAGGCACTGGACTTTGTATGTGTTGCACTGTCCATGACATAGGCAAGTGCCTCATGGCTCCCCAGCTGCCTTAAGCAAAAGTGGCCACAGATGTGGGTCACCAGTGTCCAGGCATTTCTTACAGCCTGTTCCTAGTTGTCCTCACTCTTGGGAAGGGTCAGGATGGAGAATACCAGCTGAATTAATTGGTTTTTTACCTGTACCATCTTGGTTCTGCCATCTTTCCTGACAGGCTCTTTGGTTTCCCATCTGTTGTATGGTGGTTGTAGAGTTTTCACAAGGTGTGAAAAGTACTGTGGGCTGAAGATTGAGAGCAACTGAGAACAGGTTACAAGCTTCACAGCTTTTTCTGGCAGACAGAAAATGTTATGTAGACTGAAGCTTGGATAACTTGCAGATGGCATTTCAACTGGAAATCCCAATGAAGAATGAATATATAGAATGAGTTTCTTCACAAGACTCTTATTATTGCAGTGATTTACCCATATCAGATTTAGATGTGCTAGTTCAGGTAACCATAGCAGTACAACAGTGAAATAGCCATGCTCCTGAGTGTTTGCTCAAGTCCTCTGATGAGTTTACAACTGGTTCTTAGGGCCATGCTGCCATGGTGACAGGGATAGCCTTCCTGAGCTAACTGATTTAAGGCCATCATTGAATTAGTACTAATTTCATCCTGACTAACCAACATTAAATGCCGTGTGCTTAGAAAAATAAATGAATTATATGAGGGGTATCTATGTTAATGTATTAATGTAAGTGCATTCATTTGAAGTTTAGCAGCTACATCTGCTGTCCATCACTGGCATGTAGCAAAATAATAAGACCATGATCTACTCATGTATGATACTTCATATTTCTCTATGCCAACAGCAGGGTTTCAGGACTCTAAATACTTACAGTACAATGCTAGGCATATGAAAAGCTGTGAATTGAAACAGAAATTGACTGCAGTCATCTTTGGAAGGCACTGACAAACTTGGTATTCCTTGTCCCGTTTTTCAAAGGATTAATGTATATTTACTTGGACCTTTGTTATGGTTTAAACCAAGCTGGCAGCTTAACCCCACACCACAGCTCAGGGGTGGGGCAGAGAATCAGAAAAGTAAAAGTGAGAAAAATCATGTGTTGAGATAAAGACAGTTTAATAGGTAAAGTAAAAGCTGGACATGCAAGCAAAGCAAAACAAGGAATTTATTCACCACTTTCCACGGACAGAGATGTGTTCAGTCATTGCCAGAAAAGCAGGGCCCCATCACACATAACGGTTACTTGAGGATACAAAATGCCATCACTCCAAATGTCCCTCCTTCCTTCTTCTTCTCCTAGCTGTATATGCTGAGCAAGATGCCATAGGGTATGAGATATTCCTTTGGTCAGTAGAGGTCAGCTGGCCCGGCTGTGTCCCCTCCAAACAACTTGTGCATCTCAGACTCCTGGCCAGTGGGGTGGGATGAGAAGCAGAAAGGACCTCTGATCTGTGCAAACGCTGCTCAGCAATAATGAAAACATCCCTGAATTATCAGGGATTATCTGTTTTCAGAACAAATCCAAAATGCAACCCCACACCTGCTACTATGAAGAAAATTATCTCTACCTCAGCCTAAACCAACCCATCCTTTTATTTGAATCTCCACAGCAACAGCCTCAGCTTACAGTTTTATAGATAAAGAAAATACTGTACAATTTTGTTAGAGTGTATCAGTAATAATAAGAGGTAACATTAACTTAAGGTAACATTAAGTTAATGTTCATGCTGCAAATATATTTTATTCCTCTGTGTTTTTTATAAGAAGACCTGAGAAGAACCCAAATAAAAACTTGAGGTTTATTAAACTCTAAATTAAGCTTGAATGACTTATCATGTCATATTTGTAGCACTTTGATTACACTTTTTATATAGAATTTCTGTAGCAATTTTAAATAGATCTTAGAGATTTACATCTATCTTGTTGAGATACATTATTTTCAGGGTTTGTTGCAGTTGTTACACATTAACTTACAGTTTGCTAACAGCTAAGTAAATGTTTGGCTACTGATCAGAAGCCCTAAATGAGGTCATAACTTATGGAGAGGTGCTGAGAGGTTACAATTCCTGTGCATCTCAATTAATGTTGTAGCTAGTAAGCATTCTTTGCAGCTCATAGGCTCTGATCCAACAATGTGCTGGAGTGTGTGTATTTAAGCCAATAAGTAGATCCATCATCTTCACTAAGGCTTCTCATCTGCTTAGAAAGATGTACAGGAATGAATAATTTGCTGGGCCAAGGTGTCTTGGAATAAATAAGTATTTGTTAGGAAAGTTTCAGTACAACAAGGTGAAAGACATCTTTGAAAAAAAGATGTTTGAAAAACATCTTTGTCCTGAATGCTAAGTTGCAGCTCATTGATGTGTGTTAGCAGCAACAGATTTCCTTTATGAAAAGTCTTGTTTTCTATCTGATTGAAGCTCATTTAAGCATAAATACATTTAATATATTCTTGATTTATCCTTGCCTAGAAGTTATCCTTGCCTAGAAGTAGCTGGCATGATGAATGTAGAATTAGAAAACTAATGATTTTAGGCTAATAGGCACGTTTCTAACAATGTCAGGCTTAATTGAAAGTTATTCAGCCCAGTATTTCAGAGGGATTAGTTTATATTCCCTTCTCATCATCTCTCATTGTTTTAATATAATTTGGATTGATGTATTGACTGCACCGCAGTGGCCACAAACTGGCATGGCATGATAAGTAGAAATGCATAAAAAAAGAAGTACATTCTTTTATTTTTCCTATAAAATACCCATGTATTCTATAGGGAAAATATCACCTGAAGTATTTTGTTGCAAGTAGAGAATATCTCAGTCTTTGCAGTTTGCACAGGAAAGCTGGGGACCAATTCTTAATACTGAGCAAACCTAAGAGAAATGAAAATGTGAGTTATTTGGACATTTGTGTGAGGTGCCTCTCCTAGTGTGTGGTAGGGACTATTAAGAAATGCTGTTATAAAACACAGAAAAGGCTAAGTATTTTCTTGGTTTTTTGTTTTGTTTTGTTGAAATACTATCAGTTTATTCAAAGTTTTGTTATCTCTTCTGTTATCAAGCAGGAAGTCCTCTCTTTGCTTTTAATGCCCCTGAAAGGTAGTCTTATCAACCAACCATTCTTCACATTTGGCTCCCCCAAGTTTCTTCCACTTCTGGTATCTCACAAAGTGATTAACTCTGAAAGAGGCATGTAGAGCCAACCTGTGTTTAGCATTTGTACACATCATTGGATATTTTATTTGTGTGAAGACAGAAAAGATTAGTCTTGACTCAATGAGGCTGATAAAAAAAGTGGCCTGTTTTTCAGTTTGTTCAGGATTCCACTTACTGAAAACATAATCACTACTCAGAAGGGACCCTGCCTGCAGTGATGTCAGAACTGTGTTTAGCAACACTATCAGCTTTATCATAGATCACTATGATACTAATGATATTATTAGGTATACAAAACCTACTTATCTGAAGTTAAACATCTTGAACTGGAATGATTTGGGGAATGTGTTTTGGTTTTTGTTGGTGTGCTGGTTTAAAAGTTAACCAGCAGGGGGAATGAACCCAACTCAAAGGAGAGATTATAAGTCAGAATAACAATTTATTAAAATAATACAGTAAGTACAATAATACAAACAAACAATTGGTCTCAACCCACAAAAACCCAAATGTGTAACCCAGTACCCTGGGGCCTGAACAAAGTGGTGTTCCTTGGGCCCTGTTTGAGTCCAAAGTAAAGGGAGAGGGGAAGAACCTGCTGGTGGGAGAGCTGCTGCAGTCTGGCCAGAACTGGTGATCGCAGTCCAGTGGTGGTCTAAGTCTGGTTGAGAGCGATGAGATGCAGCCGTCCTCTGGATCCCACGAGTGGGTTCAAAAATGTTCCAAAACTCCAAGATTATATATCCTCCAGTTCAGGCAGGAATGCTTGGTACTCTCCTCAGGGCGGGGAGTTCACAAAGGGTGTGAGGACAGAAACATCCTCCTATCTCACAGGCCTCTTAACACCTAGTTTATAGCCTGAGGAGTCAGGCTCTATGGGCAGAAGGTGCGAATAGTCTATTGACAACAATAGTCTAGTTTCTGGGAAATGACATGGAAGGCTATAGAATACAGTTTTGGGTTACACCCACCATGCTCTATGGGCAGAGGGTGCGAATAGTCTATTGACAACAATAGTCTAGTTTCTGGGAAATGACATGGAAGGCTATAGAATACAGTTTTGGGTTACACCCACCATGATGAACTGATCTCAGCTGTCCTAACTAGGACATTATCCACCCCTTATTCTATGCCATCCATGTCATGCCCAAATTAACCCCCTTTAAAAACTATATCCCTTTAAAACTATATACATCTATCTATCTATCTATCTATCTATATATATACAATGAAACATTACAGACCATTCTCACTCAAAATTAGGTCCCCTTGTGGTACACAACGTGTCTCCCCATCTTTTTGCATTACCCACCACGTGGAACCAGGTCCCTGAGCAAAAACAATCCCTCGGATGGGTTTGCCTTTGCTTGAGGTGGGACTAATCCAAACAGTCTTCCCTAACATTCCTCTCATATGTACCACGGGGACTTTATCTCCATCTACAGTATGCAAAAGTTCTGATTGGGCAGGGCCAGCTCGATTGATGGAACCTCTGGTGTTGACCAACCAGGTGGCCTTTGCTAAATGCAGCTCCCAGTGTTTGAGAGTCTCCCCACACAGTGCCTTCAGAGTGGTTTTCAGCAGTCCGTTGCACCGCTCAACTTTTCCAGCAGCTGGTGCATGGTAGGGGATATGATACACCCACTCAATGCCGTGCTCTTTGGCCCAGGTGTCTACGAGGCCATTCTTGAAATGGGTCCCATTATCAGACTCAATTCTCTCCGGGGTGCCGTGTCGCCACAGGACTTGTTTTTCAAGGCCCAGGATGGTATTCCGGGCAGTGGCATGAGGCACGGGGTATGTCTCCAACCATCCAGTGCTTCCTTCTACCATGGTCAGTACGTAGTGCTTACCCTGGCGGGTTTTGGGGAGCGTGATGTAGTCAACTTGCCAGGCTTCCCCATACCTGTACTTTGACCACCGTCCACCATACCATAGAGGCTTCACCCGCTTGGCCTGCTTGATGGCAGCACATGTCTCACAGTCATGGATGACCTGTGAGACAATGTCCTTGGTTAAGTCCACCCCTCGGTCACGAGCCCATCTGTATGTTGCATCTCTCCCCTGGTGACCGGAGGCGTCATGGGCCCATCGAGCCAGAAATAATTCTCCTTTGTGCTGCCAATCCAGATCTACCTGAGAGACTTTAATCCTGGCAGCTCGGTCCGCCTGCTCGTTGTTATGATGCTCCTCATTAGCCCGTTTCTTGCCTACATGAGCGTCTACGTGACGGACCTTCACACTCAGCTTCTCTACCCGGCTAGCGATGTCCTGCCACATCTCCGCCGCCCAGATGGGTTTCCCTTGGCGCTGCCAGTTGGCCTTTTTCCATCGCTCCAGCCATCCCCACAGAGCATTGGCCACCATCCATGAGTCAGTGTAGAGATAGAGTCTTGGCCACTTCTCTCGTTCAGCTATATCCAAAGCCAACTGAACGGCTTTAAGCTCTGCAAACTGACTTGACCCACCTTGTCCTTCGGTCGCTTCTGCAACTCGCCGTGTGGGACTCCATACAGCTGCCTTCCATTTTCGGTTTGTCCCTACAATGCGGCAGGAGCCATCCGTGAAGAGCACATATCGCCTTTCATCTGCTGGTAGCTTGTCATATGGTGGGGCCTCCTCAGCACGTGTCACCTTCTCCTCCTCTTCTTCAGAGGATAGTCCGAAACTCTCACCTTCGGGCCAATTGGTGATAATTTCCAGAATCCCAGGGCGATTAGGATTCCCTATCCGGGTTCGCTGCGTGATCAGAGCCATCCACTTACTCCATGTGGCATCGGTGGCATGATGTGTGGAAGGAACTCTTCCCTTGAACATCCAGCCCAGCACTGGTAGTCGGGGTGCCAGGAGGAGCTGCGCTTCGGTGCCGATTACTTCTGAGGCAGCTCGAACTCCTTCGTAGGCAGCCAGGATCTCTTTCTCAGTTGGTGTATAGCTGGCTTCAGATCCTTTGTATCCCCGACTCCAGAATCCCAGCGGTCGTCCTCGGGTCTCCCCAGGCACTTTCTGCCAGAGGCTCCAAGAAGGGCCATTCTCCCCGGCTGCGGTGTAGAGCACGTTCTTCACGTCCTGTCCTGTCCTTACTGGCCCAAGGGCTACTGCATGGGCAATCTCCTGTTTAATTTGTTCAAAGGCTTGTTGTTGTTCGGGGCCCCACTGGAAATCATTTTTCTTCCGTGTCACAAGGTAGAGAGGGCTTACAATCTGACTATACTCGGGGATATGCATCCTCCAAAAGCCCACAGCGCCTAGGAAAGCCTGTGTTTCCTTCTTGCTGGTTGGTGGGGACATGGCTGCTATTTTGTTAATCACCTCCATTGGAATTAGACGGCGTCCATCTTGCCACTTCACTCCTAGGAACTGAATTTCCTGAGCAGGTCCCTTGACCTTACTCCGTTTAATGGCAAAACCGGCTCTTAGGAGAATCTGGATTATCTTCTCTCCTTTCTCGAAGACTTCGCCCGCTGTGTTCCCCCATACAATGATGTCATCAATGTACTGTAGGTGCTCTGGAGCCTCACCCTTTTCCAGTGCAGTCTGGATCAGTCCGTGGCAAATGCTGGGACTGTGTCTCCACCCCTGAGGCAGTCGATTCCAGGTGTACTGCACACCTCTCCAAGTGAAAGCAAATTGTGGTCTGCACTCCGCTGCCAAAGGAATGGAGAAAAAGGCATTGGCTATGTCAATGGTGGCATACCACTTGGCTTCCTTGGACTCCAACTCGTACTGGAGCTCCAGCATGTCCGGCACAGCAGCACTCAGGGGTGGTATGACTTCATTGAGCCCACGGTAATCCACCGTCAGCCTCCACTCTCCGCTGGACTTACGCACTGGCCATATAGGGCTATTAAAGGGTGAGCGAGTCTTGCTGACCACCCCCTGGGTCTCCAGTTCACGGATCATTCTATGTATAGGGGTCACAGAGTCTCGGTCAGTGCGGTATTGCCGACGGTGCACTGTTGCTGTGGCTATCGGTACCAATTGTTCTTCAACCTTCAGCAGTCCCACAGCAGAGGGGTCCTCTGAGAGACCAGGCAAGGTGTTCAACTGTCTAATTTCCTCCGTCTCCACAGCAGCTATGCCAAAAGCCCAACGAAGTCCTTTTGGGTCTTTGAAATACCCACTCCTCAGGTAATCTATGCCAAGGATACACGGGGCCTCTGGACCAGTCACGATGGGGTGTCTGTGCCATTCCTTCCCAGTCAGGCTCACTTCAGCTTCCAGTACAGTCAGCTGTTGGGATCCCCCTGTCACCCCAGAAATGGAGATGGATTCTGCCCCTACGTATCTTGATGGCATTAATGTACATTGTGCGCCAGTGTCCACTAAAGCCTTATATCTTTGTGGCTCTGATGTGCCAGGCCACCGAATCCACACAGTCCAATAGACTCGATTGTCCCTCTCCTCTACCTGGCTAGAGGCAGGGCACCCCTAGTCCTGGTCATGGTACTCATTGTGCTCTTCTTGTGGGTATGACCTGGAGGTCCCTTCAAGAGGATCAGACGTATCATCATTCCTGTACCGTCTGGAGTCTTGCCCACGAGAGACTGGAGCAACGTTTACCCTTGAAGAGTTCTTTATGGTATTTGTTCCTCTTTTCAGTTCACGTACCCGGGCTGCTAAGGAAGAGGTGGGTTTCCCATCCCACTTCCTCATATCTTCTCCATGCTCACGGAGGTAAAACCATAGATCGCCACGTGGAGTGTACCTTCTCTCCTTAGCTGGGGGGCGCTGGCTCCTGATAGCAGAGACTCTTGTTTGCCCTGGTGAGATATGGGAAATCCCTTCCTTAATTTCTTCTCTTAGCTTCTGGTGTCCCTCTTCAATTTTCTCTTCCAGGCTTCGGACGTGTTCAGCCAGTTTGGTTTCCACAGATGAGACGTGGGCTCGTAATGGGGCGGTGACAGTGTCTTCATAAATCCTGAGTTTGCTAACCAATGCTCCCACCTTGTCCTCTCCCTCCCTCCATTGCAGCGTTGCTAAGTAGCGGGAATACATTTCTGGCCCAAGTCGTGCAAACTTTAACCACATTTGGGAGGTGCACTGTACGCCATCTGGACTCTTAGGGAATCTTTCATCCTCTGAAAAGATTATCTCCAGTACAGCTAACTCCCTTAAGCACCGGATACCTTGTTCCATCGTGTTCCACTGTCCTTGCTGTACGTGGAGGTCCTCCTTGCAAAGGTATCTCTCCCTCACACTGGACAACAGTCGCCGCCAGAGGCTGAGAGTTTCCTGCCTCCTTCCAATCCCCTGATCAATGACTACATCTCGAGACAGGGATCCCAGCTGTCTGGCTTCACTCCCATCTAGGATCGTATCGTTAGCTGCGGCATCCCAGATTCGGAGCAGCCAGGTCAGAATGGACTCGTTCGCCTGTCGTGTGAACTCTCTCCGGAGCTCACGTAGCTCACCCAGGGACAGGGACCGAGTGATTATTTCTGGCTCTGTCTCCTCCGGTGGATGTGAAGGTCCCGCCTCTTCGTCATCATTTGCTATGCGAACTGATTTAGTCTTTGATTTCCTTTTCTGGACAGGGGCGACTGCTATTGGTTTTGCTTGTTCTTCTGGCTCCTCGATGGTTTGTGTGGACACGGTGCTGGTTGGTTCATTTCTTTCTCCCTCTGACTCAGCTGTGGTTTGGGTGGACGTGGTGTCTGCGGATTTGGTCCTTCTCTCCTCGCCCTGACAGTGCTGTATCATGTCAAGCAGTGCCCGGTAGGCAGTGGCCAGGGCCCAGCAGGTTGCTGTGAGCTGGCCATCTCTGGAGCTGCCAGAGCATTTTTCCTTCACCAGTCTTATCATGCTAACAGGATCCTGCAGTTGTTCAGGGGTGAATTTCCAGATCATTGGAGGAGAAAACTTTTCCAAATACTGGCTGATGTCCTCCCACTTCCCGTGCCACTCAGCATTATCTGCTCCCAGGGCAGGTGTCCAACCAACCTCCCTAAAAGGCACTTTTCTGACCCTAAACATGGTGTACACAGTACAGAGCAGACAGAGCAACACTAACAATAACATTATGCTGTCCTTAACATCAAAAGGGAACTCAATATTTTCAAAAACTGTTTTAGCAGGTCTGAAGGGGAAGAAGGAGGTGGGAGGCTGGAAACCATCCACCCCTGTTCCCCCAAAAAGCTGGGTACGATTTTTAATGAGGCCCCAGAGGTAGCAACCCAAACCAGGACAGGCAAACAGGACTGAATACACATTTACAATGAAACTCATTGCTTCTGATGTTAGAATGACATAAACATAATATACTAATAAAGCAATTTGGATCCCTCTCCCTGGTCTTAAAGAGAGCATCAAAACAGGCAAATAATACGCCATCTGTGGAAATATGAACAGGCTCAAATACAACATCCATGTGAGTGCATCAAACAACATGGTGATCAGGGAGTTTCTATATTCAAATAGACAAATGCTTCAAATGAAATTGTGATTCTGACTTCTCTCTCTCTGCCCGACGTTTGGGCGCCAAAATGTGCTGGTTTAAAAGTTAACCAGCAGGGGGAATGAACCCAACTCAAAGGAGAGATTATAAGTCAGAATAACAATTTATTAAAATAATACAGTAAGTACAATAATACAAACAAACAATTGGTCTCAACCCACAAAAACCCAAATGTGTAACCCAGTACCCTGGGGCCTGAACAAAGTGGTGTTCCTTGGGCCCTGTTTGAGTCCAAAGTAAAGGGAGAGGGGAAGAACCTGCTGGTGGGAGAGCTGCTGCAGTCTGGCCAGAACTGGTGATCGCAGTCCAGTGGTGGTCTAAGTCTGGTTGAGAGCGATGAGATGCAGCCGTCCTCTGGATCCCACGAGTGGGTTCAAAAATGTTCCAAAACTCCAAGATTATATATCCTCCAGTTCAGGCAGGAATGCTTGGTACTCTCCTCAGGGCGGGGAGTTCACAAAGGGTGTGAGGACAGAAACATCCTCCTATCTCACAGGCCTCTTAACACCTAGTTTATAGCCTGAGGAGTCAGGCTCTATGGGCAGAAGGTGCGAATAGTCTATTGACAACAATAGTCTAGTTTCTGGGAAATGACATGGAAGGCTATAGAATACAGTTTTGGGTTACACCCACCATGATGAACTGATCTCAGCTGTCCTAACTAGGACAGTTGGGTTTTGGGTTCAGGGTAGGGTTTTTGTTGTTGTTGTAGATTTTTTGGGGGTGAGTCTTTTTGGTGAAGGAAAAAGAAAAAAATGTCTTCAGTGTCAGGTCATTTTTTGGGCCCCCTTTTTAATAGATTTTGTTAACATTGAGATTTTGTCCTTTGCTGAAGGTCCAGAATGCGTTTCGAGTGGTTTTTGTATTGGTTTGTTTTTTTAACCAAACTTAAGAAAATTGTCATTGACTTACAAGTGTTTTTTTCCAACAAGATAATCCCAGTGACCTTTATTTCTAAGTAATTTTTCCGAGGATCAATATGTAAATATAATCCCAAACTAAATAGCAACCATGATGTAATGCAAACTTCAAGGATGAAGATGAAGCAAAATCCTCATAATAATGTGGTCGAGATTTTAGTAGGTAATCCTCATATTTTATAGTTGCTTGCAGCTCCTTTGTTCATATAGAAAGGCCAGCAGAAACAGAAAATTAATCAAATGTGTGATAGAGCATAAACTCATTGACTCACGAAGATTGTCCCTTTACTTAAAGGAATTATAGAATTGTGATTTCCACCAATAAATGTATTTTACTTTACATTTGTAAATTAAAAAAATATCTTAATTCTGTAAAATGGCATAGTTGTTTGCCCATTAACTTGGCATTTAAGAATGAGCTTATATCAGATTTCAAATACTCACAGCAAAGCTCTAATTCTTTTCTTGTTTTCCCCCCACTCCCCTTGGTGTTCTCCTTGTCTAACTGTAAACCCAATGAGTATTTTCAGATAGCATAAAAATTTGCATTTGTTTTCAGTTTATCCTGTAGATGTTTCCAGGTGATGAAAGTAGACCTTTGAAAATTGCCTGCTCCTTTCTTTTCTGTTAAGTGATGAAAAGCACACCCTGATTCTGACAGAGACTGCTTTTGTCTCGTTGACTTGTACGAGTAATTTATAAAGCCTTATAAATCTTGGCTTTATGGGACTTATATGGCTTATATTGGCTTTATGTGTCTTATAAATGAGATGAAGAGCGTCCCTTTCAGAACGGATTTGTTAATGCTGAGAGAGAGTGATATTTTCTCCCTTTAACCTCTTGACCACCCCTTGGTAAAATAGCATGGTTTAGAGTTAATGGATTAATTGCATGTATAGTGAACATCTTCATTTTCAAAGTCAGTGCAAGCGGACACCTGTATTGTCCTGTACTAAAAATAAGGTATTTCAGAGAAAAAAAATACGGACAAAAATTTTTTGTAGGGTAACTTATAAAGAAAAGCATATTGTGTTTAACAGAATAAGCTTTGAAAGGCCTTGATGTGTTTATATCTGTTATAGTAGTTAGATGTTATGGGTATATTATACATTAGACAACTATATCCCTTCTAAAAATATTTAAGAACTTTTTAGAAACATTTCCATTTCTTGGTATTTTTTTAGGTTTGTGCAAATGGTAGCTTTGTGTAAAGGGTAGTACTTTGGAACTATTCTTCCCAAAACTAGCTCTTGTATTTGAATTTTTACTTTACTCAGATCAATTTAGATCAATTTAACAATCATTCTGTATGGAGACAAAATCTATCCAAATAAAAATGCATTTTTTTCCTTCTATTTTTTAAAAAAAACCTAAAAGAACTAGGGTGTCCCTTTGTTTTTCCATTACACAGCCTTTTCTTTTTTGGCCAGAATTGTCTTTGACAGAAGTGGGGGATCCCAGCATTGCATACCAAGGAGAGTACTCCAGTTAATCAAACACAACTATTTTCAATTCAAAATATGTACTATTATTTTTTGTCAAAAGAGATTTTAAATTAGCATGTTAAATTTGCCTCTGAACACCTACCCATTAACAAGCATAGTAAAAGACCTTTCCAATACTCTTTAATAAATCATCAAAAAACTGCTAGACAGGAGCTATCTCCAAAAAAGTAAACATAAGTGAATATTTGATACCCTGTGTAAGCAGAAAATTAGAAAGAAACAAAATCATTAAACATAAATCTTTTATTAGGAAAAAAATACCCCACATCTAATTAGATAGTCAAATTGTCAAAACCTAGTTATCATTAAGATTTATTGAAAAAAGAGAACTTGGATTCATTTTCTCCATCACTTTTTAAAACTCACTTTGTTTGTCACACTGCTGTGTGAGCAGATAAATATATTTAGCAGATATGTTCATTTGGTGTGATCCTGGTTTATACACAGCGATTGTCCTGATTTAATTTATTTAATTAATTAAATTTATTTAGATTCTATTGTAAAGTGACACTGCTCCTTTTTATGATAATAACAGATGATTTAATGTTTTCTCATAGCATCTTAATGACAATTAGCTACTAATTTATGCAATTCCATACATTTTGCATTAGATTAGGCTTTGATTTTTTTGTCATAGTTGTTGGTCTGTGGCTATAAAAACCCAGAAATTTTTATTTTCAGAAGAGGTAACAGATTTTGAAAGAACTCTTCCTCCTGACAGCGTTGGTCCATCTAATTCCTTTTCATGAGAATTCTATCTTAGATCTGGAAGACCAGTAAGAATTAGGAGAGAAGTGATCAATCAGTATTAGTTGTATTGGCACCACAGTGCCCAGGCAGCCTGGATGTGTGTCACTGCCTGTTGCTTCAGGCACCAAACAAAACCAAAGCCCACTAAAACCCTGCTGTAGAATCATAATGTTATTGTAGCTGCAGATGATCTAAGGCAAGTTTTACTGTGAAAAGGATTTCTCATAAAATCAGTCCATTTTCTGAGAAAAACAGGTGTCTTTCAGGCACACAAGCCCTAATTCAGGTTTGAGATAGAAACCAAAATGTTGTATATAAGAAATGCAGTAGAGGTATAGTATTACAGCACATTGTGTTTTCCCTATGTGTTTCACCATCACCTAACAGTTTCGCATTTTAGTCTATGTCCTACGAGAACTAAGAATCTTAAACTCTCTCCTCTTGCTAATATCCCCTTTTGTTATACCTATTCCAATTTCTTTATTTGCTTGGATTGTCTAGTTTATTAACATAATTAATATAAGCTTAAAGGAAATTTTCTCAACCTGTGGCTTTTATTTAAAACCTTTCCTAAAGCTTGTCTGTTTCTCCCACTCACAACTGTCAGCCTTATAAAAAGGTATCATCCTTTCTGAAATCCAGATCTTTTTATAATATAAATAAAAAGACAAACAATGAAACAGTATTAGTAAGTTTAAAAGGTAATGACAAGCAGTCTATTTATTATGTTGATTTTCTACCTCCTCAGTCAGTTTTGGATGAAAAAATTGCAGCAAAACTAGATTTTTGTGTTTTGTAAATGACAGTTCATTTTTAACAGCATGTTAAAACAGTTGTAACTGCCAGAGCTCAAACTGTTTTGCATTTTCTAAAGCAAAAAGATGGAAAGTGGTTATCATTAGTTTTTGTGTATTTAAGAAATACAGTGCCTGAATATATTCAATGAGCATCAGGGGCATATTTGGTCTGATGTAGCAAATACTCAAGCCCTAGCAAAGACAGCTAAGGAGGTTTTAATACTGTGATAAAACCTCATTCAGAACAAGAGTTCACAGCAAGGTCAAAATTTCTGATGGTATTAGCAGCATAACATTTTATTACTGAGTATTGAAATGTGGCTCCTAACTTTTCTAATTATATGCAGTGCTCATCTATAAGTAAATGAGATTACAAGGAGGCAGCTATAAGGACTAGTGTGGCTGGATGCAGCCAAGGCACACATGACTGGCTACCTAGGTCAGTCGTTCACCCAGTTCATCAAGGTCTACTTACACTTTGAGCTACTGGGCTAGAAGTGCCCTCAGAAAAAGAAGTAATGAAGTTCAAACTTCTCTGGCTTCCAGACCATTGAATCCTCTTCTTGACTAGATAAGGTGTCTTCCTAATCTGTCCTCGCTATCTCTATTTCATCTCTCTCATATTACAAATTTTTCACAAGGTCCACTGTGCTGCCTCCTTCATTTTCCTCTGGATTTGCCTTTTTCTGCTTGCTCCTTCTAACTTCATTTCCCTCTGGATTTGTCTTTTTCTGCTTGCTCTTTCTAAACTACTCCCTAGCAGTACTGTTACAGCTAGTGCAGGTTCTGCTTTTTCCTCCCCTTAATATCAGGCAGCACTCTGCGGCTTGTGTCCTGAAAGCACTATAGCTTAGGTTATGTGAGCTCTGCTTTCAGGCTACTAATCCTCACCACTCAACTGTACTAATGTGACCTCACTACCTGTAGTTCAAGAGCTTGTTTGATCAGACCTGTGTTGGATAATTCTGCCTGTGTACCACAGCTCAGAGCAAACATGCTCTTAATTGAAGAGATCATATTCTATCCTTTAATCTTTTCTTGGTTGTTGTCACATGGACTTTTTTACTCCAGAACATCACAGCAAAGACCAGTGCTAGTCTTCTAACATGGCTGCAGTTTTATCAGTAGAGAAGTATTTTCTATTGACATTGCTGTTTCTTTATTCTTCAGTGAAGATATTTTTCATAACAAGTTGCAGTGTCAACCAAAATAAAAGATAGCAGTAAAATCTGCTGAACAGCTTTCTAAACAGCTCCTGCAAGGTGGTTTCTAAGTACTTGAGATAAAATTATGTGAAAACTACTATGTAAAGCAGCCCTGTAATCATCATCCATGCCAAAATGTGAAATGCTTTCTCTAAAACTATTTTTAAAGTAGGGTAGGATTTTGTGACTGTCATGAACTGTTCTACGTGTGATTGATTGGATATTTTAAATTTCAGATTTTCTTTTTTCAATCTAAGCATCTTGTTTGATAGTGACTGGCAGATAAGAAGAAAAATAATTGTGAGAATGAAGTGTCTTTACGGTTGTCTAGACTTTTAGTTACCCCAACTAGAATACATGTAGTTCTTAATTTTGCCTTTTCTATATCTTGTCTGACTGGAGATACATCTGAAATGTTCTGGATGCTTTTATTCCTACTCTGCACAACTGATATGTATTGGAGAACACAGATTAATATAGAGATACGTGAATGTGTTGGTAAACACAAAATTGGGATGGAAGCTTGTCATCATACAAACGGATATAAAATCTGAATTCCTCTAATCAAGTAGTATTGAACTTTTTCATATATACTTGAGAAGTGGAAGAAATACTTACCAGTGACACATGAAAAAACCCCTATATCTAACATCAGTCTGAAATACATTATACAGGAGTATAATTATTGGATATTTTACGGAGATGAAAAATGTTAAAACACACAGCCTGAAGTGCAGAGCAGAAGTACAACAGGCATTTCAGAATAAGCTATGCTCATATGTTCAGGAGTTACTGGAAATAACAGGAGTTACAGTCCAGCAGTGCTGGTTTTTAACACAGAAACCTCTTTTTAGCTTGCAGTAGGCAAACAAATGAAAAGATGTTGGGAATACTGAACAAAAAAGGACAAAACCAGCAGATAAACTGTATTAGGATCCTTTGAGAAGGACTTTGATAGGACTTAGCTGTAAGGCCATCTTGTCATGGCACCCAGTTATGCTGGAGACAACTGATAACCTCTGAACATCTCAGTGGAGGTAAGATGAACAGAATCACCAGTGGTCAGTGGGCTACAGAAGGTGTTGTGAAGGCTGGCTTACCATAGACAGTCACTTAGAGGTCACCAGCCATATAAAAAAATGCAAACAAACAAAGCCCAAAAAGTGAGCTGTGGAAGAGTATTACTTACGAGAAAATAAAGTCACCTGAATGTGTTGAAGTCTACAACTTCAAGCCTATGCACACAAGCACATTAGAATAAGATGGAAGATTAAGGGATGAATTCTAGTTTATCCCATTTTTTAGTTACTGCTTTGTCATGAGTTATTCCATTCTTTTCATTGAGGTGACTGAAGGCATTGAAGTAAAACACTACATGCTAATTTGTTGTTGTTATTTCTTGAGCACTGTGATTCTGTCTTAGATTGCTCTTTAAAATATCACTAATAAATCCTGTAAACAAGATATATGTCTGTTTTGTGAATATGGATGAAGACAATGTTTTTATCCAAAAATTCTTAATCTACTACAATTACAAGTTGCAGTTCAACATACTAAAAGATTTGGTTTGATGTCTTAAAAGCAGCACTTAAAGACTCATTAGGTTCCCAAATCAATGACCGTTTGAACTGAATGTTTGGAAATGGAAGTAATTTAAAATAACCTTCTGTTCTTAGGAAAGAGAAGTAGAACTTGGCTGAAGGTAAAATGTATACATTTTCAGAAGTACCTCAGTGAGCGTTGAATCGCTCTGGCGCTGAACTTAATTTTGTCAGTGTAGGCAATCTATATAACATCAGTTTTTGGTAACTGCTGTTACATTAACTTTTTTAAAATATAATTAATTTTCTCTGTTTTGCAATATTCTGAACTTTTTAGGTTGATTGTGTTTGTTGGTTTCAGATTTTTTTGGTTTTTCTGATGTTCAACATAGTAGGACAAAAGGACAGTAGCAGATGGATGCTTCAAAAAGAGTCTAAAGATGGGAAAACAATTTCAACCAACAAAAGGTAACTACTGAAAATCTAAGAATCCTGGAAACTACCACAGTTTCAGTTATAGAAGTACAGTTTTGTCATTGTCACTTGTGAAGTGTCCAGTTCAAGTGGAGCTATGGTTTGCTCTCAGGCCTCCTTTCAGTGAGCCGTCCTTGCTCAATAAGGCTTTTATTGTATACGTTCAAGGGTGGATTGCTGAAGAGAGATCAGTTTAGGCACTTGCTTAACAGCTTTCCTTTATGAGGACTTTCAGCCTGAATCTTCATCTAGTGGTCTGTCTTCCTTTGCAAGGTTTTGTCCAGTGCTAGTTCCCTTCAGTGGCAAAGTTAAGGAAGTATTGTATGAACTTGTCAAGTATGTGATACAGGCTCTTGGGGAAGACTTGTTAAGGTCTATGCACATTTCAGGTGGTCACTCTCCTAGTTATGCTTTGAAGTAAGGGAATAGGATTCTGTGAAGAGAAACAGTGAGAGAGGAGCCTAAATTTGAAAAGACATATCACAGATTGCATGAGCCTTAACCCCTTTTTAAGGAAAGGGGAGACTGTTCAGTATAACTCTTATCTACAGCCAATTCAGCTAAGCAAATACAGAGCAGCTTTAGGTCACCTGTCACCAAAACACCAAAAGCTACCTCCCTGAAATAGTACTGCTTTTTAGATATCCACCTGAACAAAAACAAATACTGTAAGAGCAAACAACACACAAATATAAATTAATCACAACAGGAGGCGTAGACAACTTCTTTCAATGTGACAGGGCACTGATAAAAACACAATGTAAGAAAATAATTGAGAATTGCCATTCATATTCCCACTGCACTTTTTATGTCCTCACAAAGTCTGTAGAACAAATCTGGGAGGAAGAAGATAAGTGTAAAAAGAGATGACATGAATGCAAAAGATAAAGAAAGTGACACCTTGATAAAAGGAGGTAGCTAAACCACACAATAAGCAAGTTTTTACCAAAAGAAGGGGAAAAATATTTTAAAAAAAAGAAATGTAGATAATTTGATGAGCACTAAAGAATGAGGGGATGTTTTACTTTCTGCAAGCACTGAACTTCTGTGCTATGAATGAGCAGCAGTTGATGCTGATGTCTACACCATGTTTTCCTCAGCATGCAGAATGTATGCATCAATTACTCTTATCGTATCCTTTTCTTTATAAGTTTCCCTTTCTTTTTATAGTGAATTGTTCTTCTGCTTGAAATTCTTCTTCCATATTTTTCAATGTTGCTGACTGTGTGTTCTTGAGCTTGCTGAGCTTGGTTGTGTTCATGTGAAAAAAAGGGAAGCTCTTTTGCTTGCCAGTTGTGCTTTTTGCAAGCACTGTCAAGGAAATGTTATACCATGCTGAAACTTATGAGAAGCAAACCAAATGAACATAACATTTTTCTGTTACATCTATTTAAGAGCAAGTGTTCAGCCAAGGGTGGTAGTACAAAATCTTTCACTGAAGACTTTTTAAAAGGGAAGTCTGAGAATCTAGAGATAAAGATTAAGAGGCAAGTTGGAAAGAAAAAAAAGTTTTAAATATCTAAGTAATTTAAGTGACATAATGGAGAGAGGTAGTTCTTGTACTACACAATTAAATAACTCCAATATAATGCCTTCTTTTAGTATAAGATTAGGAGTAACTATTGATTAAAGGAATACAGTGGAGTAAAACACATTTTGTTCAAAATCTATTTCTTCCTTCCTTGCTTTTCTACTTTCTCTTTGTGGTTCTTCTTCCTTCCCTAATCCCATAATTCTTTTTATATTTCTCTTTTATTGTTATCCCTCCTCTGCTTTCCTCATTTTGTGTCTCTAACTCTCATCCTTCTTCCAGACCCCATCTTCTGGTCATGCCCTTGTTTTCTTACCATTTTCTGTAACCAGTTCAAATGTACCAAGGCCACAGCAACTACAGTGAAAGCAGCTTATGCCATCTCCAGTAACTCAGCTTCGGGGCCTTAAAATGAGAAGTAAAACCAAATCTCCAAGTTAGTGTCAATTTTGGGCTTGTGGCTATGCAGATATTTGTACTTCATTTGGTGTTCATTCTTTAAGATCACATGTTATCATTCAAAGATAAGCACTGTTATATCTGTCAAGTAGAAGGGGAGTTTAAAGAATATTCAGGAAGAGCAAACTTTTGGAGTTTTCATTTTAAATTAAAGTCACCTTTGACTTTTTGCATTTAAATTTACAACTAAAAAGTGTTCAAACTCTAAAGTGAGTTTAAATCAAATAAATGCTGACTGAAAGCTAGTTACTTAAGTTTCAACAAATTTTCTTCTAAATAATTAATTAGATGTCATTTATAACACTGAAGCATCTTAATAAATACTGTAGTTATAACAGCTCTACAATTTATTATTTTTTAATGCAAAAATACATAAACTAATTTACTTTTACTATCAGTCTGGATTTTTAAAGAAAGAAAAAGATGCTGTTAAAATAGGGAAATCTTTTTCTGAGAATTCCAGGAAGTTAGTGATTTATTGGTACTCATAGATGCTATGAGTGGGTTTGAGATAGTTAGCTATGAAATCTATGACTACAAATGCATCTGACTGCAGCCTTAAGGTCTGAAAAGGAATTTCAGCATGTGCATGCATAATTGATTCAGCTCATTAGAATGTCAATAGCAACATTCTGAAACAAGTGGTAATGGGTAATTTTAAGAGGTGCTAGGTGTTCTACGATGGTAAATATGTAACATAGAAAGATAGAATATTTGCTGTAGAAAAAGCTTTGTTTCAAATACTGTGTTTAAGCAGAAAAACTAAGTCTTGAAATGATAAATATTGCACACAATAAATGATTGGCAAAAAAATTACACACTTTTTACTTACAGGTTCTAAAATAATAAATTTTCAAGAATTAAAGGATAATAAAATGATATGTAGTATCATTTTGGCAAATTATATATTTTATATTAAATATATAACACAGAAAAAAACCCCATATATCAGCCCTTTAAGTAGTGAAAAGTGTAGTAAATGTTAAACAAAATACATTCTTGTTGATTGGAAGGAAGAGGAAGAAGAAAGAAGAGGAGGAGGAAAAAAGAGTAGGAAGGAAAAGGAAGAAGAGGAAGAAAAAGGAAGAGGAGGAGATTACTGGATACCCAAAAGCATCTATCCATATCATGACCCTTTAATACTTTTGTAGATATGTTTTTGTTACCTTCAGGTTCCTGGCCATAACTTGAAAGCAGACACCAAAATGCTGTGCCCTTAGCGCTGTCCTTTCATCTCTTCTGGCCTGGAGCAATAACACCATAGAATTTATATCTGTATCATTGTCCTTCTGTTCTGCTAATCTCCCTTAACAGGGCTGTAAATAACACCACTCAGATTCCCTTTCAAATAAAAAACTAACTGAAAAAGAGAGAGGGAAGATCTGCAAATAATTCCTCCCAAGGCCATGACCTCTTCCATCTATCACAACCAGAGCAGGTAGATAAGGAGGTTTGATATGAAAGCAACCATTCTGAGTGACTACATGTTAAATCAGCTTGTAGATGAAGCTTTGACAGGCACTGATATGAAGGGCTGGCAGAAGCCACATGAGGACTGTGTAGTACTTATCCATTATTTTCCTGTTTTCCCAGGGTTTTTGGAGAAAATCTTCCACCTCTATAAGAAAATCTTTAGTCCTCTCTCAGTCATGGCTGTGCAGCTCTTCCGAAGCTTTGTAGTGTTCTCCAGCCATAATGTTTCTCTCCATATAATCTTTTACTTCAGAAAAAAGACAATGGGTCATACAGCTAACAGCTGAAGAGCTAAGTTTTCATTAATTATAATTTCAAGTGTTATTTTGGACTTGCATCCAAGTATAAATGGCTAACATTTTATGCAGTTTCCATGTTAACAGATAATTAATGGCATATCTAATGAAACAAAGATAAAATTATTACATTCATAAGGACATTTCTTTGATGTATAGTTCAAAACTTTCTATACTTTTTTGTGATGCTGTATTGAACCAATATGACCTTTACTACAGTCATCATCCCATTATAGAAATGAGCAAACATGGGTAGTAATGAAGAAAATTTCTTATCAACAAACCCTGCCATCCAGAAAAAAATGTCAGATTTTACATACTTTTCAAATTCATCTGTTTCAATCAGTTGAAAAGATCGCACCTTTTAATCTTATAAATTGTGTCTTTGCAGAAAACTTCTGTGAAGAAAGTAATAGGTAGATTAAAAAAATAGGAAATATACATAAAAGAGTAATCTTAAAGTCTAAATCCACAATAGTAGCCCAAATGGAATATGCAAATAGAGTTTTAAGCTTCCAGCATGACTGCTTCCAGGCCTAATTTTAATTCAGCTCTTTAGAGTCAGAATATGTGAAGCAGAGTAAAATGTCAAATTTTAGGGCTGACTACTTTGCCTGAATTATGACAAAGCAGGTAAGAATATTAAACTTCAAGTTTTTGTTCTGCTACACTGGTATGTTCATTCATGAAATCATACCCTGTCCAGCCGCTTGCTCAATTTGGGATTTATATCAGCAGTGCACTTTTAAAATGAATCTCCCACTCATTTCCAATTATTGTGCTTGACTTCATGTCATGAAGCAGTATCAGAAACTGTGAAGTGGATTCTTTTTGCATTAGTTATGAATTAAAGGTGAGTACAAGATGAAGTCCAACTGCTAATCAACATTCAGTCCACATAAGATGATATCAAGTAGCCTGAGTAACCCACCTGAAACACACGTATTGTGGATGTTGCATTCTTGGCACCAACAGTTTTGCTCTGCAAGTCTTCTCCCCTGGGGCTTTACTACTAGCTTACACAGACATGACTTCAATCTTCTGAGTTAGAACTTTGTCTTTTGGCAGTCAGCCTGGTTCTTGGGATTTAATGATGAAAGTGGGCATACTCCCTTATAGTCCATGGCAGCTCAAGAGTGATGCTCAAAGAAATGTAGAAAATAACCAGAAGCCTAGGTACATTATAGAATGGGATAAGAAAACCCCAGCAACAGTGTATGTTTTTCTTTTTTTTTTTTTACACAGAACTCATTTTTGGTCTGACTTGAACAACCTTAAAAAATTGCACAAGTTGTAAAGTTAGAAATAAAGACCCATATGTGTGCTGCATGGCTTCAATATCACTGTACTTTGTGTGTTATTAGGAAGGGAATGAGACTACATCCTGAATTCTTTAATTTCAAAAAAAAAAGTGAATCCTATATTTAGCACTTTAATGTAACCTTTTTTTTTAAAACATGTAAACATATAGTCCCATGAATTTACATCTGTTAATTACCTTTTAATAAATACAAGATTTACATGTATCATATGAAACAAAGAAAAAGGCTATATGGTGTATCTAAATCTTCCAAATAACTCACTCAGACTAACATACAAAGTTTGGTTCTTAGCTGAATTAGAGAGATATACTATTTGTGTCTAGCCTCTTTCTTCTTTTGTGGCTTTTTTCTTCTGTGTTGAATCGCAACATCATCTTTGAAGATATTATTGCTGGAATTAATTACTTTGCCATATATCAGAAGACTGGCATCCTGAAATTTGTTACATCAAAGGATATTGACTGAGAAGACAAATAATTAAATGACCCGTAACACAGGTAAATGATACTCTTGGGATCAAAGGGATCCCCTATAAATACTATGTACTGCTCCGTTCTGCCAGTCATAGAAAATGTCATTTGGTTGCAAAGGCTATAGTGAGGTGGCTTTTGTCAGTCCTTCAAAGTAAGGTGTTTCCAAACAGGATCTTCCTGTTTATTTTCCTTGTTTGCTAATTATTCAGAAAATACTAAGATGAATTTGAGACTTGGTCAAGTGTCAATTCGTATGACATGGGTATGTTAGTACTTGTGGGCCAGACTTCTGAACCACTTCCAAGTGAAAGAGAGGACAGTTACCAGTAGTCTGTAATGGAAAAAGATGGAGATGGCTGACTAAGAATTATCTGGTGCAAGAAAATAGCATGCAAAAGGTATTACCTTTAAATCTTATATTAAACCAAGACCACTATTTTTAGTCTTCTTTGAAAGTGAGTTAAGCTAAAGATGTAAAATTTCCCCTTCTTTTAGTGCATAAGTGCAGTTAAAGTTAGTGTAGAGCAGCTAGTGTAGCTGTCCCTTAGACTGTAAGAGCTTGGTTGCATAGAAATGCTGTGATGTACCTTCTTTAAGTATGTTTTCCTAAGAATCATGGTTATGCCTGTCAGTGCCTCTGTCCTCTCTTTCTTTACTCATTCCTTTCTTTTTTTGAATTTAAAGACCCTATTCAGCTGTCAGGGTTAATACTTTACGTATCATTAACTTTGAACTAGGTTGCATATTTCACTGTGGTGCAAATAAATTATGAAACTAAAAATGAAATATTACTAAATGACTCAGTACCAATAATCAAAATCTATACATGTTGCCTGAAAATATAAAAATATTTCCATTCAAAATGAAATGGAAGTCTATAGCTGCAAGATTTTTTGGAAGCTCTATGAAATACTTTCTATTATAGTAAAACATATATTCAGGTGTACATATAAATAATAATCTTATATGGATTTCAACTGTTAATCTACTATATAAAAGTTCTATATGGCTGCAATGATAACCTGGTATGATTAATTCTTTACACAATTTCATGTAAAATAATTGCTCACACAACTTTTTTTATTTTTCTTTCTTAGTGTTTTTTATTACCTCATTAAAGCTCATGGCTTAGATCCACCTTTTTGGTAAGGTACTTTCCATTGCTTTCTAAAATTAACTTTCTCAACTAACAGTACTGTTTCTTTTCTCCTTCTTACTGTTAATAACCTAATAAAGCTTAATAAGGAGGACAACAGCCAGAAGGAACTATTCCTGTCAGTCAGTGCAGAAATAGTACACTTCATGAGTAGAACTAAGGAGTAATAACCGCTAAATCTCAGAACAAGAAAATATTTACTTCATGTCTATGGTATGTATTGGAAACGGTTACTTCCCTTATGGGGAAATCACTCTTATGGGAATTTTTAATAAAAAATTAATTGACTTCGGTCCTGAGGATGTGGCCATTAAGCCGAACAAGTCACTTCCAAAATTGCAGGTTCTCTTCCCTAACGCGTGACATGAGTAGGAACGGGCTAGTAAGTCTAAGTTGTTCCCTAATTGAATTCAACTGTAAAAATCTTCCTGATTTCAACAAAACTGGATTTACATCATTTGAAAGTCATGTCTCATGCCAGGATCTTTACTTGGGTCCTCTACAGCTGGAAAACTTTACCATATGTCGCAGAACTAATGGTATTAATACAGTAGGAGAAGGAGGATACTCATGAGGGGCTGAAATTACCTGCAGGAAAGTGTACAGCTGTTCAAGGTGGTAGGTCAAGGTGTTGCTCTCTTACAGAACGTAATAGAGCATAATGAGAAAAATATCTT
Organism: Manacus candei; assembly: GCF_025592945.1. Lineage (NCBI taxonomy): Eukaryota > Metazoa > Chordata > Aves > Passeriformes > Pipridae > Manacus > Manacus candei. Next base: position 23,120,988 of record NW_026138076.1, read on the forward strand.
TGAATTGTGCATAATAACAGAAGACAACACAGAATTTTAGTCCAGTAGTGTGTAACTGTATGGTCCTAGTAAAAGGCCTTCTGCCTCTTTAGCTGTGTGTGCATAGCTGCTTCCTGTTTCTTAATAGTTAGGTAAGTAATTAGGTGAGGATTCTATGATACCTTCAATGTTCCAGTGTTTATACCTACAAATCATTAAAATTAGGTTTGTTGTGACTGGGCAATAACGTAAGAAGTGATTTTATCTCTGTATAGTGGTATCTGCCAACATGTCTGGGAAAGACTCAGTCTTTGCCTGTACAAGAATGCTAAGTTGATTTACTATGGAACATTTTTAAAGTAATACAGCTCCTTTGTGGATATTCTTATTTCGCAGTAGTTTCTACATAGTTCAGCTTAAACAGTTTTGCAATCAGATTCTTAACTAAGAAAGTGTATGGTGATCTGTTCAGAGGATCTCCTCAAGCGGACAGACATTTCTTTCTAGTATTTATTGTTAGTTTTTTGTCTTAAGAGAGCCTTCAAGACAAAGTTCAAAAACATCTCAGCAAGGAAAGTAGGACGTAAGCTGCTGAAAATATAGATTGAGAAGGTACACATAGATGTCTTATTTTTTTTAATACTGTAATTTAATTAGTACACATGGCATTTTTCAATATACGTACTGCGCTGGGAGGTTGGTTCTGTATATCTTCTATTAATTAAGAAACTGGAAAGTTCACTTTAGTTTTGGTTAGAATGTATACAAAAACTTGGACTGTAACTGCCAAGAAGGATTGAATGTTCATGCCTGATCTGGCTCTTCCAAGCCACAATTCTGAGTTAAATGCTCTCATATCTTTGAGTCAACACCTAATATTTTTTTTCCTTGCTGTGTCTCACTATAAACATGAGTTATTTTGGACAAGAATATTGGATTAGGAACAGTGTTTTCTTTTCAATCAAAATGACTGCTTTGTATATTAAATGTCATCAAAACAATAATTTAAAAAATAATTAAATTAATTAAGCCCCAAAGAAACAAAGTTTATGATGAAATACAATTTCCTGTTACTTTTAAATAAAAAGTGTTAGAATAGAATGACTTGTAAACAGCTCGTGAAACCACAAATGTCTAGTAGAGCATTTTCTCATAGAAAGCTTTGTTTACATAGAGATCTTCCATTAAATGTTTTTATATGACGCTTGAAGTTAAAACCAATTATTTCTTCTGTTATGTTATATGTTCTTTAGTTACTGAAGTAGAATTGGCTTGAAGGAAATTATTAAAGTAGTGGGCATTTAAAGCATCATTCAGTCTGTGGGTGGTTTATTTACTATGTTGTATATGTTCTCTGAACACAAATTTGCAAAAATAATTTGATGTTTAAGCAAGGCAGAAGGTATTTGTAGCAAACACTATTTCAATAATTTTTAAATTTTGCTAGTTTTTAAGCTTCACATATTATTTTTTCGCTAGTTTGACTGTGATTTCAATACATTTAATGAGCTCTAGGAAGGTTAAAACAAAAAGTAAACAAACAAGGAAAGAAGATAAACCTGAACTTGTCTTATCGATAGTATGTAACTATTGATACTAAGAGTAACAGTTTCAGGGATTTTTATTACCAAGCCATTTAAAACAATGTAAGACTTTTTTTTAATTTTATTTGAGAAAACTTTGCTAGAATAAAATTAAGTGGTTTATTATTTATTCTGTTATTTAAAGTATAGAAAAAAAATTTTTAATACAAAGCTCTGTGAGCCACTTCCCTTGAAAGGCAACAGCTCCCAGTGAAGTCCTGCACCACAGACATTTCCATGTGCAAGACCAAACTGGACTCTTCTGAATGGTGGTTTTCTTTCAGTTCAGAGTTAAACAGGTACTGGCTACTGAGGGTCTTTTTCTTCCCCAGAAGCAGGATGTGACCAATCACTTTTTAACTCACTAAGAAGAGGGAATTGGAATGCGGCTGGCCATGAGACATCACTCCCGAGCCCTTGCTCTGCACTTACTATCTTGCCTTTGCAGGTTTCTGAACCAAGCTGCAGGAACTCAGTGGCAAAGTCTATATGAGGCACAGGCTCCCACTGAGTTCCTACAAACAAAGCAGATTGTCTCCTGAATGTATTGATATTTTCTGCTTATTATAAAAAGAGAAGAATTATATATTTTACTGTAGGAGGCTTTGACAAGGGCCAAACTGAACAAGTGTTCCTGGAATTGTCTACCATTACCAAAAAGCAATGGTAATTTAGATATCAGTTTTCATAGGGAATTGATTTGTTTTGGGAAAATAATTTTTGTGCTAGCACTGTATACATATCAGACTTGGCTGACCAATAATGTCATGACAAAATCTACTATCCTTCTGACGAATGACTCTAGCATTGATTCAGTCGTGGATTAATATGCAGATTGATTAATTTTTAAGTTAGTGGTTAATATCAAAAGAAGGTATTCTCTTTACTTTCCTGAAAAACACTGACAATCTGAAAGCAATACATCATAATTGGGCTTCTCAACAACTGCCATCTGAAGCTTTGTGATACAACAGAGTCAATTTTGTCATATTTTCACTCATGTTACTGTGGTGAAGAACAAAATTACTTCTTCCCTGTATATATTATACCTTAAAGTCCATCCCAGAGCTCTTCCAGTCATCTCCTACTATGCAAAAGGGAGTCTTCTAACAATTAATCTATGAGCTACTTTGTCCTTCCCCTTGGCTTCTTTTTGCTTCTGGACAGAAGAAGCATGGTATGGAATTGCTAGTCGAGACCTAAGGAAATGGGTAGGATCCAAAAACTGGATAACTGCAGAAATCCTTTGTCTGTAAGGCAAGAAAGACCAGTTTCAACCTCAGGCTTAGAAGTTCAGCAGATCTTCTCGACTTAGGGGAGGAAGAGGTATTACTTAGCCATACCTGCTCTGTGAAGAAATTGAAGACTTCAGTACCAAGGCATATTTGAAAAGCAGCAAATCAACTTGATTTTTGTAGAGCACACTATTTCTAAATATCTGAAATCAAAGGCAATACTTGCATATAGATGCCATTACACTGAGAAATAAAAAAAAAAATTTTGCCTGGTACTTTTCAGTCATCCTCAGCAGCTTATTATGTTAATGTAAGCTAAATAACTATTATAACAATGCAGTCTTATTATACAAAAAACCATTATCTTCCCATGTTCTGTTGACTGAACAGATAGAAAATTAAATACACAGCTGTTAAATATTCTTTATACATGACTGAAAAGTGGTGAAGAAACCAAACATAACTTCTGAATGCAAAGTTTCTCCTTTGAGAATTTAGAGCAGATGTGCTCTGTAAAATAAGCCCTGGTAGTTTTATTAAGGCCATGAAGTGGGGTTGTAAAAAGGTGCTGAGGCAGCTTCATGGGTCGTGGTTCATTAACTCTAATTGTCACGTCTGGATTCCATCTGATGGATGATCAGGTCCTTCCTTTCTCACATCCGTTTTCTCACTGTCTTCAGGTGACCAGCTTCCAGAGCTGCCTCTTTCTGAAGTGTTTCCAACAGTGGGCCTGGGTAGTATTCTAAACCACTTCAGTCATACTTGAACATTTCTTTTTCTTCTTAGATTTGCTCCTTTTCTTGTATCCTTCCTGTGCATAGTTTTCCTCTGGAGAGAATAAAGCTATCATTAATGAAAACATTTTAGATTTTGGAGAGATTATGTTACATAAAAGTTTTCCTAATTGAGAAGACTTATTTTTGAAAGTAATAAAATTTTTACATAAATTAAAAATAGAAAATGCAAAAGGCATATCAGCACCAAGTGCCTTCTGATTTCAGGCTTGATATAAGGGAGTGAAGAAGCAATGTTTTACATACCGCCCACGTAAGACAACCATATCATTTATAGTGTGTGGCCATCTGTGTGTTTCCCAAGTTCTTGGTTTTTTTATTAGAATTAACTGTGAACCAAAACCAGAATATTAACTCTACAGGCAGTGGAAAAGATGTGAAATAGGTAAAGAATGTTCCTCCCTTTATTTCAAGCTGCTTGTGACTGAAAGTTGTGTCATGATTGTTTGGAAGAAGAAAGAATTTTAAATAGTTGAATTAATGGAAATAATTAAAGTAATTAATGTTTTCAGACCAATGTCAAATAGCATTTCTCTTTTTAGCAGTGAATACATTTCATATGTGCATAGAACTACCTGTTTTCCCCACTAAAAATAGTCAAAAAAATTTCAAAGCTTGGAATTTTTTTAGCAAGTCTAATTCCAAAGCATAACTAAAACCTTACGTCATGGTAGCAGAAGGAATAATCTTTCATTACCATGAGAGATTACAATTTGGTTGGTTTTCAGTGTGGTTTAGGTACTGCTCTTTAAAATAAGTAAAAAAAAATAATAACATTTTTTCAAATATTTATTTGATTGGTAGTAGGGAATTTTTGAAATCGAAAAAAGATCTGTAAATCTGAACACATTTTATGAGTTTATAAAATCAAAGTCTAACGTTCCATAAGTTTGTATTCAAACCATCTTTAGTTTTATATCCCTGATATACTGTGCCAAAATAAAAAATCAATAAACTCTAAGCATGTGAAACAGTTGCAACAGTTCACATGTAACTGGTTTTAATTTTATTGAGTTGTAGACCCTAAAGCTTTGAAAAGAATTCTCATAAATCCATTTTGCCATTAAGCGCACACAGATAACTTTCTAGAACTTGCCAGCACTAAATATTTGTAAGTGTATTTATGTTTTCAATTTTTTTTCCAAGTATATTCAAATTTTGTTAATGAGTTTTTTCCTTCAGAATGCCACCATCAGGGGGTATGCATATCAGAATTGTCTGATAGTGATTTCTGAAAATCTTGTCAGCATTTCTGTTTCTTTAGAAGTATTTTGAGTATTGTAAAATAGGAAGAAATATCACAAATAAACTGAGTATCCTACTTCCCACTTTTGTTAACTTGTTAAAAAGTTCACTTTAGTTATTGACAAATGCACTTCTATATAGCTATCTATATAATCTGTGACTGTTATTCTATTTGTTTGAGTTTATTATATGAGCAGCGTTTTAATAATTTTAGTTATAAACCTAGAGAAATAAAATATGCATAACAAAATCAAACCAGAGTATCTTACCCCTGTTTCAATGTGCCTTGTTACTTTTATTAAAAGAGTCTTCCTATTTTCTAAAAAAAGCTTGGTGCCACTCTATAGTATAAATTTACTAATTTATTCTGAGCTCTCTCTCTTTTTTTTTTTTTGCAGCCTCCACTTTTTTATTATTTATTCTAGGTGGGGATCAAACTGATCCTGGTTTAGCCATGGTATGGTAAGTTCATTAATCTTTAAGTCTGCAGTTTTCTCTATAATGTCCATGTACCTGAGAGCATTAATTAGACATGAGAACTGGTGGATTATTAAACAGCATCTCTGGTCTTTTATGTCTCTGGTCTCACCCTACTTTTGTATTTTTATTGCCTGAAAATTGACTTTTCCCCTGCATTTTATCTATAGATAAGGAGCTCACTGGCTTTATTTTCATATATCTTAACTTTGGCATGTTGTGGGCCTTTCTAATTTTCTTTAATAACAGAAGGAAGTGAGAGGAGCTTAAATGTATGTATAAACAATTTTTATGCAAAACTCTCACTTCTTCAATCTCTAGTGTTAACTTACTTCTTTGGTTTCTACTTTTCCTTTGGGAAGCTCTACAACTTTCCATCATTTTACAGTTTCATATGCATCCCAGTCCATATTTTCAGATGTTTGACCTTTATTAGCTGTATAAAATAGAATATAGTTTCTACTTTGATAGCATTCAAATCCTGAAATTCATCATTAGGGAGTTACTCCATTTCCAGCTCTTTTCTTTTGGACCACCACTAGTGGTTTTAAAATTGCAGTCTTTGCATAAGTTTAACATACTTTGATATCTGATCTATACAATCTACCATCAAAGAAAATGAGGCCAACATATATTTGACCTATTGCATAAATTTACAGCTAGGAAAAATATTGTATTCCCTCAGAAGACTGGTGTTGCCTTTAGATGTTGTGAAGTCTAGCTTGATTTTCTTTCTTTTCTTTTTATGTTATTCCCTCATCTCCTTCTACTGTTCTGTACTTTCTCCATAACTGACTGGTCCTAAAGTCCTTACGTGTCTGTGTTCTTACCTTTAAAATATGCACTTTTGGTTTTGCATCCTTCAAAAGTGCTGTTATCCAATAATTAAAATATTTGTCTAACTTGTTCTTTAATTATCCTGTCCTGTATTTGAACTGTAACTAGACTGATGTCTCTGCTCTCTCCCTGTTAACATAGCATTGTTCTCTCATTTGTCTCATTTATGCTAAGGCCTGTATCAAACACGGCTGATTTATGTTAGCATAACAAGTTCCAGATGAGCCATCCTACCTGTTCATATGGGTGTTCTTAACTTGTCCCACATGCAAGGAAAGTGCTGCTAGTTTGCATCACAGTGAAAGAAGTTTTCAAGACCCCTGTGTTTAAGATACATGAGTGTAAGTTCACACATAGCAGGAAGAGGAATGTAGACTGATTCTAGAGGGAGCAGGTAACAGAGAGTTATAGAAGTACAGAATAGAAGAGGGTGCTTGAGATTACCTAATTCTAATTTCTAATGCCTTTGTAATTAATTACCTCACAGTGTTTCAATTTTTTATAGATGTTTTTGATATGAAGAGATTACTGAAAAACATGTATGTTTTTGCCTTAACTTTGCCCAATTTTGCCTTTCTACTTTTAATTCTGCCTCACTCAGGGCTAGTATTTTCTCTTTCTCCTGCCCCTCCTAACACATTAGATTATCTTATACTGAAATTACTGGGTCTAGGTTTTTTTTAGAACTCTGTTATCTTCCCTCAGGTTGAAAAGTGTTTTTGAGAAGGTTTCTGGAAGTCAGGAGCATCCTTTGTTTTGGAACAGGCAGTAAAGACATCTTCAGTTTGGAAGTTAATAGACTGTATTTTAGAGAAAGTTGCATGTAATTTAATCATAATGAGGACATATATGGATTTATTGACATTTTAAAATGTGTTTTTAAAATTTTTCTGCTTAACCTTAGGTATCATTCTTATTTAGTAGTGAAATTATTTAGAGAAAGGGTGATTTTATTTTTAGTCAATGCACCAAAAACTTACCTTTGTTATAAACCAGAGGACAGATTTATAGCATTTTCACAGAAATCTACCCCCACCCTTTCTTCCCACTCTGTTATCCAAAAACCAGTATATATATCTGGAATTCAAGGCTATGTAGTGAAGAATACAGGGAACTAAAGAAAAAAAGTAAATTTGAAGTATGTTTCCAAGAGTCCAGCCAGGTCATGCAAAAGCCCATCTAAGGTCACTTGTTTATGTTTCTGCATTTGCCTCTCTGCTTCACAGGTGCAGTTCAGCACTGGCCTGATGGGAGTTGCCTGCAGTCTGTGGAGACAGAGGTAGAATGAGAGCTCAGGGGAACAGAAAGGAGCATGAGAGCCAAGCAGAAGCATGAACTAATTTCAAATATCACTCACATTCCAAGTGTTTCTAGGAAGAAAATGAGTCTGAGTGCATGCTCATATGTGTAGCTTTGCCGTATCTTTAGCATTTTCTAGGGCACAAAGCCAGAAAAGATCCCTGAGATTGGTAAGCCCTTTTCTTTCTATATTATTTTAGATATGAATTATCCCATACATAGAAAACTGGGAAGCCTCCACCCTACTCGTAAAACATAGTCCTCAAAAAGTCTTTTCTAGACACAACTCACAGAGATGGGGTGCAAGAGTGTCATGTTACTAAGGGGGAAAACAGAATTAGTAGACAGAGAACAGGAGCTGGTGGAATAATCTTATTTATTGCCTTCTTCCAACCCAAACTGTTATTTTTTTACTCTGGGAAGGACTCCTTAACCTTGCTGGCACTTACTTTGAAATATATATGTCTCAACAACATTTACCTCACAGGGAGAGGAAAATGGTTGTATACTTCTGAGTTTAGTAAAAAAGTCATCCAATCCATGAGTGTTACCCCACAATTCAAAAGCAATCCTATGACAGCAGTAAGGACTTAAAATAATATATGCTAATTCCTTAGGGATTCCTGGGAAAGTCTTAATGTTCACTCTAACTCCCACATCATCAGTTTGAAAACATAGGGTTGTTTTTTTTCTTTCTTTTTTATCCTCCCCTCTAGAGCTTTTCAAAGGTAAATTATTTTCCCTGAGTTTTGCCACAAAAAGGAGTTATTAAACTTTAAAACCTATTTGTTGGGAGGACAGGGAGTGACTGAAAAGCACCCTGGTAATGTTTTCGTGTGTGGGAAGACTTGCTGTAGGCCAATTAGTTTTCTCCAGAAATTTTCTCAAAAAAAGAAAAAGCAAGACAAGAAAACTATCTTGCTCCTAATGACCCAGATCCCTAAAATTTTGTCTTTGCTGTTGATGCAACTGTCTTGGAAAACCTCTATTTCGTTCTGAGCAGCACCTGGCATTGCATGGTCTGCTCATTGTACCATTTTTGAGTTGAAATCATGAAATCATGAATTCAATCTGCACCTGAGGAAGCAGCGGCAAATGATGCTTCCGAATGAAAGCAACTCCTTGGTGTTTACAATGAGTGAATGGGAGGCAGGGAGGAAAAGCACTTGTTGCTACAGGGTTTTCCTCTTGCCAGGCAAATTACGTAATTTTCACCTTTATTCACCTGTTCCTCTTCTGGCCTCTCTCTATACCTTTAAATACTTTCACATTCCTGGCAACTAAAATTGCATATAAATTGCATTCAAACAAAGGAATCACTATAATTACTTCAAATTGAACACATTATTTTATTTATTCAACAATTACCTGCAAATTTTCACCTCTAAGACCATGTCTGTGTTGCCATACAGATGATTGTGTTTCAGCACTTCCAATAGTTCAATCCAACCAAGGCTCTATTGTTACTAAGTCTCTGCACCATGGGTGGTCTCATACAGACTTTTTTTCCAAACAGAGTAAAAGGCTCCATATTTCCATTAAGCAGTGATAGTCTGGTTTTAGTAGTATATCTGCAAATTCTACTATAAGCTCTACTGGTTCCCCAAAACCTCCATAACTTTTAAGAGAAATATGTATATGTGCAAATATATATTGTACAGAGAAGAACACAAAATATAAAAGTACTCCCACAATAGCAGCTTTAATTCTCTACCATTTTTAAATGCTTCATTTTAAATAATGAAATTTAGAACATAATTATAATACGGTCTCCCACTTTCAGTGTCTTCAAATAGTTCAATGTTTGGATTACTTAAATTCTGAGAATGTCCTATTCTTGTGTTGATCTCTATTAGGTGTAATACTGATCCTAAATACACGTTTTCTATTTTGGCTTTAGAGCTAGAAGTTCTTCTTTTGAGCATTAATCACATACAGTTTTATTACTGATTTGTGAAAGGGACAGTCAGGTCAACAAAAGCTTTCTCTAAACTTAAGAAATTGTAAAATGCATCCCAGGCATTTTTAAAACTGCTTCAGAAGGAGATTCGTAAGGGAACTTTCAATTAGAAAGCAAGAAATGAGGAAAAGTTGGAATGTAGCTCCATCCTCTCATATACCTAAGGATATCATAGTCACCTACTTGGTGCTCTGATAGTATTCTTAGATGAGACATGCTATGATTGTGGTCAGTCATAAACATGGTTCTGAATGGATTCTGAATCTGATACCCAAGTAAGTCTTTCCCACTGATTTCAGTAAACCTCATTTCTAAGTACTGCAAGCAGTAAAAGGGACGTATGCCACATACTGAGGGGTCTTAAATGTTCAGGTGATTTTATTAAATTTAAAACCCAGTATTGAAATCTCTGTCGTGAAACCCAAGTAATACTTCTGAAATCCATAATATTGTGTAAAAAGCTGTGTTTAAAGAAGTTATTGAAAAATACCTTTACTTTTGAACAAGAGTTGTAAGAAGCTTACTCTTATGGTTGATTTTAAAACAAGGAATACAAATTCCAAATTCTCTTTCATCAAATTAACTGAAATTTTACTGCAATCTCACTTAAGTAGGTAGGATATTTTCTGAATATTTTGTGATACACATATAGTTTTGGCCTCTTATTAGAGAGATACTCTGAGTATTTTAAAGAGTTTTCACAGAGGGCAAGGTCAAATCCTAATGACAGAAGGAACATAGTTGTTACTGAAAAGTGCTGATTGTAGCAAAGTCTAAAAAAATACTAATTACATTATTGTAAACAGTGACACAATCTTTAATAAGACCCGAGAGCAGCCCAAGGACAGTTAGGCAGCAGAGAAAAAAATAATTGACTGTATAATCTCACAGTGTCTGATATTATTAATTACAACCCCCAAACTGAAAAACCTAAACTTGACTATTTTGCTGGTTTGGCATTTGAAAATATTGACCTCTAGAGTAGAACACATCAAACATATGAATTATGCTATTGCCCTTTCTCATGGAATGAAACAGATACTAAACTATCGAATGAAGGTCACCAGGGATTGTCCTCAAAATGGTGCAAAGTGTCCCTTTGTGACTAAGGGAAGGTTAACCATTACTTCCCCAGGTTTCCTTTTGCAGATCTAGCACTGTTTTTATATGCTTTAATTTTCCCTTTTAAGAGCAAGTACATAGCCAAGTCTCTTTATTCCTGAAATTATACTTTGTAGTTAATATGCAGGTGAGGACTGATTTAGCTGGGATGAAAATGTGTGAAAAACTTTATCAGGTCATGCAAAGTATTTTATTTAAAAATGATTCAGGAATTCCTAGTAATCAGTTAAGAAAAATTGCATTTCATGATTAGACTTTCCTTTTCCTTAGTATTTGGTTCTGCAGGGTAATCAGACTTATTGACTATCATGAAATAATGTTACTCTCTTTCTTTCTTGCAATGCTCAGGACTTGGCCCATACCCCTTTAATGTAAAGTAGTAGCTGATGTACAACATTCGTTGTTCCCTTTGACTGTATTTTGGTAGTTTTAGTTGATGTCATTTTTCTAGGCATAATCTGTTCTTTGTAAATGTGTGATCATTAAGCTTGCTTGAGCCTTTACTTTTATAAGAGAAATAGAAAGGATTTTGTCTGCAGACTCGTGTACTTGCAGAATTCCATGTGACTCCACGGCCTCACAAGGCTTACCAGCAGTTTGTAATCAAAAGAAATTGTCTTTAGAGAAATCATGGAAATATTAAACTTTCCTAATATATAACATACTGAAAATATTAGAAGTATCTTAAACATTTCAGTGGATGCAAGTTCTTTGTACTCTTCTTACTCTTTGTACCTATCGCTGACCAGTATGTCAGTCCTGAAATCATTACAGAGGTTAATAGTGGAGTCTTCAAAGCAATCAGCTCAGAAACCTTAGTTTTTGTGTTAACTATTCTTAAATATCAAGGATCAAAAAAATCTTACAAATATGTAGTTTCATTCTCATGTTCCTCTTTGGGATGTTTTTTGTGGGTTGGTTTTCTTTGTTGTTCTTGTTGGTTGGGTTTTTTGGTCAATATAAATCCTATTGTAAGTCTCTGCACCCCACATGAACAAACTGAAATGCAGTCATCCAGGCACATATGATTAAATTGCATGTACTGCTGGCATCCTTCAGTACCTATGGTATTGCTTATAATATATAGGATAAAGCAAATTCAAATTGTCACTCCCATGGGATCTAGGCAGAATCTCTGTGTCTTCCTGCATAATGTATTCTTCAGGTAGTCAGCTGTATTCAAAGATAATGTGGCCATCCTGGCTTCCAATGAATTTTATTTAAGTTTTGGCTCTATAGGAGGCTCCTGAGATGTAGACTGAATGATCTCCAGTCTGATTTCACTGTAGGATGGCTCTGCCTGACACACTGCTTTGTTTAGTGTGTGTTGAGCATATATAGCGTTCCCTCTCCACCTTTCCTGAGAAGTGTAGGCCAACAGCTCATGCTACCTTCCGGAAAGTGTTCCAAACAAAGAGTTGTAAGAAGTGTTCGATTAAGATGTTCATTCAAGAGCAAACTCTCCCTGCCTCAAAGCTGCATTTTCAAATATCTCAGAAAAAGGACTCACCTACCCTTCCAGGAGCAAAAGGCTCTGGAAATTCATGCTGTTTGCTGGCACTTGTGAGATAGCAGTCGGTGATGCCTGTGCCTGTGCAAGAGCTTTAATCCCTATCATTTCACATCCCAGAAGGGAAAGTTAGATGGTAACTCACTTCTATCAGGAGTATTTTATGTTAAAACATAGCAATAATAACATAAGTGTTAATAACATAAGTGTTTATACTCTTCCTGCATTCTATGTATATTTTATATATATTATCTTATGACCAGGTAAATTTTATTCAAGATACTTAATCAGTCTACAAAGCAGAGATCAGATTCACCCTGAGGTAATTTTCTCATGTAATTAGAAAGCCAGGATGCATTTGCTTGTTCTCCCTTTTGTGGAGGTGGGCTTACACCCCTCCTGCACAGTGGAGAACTGGTAGCAGCCACTGGAGCCTGTTTCATTATCTGGCCTTATGGACTCTCTTGAAAAGGGTATCTTCATTTGAAACCTGCCAGGATTCAGTGGCTTTAAGCCAACTCATACCTCCAAAATCGTATTTGGCTGGCTATGGTAGAAAAAGCATACTTTTTAATCTGCATGCTCACAAAGGCTCAGCCCTTCATGTACTCAAGCAGACAGTAAATGCTAAGACTGGAGAGACAATGAAATTCAGAGCCGTGCTTGTAGCTCACATCTCTTACTGACTAACCACCCAGACACTTTCTCTTCTGTGTAGGTAGTGAGGCACTGAGTTCAGGATATCCCAAGTCCTCACACTGGAAGAAGTCATTGAAAAACTCAAATATAGTGTTTAACACAGTCAGTTTGCCACTTCTACTTTCACAGAAGGCTGGTGTTTACCTTATGGTAACTAGAGCTTTTTGAAATACCATTTTTATTATGTGAATCCCACAACTCACTCTTCATGAATACAGACAAAATCCTTCCAATTTCTGTGTTAGTGGCAGAGTTAAGGGCTTTGCACCAGTGAGAAGGGAGAAGGCACCAGGTTTCCTGTATGAAAGAAGGCATCTCAAAGAATTTAAGTATTTTTAATATAAGTAAATTTTTTAAATAGTGGTTTATTATAGGCAATCCTTCCTTTATTTCCACTATATGTATAGTTTTTTTGGGGTTTTATGGGGGGTTTTGGGGGTTTTTTTTGGAAAAAAAAATAGAGAGAAATAAATTTTCTGGGGAAAAACGAATTTCTTGCTGGTGTCTTCCTTACTGTCCAACCATTTGGATTATGCTGTGTAAGTAGCGCAAAACAGTAAATTTCTTCAGCTGAAATTCAATTAGTGCATATGAAATCAAATTTCCCTGAGGCAAAACTAGGCTAAGTAAATAGAACTCCTTTGCATGCACCTGTGTTTGGAATAGCTTGTCACGCTATGGGGATATGAGTGGCAAGACAGGCATTTTAATCTTCAGACTTGAGATTTCAATTCTAACAGACACTGTTGAGAGCAAGGCTTCCAGGGAGTCATGTTTTTGGTCTTTGCAGGATAATTCTTCTCCAAGTAGCAGAGCTAGTGGCTCATGGTGACTAGACAACTCCCTCCAGTGGGAGATTTATTGCATAAACTCTACTTGGAACTGTTCTAATGACTGTCTCTCCCGGGCAGCAAATGCATCACAAGCCATTAATGTCTTGCTTCCTTTTACCTTTTTACTATAAATCTGTCATCTTTTATATTTCTTAGAACAAAACTCTGTGAAGTACATTGCACTTTTCTTCAAGAAGCTGTGGTTTGGTTCCTGAGAAGGATACAGATCAAATAGTGCAAGAAATTAAAGTCAAGGATTACCTGCTACACCCAAGAAAGAATAAAGACTGCTTCCTGACCATTATTCCTTATATAAGAGCAACAATGGCACTGGAGCATGAAAATTGTGTTCTATATACGTTGTGACAGTGGGTTTAGCCTCTTCTAAAAGGGTAGCAGGAAATACATGCTGCTGCCTCCTTCAGAATGACACACGACTACAGATTTCCAGTTTCCATTCTTGTCAATTTTTATAATCTGTGTCTTGTTTCTCAGTTTGTGCCAGACGCTGGCCTGTAGGCCTCTAGCTGTAAAGAACAATATGTAATGCCAACAAAAAAAAGGTTTTGTAACACATGCAATGAGTATATTCTTGATCTTACATCTAGGTTCTCTGTAGGCTTCTGTACTGCTTCCAGTAGCTACTATTATGCATAGCATAATGATACATGCCTTATTTTAAATTTTGTTTTCTGAATTAAATTTCCTTATGACTAATCTAGTGAAACACTTCTGTATTTTTCTGCAGTGTCCTTCTACTTGTTCTGTGCCCTCTCTTAAGTATCGCAGTTGCCTCAATTACTGAATTAATGCTCTCGGATCTCTTTTTTTTCTTTTCTCAGGTAGAAACAGATTTTTGAAGGAAGACATTGTGTTTACATTTCCATGAATTATTGCATTTTCCCAAAGATAGAATAATCTTATAGAACATGCCCTCATTTTGCTGAGGGAGGAAAACTCTGTGTCACTGAAGTGGCACACTGAGCACTGGCTTTTCAGCTGGCACAGGAACTGCTGCTTTGCACTATATGTTCTGCTATACAATGCCATGATAAAATACGGTAATACGAGGTGAGATTGGGACAATTTCCCTCAAAAATTGCTTTAGAAGCTTGAGAAATAAAGCATAATATTTCTGTTTCTCATTTTCCCTAATCTAAACAAATAACTGAAGGATACACGCTGTGTTCTGTGTTGTGGAAAAAGTAAATGACATGCAAGCTTACTGGCCACAAGAGAAAATAAAACAAGCACAGACATCCTCCCAGAATTGTACAACTATCTCCACTTAAATAACTGAACTGAAATAACTGGATTATAAATTAGAATTCTTCTGTAGCCCTCCTCTTCTGTTCGGATAACATGTAAGATGGAAATCAAAGGAAATTCCTTTCAGCTGTGAGTCGAATGTACTGGCCTAGGGCTGTATGAGCATGCTAAAAGAGCTATGAAGAACATCTCACCGAAATATCTGTTTCAGTTAGCTTTGTATTAAGATACGTTTCTAACAAGACACCCATCAATGTTAGCACAAAGCAGATATATGGTTTTTATTCCCCTGTTACCACTGCATCTTAGGCAGCAGACATTCATACAGATTCTCCGCTTCCCAGGTTTTCCTCTAAAGAAGATTTTAAAAACATTGTGGGAAAAGACATGAACATGGTTGAGGCTCTGTTATTGCAGAAGGACATTGCCTAAATTCAGGGGTTGTTTCACTAGCATAGTAAGTGGGATTTGTTCTCACAGCAGTTCTGTCCAAGATCATTGCATACAAGGTGCTTTGAATACTGGGAACATAAGAACCAGGCCTGATGTGGGCACACCAAGGTTTTTGACGGATTTGATGCCTATGAGCTCTTACATCAAGAGTCTACTCTCATATAGTGCTCAGCAGAAGACTTAGATTTCTCTTTGCAGACTGAAAGTGTGGCTGTGGTGATAAAAACAGGACAGTGAGAAGTGAGAAGTTCTCATGCAGTTTTGACGCTAAGGAGATGCTGTCAAAGCTACTCACACTACACCTCTGTTGTAAGTTACTGTGGAAACCGAGGGCAAGGAAGGATACCTAACCTTGTCTTTGTGCAATGGAAGGCATAAGTTTAAAATCAATATGATTCCATTAACTCCCCTTTTTAATCTCGTAAAACATACATGTCAGTTAGAAACCAGTGAAACAACGTCTCATTTTCAAGTTCATACCTATGCAAAATTTGTTAGTTGCCATGAGGACTGCATTCCTTATAGCACATGATTCCCCCATCCTCCTTGGAGCTGAGGAGTTGCTGTTCTTGCCATGTCAATACAGCGGACTTCTCCCAGGGAAAACTGCTTGTGTCCACGCTGTCTCAATGAGGTCAGTTCTCATGGCAACCACACTTTATCTGCAGAAATGTGCACTGTTTTTGAACAGTTTCCCCTTCTGCGTAGAAATGATGTAAAATGCAAGGGAGCAGAAGAGCAAGAAAGAAAGCTAATTGACATGCAAGAAGCAAGCACTGCAACACTTCCTCACCTTTAATGCTGTTAGCTATTTTTTCACAAATTATTAGGCAGCCCAAAGTTTTACAATATGACACAAATGTTAAGAGCATTCCATTAGGGTTGCTCAGTGACATGCTCATAAAATAAATATTTTTTTAATACAGAAGTCAAGTTAACACAGGGTTATTTACTGTCAGATATGGCAGAAACCAACAGCCTGTATTGCTGTGTGCCTCAGGAGTTTATTTCAGTCACTTTCTCCCTACCTCCTTTTGCTCCCACCTTCTCCAGTTTGAGGAAGCTTGGCAGGAGGCTGGAAAAAGAGAGGAACTCCTTTTTTGGTGGGGAAAGCCAGAGTTCTCTGCTCCTGCTCTGCTCCAGCAGCCCCAATGATGCTTCTGACAGGAGGGGATTAGATGGCATGACGGCGGCTGTGACAGTGCTACGCCTGTAACACGGGAATTCTCTGCTGATGGTGTAAGGTTATGTTAAATCTCCTTTGTAGAACTAGCAGCGCATCTGCTTGGGATTTTTTGGTCCAGATTTTAAAACCTTTTGAATGGGAGAAAGACACCCCCTGTACTTTTAATGGCATTTTCACTCTCTTAAAAGGGAGCAAATACTTGCCTTCAGCATAATGAAAACAAACATTTACCTCGATTACAAAAACATCCTCAGTTTTGCCAGCCTAAGCATCTTATAACTTCTCAGACCATGAAGCAGAACTGCTGCCAGGAGAAAATCCTCCCCTACAGAGAACAGCGACTTACTCACTCAGAGGTTACTCACAGTGCTGATCTCGGTTGTGTGGCACAGCTCCATCTGAGTGAGCAGATCCAGCTCTAAAATGCCTTGTTCCCATACCTTATCTCAATTTCTATGCTTGTGACTTTTATTGATGCCTTAACTGATTACTCTCTGCCCTTCGTATGCTATTCCTAAACCGGTGTCAGGTACTGTAAGTCTACCAGCAAGATAAATCACAAAACCTATAATTAGAATATTAGTTAGTAAAACCTGTGAAGTACTACATTTATTTTAAATTATTACCTTCTTTGTTGTCATGGGAGTCACTGTAGATAGAAGCCAGGGTAAACAAGGTGAAAATGACAAAAGCCAGCAAGATGAAAGCTAATTCAAGGTTTGTGAAGGGCAGATCCATGAACTGCTACTGCTTTGCCTAGGAAAAAGTGTAAACATTTACTTGCCTGACTGGATGTGGAAAGGGACTGCTCTCAATAGAGTAGTTAAATCTTTACTCAGGAGGATACTAGATCCTGGTCAAACTGGTTAAGTAACTTCAGCGGTTAAGAAGGAAACAATACTGCTGGCTCATACAAGAATGTAAGCTCAACCTCTTTTTACTGAGGGCACAGTATGTGCTGTTGCTCTGGGGGACATTTATATCAGTTATTAAAGTAAAGCTGCACTTAACTGTATGTCCATATACTATATTTGGCATGTCTATGTATGTCTATATGCTATATTTATTTTGTATGTATTTGTGTACAATGCATTTAATAACAGGAATATGTTTGGACTCTGAGAGAGTAATAAAAAAAACACTTATTGAAACAGAAAGTATCTGTAATGATCTGTAGGATAGCATAGATTTTCTTTATAGAAAACTCCTAGGATATAAAGAAATCTACATCCTGTGTAGTGGAAAGTTTAAAACATATGAGAGGAAGCCTGAACATTACCACCAAATTGCTAATCAAATCCCAATAAATAGTCCAAGAATTCTGAAGTTAATGGAAATTGAAAGTGTTAAATTGCCCACAGGATTTAGCTCTAAAAAGCAGCCTCCCTGAAATCTTAAAACCAAGGAGTCCAATACATTTGTACAGAGTTTTGTGAAAGATCAGAAGCATATGTATAAAAAAACCCCAACTTGTAGTAAATAAAGGGAAGCCAGCACTTACTGATTGCCAAGGAATTGTCTATATATTCCATTGGAGTTTCTTCAAAATCATCCCAGTTCTATAAAATGGACTGAGTTAATTACTTGAAGCTGGAAGGATCTAACATAATGTGATTCCCTGATGCTTTTCAGTTGCTGCCTGGCTCGCAGCAGGCACAGTCCACATCAGGCCAGAGGGTGTGACAGTGGCAGGAAAAGGCACAGCTCAACAGGTTTTTTTCTTGTACCTGCCTACAGGATGCTGGTGATGTGCATGCAAACTGAAGCAACAGAGGTTGTAGCATTGCCATTGGGGCAGTCAAGACTGAAATTTGCACATTGTAAATCATGTTGAATTTTAAGCCCTAGTGAAATATTAACATGGTTGTAAACAAGACTAACAAGTATAAAAAAGAAACCCAGCTCAGTAAATATATCAGCAAGAATTTTGAAATTCAGATACATACTGATGTAAGCAATAATTATTAGAATGATACAGCTGTGTCACTGAGAACCAAACCTGTATAGATGCAATTTATATGAAAAAAGATCCTTTTGAAGGACCCTACAGATCATGTTGTGAGGATTTTGTTTTCTATAGAGTCTTGGTTTGAAAAATACAAATACCCTTTATATAAACTAAAGCATCAGTCACTTCTGATTGCATTAGCTACATGTTAATTAAAGGGGATTTCTAAATTTTATTTTTTAATATTCTGATAATTCTGTTATTTAAAAATATAAAATATTTTGATGTTGCTATTTCTGATCTTTTGTGTAGCGATCTAAGCAGGAATATTTCCGCACCAGGCAAAGGATGGATGCTTATGAAACCACATGTCAATACATAAAAAAATAGAATACGCAAAATAGAATCTCTCCTAAATTAGGAGAGTGTGGAGATGATTTGAACTTTGTCACAACCAGTGTGTCTTCTGCTGGATCATTTTTGCAACAAACATTTCATTAGTAGCTATTATAAATCTCTCTTTATGTTTTCTAAGAGTAAAAACACAGTTACACATATCACAGCTTCATTCCCTATACAGTGGATTAGTTACCCAAATAAACCAAAGAATCACATGCTCCAGTCAGAGGAACACTTTCACCTGTGTATCCATTGAAAAATATTTTATTGTCTGTATTTATACATTCTTGCTCTTTTCAACAGACAATATTTATGTATCTGCCTGAAGGTAAAAGTGAATTCAAAACTTACAGCTTTTCCTATAGACAGAGTTAAATTCTTCCACTATCCCTTATGTCAATAAAGCCACTGCATCATTCACATTCTGCTTCACTGATACAAATGAAGTTGTGTGCAGTTAAAGAAGGGGCCTGTTTCCTGAAAACAGCTTACAGTTGATGAGAATTTTTGTTATTTTGTATTGCTGGGTATATGTGTGTAGTATTTTCATTTATGTAAATGATTATTTTATCTATACTCTATTAAATATCAATCAAAAAACCTTAAACATTAGGCATAACAAGAAAAAATTAATCTGAACAGCCAGCAGTAAAAGAACTGGTGGTCGATAATGCTTTTGAAAGCTTCTAAGTCCTATTGAAAGTGTTGGAATATAAGCTACTTCACCATCTAGCTCATCAAATTTTTTTTCTTGTTGACAATATTGGCCAGTTTCTGGCTGCTATGCTTTTAAGCATGGATGCAAGAAGAGCCATCTAGTGCTGCTGAAGTATCACTATCATTAAACAGAAAGATAAACCATAAAGAGTAAAAAAATTTTTAAATTGTTAATTCTGAATATATGCTAAATATATGTCTAAATTAAGACAATACTTTTATGAGGAAAAATATGCAGTGATCAGAATAAAATTGTAAAAGTATTTGATATTAAAAATCACAGACGTTTATAATTATTAGATTGCCATGTTTATCTATTTGTACATTGTCCATTGTACACTGAGAAAACACCGCATCCTTCTTCCTGGTTTGATGGAGACATATTCAATGCAAATCAGAGTCCTCTGTCTGTGTCCTGCCCTTGTAACAAACAGAGAAAGTATGCAATATTTTTTAAAAATAGAAGATTTGTGCCCCATGTAGAAATCTTATTATTACTTTGAGAAGGCTTTACAAGCAGATACAAATTCTGTCTAGGTATCTACAATGAAACTAAAGAACATAGGGGTTTACCCCCTCCCATTTGTCTGTACTGTGGATGAGAAATTCACATAATCTTTTTTGAGTACTTGAAACTACGAAACAAACTTGAATTGAAGGCTAAAATTCATGAGACATTCAATTCCATATGTTTATGTTTCATTTGATCCAGGTAACTTTATGCAAGGCTAACATAAAAAGAATTACTTACTAACCCTTTATTTTTGTGGTAAGAGGTTAATTTGTTTGATACAAATCTCTGAGTGCCTAAGCCAGTCTAATGAGAGCCAGGAAACAAGTCCATGAGGGTTTCCTACCCATGCTTGTTACCATGTTTTGCCATGGAAAACAGGAATGCCTCAATAGTCTCAGGAAAATCTGACAGTTAAACAGAACTATTAAGAATGGACACAAAAGCAAACTCTTTATTCAGCATCATCATATGACAGGGTATCTTCTTAGCAACACTGGAGGTGCAAAATGACTGGGAAGGTGTTAATAAGTAAACTCTCTTTCCCATGGGCGTCTAGTATGCCACCAGTTTACCTGGAAAACTGTAGGAACTCTCTTCTCACCCCCATAGGATGCATTTTCTTCTGCCAATGTTACAGGGGCTATTTAGTATAAAGGTTATGTGAAAGCTTCACACTGCCTTGGAGGCTGGCAAGTCTACTGTATTTTTTCAGGTGCGGCAGACCTTTGTTTTGGGAAAATGCCTTTTAAAAAATACCAGTATGTCAAAAATAGCTGGAAACAAAACATGCCTTTTGAATACACATAACCTTTCAAAACATGGGTTGTTCACTAAGTTTTTAATACTATTCTCCATCAATAAAAGCATATTGTTGTGAGGTGGCTAGAAACAAGAAAAAGCAGAATGTGCAGTTGTGGAAAGAGATGTGGTGGTCCCAAATAAAAACGAAGGTTGATACTCTTGTAGAGAAATCAGATTAGCCCTCACCATGTTTATCTATTTGCAGGCATACAATTAAAATACTGTAAAATCTCCCAGAGATACAACTGCTGACATTTTACTGGAAACTGATGAAACCCCAGATCTTTATGATGAATTCTGATAGCTTTGGAATCAGAATAACTTGGAAAAATACAGGGAAGGTCAAGAATATTTTTGAAGTGCTGTTAAAAGTTTTACTGTAAATATACCCATAGAAACACTGTAAACCCAGATGGGACTTACAGAATATTTGGGTTTGCCACAAAAAAATGATATATCTCATGATTTATCAGTTTACTAGGTGGTTTACTAGAGTCAGCACCAGAGATGATATTCAATGGTTTTGTAATTTTTCTCTGTCTTTCAATTAAATGTGTATGAAAATAGTTCAATGACCAGTTTCTGTGGACTTTTGTTTTCTAGCTGAAATTCTGGCCCCACTGGGATCTATAGAAAACTGATCCATTACACTGGTGTGGCTTGGATTTCACTAACTCTGTAAAAAGTTCCTCCACAAATATGTTGACTTGTGTGGGATGACTCAGAAAATAAGGAACTAATTGTTCGATTGAAATGTATGTATTATGACCCTAGAAAAGATAAGAGAAAAATGTGGGACTGAGAAGAAATGAAAAATCCAGCATTTCTTCAAGCAGATCTTTCTCCAAGGAGAGCTTTTAACTTAAGAGGTTAGAAAAAGCCAGAATGGAGATTAGAATAAGAACCCAGCAGAACTGGACAGAATTAAATCCAAAATTTGAAAGTTTTAATTTTTAAAATTTATTTATTTATTTATTTAATCTATACACTTTTTTCCTAGTCTAGGTTGCTTATTGTCAACAAAAAAAAATATTCTTTTTTTATAGAAATGGTAAAGTAAAATTGTAAGAAAAAATTAATACAGGACAGATAGAAAATATAAAGCAAACATATTCTACATACCTACATACCAGTTCCTGTCACTGGAAAGAATGCTGCCAGTGAAGTGGAAATATCCTTTATGATATTGCTTTTATTTAGTATATGTTTTCACTGTTTTTGCAAGGTACCTCCTTATATGCTGACACTGCTGTCACAGCTGCTGGTGATCACTTCTGAAACTGAACTGTGGACATGGCACTGTATATAGTACACTTGGACCCAAAAACTTTCAGAAAAAAAAGAGGAAAACCATTATCTGAACTTTCTGCTTTAATTAAAATCCAGCTTTGCAACTGACAGAAATAATTTGATCTCATAAAAATGGTTTACCAGACCAAATAAAGCATGAGTCAAAAAGTGACTTATGAAAGTGACTTTGTGACTTTGTGTCTACAGCTCCAATCCATTTATTGTTCCTATTGCTGACAACATGAGGTACCTACTTTACACAAGCCAAGCTAGGCAAATATGGGCTTTGTATGATATTAATTTTTTTTTCATTGGTCTCAGTCAAATTTCTACTTGTTTTCATTTCTTCATCCATTACATAATAAAATTATGCCACACTGCCATTTCTTGAGAAAGATTTATCATGTGAATGTGACCTTCTTTGTTTTAAAGTAACAAACATATTAATGAGATAATAATATTCATACATCTAATATATTTCTTTTATATAAACCAGTCCTTCAATTTTTATAACTAAAAAAAGAGTAATGAATCAAGCAACATGTTAAAAGAAGTGTTCACACACTGGAGTGAATAGATACAAGGAAGATTCTACGAATATGGTTTTTGAAGCACCACTGCTAAAGGCATTAAATGATTTGTTAGTTGTTACTGTTTTTCTATCCTTTGCTGCTTTTAACTATCATTCAGGTCTAAATATTGAAAACCTAACTTCTATGCTATGTTATTATTTCTTGTAAATTGGCATAATTTGCTAACTTAAAGCTGCTGAGATTTGGACGAGCTGCTTCTTCAGTGATTTATGACTTGATGAGGTATGTGCTGTGGGAATAAAGGAGTTAATTTATTTAAATCTCCTCGATAATTTATGCAGCATGTGTATGTTCCTGCTCATTAGCTCAAGAGTAAACTGAAACTGAAAAAAATTACGTCAAATACAGTGAAAAAGGTAAGAGAAGGGCTGTGGAAGAAACAGAAGTACCAGTAGAAAAAAAGTTGCCAAAGGAATAAATGACAACATGTATAGTGTGTGTATATCAGAGGCAATACAGCCTTTGGACTTATGTATCTGTAGCTTCCTAGTTATCTCAATATATCCCAAGTTCGTAGTGGGCGTGTTCTAGACTCTTGTTTGCTGAATCTGCTCATTCTATTTCCTTAGCTTGTGTTTTAATCTTATCAAAGTATAATTTAAACCATGCATGTAAACTGTGAAAAGTGCAGTAAGGTATAACTTTATTATGGTATACTGAAAAATAGCTAGTTCCATCTAAGGTAAGACATTTGCTTCCTTCACAGGATCTATCTTTAGTAACAGCTATGTAAAAAATGTGAAATTATAAAGATTAACTTAAGCTTTATCCCTAGGCTTTGCTGCTCCTATGGTTAATGATTGAGGAAAGCTCAACTGAGAGCATACATCCTTCTTTGTTATCTCAGTAAAGAAGTGAGCCAACAATGTTAGTGAGTCAGCAAAGCACATAAAATGGCTCTTGATAAATAATAATAAAAATGTATTGCTATAATGCTGTTACAAAAATGTTGAAGTTTCTCTGAGTCTGCCCTTTTCTTACTTATGTTTGCAGCTAAACTATGTTCAGTTCAGGGGTGATTTCTCTTTGTAGAAATTGCCAGTGACAGATAATTTTTCTATCTACCCTTGTTTAGCATTTTTTGTTGTGTTGATTTGTTGGGTTTTTTTGATTTGTTGTTTTTATTTTGTTTGTTTTGTTCTCTGGATGTTATGTCCAATGTCTTTAATATTAATATACCTATATGCCTTTAACTTTGCTGTCCATATGTTGTTCCATGTTTTTACCTACCTAAGCAACTGGTACAGATTAAAAGGTGAAAGATCCTGCTGTATTTTGTATTTATTTCTGTGATATTTATGACTTCATAACAGCAGTCGAGTGAAATTTTGATTTGAACATTGAATCTAATACTGTTGATTTACAGGTACAATTCTAGATAGAGTGATTATTTTTATTATTTTTTGTTAATAAAGCTTGAAATCCTCATAGGTCAGAATGCAGATGAGTTCAATGTAAAACTTGATTACTTTTCTTCTGCCTCATATGGCATTCAGCTGTACATGTAATGCTAAGCATACCTTTATAATTTTTTCATAATTCTTGAGGACATTTTATGTGCAAGAATATAATTATAAATAATTGATAGGTATTCTATTACAAAGGAAAGACATATTCACTGTGAAATGTGAATGTGTAGCAAAACTTTTAAAGTGGGAGCAGAGCTTCCCTTTAGCCAATATAGGCTTGAAATTGTTGGGATTTTAGACATTTGAAAAAAAAAAAGATTTGTCAAAATGGAATTTTCCGTATCCCAATGACAATCACATATTACATAAAATTTGGATGAACGTGCAGGCAGAACAACCCTAAATCACCCCCAATATTCAGAAAATACACCCAAGACCTTCAAATAAATCACAGCAGTGAGATTCTTCCTTTTATGCAAGGCAAGAGCAGAATCAGCACACCAACTCCAAAGTCTTATGAGTATCCTGTCATCCCATTTCAAGCTCAGCCCTTTAGATGGGAAGGAAACTTTCTCCTGGTAGTCACAGGGAACCTTTCAGTACCAGCACATGCAAGAGGTACTTGCATATGCAGAGGATGGATCAGCTCAGTCCACCTCAGCCAGGAGAGTGCAGCCCATCCCTGTGCCTGTTGTGCCAGAGCACCTCGAGGTAAACCAGCTGCCAAATGGAGATTGTCATTGCAGCCTGAGATGTTCAGCTGGTTTTACCCCAGGATGTATCAGCCTGCCAAGCTCTGCAACAAAATATCTGTGAAGGGGGAAGAGAAGTCTTTGACCTCTGTAACAAATAAAATTGCAATATTGTAATAGTATATGTTCTAACATAAGTGACTGGTTTGACTGTTACATTGTGTGCTGTTTCCAGTAGTGTGTTTTGGAGTTTATTGAATCTGTATGGAGTGATAATTGCAAAAATATGTATACCAAATATCCTTTCCTTTAAAATGATATGAACTAAATAACAGGCAGAAGAGATCTCTTTCAGGGAAACTACCTTTCAAACTTAACTAGGCTTAATTGGTCAGAATTTTCCCAACTGTTTGTTTTTGGAGTTTTCAATGGGGTTTTTTTGTTGTTGTTGTTGTTGGTTTTTTTTGTTTTGTTTTTGTTTTTGTTTTGTGGGGTTTTTTTATTTGGTTTTGGTTTTGTTTGTGGTTTTTTGTTTGTTTGTTTTTGTTTGTTTTTTTTTTTCGGGCACTAGCAATAGGGATATATAAGTATTTTATTTAATCAAAAAAAAGTAACTTTATAATAAGTGAACTATCAGGAAAGAAAGAATTCAAAATGTTCATCAAAATGTTCATCAAAATGCGATATTTTCTTTTCATTCAGAATCTAAACTTAAATAGGAAACAGAAAGTAGTTAAAAATGTTTTTAAAAATTCTTGTTTTAATCTTGCTTCTCTTTCCCTTTTTACCAGCAATTAGAAACCCTCTCTGCCTCTGTGTGGATGGCTATATTTCAGGAAAGGTTCCTAATGATTCAGTCAGCCTTTCTAAGAGAAGCCTGGTGATTTTTAATAAGCTAAGTATAAATTGTGGGATGCAGGAAATACCAAAAACTGAAAACCATCAATTTTCCAATTGTGATATTTAGCATTGTTGAAGTATCCTCTTTCCAGTGTCCATTTCTTTGGTTCAGCATTTTTAGAGTGTATATATCACCCTTATCACACTACATTAGTCATGTGCTTTCCATTAAGCAGCAGGACTGTAGTTTGTCCTCTGCCCCTCCCTTGATTAGAGGTGAATTGCGTGTGCAACAGAGGGTGGGTAGGGCTTTGGTTTGTTCCTTTTCTCTGTAGACACATTGTTACACATTTCTCTTTAGAAAACTTATATTAGATAAATGATTCTAAATTGCTTCTTGGGAAAAAGTTGATAAGATTATAGTAGTACGTGTGATCTCTTGGACTACATTAAGTAGAGACACAAAAACAAAAACATTGCAGTTGCGTAAAGACAGCTTTCTGAATTTCCTTCAAGACCCTATATGCTGGGATTTTTTGATTTTTATTTTTTTTTTTTTGATATATAGAGAACTGAGACCACAGTCAAATACAGATCTTATCTGTGATATATTAGAAGACATAAAGATGAACGACATAATTTCCATTCCAGGTCACTGCTAATAGTTCAATCCTTTCAATATAAAAGTTAACAAATATAAAATTATGACCTCATTTTGCAGTGTAAGACACTTCTAGCTTAGGTTGTAGGAAAAAAGGTTGTGGGGAGATGGAGAGTTGGCCTTACCTCCCAGGCAACTAGCAAGAGGCTAAGGGAAAATGGCTTCAAGTTGCACCAGGGGAGGTTCAACTAGATTATTAGGAAAAATTTCTTCACAGAAAGAGGGGTTAAGCATTGGAACAGGCTGCCCAGGGAAGTGGTGGAGTCAGCATCTCTGGAGTGTTCAAAAAAACAAGTAGATGTGGCACTTTGTGATATGGTTTAGCGGCCATGGTGGTATTTTGTCAAAGGCTGCACTTGATGATTTTGAAGGTCTTTTCCAAACTTAATGATTCTAAGAATCTGTGAATAAGAAGCATATAGGAAGCATGACTCCCTTTCCAATAAACAATTTTTTTCAGCCTAATTCATCTGGATATGCAGTTGTGTAGGCTGCACTATCAACAGATAACATCTTTACTTTGCAAAATCAGGTGGCTTCCTACTTACTGACATGACTAGGAAGGTTATATTTCATTTTCCATGACCAGACTGTGGGGGCTCGTTTCGCCTGTGTAGTGGTTTCCTGTTTAAAGCCACAGTTAGAATGAAGTTAGGACTTGGTAACAGCAAGGTGAACTTGGGTTCCTTTTTTCCTTTCTCTGTTTTCTCATGGTTGTCTAGAATTTGATTTTTTTCTTACTACGATTTGAAACTAAAAACACTTCACAGCAAAAAGAAAACTGTGCAAGTATTTAACCCCGGCAACACTTCTCTAAGAGACCCACAGTCCAGTAACACCTGTATACAGTGCTGGGCAATCTGGAGTCTACCAACCTCTAACTCCCAATTCCTCTATTACAGTTGATTGGGTATCAGGCTAAAGCACTAAGCTGGCCTTTCAAATATCCTTATATGCTTCCACTGATGAAATGAAAAGAACTAAAATTTAGTTTTCTCTTCAGTTAAGTATGTCAAGTGTGAATGAAGCTCTGTTTCCGTGACTTAAATTATTTTAATGCACCCAAGGAGAATTTCTGGAAATAATTAGGACTTGAATAACAAATAATGGGATATGCTTGCTGATTTGATCTTACAGTCTCACATATGTTTTTTCAGTTGAATCCCTCTTTTTACAAAACTTCGTTACATCTGTCAATACAGATTGTTGATATTTTACAACTAACTCTAGTTTTGTAAAAGCGTAAAGACGATATTTTGGAAACTCATTTTATGCCTTGTACCATTTGGACTCTGTAGATGTTGCCCTTTTGACTATTTTAATGGTGCCATTTTTCTGGTAAATGAGTATGAAGGAGGCAAAATGATTTATCTGCTTCTCTGGGTGCTTAAAATATACAAAGATACGAATTCACATGCAGGATTGTCTACTCTCCTTCATTTACTTCTATTGTCCTAGGAACAGCAAGTAAAGTAATAGTTGACATAAACATACACTTTATAATTTTCTCAGAATGCTAAAGAATCTGTAATTATTGGTATAACCCAGTCTTGTGTTTCTATATGTATTTTGGTATCTCAAAAGAAGGTAGGTCTGTCATTTCTGCCAACTGAATGTTTTAAAAGTTCCCTCCTACGTGTTCAACAACTAGTCTGTGGTGTTTAAATACAAATATATCGTATTTGTTTTTAAGGAGTTTGGGACAGTCTATCAATTTGGGCTTCCTTGCTCTCCACTCAGCCTCTCAAGACAAGTATGTACATTGAAATCAGTGAAGTAAAAATAGAAACAGCACTCAATTATTTTCGTATTCCAGTTTCTCTCTCTTGTCTCTTTATAATTCATGTAATCTATTGTGACCAAAATGCTTAGACCTTCCTGGACTGAAACTTTGCAGCCATAAGAAACTTGACTGAGATAGCTGGGGCTTCAGATTGGCTCCAGTTTTTAGTTTGCCGCTGAATCTCAGATGACAAATTTATTCGGAGTTGGCTGCCTGCTTTTGTATCCCACTGAGCAGATCCTACATAGCATTTACAAAAATATGTAACTGGTGATGTGTTTGTAGAAAAATTACTACAGCCAAGTACACTTCCAAGTTATTTTTTAGAAATATCTGCTTCAATTTATAGATAATTCTGTGTGCAGTCAAAATTTTTGAGCTATTACTGTAGAAAATAATACCAAATAAGCTAAAAAAGAAGTGGTAGTAGGATACATATATTGCAGGAATAAGCCCTTTTATAATTCTATTTTGAGAAATATCTATCTGGAACTGATAAAAAGTATTCTTTTCCTTGAAGACAGCATAGTCTAAATGTTAACTCATTCGAGGGACGCAAATCAATAATGACAAGATGTAAGAATATTAATATTTCATGCAGCCAGCTATTGGATTTTGGTGTTATTCTGGGAATGCAAAGCTTCTCGACATTGATTCGAGTTCCTCTGAACTATCAGTACGCATCTCTTCAGTTTGGCATTTATGCTGATAGTTTAGAGTTTATAACATATACAGTACCTACAATTGCAAATGATCAAACCAAAGTAGAAAGGGATAATAAACTTTGTATTCCCACAGTACTGACATACTCTAATCAGCTGAAAGGGCAGCATATATTCAAGTAACCTTCTGCCTTCAGTATGTAATTTCCATTTTTTAATTAGTTTACATTTCAGGCAGTGGATGAAATTTGGGGTTGTAGCTGTCTACTAGACATCTAGTTTTGTTCCTTGGTTTTGACCTCTGAGAGGAGAAAGTGAGGAATACTAGGAGAAATATTTATTCAGGAGCTCAAGTTTCCTAATGCCCACAGACCTTAGTGATTTTGTTTTCCCTAATCTTTACTTAGGGAATTAAATTAATTCAAACCAACATGGCAGTTTTTTCTATTTGAATGAAAAGAGACAATGGCATTCTAATTATTTTTAAAGGAAAAGAGACAATTTGGTATTGATCAAAAGATGTATTCATCAAAAACTTAGCAGAAATAATTCTGGTAAGTGCATGAAAGGAGAATTGAGTTGAAATAGAAGCAGTTGTTTAAGAACTCCCTCTATACCTAAGTACTTTGGAAAAATTCTAAACAAAGATGTAATTTATAAACCTTCATGAGTTCAATTTTATATATTTATTAGAACATTCGTGTTATTGATAACAGACTACTTTAATTTATAACCTCCTGACTTTTTAGTTACTGGATTATAATTTAA
The DNA here is from genome assembly GCF_025592945.1 of Manacus candei. Taxonomy (NCBI): domain Eukaryota; kingdom Metazoa; phylum Chordata; class Aves; order Passeriformes; family Pipridae; genus Manacus; species Manacus candei. Next base: position 23,150,546 of record NW_026138076.1, read on the forward strand.
TAAAGGTTTAGAACTGTTCTCATAATTCTCATAAAAATCTATGTTTATGGGAACAGTCATATGTCATTGCACTTATTTTTCTTCTTAACTTCCAAACCTGTTACCAGTGTACACACCCCCAACTTCCAGAGAACAATCCTCTTGACATTCCCTGACTGCTTAGTGAAGCATTTGCACTCATTAACTAATCATCCAGTCTAAGGTTTGAGCTATTACAAACTAAGTCTGCTTTAGAACAGATCTGAATTCAGTACAATATCACAAGAGGGAGCCCTTGTCAACACCAAAAATTCAGTACGTGGTTTTGCAGAGCTACATGAATCACTTTGCAAGAAAAATGTAGGTTCTGTGTACAGGCAATAAAAGTAGTATTATTAATCGAATTTTATTGAGGAACTCAGGTAGAGCCTTCATTCTGGGAAAATATAGTAAGAGCCCTCATAAGAGATTCAAAACACTGTGTGAAGATTGCCTATATGTTATTAACTTGTCACTGATCATTGTTTTTTAAGTTAAAATGAGTGCAGAGGTCTGTGCATTATGGGAATAATTAAAAATGAAAAAAATAATAGTAAAACAGATCCACTTGTGTAAACTAGGCTGCTTTGTGCTATTTGTGTCTTTTATTCTTTCACAGTACAAAAACACAGGTAACTTCTTAATTCCTTTGGGAATCGAGGTGAAGAAAGTAATGCAGATGTGGAATAACTGTGGGAACTCCATGTTGTTCCATCAACATTCCTTAAGGAGTTATAGATTCCTTGCATTTTGTCAGAAGTTTTGAGAAATATAAGGCCCAGAAAATCTTAAAATTGCATCAGCAAATTATTTCCATAATGTCTCAGCAATGAATAATTTCCTTCAACCCTAGGAAATATTTATGTATTCTGGATTCAGACTTGAGCACCAATATGAGAGCTGAGATTGTGATCTGACTCTGATCTTGTCATGATGACACTTTTGGCTTACAAAAGATGGCTGGTCCACAAGGGTTTATATCCTATTTGGAATTCATTTATTTGGAGTGATGCATCAGAGAGACAAAAAAGAAGAGTGATGTTTTACATATTAAATCTGTTCTGAGCATGCATTTTACCCAATTTCAATATTCTTTGGAATCAGTTCTTGTAGAATATATGCAAGGATGTAATAAAACTCTGACAGTTGAGCTATTTGTAGGTTACTAAATCAAATGAGGTCTGAGGCAGTGAGAGGTATACATAGAAAATTAACCCTTTATGGGATGATAATTCTGAGGTTCTTTCTTTCATCAGCAACTGTATTATACAAATGAATTTTAAAAAGAGACCACCTACTGAGGAGTAGAATTTGTATCTGGAGCAGTATTTCAAAATCATAAAAGCCAAATCATGTCCCCCCCCTCCCCATTTCTCAGTCTTCCTAATAAAAACAGGAGGGAATTACAATCATACTTAACTTTCTTAATTATTATTATTATAAGTGTAAATATTTTGAAATTAAAAGTATTGTCCTGTCAAGTGTTCATTTTGCTTTTTTGGAAACAGTTGAACTTGACTTCCATTGAACTAATTTATGGAACATATGTAATGTGAAACATTTTAGAAGAGAGGATTCTACTAAGTGTTCTTGCTGAGATAGGTATCCTTAGAACTACATAGCTGAGAAAGGCGTGACCTTAAATTTTCTCAAATCTCCATATGTGAGGAATGATGTGAACTTTTGTATATATATATATGACAAATAACCTATTGCAACTACCTGACAGAAAACATTGCAAATATTTTTAGATAGCAAGAGACATGAGACTAGAGTATTATCACTGATTTTTTTCAGAGATTTTTACTTTTATTCTTGTGAAAATTCAATATTACCCTCTTGTCAGTTGCAAACTGTCAATGGGAATCTAATCTCTGTCAGTTTAAGGGATTAATACATTCTGAATTATGTTTCCTAAAAAAAGTCTCTTTCTTTAATTACTTTCCCCCCCTATTTTCAGGCATTGCTTTGCTGGGGAAAGTATTCGGTCTGGTTTAACATTAAGAGTTTTGCTTTGTGTGAGAAAATTAAATGTCTTATAATGTTATGGCACTATCATGATGTTGACTGGAGAATAATCTTAAAAATAGAAAAAGAGAGTTTTAATTTGCAGGTTTCTTAACCACGCGTATTTTACAATTTTAATAAATGAGGTCTTACACTAAAAATTTCTTTCTGCTAAAGATAGCTTCCAAGTATTTTACCTTGTCAGAAGTCAGAACATTTCCAGGCTGAATTAGTAATGATTCTGGGTCTCCTTTCTGTTGGTTACATAATTATTGCTTCTTCACCACTGAGTGCTTCAGGAAATTAAGGCAAGGTTCCTCTTCATCTAGACCAGAAAAGAAAATTATGCTTTTTCTTTTTGAATATTTTAATGTACTCTCAGGGTAAAAATGAACACAAAGAAAATAAAAAAAGAAAATATTCTCCTTCAGAAGTTTGGGTTGGGGGTTTTTTTGCTGTTTTTGTTGGCTTGGGGTGTTTAGTTTTTGTCTCATTTAAGATATCTGAGGAAATTATTTGCTCACCTAGACATGCCTCAAAATTACCCTGTTGCTTCTGAATGGACCAAGAATGTTGGTGCAAAAATCATCAATAACAAAGCACAGTGGCACAGTCTGAAACTGATGCATTGCAGCAACTCCTGAGGAGATACTGTGATGATTTCTTCTCTTTTTGAAGAAAATGTATGATGTCAATATGGTTATAACCTACAATATAAATTTAAATAAATCATGAACAGTTACTCTGTATTTGCAGTAGAAAATTTAGTTGTAAAACATTTATAAGACAGCAACTTCATTTTTCTTTTCACACTTTCACACAATATAAGCAAATTTAGAGCATTGACTTTAGTATTAAATATTCATTCTGAGGCAAGGAGACGTGCTATTTTACTATTACTTTTTTTACTATTTATTACAGATTACGTGGTTAACTCCTGTTCAGGTGTCATGATTAATTTACTTTTGTATTTCTGACAGCGTCATTTTTAGTCTAGAAGGGTTAAAGACTACAAGTTGTTGAACTGAAAAGAAAAAATATTACAAATGACTTCACTTAGAGATAGAAACCATTTGTAGAAAAATTGTTTTGACATTCTCAAGGAAATGCTGAGACCAAGTAAATATTAAATAACAAACCATTTTAGCTAAGTTTCTTGTGTGCAATTTTATATTTTCTCCTTTTCCACAAAATATATACATTTGTTTTCCAGAAAATATGTACATTTCCCTACCAGTTCTTATAAGGCAGGACTGTTCAGATGTAGAATCTGATCCTTAATCTGAAGTTGAATTGCAACATTAAAATTCTTTCACCTAATTTTTAAACAATTTTCCCCAGTGGCAAATTTTTTACAAAGATCTAGAGCAGAGACAGGTATGGAGTAGGCAGCCATACTACTGGTAAGTTTTTTGCTTCTTTCCCCCACTCTTCTCAGTCATGGGATTTTATAACAAGTATGACTTTTACACTGAAGATTTGCTTTGGAATCCAAGTATTTCCTAAGTGTCTAGGTGTCCTGGTTTCAGGTGGCATAAAGTTAATTTTCTTCCTAGTAACTGGTACAGTGCTGTGTTTTGGATATAGCATGAGAAGAATGTTGGTAACATACAGATGTTTTAGCTGGCATTGAGCAGTTCTTACTCTTAGTCAAGGAGTTTTCAGCTTCTCATATTGCCATGCCAGCGAAGAGGCTGGGGGACACAAGAAGCTGGGAGGGGACACAGCCAGGACAGCTGACCCCCTGTCAAGTTTTAGGAATAGTACTCCCCAGTTCAGTGTCCCTGCCAAGACTGTGCTTCTCTGGAAGGTTATGATTAAAGAATAAATATGAGGGAAACTGATTCTGTATCCTCAAGTCGAACTCATGATCTCAGAGGCTGGGCTGTGTCCCAGCTTGTGTTGTGAGAGAATAGAACTTGCCTTTGCACACTGAATCTTGATCTGAACCATGCAGAATACCAGGAGAGCTCACACAATCTATGCCATTGACTAAACTCCTCTGGAGAAGAGGTTGAGTTGATAGCTTCTAAGCTATCTGATTATCATGTGAGTTGTTAGCTCTTTACTCCCACATAGCATAATAGTAATCAAAGGAACTGATGTCTAAACTGTGCTCTGAAATGTTATCAATATTTTTCATGAAGGATACAGATTTTTCATTTGCTGCAATTGTTGGAATAATGAAACCATACTATGCTATCACATGTGCACAAAAAAAAAGAGAAGCAAAAGTGGTGAGATTCCTAATAAAAATATTTGTATTTCTTCTTTATATCTGTGCCTCTGTGGAGGAATTTTACATGTCTGGGAGATGACAGGAATATAATATTGATGTTCAGCTGAAGGGCCATGACCAAACAAAAGGAACATCACAGAAATAAAGTACAAAGATTAATGGTAGTAGAAGGATGGAAAGGTCTAACTATTGTTATTATAGTTAAACATAAAACATTTTTCTTCTAGGTTTCTGTTTTGTGAAGACAGGGATGGTAACTCATTCCCTAGCCACTGTCACACTGGATAAAATGTTCTTTTTATCAACTTCAGATCCAGCCAGTATATCTCTTGCAAATTTGCTTCTTGTTTGTGCTCTGTGCAAAATTATTTTCCAAAGGAATTACTTCTGGGAAGATAAAGTAGAAGTTTTTTTGCAAACTAGGATCAATTCAGTTATCTTTTTGTAAGCTAGTTCAAAGTCATGCTGTGAAAAGCACCCCCTTGGAAAAATTAATTTTTCTTCAGATAAAGACTTAGTTAAAATTTTAAATGAGATACCTTGATCAGGTTTATAAAATACTTGTCAGGCAAAGGCAAAAATTAGCTAGATTGTGGCCCAGATCTTCCATTTGATTTCGTTATGGAATTCCAAGATGCACATTTACTCTAAATGAGGGAGTAAATTGGATTTGTCCCAAAAGCTGCAGATTAAAACTCATAAAAATATATACATGTGGTTGGACCATGTAAGCCACACTTTTCAGTTTAATTTTGGAAAATTTTTTCCAGTTTTATGAACACATCAACTCCAATAAAAGAGCCTTAATGGTGTCTCAGTATCCTATGTAAATCAGAAGGTTATGCCTCCAAGTTCTATCACAACTAGTAAAGTAACTCAGATTGAATTGATTTTTTGCTTTTCTTAAATTTGTTCTTGGTTTTATTTATATAGGTATTTCAAATTATCTACCTTTTCCCATTACACAAGGACATAAAACTTCTCTAACGACAACAAATTTAATTGAAGGAGTGTAACTGCATTAGGCACAGGACATATAAGATTTCAATCTCTCACTGCTGGGCATCCAAACAGTTTATTTGGTTTTATGATCTGTACCACAGATTATTTGCATCCCATATTACTATAACTTCACTAATCTGAGTAATTACAACAAATAAAAGGGAGATTTTATTACTTGTGGATGAATCTCTGAACTTTGTGAATAGAAAATTAAACTTCAAATTCTTCATACCACTATGCTGAGTTGTATTTTCACTGAAGATTCCAAATGTAACAAAATGGACAGTTTTCATCAAGAAAAGATAAGGTCTGCCATTTCAAGTCACTGTGTGGTAAGCCCACAGAAAAATCCTTTTAAGTTGTCTCTTGAAAAAATGGAAAGTAAAAATGGGATTTACTGTGTAATTTTTAGTTTTTAAATATATATTTAAATATAAATATATTTAGAGATGCTCATAAAAAAGAGTCTTAAGAAGTGGTATCTTCTATAAGCTGCTACACTAATTTCCAATGATAAAAGTATGCTACAGTGTCAGGTCTTAAATTTCAAGCTGATGATGGTCAGGTGATTCTTATACACCAGGATAGATAGAACTTCAAGAGACGATCTTAATACTCTCTTCTGGCATTAAAATATGAGAATCCAAATTATATATTCTCTTACTCTCTGAACCCCTCCAAACACAATGTGAACATCTGACTGCACTTACGGTCTACTAGTGGTAGTAACCACCTATTAGTGGACCAGACATGCATTGTATAATTAGGCTTAGCTATTAAAAGAAATGCACACAAAAGAACAGAATATAATTTCTGTCATTTGATTCTCTCAAAATTGTGACTGCTAGCAATTCAGAACATTCACTTTTCCTTCTAATGAGAATGCTCAAATACTTCCAGTTTCTAAAGCACTGTTTAAAAAATAAATAATAGAAGAAAAAAAGCACTAAAGATCTATTAAGACATGAAACAAAAAATGGTTGGGATAAATCTCCCTGCCTACTGAGTCCTTGCAAGTTGGTACTTCTCCTCCGTCTTGTTCTACAGTCCAGCAGCTTTTCGGTGGCTTCACGAGCTGCACAATCCTCACACAATGCTTTATAGGTCCTGTAAAAGGCTTCTTTACGCTGATTCTGTTTTGTGAGTCTTCGCCATGTCACAATTAAGCCTATTTCCTTTAAGGAGTATCCTAGGTCCAACTCTTGTTGCAGTTATCCATTCTTCTTTGCTCCACATACCGTAAGTGTCTCCAAGACAATTGTACTTTTTGTTTGGTTGTCTTGTTGAGTAATCCTGTTAATACTCTGGGTACAACACAGAAATCAATTGAATTATTATACACAGAGATGAATTCTGGAGATATGTGAGATTTGGAAAAGACATTTAGAAAACTGTAACTTCAATTATTCCATATGCTGTGCTTACCTAGAAAGGAAGGTAAGCAGATTAGGTAGGTTAAGGCCAAATGGATGATGAAAGTATTAAATTTCTTAACTGAGATAATCTCTTAGTCACTGTCTTAAGTGCGCAAGGAAGGACTGACAGTGCTTTAGGCAGTTGAAAGGGAGTTGAACTCTTCCTAAACAGCCAAAGCATAGAAGAAAATAATGCTTTTCAGTAAGATGGCAAAGGGTTTCTGAGAGACAAATATAGAACACAGTCCAAATTCCTTCCAACCATTTAAAAAGGGAAAAAAAGACAGGCTCTGTAAGAGAGAAACTTTCAGTATTATATTCTCTTTCTACCTAACATAAGGGAGAGGGGACATGTATGACCACCCTCCTAACAGAGATTTCTTTGCTGTTTGTATTAAAATGCACAAAGAAACACAAAAAAACATGAAAAAGTCTTTCAGAAGGAAAAATACTTTGAATCTTAACTTCCGCTGTTTGTTTTCCTCTATTTACTTTTCCCATCTACCTCTAAAGGGTTGAGATGATTCTAGCACATAACAGGTCAGCTTCGGAAACATTTCTAAGTCTAATGCACATAGATGCTCATTGTTACCATGGAAGCAGATAAAACAGATGATTGAGAATATCAGCAGTTACCAGTGCACCTAACAGCCCAACAACAGACAATAAAATCAAGCAGCAGTGTTAGAAGATTATGAAACAAATGGTATCTGATTTGCCCCTCCCTTTGTCTTGGCTGCTGTAACAGGTTTCAGGCACTTGTTCCAAAATGAAAATTATCTTTTGCAAAGTTACTTGTTGTAAGTAGTGGTCCTTTGCTTGTGAGGACATAGGCTTCTGTCTTCCACAGCAACTCCTAAATTCCTGATGGTAGCCTGGATTATATAATCTGAAGTAAGATTAAAGGAGCAGCGAATATCTTGCTAGTGTTGCATATAAATAGCACCAATATGCTTCTTGGGTTCTTGTCAAGATTGAAACACTAAAAAACCCAGATGTGTGGGATACTGAGTTTGAGATATCTGAGGATTACTAAATACATATATTTTAACAAAATAGTTACAGATTTTGTTGTGTATATGTACAGGCAGACATGACCTAAACCACGTAGACACTAAGGTTAATATAGCACCTAGTCTTGAGAGATGAAAATTTTTTATTTGAATTAGTGATGGTTTTCAGGGCTTTGGGTTCTTTTGACTTGTTTCTGTGGTGATTCAATTCAAACACAAACTCACTTAGGCTTGGAGCACAGCAGGAGTCCAAGGCAGGTCCATCTGAATTTTTACATTAAGTCCTGAGTGAGGTTAGTGCTAGGAGGTCATTATGATGTGCCATAGCTTAGGTTTTAGTAATATTTTTCTGTCTTGAATGGTTAATTCAAAATAGAACAATAAAAATATGTAAAAAAATCTCTGAGAAAAGTAATAACGGCAAGAGGAAACTGAACAAAGTAGAAGAAAAGGAGTTTGAATTTGAAATAGAGCCAGAACCTCATACTACTTTGCTGTCTCAGCTTCTCATTTCTTGTTCCTAAGATAATGAAGATGTCAAAACTTTTCCTTAAAGACATCATGTTCTTTCTCTCCTGTAGAAGTTATAAAAATGTCAAGAAAAATCAGAAACTGCTCAGAGCCCATAAAATAGGACTGCTATAAACATCTCTGACACATTTATTGAGAGAATTATTTATTTAAAATATTTATTTTGTCTCTAACAGCCCAATTTTTACTCCACACGTGATATTATATCCATTTTTTAATGATTTCTCCCATAGTGTCAGACAGTAAGGATCAGAAAAGCAGCTACTTTTATCAACAGGCAGTGTTTGAAAATGGGAATTCAGAGCCTGGGCAGGTCAGTATCTCATATCACAATGTGCTACTACACACATAGAGTAAAATGAGATTTCACCCCAGCTACAGAATGAACCTGTAAATTATTTTCCAACTGAATTGACTTTTGTACTGAGTTGACCCTGGCTGGATGCCAGGTGCCCACCAAAGCTGCCCTGTCACTCTCCTCCTCAGCTGGACAGGGGAGAGAAAGAAGAACAAAAGGCTCATGAGTTGGGCACTCACCAATTATTGTCACATGCAAAACAGTCTCTACTTGGGGAAATAAGGTTAATTTATTACCAATCAAATCATAGTAGGGTAATGAGAAAGAAAACCAAATCTTAAAAACACCTTCCCCCACCCCTCCCTTCTTCCAAGGCCTGACTTCACTCAGATTTCTTCTGCCTCTTACTCTCCAGAGGTGCAGGGGTACAGGGAATGGTGGGAGCTGCAGTCAGCTCATCACACATGCTCATTCCTTCTCAGGGGCAGGACTCGTCACACCCTTCCCTGGCTCCAGCACTGGTTCCCTCCCACAGGGGAAAGTCCCCCACAAACTTCTCAGACATGTCAAGTCCTTCCCACGGGCTGTGGTTCACGAACTGCTCCAGTGTGAGTCCCTTCCACAGTGTTCAGTGCTCCAGCATGTGATTCCCATGAGGTCAAAAGTCCTGCCAGCAAGCCTGCTCCAGCATGTGTGCCTCTCTCCATGGGGCCACAGGTCTCTCAGGAGCCTGCTCCAGTGTGGCCTTCCAACAGGATCACCCTCCCTTGGGGATCCCCCTCCTCTGGTGTGTGGTCATCCATGAACTGCTTCCCAGTGGACCTCCATGGGCTGCAGGACGACAGCCTTTCTCACCACGATTTCCACCATGGGCTGCAGGGGAATCTCTGCCCTGGCACCTGGAGCACCTCCTGCCCCTCTTTCTTCACTGACCTTGGTGTCTGCAGGGCTGTTGCTCTCACATATTCTCACTCCTCTCTTCACTGGTTATTAGTGCTGTTTGTGCAGCTTGCTTCCCCCCTTCCGAAATCTCTTATCCTAGAGGTGCTACCACCATGACTGATAGGCTGCACCTTGGCCAGTGTGAGGCCCATCTTGGAGCCAGATGGCCTTGGTTCTATTGGACATGGAGGAAGCTTCTCCCAGCTTCCCCCAGAAGCCACCCCTGTAGCTCCCTGCTCCCAAACCCCATACAACTCTTTTGGTGCTAAACTAGCCAACTGATACCTCTTTAACTGTTAGGTTTCTCATTAACCAGGGTTTTGCTAATGGTGTGTCAACATATATGGGAGACCATGTTCTGTTCCAGGTTAACTTCTAATTGTGTATGATGTGGAAGTAGAACATCAGTGACATCCTGTGGCAGCACACAGACATGCTGTGTTTCGTACACCATGAGGGATGAGTCTCATCAATTTGCCTCTGTTTTCTTATGATTTGGTTCAAGCACATTTTGGTAAAATTGTGGGTTTTGACTTAAATAGTAGGTGAGCAAGCTGTTATTGCAACATCATTTAAAAAATAGTAAAGGATGAACAAAATTAGTCTCAGTTATAAGATACCAACTCAAAGAATAAGTCATCACATATACAATGTTATGTCATCCTGTGGGATTTCTTCTTTTAATGTTTGAACAGAATTTACCAGAATTGACAAGCAATAAAGAAGTGAGTTTTACACCAGTGTGTAGGAGAAATTAACTATGTTAGAGCTCAAGTATTATTTGGCAGTATCTATGGCAAAATTTTCTGTTTATTTTCTTAAGGTGGTAGAACGTGGAGACTTCAGTGCAGAGTATAGTAGTGTGCTATTTGAAAATGTGGTATTATTTTAATAAATAAAATTGTGTTTCCTTCACCAGACAGTGGAGGTTATTGTAAAGACAAGATACAGCTGTATTTCTACCAAATTTTCTTCATTATTTTACAGCAAGATTTTAACCAAAAATTATTTTGAATTAATTATTTCTTGCTGAAAAGAATTGAACAGTAAAACTATAGGGAGTCAGGCTCTAAGCTATAGAATTTGAAAAAATAATTCAGTGTTAATAAGCACTAACTGAAGGCAGCAGAAAGCCTCTTTTGTAGTATATACAAAAGAGTCATTTTAATGTTCTATTGGAAGGATTTTCTCCTTGATGATCTTCTTTCTCATTGTACGCCGGTTCTAATCCTTGAAGGTAAATATTTAATAGTAGTAAGTTTCTGGTGGAAAATGATCCTTTAATTGAGTAAAATATTTCAAGGAAACATTGATTAGATGAACTTTTAAAGGGAGAAGAACTAAACAAATTATGGTTATTTTCTAGTTTTTAAAATCTGAAACCTTTTTTGGTAATGTATTTTCATTTCAATAGAATTGTTGGATTCCTTTTAAATAATTTTAAAATTTTTGGTATTAAGCAAAAGCCATTGCTCTAAGACTTTTTTTATTCAGAACCTTCTTTTGGAAAATTTTGTAGTTTATTCTGATTTGGACTGTAAAATTTCAGAAGTTAAGATACGCTACCTATTTTCACTGTGTTTTATACATGTTCCTCCAATTCAGTATCCGTCATTTTATCTTCTAAAATAAGAAAGCAAAAAAAAAAGGCATTCATCATTTAGTTATGTACTGTGTTCTGTCTGCCTTTGGAGAATAGCTGATTGTCTACCATGCAACCACAATGCAGTTTTGTCACCCTGTTTTCATTAGGAGAGGTATCAGATACAGTAGTGTCCATACTGTAGGTAGCAAGTCACGACTATCAGATTTCCCCTCTCAGTGACAGCAAATGGCCTCAACCCACCATGCACTGAAAATTTTGTTTCCAGGAGTATTTCAGTAATTCAAAGTTTTAGCTGTTCTGGTTGGGGAAAAAAATGATAGTTTTGAAATGATCAGAAAAATGGGAAAACTAGAACATTTTTACGTTGACAGAACCTTTTGCTGATTCTAAAATATTGTGTAAGATACTTCATAGGTTAATAAAATACTTAGAATAAATTGTGCTGTGTTGGCCAAAAAAGTTGTTTGGCTGACATTTCTCGTACTATTTTTGCATGTGGCAATGCTGGAAACAGTGATGTGTGAGTGGGAAACAGATCAAATTGGTTAATTTTATATAAATGAGTATCTTTTTAGATATCAGATTAGAGATGAAGAAAAAAATGCCTTGAAAGGAAAGACTCTGTGTAAAATGAAACACCACATGTTTTTTCACTTTCTTATTTATATTGCAAAAGTATGTAGAAGGCCAATCTAAGGAACCAGCTCTATTTTGCTAGAAAGGTTCAAACAGATACAAAAGATGGCTGCAGTATGGAAGAGAAAGTGAATAAATGTGACCACAAGAATGAACGGGATAGTTCTGCAATATTTAAAATTTTATCCAAGCCAACATCGTAAAGGAAATAAGGCCATGAAAGTTAAGGAAATTTCTGATTTCTCAGCAGAATTCATGGTCAGATGTGTTCCATTCTTGCACTATGAAGATAAATTCTTGCATTTTTCTGTGACTATTTCTACCTGTTTATAGGAAAGGAAGATGTAGTCGGAAGCAAAATTCCAAGTTATAGCTGCATTTGACAGGCTCTTTGTTTTACTCATATTTGTTTGGGAGAGCAAGGAAATAATGAGAGCTAAATTCACATGAATATGATGTCATATGAATGATACAGAAGAGAAAAGTAGAAAACAAAGCAAAACAATACAAACCACCAACCAACAACAAAGTCCGATGCAAAAGGTGGTAGAAGTTTTTCTCAGGGAGGAGAAAGTTCATAAAAATATTTATGAAAAGTGTTATCCATCTGTACTTATTTCCCTAAACCAAGGAACTAATTTTTTTTTATGTAAGGGGAAAAATCTTTGAAACACACCTGTCACACTGACTCTCCAACTAATTCATAGCTTTTACTACAAATATATAGCATCTGACATTGTAAATTTTCAGACTGTCACTGTGGCTTCCCTGATTTTCTTCCTACCCTCTGCTGAATTAACCTATACATATATAAAAAGGTTAATTTTGAAGGATTCATTATCAGTGCTACTTAGTTTTTCACTGTATAAAAATTCAAATTCTCGAATTTGCGTCTCCTGTTTTGCCAGAGAGTTTGCTCAGAGAGGCTGTGGGCTCCCCATTCCTGAAGAGGTTCAAAACCAGGCTGGGTGAGTCTCTGAGCAACGTGGTCTATTGGAAGATGTCTCTGCCCATGGCAGGGGTGTTGGAATGGATGATCTTTAAGGTACCTTTCAACCCAAACCATTCTGCAGTTGTATAATTTTTTTTTTTAATTCCCACAATTTTTCAGGTTCAGAGCATAACCTGAAAAAAATCCATTTTTGAACATTTTGAAACATTTTGTTTCTGCAAGCATGAGTTCCTTTGGATCTTGTGACACAAGGGAAAAGGGCTGCTATTGGTCATTTCTTCACAGAAAGCATTCAACACCTTACTCACACAGTGAGTACATTTTCCCAGGTTAAGACAAGCTATACCTTTACAGCTGCTACGAGTGAGGGCATCTGACTACTTTGCTTCAAGAGCAAGCAGAAACCACACTTTAACTCCATTTTGCTCTTTTTTTTTGGTGTATTTCTTTCTTATGATCAGTGCTGTCAACCAGTTTCTCTGCTATGTGAATTGTCACAGTCAGAGGTGTTCTCTGTTCCAGCAGTATGAAAGCTGTGATAGCACAGCCGTTTTTATTCAAAGCTTGATACGATGCTTAATCTGGATGAATTATTACTGTTACCACATAATTCCAGAAAATGTGACTGGGAGAGATGTTTTCAGCCTAAAAATCTTTCTGTTCATTTTGAGGGGGCATTGTGGTGAGTCTGCAGTCATGTTCATCTTTCTAGAGATAATAAAAATTATTGGACTATGAAACTTGGCCTCATTAAATACACATGTCATGGAATGAGCTGAAGGTGCGAAAAAACTACAAAATCCCATTTGAATTTATCTATACCATGTCTCAAAGACAAAATGTCACAGCTGAAGTGTGGGAAGACCATTTTCTTTCTGTAGGGACTCTTCAGGCTAGAACAAACAAAATCCACATGCTTAATAGCACAGTATCATATGATTTGGGTTTTTTGCATTAACCAGGTTTTACCCTGGTCTTTAGATATGGGCTGTTAAAGTTATTTTATAAACTTGAACTATGGAACACACAAATATGTGCACTCTGTGGAAATAATGACAAACAGACACTTTTTGTCTTGAAAATAAGCACAACATTCCTAAAGTATATAAGTTCTAATTTCTGAGATGTTGAGGGATGTTTCCATTATTTTTAAGAGGTGATAGAGTCTCCCTGCAGGTAAAAGAGAATACTTTTACCAGTAAATAGTCAACTGTGTATCTGAAAAATGGAGATGAGAGTGAACTGGAAATCAAATACAAACCATTTAGGAAGCCTCTTATTTTATAGTAGATTATTGCTCCTCTCCTTCAAAGATTTAAATACAGAATGGATTTGAGAAATTGTTTGCATTTTGATCCACCTAGCTTCCTTCTGTGCATGTTTTTGGGGAAAATCATTTCTTTGTGTGAACCTGTAAAACTACTGTTCTACTTTATTTCATAAGCCTGATGTTTAAGAGATTAATCTGCCATTTACTTTCCTTCTTCTAATGTTAAGTTTTTCAAGAATCACCTTTTAGTCTAAAATTAAATGTTTTTAAACATATCCTTTAAAAATGTGTTCAATATTACATGAATGATTGCCCAAAATGAACAAGCTCTTGTTCAAGAATACAAGTGCTGAGCAACATTTCCATTCAAGATGTTTCTTCTGGTTATTGTAGACCATGTAGACAAACCATGCTATTTGACACTCAAAAACAATGAAGTGTCTTCTCTATTTTGACTAGTCTCCTTAAGATTTACCAGAGAAAAGGCACTCTTGTCATACTGCCAAAAGGAAGAAAAGACAGAACCAGAGAAAAGACAAAAACGGGTGAGAAAAGAAGGTTTATATTGAAAAAACCTCATAGTATATTAATAGTTTAGTGCAAAACAATATCTGTAAGTAGCCAGCACTAGGAAGAGCTCTTCTACAGCATGAGAGGCTTTTAGTTTGAAAGCAGGAATAGGAGAGGCTAAATGTGCTGATTCAGAGATGGAAATGGGAGAGGCTTTGTAATAAGAAATCATCAAAGGAAAAAATGTTCAGAAAGGCCAGAGTCTGGGCTAGAAGGAGCAGAAAGGCTCATTACTGCATTCAATATTCACATCCAAAATGTGTATGTAAACACGAATTTCCAATTATCATCTCTCTGCTCCAAAAGAGTGTTTTTACTGTATGGAGAAGTAGTGTCCCATCGCCTTTTTATGACTGCTTTACAGTAAACCACCCAGTACTGTAAAAATAATAAAATTTACTACTTTTATAAGTTGCTTTATCTGATCAAGTAGGAAAGATCTGTGCAGTGGTTTTAGAAGTTGCAACTATAGTAATGAAACATATACGGTATCAATATGGTACATGAAAAAATCTGAACTTTAAGTATAGTGTTTTGTGACAAATATGATTGAAGACACACTTCATTTGAAGAACACATCAAGGCTGCAAAGGTAAACATTGGAAAGGTATGAAATGCAGAACTCAGTATAAATATTTATTTTCCTCACCCTCTTTAATTACAATTACATACCTCTTCCTCAGGTCTTCCCTTCTTTACTGGAGAGGAAGACTGGGTCTAAGTATAATTCATAACTGTCTCTGTGGAAAAAAAATTAGCACTGAATCACACATTTGTTGCAGAAAAGGTAGGAAAGAGCCCCCTCCTTTAACCCTTGTCAATTTTACTAACAATGAGGAGGCAGAAAAAGGGTTTTTCTGATTTAGCAAGCCATGTTCTTCCTTATTCAGCACAGCCAATGGTACCAGGGCAGTGTTTAAGTTACTAATGTATTCCAACACTGTCCTAAGTATTTAATTCTTTAGCACTTAGATGGAATACCTAGACAGCAATGTTTTGAGATGACTATGTTATTGAACACAGGTTACATATCTAAAGAGTATTGTCTTGATATTTTTCTTGATTTCAACTAACATGATTATTCAAAGACCTAGCCTAGATTCAAAGCCTTCATGTTCTGAGGCTGATACAGAAACCTCAGCTTCCTGATCCCTGTGTTATCCAGAGAAATGACCTTCCTTATTTACCTTGTCCTCTGCAAGAAAAATACCTAAAGGCACATCAGTGTTTCAGGGTGTGATGAACATATATTTCCTTGTAGTTAAAATGGTTCTTTGCCACGAAATATCAGAGTTTAAATTCAAAGTAACCCTTAAACATTTAAAAAAAATTTTCCCTGCTCAAATTTTCCCATTCTAGTCCCATCAAACTATAGCCTAATCCCATTGACTTCAATGGGATCAAGAGTAAGACCTGCATGTGGCTTTAAAAACTATATTAGTATTATCTTACAGTTATATGGCATAAAGATTCCCCAAATCCCACAGAGCTTTTCTGAACGAAACTGTTCTTAAATGCAAGTCTGAACAGAGCAACATGATGATATATGACCTGAAGAGCTGAAAAGAATTAAACTCTACATGGTCATGACAGCATAATGGTACTCACAGCTTGTAATTTGCCATAGATACTGCTACTCCAATAAAGAAATAATGGTCTTCTCTTCAGAGAGTACAATACCAGAGCAGAGCAGGAGGCTGTCACATAGTCCTTCTGCAAGATGTGGGGAGACTACCACTGAATTAAACAAGGAGCTGTAGGTACCTCAGTAATCATGCTGTGAGCAATGGCATTGCCCCTCAGCCAATATTGCGTATGTACACTGGTCTGCAACTTCCATCAGCTCCTTAGAAACTGAAGGACTTTTTAAGGGTCATGATTTCGTGGTGAAATATATTCAGTGAAGATGAAAATTTCGAATGCACTGCAAAACTACAAGGAATACAGATGTGGTGACTTCCACTGAGAGAGAGGTTTAGTATCTCAGCTAAAGTAAAATGGTGAAATGTTATGGAAAAACCACATAGAGAAGGAGTCTCCAGAGTTTAGTAGTTTTTCAGTATAAATAGAATTTTGGGAGGATTGCAGAAGGGAAGTGTAGATTTCTTAAACCTTCTGGTATAGTAACATTCCAATTTTTTTCTTCTATATATCTATCAAACCCAGAGATAAAATACAGCATACAAATACAGTCACTTTATAAGGGTGTATATATCTCTAAAATAGATATAGATATAAATATATCTGTAATATAGATATATCTATAAAACAGATATGGATATATATGTCACTTTTATAAGAATAATTTGCTTACACAAGGTTAACTAATGATTACTTGATGACTAATACGACAGCCAGTCCCATTGATATCTCTTCAGAATATTTTAGAGGCCAAGTATTAAGTTAAAGTTTGATATAGCGTGGATTTATCAATAAGAGACATAACTGATCAAAATGTTTATATCACAAAACCATGAAACCACGAAACCACATTTAGGTGGTTTCTACAGTCTAAAATTTCTAAAATTTCTATAGTCAAATTAGAATGCCTCCTTCACCTTCTTTCTGCTCTATTCTGTAGTGCCCTTTCCAAATCCAGTGTCTCAAAACAGAAGTGGATGACTGTTTATCCTGGTCACTTGGACTGATCAAGGTGTACAGGACACAGTGATTTTGTATGGGATTAACTTGGCAGATAAAACCTGTTTCGGTAACTGCTGCAGGCTCTTTTTCAGGGAGTTGTAATGACCTTGAAATAGCAGGGATTCTGGACAGTGTTTTCAAAACAAAGGATTAATTATTGACCTTTAGGAATATAATAAGTGTTGAAGAAGGTTAAGTAACAAAAGCTGATGTATGTGTTGTCTTAAATTGTAGCAGAATGGCTAATCTTAAATCTATTTGATTGTGAATAGATAGTGGGACTTAGAGACATATTTTCCTCTGCTGATGAACATTCTTTTCAAGGCTGACTCCTTGTTTTGAACTTAAAGATGGTTAAAAGAGATGAATTTATACAATCTCAAGGTCTGTGTCAGAAGGTCTATAAAGACTCTGATAAGGAATCTTACAGCTAGTCGGACCGTTTTACACAATTGACCCAGAGAGGATATAAATATCTCACTGTGAATCTCCTTTTTGGCAACTTGGACAGCAAACAGTTTTAATAGTTACTGCTAATTTTTTGCATAATTTAACCTTCAGATTAAATTCTGGAGTTAGACCTTCAGATTCATGAAGCTAGTTGAAAAGAGGCATTGATAGCACTAGTTTGAATTTGAACTGTACTATAGAAAAAACAATAACAGTTATTCACTCAAAGTCCTAATCTTGTTCCTCATTGGGCTGGGACATAGCCCTGAAAATAAGCCTTCATGGGACATATCTGAAGAAGACATGTTATTGCTTTGGTGGATCCTTCTGAATCAGTTGTTGTCTGCATGGCACCAGACTGTCTAACTAATCACCCTGCAGCCTGTCTTTGATTCCTGTTTCCTTTCCTTGGGAAGTAAGGCACAATATTTCACTGTAGCAGCATGTTTCTGAGCTTGAAAAGGAGAGAGAGAGGTGCATCATCTGTAAAGTAAGAGTTATTTTGGACAAATTAAGCCTCATATCTTACTGATTTTAAGTATCAAAAGCTTATTAATGACTGAATAGTGAGACATGGTTCATAGATTGCTTTGAAATCACTTAGATAAGGCAAATAACTTTTTATATGCATTGTTTCTTGCAAGATAATCCCTAACATGCAAAAGCCACAACAAACAACAGAGTAGTAAAGCATCAGTTAAAATTTTCCTTAAAAAAAGCTGCCAGAAACTTACCCAAAGAATAAGTATTGTTGTTGGTGGAAACTTGTCCCAAAGGGTTTTGGCTAAACAGCAGAGCATTTTAATTATTCTGAAATTGATTTATACACAGATTTATGCAGCTGGGAATTTTGCAGCTCTCTGCACCGTGACAAGCAGTTGAATTTTGAGTAATTACTTCTCTATAACTAGCATTCTGAAAGAACTGGGTTAATTTTCCCCCAATCTCTAATGCATGTTTATACAAGTGTATCTAATATTTGAGATGAAATTCCCATTTTGAAAATGGAAGACTAGAAAAATAAATGTTTCCAAAAATTCACATGGTAGAAAAAACAAATTTTCTGAACAGTCTGTTAATTTCTTGGAGAAGCCAATTTCCCCTTTTATGGTTTTAATAAATGTTGAGTATACTGGATTCACACTGTAATTTCCGATATAAAGTTTGTGTGATATTATATTGATGTGTATCTTGGGAAAAGTTATAAACAAAAAAGAATATCTGGATGAAGATAGTACTTGGTTAAAATGATTATTGTACTTGTATATTTTTGTTTATTTAAAACCTAGATT
Organism: Manacus candei; assembly: GCF_025592945.1. NCBI lineage: Eukaryota > Metazoa > Chordata > Aves > Passeriformes > Pipridae > Manacus > Manacus candei. The sequence continues at coordinate 23,169,430 of NW_026138076.1, forward strand.
CAGAATAGAGGTCAACACAAGTACAGTAAAATGTGTAGCTGACACCCTTCTAAATGATAGATAACCTTGTAAGAATCTCTGAAGCAGCCTTTTAGAGGGATTTTTCAGGCTTTTCAGATTGCTATTGCAATCCAAAAATCCTGAACATCCCTAATACTTACTTTCTAGTCTTCTTTTGTTCTATTGACTCAAGTTGTATGAATACGAGGGTTGGGGAACAAAGCTCTTTACCAGCTCTCACAAATGAGACAGGTTCTATTCATGCATATAGCTTTGTCTCTAGGTACATTGTAGTCTATGAGAGTTGAGAATGGTACTTACTGGACCAAGGACTATGTGGAAAAATACCCCAATATGTTGATTGAATTAAAACCTTTCAAGAAATTTTGATGATTGAAGAGTACAAATTAGGACTACACTGGCAAATTTATTTCTGGATTTTCCTCACTTCTGAGTGCTAGGTTTCTTTTGATGATATTATTTTATCATATATTTGTGGGGTTTATTAATTCTCTTTTGTATAGTTATTAATCTACAAGTGCTACTTGCCATTGTAGGGAGAATATTCGATGGGAGTTGAAGCTGGGCAGAAATGTGGGGGACAATAAAAGAGTTTTTTCAAATATATTAACGGCAATAGGCACTATAGAAATATCCCTGGTTGAGGGACAGGATTGCCCCACTCTTCTCTGCACTGGTGTGGCCTCACCTTGAATATTGTGTGCAGTTTGGGGCAGTTCTTAGAGAGTGCCCAAAGGAGTGCAACAAAGATGGTGAAGGGCCTTGAGGGGAAGCCATGTGAGGAGTGGCTGAGGTCACTTGGTTTGTTCAGCCTGGAGGAGACTGAGAGGAGACCTTATCACAGTCTACAACTTCCTTGTGGGAGGAAGAGGAGGGGTGGGCACTGATCTCTTCTCTCTGATGACCAGTGACAGGACCTGAGGGAATGGCCTGAAGTTGTGTCAGGGGAGTTTAGGATGGATATTAGAAAAAGGTTCTTCATCAGAGGGTGGTTGGGTGCTGAAACAGGCTCCCCAGGGAAGTGGTCACAGCACAAAACCTGAGAGAGTTTGAGAAGCATTTGGACAGTTCTCTCAGACACATGATGAGACTCTTGGGGATGGTCCTGTGCAGGGCTAAGAGTTGGACTTGATGATCCTTGTGGGTCCCTTCCAGCTCAGCATATTTTCTGATTCTATAATCAGAACTGAATCAAAGTTGAAGCATGGTTGTCCATTATTTTTTACTCTATTACTATATTAAACTATGTCTTCACATCTAAAGTTGAAACAGCATGTTCACCATATTAAGTATAAACCAGGATAGAACATTCTTGTTACATGTAACACAAGCCTGTTATATTTAATTAAATTATATTGTTATTATTGCATATTATTTAATTATGTTATATTGTTATACTGTATTAAATTGCCATCAAAATCCATAAAAATCATTTTGCAATAAAGCAGCAACTTTGATTCTATGAGACACTTAATGTTAAGTGTATGCATGAATCAATCAGTATTCAGCAAAGCTCTTTCTCTACATGCCTACATAGCCAAAACACTTAATACTTAAGTGTGTTAACTTCAACACACATTTCAGCAGGAGTTCGCTTGAAAACAGACAGACAGAAGACAGACCAACAAAGGTCAAATAAATCCAAGTTCTTCAACAGAGGAATTAAGGACAAGAAAGTAAGAGTTTCTCTTCAATATGGCTAGTAAAGTAAAGCGATGCAGGGATGACAAGATCATCCAGAAGGGTACCCTGAGTGGGCTGCTCTTATGTCAGCGTGTAGCTCATTTTCATGCAAAACTTCTTGGTTAATGAATAGTAAGAGGCCACTTACAAACTATTACCATGTATTAAATGGATTGTATAATGCTGAAAATACCATAGTTTTGCATGCAAAAATATAAGCTATAATGTCAGAGCAGTGAAGAATTGTAATTGCACCAGGCATATATTAGAATACAAATGAAAAGAGATAAATTATTACAAATCCTATCAACAATACAACACTACTGAAGTCAATTTCAAGGAAGAAATTTTAATTAAAAGTAAAGAGTTACTATATTGAGAAATGAATAAACTTATGGCTTGACCTGTATAATTATAACTAATTGTTTTGCCAACCCATAATTCCACCGGGGGGAACATAGTATTTTTATGCACATCACATTTAATAGATGAAGATGTATGTGACTATTTGGAGTTCTATTATTCCTTCATTTTGATTGGGATTTTCCCAAGTAGCTTCCAAATCTGACACATACAGACTTTGAATGTGCAGATTTGTGGTGGTGAATTCATAGAAGATGAGGTTAGTTTAAATGCTGGACACATTCCCTGAACAACCTCAGGAGACATTAACAGAGTATTTAACAGAAGTTTGATTTGGTAAGCAGAATAGAATCTGCCTTGTCTCTTTTCTCTCTTTTTGAATGTAGAGAACAATCTGTTCTTACAAAATTTGAAATATCTAAATCTTGGCACACTGTTACAGAAGAAGGAATCACTCACTGTGTATTTGCTAGAAGTAGCCCTTCTGTTAACTCTCATGTGAAGTACCTTATTTCCATTCACATTGGTTTAGTCTGCATCTATGACTGCTAGACTGGGAAAAGTTGACAACAAAAAGGAAAATAATAGAGAAGATACAGAAGCCTAAAGCAAAATCTGAAATCCAGCTGAGGACCATGCTAACTGATCTGTTACTGCTGCCTTTCTTAGTAGTCCCCTCCACACTCGTCCTCTTCCTCTTTCTCTTTTTTTGACCTTACTTCTCCCTTAGGTATCTATTACTCATCCTGCCTTGGTACCCATCTCACTTCTTGCTCCTCTCTCGTTCTTGCTCATAGCCCATTTCCCTGCTCACTCCTCTCATTCCTTCCTGTTTCTTATCTTTCTGTGCCTTCCTGACACCACCAGTATGCACTGCCCCCTATTTTTCCAGCTGCTCTTTTCTGTTGCCTCTCAGTTTTCTCATTTCCTTTTTTCTGTAACTTTTACTTTCTTCCTCACTCTGATTTTTCATTCTCTGTTTTTTATATTGTGCTCTTACTGCTTATTTAAATTCCTCATCAAGCTTCTGCCTGTTATTTTCCATTTACCTCCTTTATGTTTTTATTCCCTGTGCATTATTGTTCTCTACCCATGACTACACTGCTTGTTCTCATGTTTTTCCTTGTATCTCCATTCTTCAGTAGAAAACATTGTTGAAATGCGGCGGTTTGATATCAGCACAGTGATGTTGCAGACCTGATCCACTCTGTTTAAATAGTAATTTCCATTTCAGTGTATGCAGCTTTTTACTACTAATTCTTTTGAAGTGTGAAATCCATTGTTCTGCTAAAAATACTGGAGTAATTCATTGTGGGGAAAGAATGCATCTGTAATGGAATTTTAACTTGCTAAATCAAAATCACAATGTTGGACAGGTAGGTAAATGAGTTATTTATACTACCTGTCACTCTACCTTATCTAGAAAATAATTCAGTAGTTCTTATACACAATTGTACCTGGCACGTATTTTGATGTGTGATAACTGGAAAACGTTATCAGTGTTAGGAACTGTGCATATTCACGTTGTTTTTCACATTAATGGAGCTGAAAGTGCTGAGAACAAAACTTCACAACTGATGCAAGTCTTGTGCTTAACAAAAAGTTTGAAGTATGTTGTGTAGGAAAGAGACTGCCCAGCCTTCTTTCAGAGAGTCTGTAAGCACATGCATCTGAAAATGATAATAAAAAAATATCTTCAGTGTTTTGTAATTGATTAGGCCTGTATCCAACTGGTTGTAGGCATTATTTGTGCGCATTAAAACTGAGCATTCAGAGAATTGTAAGTATATTGCAGCAGTTTGCTAAATATTTGTTGTAACTAAATTTTCTTTCCTTCTACTTAAAAAACCCCACTCTAATCTAGACCTTCTGTTTCATTTTATATGTTTCCAGAGACTAAAAAGTTGCTTCATTCTTGGAACATATGCTCAACAGTTTTATCATCTGCTCCTAGTTTTCTTCTTTCCCATGTCCATTTACTTACAAATGTCCTCTATCCATATGAAGCACCAGGAAACCTCTGTTAAACAGGCCATGGAAAATGATAATATCCCCTTTCAAACTGTGACTATTATCAAATGCATACACAGGAACAGATCTTTATGCCTGCCTGTGCAAAGTGTACAGGCTATTTTGGCTCATTATGTCCTTGCACATGAGATGAGCTAATCAGGAGAGCAGTTTGTGCTGTGGAGGAGCATGCCTGGATGAGTTCCACATCCACTTGCTGGCATCAGCTGCAAAACCTGATCCACATTTCTTCTGTCTCCCATTATCTAGCCTGGTACAGTTACTTTTCTCTTCACGCTGCACCCATAAGCAAAAAACCGATTAGGATATGAAGAGGTGATGCGACAATGTCAGGACTACAGATTTCTGTTAAAATTTAACAGTAAGGTGAATGTTGAGTGGAGTGGCAGAACAGAATTCCCATATATTGTCCTCTGGTGAAGGTAGTCTCTTTCTCTCAGTGCCCATTTTAGCTGCAGAAATATCCAGATATCATACAGTAGACATTCAGGATCTTAGGAATGTTGTATATCCCAGGGGATATATGGTATACATGCAGAATCTTGGGAATGTCACATATCTTGGGGAACCAAGATCAAGATGGATTCAGTCCAAAATGCTCTGAATCCCCATGGGATTGGTTTTTTTGTATACACTCTAGCATCAATTTACTGTATGCAAAGTAATTATACAGTATTTTAAGCATCCTCATTGGACTTAATCGGTGTCACCCCACCTACTATACTACAAGTATAGTCAAGGCAAAGAATGTAACATGCAAAAAGAGAATAGACAAAGAAAAGATATTGAAATTATAATGATCCTGAATAACAACTGAAATTGTTGGCTTCAGTAAGACAATTTTTAGCCACACTTCTTATTATGAAACACACTTCTAGGTTTTTTTCTTTTCCCCCCAAAAGTTGACATATTTTCTGTGCAATATTTATGTAACAAGGAATTGTTTTTTTCTTACACTTAAGCTTTCCATTATAATGGGAATGACAAGGAATTTGTCCAGCCCTCTACAAAGAGGTATTAAAATGGGGATTTTCTGATATGTGAAACATTTTTGAGATTTTGAAAACTTGTTTATTTACCTCTGTACTTTTTCTCCAGAGAGATAAGAATGTCACTTCAGATGAATCAAATGTGGGCATGCCAGGTTCCTGCTATCTCATGGTGTATGGAAGAACTAGGTAGAGCAGAGATAAAAAATTTTATAGGAGGTACTAAAACACCTTTGGTTTCTTTAGTGTAAGGGTAGCTCATGAACAAACAAGAGAAGTACAGATAAATTCAGATGGAACTGTACAGAAAATATTTATTTTCTGGAATTAACATTTTGTTTTCCAAGGTCTAGTCTTGATCCTAACCTGCCTTCTCTTATGTAGGTATGTAATCCTTTTCATGTAGGTATGCAATCCTACACGGTCCAAGACGGTGAGCCACTTGCAGAGTATACAGGGTCTATCTTTTTTTCCTTTAGGTATCTTGTGTCTTTTTGCCTCCAGTCCAACAAAGCTTCACAAGAGTATTTCTGTAGATCACTACTGTAAGTTTTTGTCATTGTTTGAATTTTTACAGGATGGGTTTTGCAAAAAATACATGAGTCAATTCTTTCTCACACCATTTTCACACTCATGCAGCAAAATTAAACTGTCACAAAATGTTCCTCTGCTTTCTCTGCTGCTATTTTGAGCTCTGAAATGAAGAACTATATCTATTTCTCCTTTCATCTGTTGCAAAGATGCAAAATGCCCTGAGGTTCAGCATAATGATTTAAAACCATAAGGAGTTTCTCGTGAGCTCAGAAATACTTTTTATGTGTGTGAATATATGTATGCGTGTATGTATGTGCATCCTGTGAGAAATGAACCTGAAGAAAAAACTTAGTATGGGATTTTCCGCGCTAACATCTGCTTTGCACAGAAGGGCAGCCTTATGCACTATTTCTTGTTTTACACAGATGCCTGCCTGTATGAGTTCCCGTGCTCCCTACCGAACAAGGCTGTGACTTCAGTCATTTTCTTGTCAGTAAAAACTCATCACTTCATGTTTTTACTTCCTTTTGAAATACTGCTCTGCTATTTTTCAAGTGCCTGCTGCTATACACTAGATAACACGCGGCTTTAAAGGTGATCATTTTGAACTCAATGACTTTCTCTTACCATCCTGTTCTGCTTGAGATAGGAGACAGAACTGTTCTCACGTTTTTCTAACTTATAGTCAGCTGATCATTTCAGGAAAGTTGAAGTTATTATAAGTACCTCAGTAAATATAAAAGTCTCCTTGAACATACGAAGTACCAAAACCTAGATATCCTGGGAGCACCACTTTTGTTATTTCGTATTTAGATGAAGAATTAGGGTAGCTGGCTTAAGAAACATTTATTAGAAAATATGTGTGTGAAGTATTTGTTGAAAAGCTGCCTACTGTTTTCTTCATCTATGCAAGATGAACTCTATTCTGCTTTCCATGATGAATCATTATGTTGCTTTGCAGTTTTTTCCCCATATCTCACAAGATCCCACGCAAGCTTTGAAAAAGTCACCAAGAAGAGAAAAAAGAGCCAATTTAAATAACATACCCAAGGCTTATTTTCCTCCTCCATTTGCTATGAAATCCCAGCAAAAAATTATGTATGAGCAGTTTTCTATAAATCTTATGCTAAATAGCTGTTAAACAAGAGCATGAAATTCCCGAGGATGAGAACATGCAAATACCGTAAAGAAAATACTACTCTCTGAGGGGTTTTATGAAGTTCAAGGAAACTTTCTAAAGTTAGAAAGTACTTTGAGACAGGATACCATCTTGAAGCATCCAGGTTGCTGCTAGGCAGCAGTCGTAAATTGCAGAATGCATAGATTTTCAGTCCTCACACCATTTTTATGTGTGACAGAATAACTCTATCTGTTATATCTTGTTGCTCCCCAAGAAGATTTATTGAGGTGAAAAGCATTGTATCCTTACTGAAAGAATAGCAGAGTACATTTACTATATATATGTCCTATCTATAGCAGTTTATACTTGTGCAGGAGGCTTCTACAGTGTATTTTGTCCTGACTTGAGTGATAAATTTTCAAAAGTCCTCAGGAATAATGATCTGGAAAATGTATTTTCCCCACAAGGCTCTAATATTCTTTTAACCAGTAGCTTCAGGATCCTATAAAGGGAACACATTTTTAGCAGGTATAAAGTGGTTTTGGAGACTGACTGCTAATGGCAAGTTAATCCATGCTCCAAAAGAAGAGATAAAAAAATCTTACATACCCTTTTCCTAAACTTTTAGCTGTGTGATATTTTGCCAGAGGGCCTGAAAACAGGCAGGACCACAATGTCTTAAGATATTAGCAGAGCTGTGCCTTAGATCGTCACAGTTTTGATGATAACAGTCTGCACCAACAGGATTAATTTCTAGGAAAGAATTTATTAATATCCTCTTGTGCATTACAAAATGTAGCAAATAAAATTAATGTTCACAGATGTACCTATTCCTACCTTTTTCCTGTCTTAATAAGGGGTACTGAAACAGTATATTTTGGAAGGGAAAAATAACTGGGATTCATTTTTGACAAAATGTACAACATATAGCTCATATAGCTTGTATTGATTTTAAGATGAGGTGGTTAACACAGTTCAGTGATAAATATGAACTCTGACTTTTTTGATTAAACTGTCTTATTTAAAAAATGAGGGGAAATATTTCCCCACATTTTGAAACTTCTCCTATTGCCTTTTCAAAGAAAACACACTTCTCTTGTCTGGTACCCAATCCTCTTGTGTAGCAGCCACTTAGCATAAACTAAAGAAAATTGGAGAAAAGTCATTGACCAGAAAGACTAAAACTTCTTAGTTCTAAGAACACAGTTGTGTTAACTGCTAATGTCGATGTGTCACCATCTCTGGAGGAATTTAAAAGACGTGTAGACCTGGTGCTTAAGGACATGGTTATAGTGGTGGACTTGGCAGTGTTTATGTTTGGACTTGATGATCTGAAAGGTCTTTTCCAACCTAAATGATTCTATGATTGTGTACAACTTATTGCACAAAGTCTTTTGTTTGTTTTTCCTCTGCACACAACCCCAAATATCACTTTGCTGTTAGGCACCATTTTAATTTTTATGCCTTCTTCAGTGCCTGCTTGCTCTCATTACTACAATACATATTTTGTCATATGAAGTATACGTTTACAGGAAATACTTAAAAAACCTAAATGACAAAATGATCTTGAAGAGAGGAAAGTTTTTCAACTGGACAAGTGTACATTTTGCATTTTTCCATCTCCCTCTCTTATGGAAAAAGAATGTTAAACAGCAGTAAGAAAAAGGCCATATGGAATGGCTACCTTGAGAATTATGCTTGAATAGTTTTGCCCTGATGACATATTGCTACAATACATCAACAAAATGTAATGTCTCTGAGGTAGCTGCTACTTGCCAAATACCGCAGTCAAGGAAATAATCTCTGCTTGGTTTCAGCTGAATGATTTTGGGAGTAGAATGTTAGTAGGTAGGCTACAGACTTTCCAGAATTAATTTTTATAAATGTAATTAATAAGAAAGGCAACTATTTCAATTTCAGACATATTCCAAGAAAAAACATATAAAAATTTAGATGATTAAACTTTTAATTTTTTTTAATATTTACTAAGCTATATTCCACATACGGTTCTCCAACATATGTTATAGTGACATAAAGTCAAAGATAGATCTTTAAAAGCAAATTCTTCCTTGAAAAATGGTTTGATGTGAAATATTCCCTGGAAAAAAATTTAATACCTCACCTTTTAAATATCTTATATTGAAAAGATAAATAAATTGTAATACTTTTAGTAAAATTGAGACTGCATTTCAAATGGCATATTTTAATGTGCCCCAAAAGAGGCTCTCGGTGACTGAGGTAATTCATACAATTTTACTCAAAGTAACCTGATGTAGTACTGATGTTTGTCTTAATTTTTAGCACAAACCAGAAGCAATGGTCCTGTGTCTTTTCTTACAACTAATTACTTGCAATTAATCTATTTTTGAAGTCTCAAGCTTTCCTTCTTCCATATGCACTCTTTTCCCCTTACTATGCTACTGCCCTATTGCCTTTTTCACAAGCTCAGCATCAATCCTACCTCAGTCACAACCTCTGTTTCAGAGATTTGTTACTCTAAGCCAATCTCTATTTCAGTGCAGTTACAGCATGGAGGAAAATAATAAAACTATCAGAAGATGTAAATTTTTTATCTTTTATAGAGACCTTAGGTTTTATATCATCAATTGTCAGTTTCCTGTTAGTTTAATGAACACGTACAATAATTCACCCTTACAAACACACTTCTCTTCTAGACTAATGTCTCATAAATCATGCAATTTTGGCATGAATCATGTTGCAATAATTGCTCAGTTGTGGGATCTTCTTCTGATAAAGTAATAGGTTTGAATTTTACCTGCACCTGTAGTGAATAAAATTCAGCCATGTAATGTACTTAATCCTTACAGTCACAGTGTTCTGTTTGATAGAATATTGTTATTATTTAGCAGCCAACCGACAATGACAATCCATCAAACAACATAGGTCCGAAAAGTAAAATTCTATATTTTGTCCAGATCGAATACATAGGGGCCCTAAGAAAATTAGTCACCAGAATGCTGAGATTAAAGCACAACTCTATCTATGCATGTGATTTATTGATGCTTTTGTTTATTTTGTGCAATTTTTAATATTGAGTCCTTATTTAAATTCCCTGGGAAAATTCTAAAATTCAATGCTCAATCTTTGGGTAACTGAATTCTGCAACTTAACATTTTTTGTAATGTATCCGTGGTTTTGCCTCCCTCTTTTTTTTTTAATGTTTTAATACACACCAACACAAAGATACTTTTCGAATACTTAGTAGAATGCATAAATAATTACTATCAACTGTGTTTGTTATGATTTTCTATTGCAAATGCTAGAAGGACCAGCATGGATAAGGTATTATTTTAATGGGTGCTCACAGGCTGGGAAATAATTGATGGTGAATTTAATCCTGAAATCAGGTTTGAATGTAGTGGTCACAGGGTAACACAGTTCCTGATCCAGATGAAGACTGAGGAGATAAGTAGGAGATTAGGGCTCTGGGCACATTTGGACAGTTGCCAGGGGTCTGGGGTCCAGGACCACTGGCAGTACCACACCCAGCAGAGGCAGTGGCTTGCTCATAGGGACCCAGTGCTATGGCACCTAACAGAGACAAGCAGGTCTGGTGAGGGCAACCAGACATGGTCTAGTGATTGCTGGGCTGCCTAATGTCACCAAAGGAAAAGGGCCAGCCCTTAAGCAGTTCCTGACCCCTAGCAGCCAGACCTCCTGGAGGTGGGATGCTCTCAGGGCTCTGCCATCAAGACTAGTCTGCATGAAACACTGTTGGTAACCTGCCATGCTGTTGGTGGTGCCTTAAATTTTACTTTATATGGATTTTAGTATAGCTCTTTTAGAATGGCACTTTTAGCTCACACTTTTCCATCAGATTCCTAAAATGTTGTTAACATTTCTTGTCAAGAATTCCAACAGACCAGGATTTAGCAAGTTGAAAAGCATCTTATCTGCAGAAAAAGTACTTAGAATAACACCTAACAGGGTCATACCATTTGATATAACCAAGTCAAAACTAACCGGAAGCCTTGAAGCCATTCCAAGGGGGATAGAGATGAAGAGAATGACAAGGATAGGAAGTAAAGGGTGGTCGTTTTGGACCACCAACTCAAATTTGGGAGGTGTGTCTGAGGTAGGATGAGAGAGGTCCCATGGGATGGACAGTTTTGGGGCTGGGTGTAACGGATGACGTGATGTCCAAATATTGTAATTAGGAACAGAATATTGTAATTAGATGATTGTACAAAGTTGTAACACCTATGTAGTTCTGTATGCACACTGTATGCATTTGGTATGCTGTAATAAATAAGTGCTTTTTGCTTTCTAATACTCAAAAAGAGTCTTAGAGAGTTATTTTCTGGCTTTTAGGCATCACTGGTGACAGAAATAGTTGCCTCTGTGCCATATTACTCTTCTGCAATTCTACTTTCTTGTACACAGCTAATAATTCCCACATGATACCACAAGAAGTACTTAAGAACAGTTAAGATAGACATGCACTTTCTTGGTTTAGCAGATTAGTTTATCAAACAAAGATGCCTGATTAGTCTGTAATAATATAGGAATGAAAAACTGATATAGTATTTACTCCTTTTTTCTATTTAATTTTATTTCTAAAATTTTTTCTGCCCACAATGTATCCGAGACTTGCCTATTACTAAGGTTACATTACAACACATGCAGCTGCCTGGATCATGTTTCCTTTTTTCAGCTAATATTTCTGTGCCTGCTGTTCATTCATTCTGTGCCTAGTTCCTGATTTGGTAGACTTATTATTAGCCTTAATAGGTGATTTAAAATTATACTTGACTCATCCATTGTCCTGAGATGGAGATTATGTGATGTAGTCAAGAGATAGAAAATCGCCTTCAATTTGATCTTACTGTTATTATAATTTAATTTTTAATATTATTAAACTGTTTGTCCTTGCACCTTTGATACCCCATTGGACATCATTATCCTTGGAAAACTGATGCAAAGCTTTCGTTTCAATTCAAGTCATAAACCTCAATTAGCTTCAGGTTCTAGGCTGCCTTTACTGAAAAGATGCTCAAGTTCTTTTTTTCTTATTCTTTTCTTTAGTAAATTGAGTATTTTCTTTCAGCTTCCTTCACGCAGTCCAGTTGAGCTTGTTGCATAGTTGCTTTCATTTCCCACTATGGCACACCCCTTTTGATTTTTTTTAATGTCCTTTTTTCCATTACAATATATTTCACTGTCTGTTTTTTGAGATTTTCAATTTTTATTTAACCAGTTTTTGTTTTTTCCAAATTAGTACTTTGCAAATGTAGATGCTTAGTTAGATATTTTTCTTTTACTCTTTACTAGTGTTGACAATTACACATATATTTCAAATACAATGCAAAGTTCTCTCTGACTATCTATTTTATTAATAAAATGCATTTTTTCTTTCTCCTCCTACATGAATTAAAAAATGGCAAAACCAGTTGTCAGTATAAGAGTCATGAAACCATACATATATTTGTATATTTTCAGGTGTAGTAGGACCTTAAATCAAAGAACTAAAGAATGTGCATTTTCCACTTGCATAGTAATGAAAATAAAAGGATTAAAATAAAAAGAGACACATTTTATCTTTATTCTAGTGACTGTTTGATTTTTTTCCCATGAGCAATATATTCATGATACTTGATACCATCATGGGAGAGAAAATTCATATCCTTCAGATCTATAAAATTGTTTTTTTTCTACAAGTACCCTGAAAAGCATTAGCACTATTTACCATTATTTCTCTGTATTTTGACACCAGGAATCATTCCCTAGGTCCAAATCACTTACAGACTTAATGAAATTAGTTAATCACTTGCCACTGAAATAAAGATAATGGAGGCATACCTGGGAAGTTTAGTATTAATGTCTGGGCTTGGATCAGGAGTGCTCTCTTGAAACACATCTCTTGCTCATGCTTCACTACAGAGCCTCGGCTCACATCTCACAGAATCTTGGACCACATGCAATGAACCTCTTTGGGATAAAATTAAACTGGAAGTTGTGACCTGTGAGCCCATATAATGCACTCCAGCTACAAGTGGGCATGCAATTCACTGCGTGATTCAAAGCAGCTCTGGAGTGCAGAGAACAGACGTCATCTCTTCATCTCTATTGTTCTCTATATATTGGCCTACATTACTTATTAAGATAGGCAGAGCTGCTGATCCTTTGGAAATTGTAAGTACAATACTTCTCTTAAAAAATTCAGGAAGGAAACATTTTATAGGAGACTAAAACAGTCAATATTAACTGCATGATCATACTTCTGTTCTTCCAGAGCACTAAGCTGTTTTCTAAGGAGCACTACAGGACTTTCAGAATCATTACTTTAATTCTGGTCTCACTGAAATAAACTGGAACTTTTCTGATTCAATTAAACAGAAAGATTGATAAATGAAATACTCTGTTGGTATCTGTAGTATTTTCAACATAGGCACTGGTATTTAATTTTATGTTTTTAAAGTAAAAATGCTTTTACAAACTCTTCAGGTCAATGAAAACATAAGAGTGAGTAGAAAAAGGAAGTGCAGGAAGGAAAACAAAATCTGTAAGTGATATGTTGTGTTTAAAGCTATTCCTATATTCTATAATCTCTGTAGCAACATATTACTTGAAAAAATGGAATATATGAAACTCTTAATAATCAAATTAAAATATACTTTCTGGCAACTGATGCATGGTAGTCTAATGATCAATTGATGCAGACTAGAAGCAACCCCTCTGGAAGGTATTTGAAGCCTGAGTATAGATGTTTGTAGTTTTGTATTAACTGAAGTGTGAGATAAGTACAAATAAACAGATAAAGAGCAAAAACATGATTAGGAGCAAAAAGATTTAATTTTTTTAGAAGATCATTTTTAGGTTACCAATTTCTTTTCTTTTCCAAGTGAAGGACTGGTAGGTAGAGAATATTGCCTGAACTTAAAACACTACAGATTCTTTCATGGTCTGGGTAAAATCAGGATTGTATTGCAATCTCATCCACCTTATTTAACTATGTCTGTATCAGTGGCATTCATGCTGTGAGATACAGAAAAAAAAACTTGTCCACAGACTAGAGTTGTGACCTGTTGCAGTGATCAGATTTCTTTCTGGATTTTGAAAATGTAATATTTTGGGGAAATTCAACAACACTATTGACTGATCTTCTTTAGGACTACTGAGAAATGGACTGCAAGATCAAAGCAACTTAATTTTATACTGACCAAAGTTTTAATTCTTCAGAATAATTTTCCTTTGATTGTGAGTTGTGCTTTTCCTTCTGTCATGGGTTTCATAGGTTTACTAGTAAGAGTTGAAAAAGCGTACCAAAAAACCTTTGGAAAGTTTTAGTGATTATTTATAATGGAAAAGCTTCGGTGATTATTTACAACATATTCAATTGTTCATATGTACACATAGTGTATTATTTATTATTTCTGTTGCTTCTCCGAGTGATCGACAGTCTTCTTTGCTGACCACCATTCATCAATGATTCTGCACTTTATTTCTACAACCTTCTAGGTAACAAAAAGCAGTTTTTATATCTCCAGGATGAAACACAGCACCAGTTCACACTAAACCTCCCACTGCCATTATGGGGAAGAGGTGGGTGGCGGTGGGGGGGTGAACAGCCTGCCCATGGAGCTGTCCAGGCGAGAAGCAGCTGTCAGAGGAGATGGGGATCTTTATGAAGGCCCTGTGGAGAGGCTGATTCACATAGGTGGAGGGTCAGGAAGAGGCTGGGGGTACATGGAGGGAGACTGGAGGCCTTTGACTTCTGGTGGCAGAGACACAGCTGCTTATCCACCCACAGACCTGTGTCTGCAGAGTGGGCTTGGAGACCTGTGAGAGCAGGGGGGAAAGGCAGGTCTGGGTGTGCAGTCTGAACCATGCACCAATACCACAAGGAAGCCACAGTCGTGGTTGTGGGGGTGTGACTTATACCTGCAGGAGGTATGGTCCTCTGCAGACTCGACCATGCCGTCTTGAGAGATATTTTTCTGTGGCCAGGGGCTCACATTCAGGACTCTGAAAAGAGATCACAGAGGCTTGTGGAGCCCTCAGACTGTTAACTGTTCTCCATGTTTGTGTGGATGCCAGTGATAGTGCGCGGGGAGAGCTCGAGTGACCACAAAGCTCTGTGGGGTGAGGAGAGGTTGGGGGGGAATCTGTTTTGTTCAGTCTGGAGAAAAGAAGGGAGAGGAGTTACATCTAATAGCAATTGCCTGGTACCTACAAGGAGGTTATCAAGAAGATGGAGCCAGGCTTTTTGCAGTGGCGCATAGTGAGAGGATGGGAGACAGGAGTTTAAATTGAAATGAAAGATTCAAGTGGAATAGATAGAAACCCTTTTCCCTCATGGTGAAAAGTCAAGTACTGGAATATGTTGCCCGCAGAGATTTTGCAGACTCTACCCTTGGAAGTTTTCAACATCTGAATGCGTAAAGCCCTAAGCAAGCTCGTCTGACTGCATAGTTCCCCCTTGCTGAGCAGGAGGTTGGACTAGAGAGGTTCTGGGGCCCCTTCCAACCTGCAAGTCTAGGATTGAATCATGAGCTTGTGTACTGTGTAGGAGTAAAAACTAAAGATCTCTAAAATGCAACAGGATAGAGGTGATCTGGCATGCCAAGTGTTGTTAGCTGAATTTGTCATGTGTTGTCATATCACAATGAGCCTTGACATGATATGACTAAAGCAATCTAAAGGTACCTACAATTCACATCACAGGATGGTAGATTTGATGGGAAGTATGAAATCTAACTGGTTTTCTGGAAAGTGAAAAACATCTTTAAAACAGCTTCTATTCAAAGTACTTTAAATACAGATTTACTGGAACAAGGTGAAGCCCCCACAAGTTCTTTGTATTTGCTGCAGGATTTAAGCTGCAACCCTTCCCAGTGTAACATGTTTTCTAGGCTGGTTTAGCTACTATGGACCTTCTGTCATCAAAATTTCTTCTAAGATATTAAAAATTTTTTCAGCTGAACATTTTGTTCTGTCAGGAAAAAAAGAGACACTTCTCACAAAGTGAAAGATTTCTCTTAACTCTATGAGCATAGGTTAACATTTGGGCTCCTGTCAGGAAAAAAAATCAACCAATTTCATTGGTTTCATAGAAATACAGTTTGCATTTAATGTTCCTGTTGAATCAGCATTGCTCTGTCACCAGAGTTGCAAAGAGCAGACCCAGTACACTACTTGAAAGTCACCATAAATAAATAGTGTTGAATAATTACTTTTTTCTTACCCTTAAAAGAAATGTCAAGAAGACAAGCTCAGGTTCTACATTAACCTTTAAATTTGCTTTGGTTTGGGGAAGTGAAATCCTGAGCAACTTAGTAGAGCCTGTGTCATTGCTTGGATCTGTCAGGAGCAGTTCAGGACTAAGGCATGAAATCTTGATTTATAGATGATTTCAGCTTAGCTACAGACAGACCAGAGTGCACGTGGCTTCCTGCATGATAAGCTGGCCATCAGCAGTTGCATACCAGCTGGCCAGTTATGCTGTACTACCCACAGCATACCCATTCTCTTCTTCACATTAAACAACCAGGAGATAATTTGGCATGTAAAATATGCAAAGATCTTATGTGCCTATCCCTTACAGGTGATGGAAATTGAATTTCTGTGCATACCTCAATGACTAAAGGGTCAGTCAAAGTATTATTATATTGTCTTATGTGTTTCTAGATGGTAGAACAAACTAACTGAAATTGCCATGAATTACAATAACATGGAACTTCCCTCAGTAAGTTTTGCTTCTTTGTATGATAGTATATGGACATATACATCATATGCATGTTATTATTTACATATAATAGAGAAATTATCCAGATAGGATTATGCATGCAGTAGTCAGAATTATCTGTTACTTCAGGAAACAGTTTTGATGATTCAAAGGATCAATGGACCCTGTATAGGGACATTACAACACATGCACATCAGAAAGAAGTTTTGTCCACAGTGCTCTCTTAGTTAAAACAATCAGTGTATACATTAATATTCTTGTATGTATAGGCAGAAGATAGTGTAGTAGTCCTGGAGGTCTTCAAAGCTACTTGTGTTCAGAATTCTCCTATTCATTATTTATAGATTCCACTATACATATTTTAAATACATAAAATGGAATTTGTAGTAATTTAACCTTCTCTTATGTCTAAATTTATAGGGAGAACCTTACTCAAAAATTCTGATAGGGCTCTTACCAAAAGCAAAGGATAGCATGTCATATATTGTGTAGGTATGACGGGTGTGTGGGATATGTATGCTTTTTTATTTATTAGCACTTCACCAGTCTCAAGTAATTCTTTGACAATCTCAGAGCACCCGCTGACTGTTTCACAAAACCACACAGATACAAACCATTATTAGTCAGTAGCTGCTTAGTGTAATCACCGGCAGTGCTAATGCTTTCTAATTTCCTAGATGACTGGCACATACTAGGAAGACCAGCTATTACCGCGACTTGAATGACTAAGCTGACTGGATCATCAGTGGTGATTAGGTGCCTATAGACTCCACTTCTCTGTTTCTCCTTCAGCTGGGCATGTATGCATTTTACAAAGAGTGGTTAAGAAGCAATGAATGCTTATTGATTTAGCAGACTGTATTTTAATATTTATACACATATACTGACAAGTTCACATAATGTTATTTAGAGAAACAGATCCTTTGGCATTTGTTTTGCATTTTAGTCAGTTGAACAAGTTAGTTACAGAATTGCTTAAACCTTTTTTTTGTTAGTCCCCACAGGACTTCAAGTGCTGGGTTAAAAATATTTTCCTAATGCCGTGCCTGTGCTAGAAAACTTCAGAGACAGCATAGCCGATGACATATGCATATGCACATTACTATGGCATATATGTGACTGCTTTTGTCAGTATTTCATGTAGCAATCAGAAGTTGTACTGGCAAAGGATTTGGCATCCAGTGTGTAGATGCCAATGTTCCTTGGATTACTGTCTAGCACTTTGGCTTTATGACGTTTTTACTGTGTGCTGTGGGATGACAGCAGAGTACTCAAGGAAATAGGATAACCCAGGAATTAGCCACCCCTGTATTTTTTAAATCTATCTCATTTATTTTTTATTATTAAATTATCTCAAATGTGAATCCCAAGAAAACACCTAACCCCTTGCCGATGCCTGGTTATACTTTGGTTAAAATGAAATCAGGAATGCAGGATGCTGTTAGGGCATCCAAATGTTTCATTTAGTGACGAGCAGCTCCAACTGTGGTAAAATGGTGTTTCTAATGGACAGTCCTATGCTCCTGAACAATTGGAAAATCAGAATGTGATGCAGTCTGGGGCTTAAGAGCCAGTCTGGAGAAAAGAAAGTGCCACATTTTGTAAGTTTCTGCCGACGTCCCTTGGCCATTTAGAGCAACAGCTCCATCCTGTGACAGCTGGTGAGTGGGTCATGATTGTGCTCTGGAAGTTTAAAACCTTATTAGCTCTTAGTCAGTGGCCAACTTGTTTGAACAGTCCAAGGCAGAAATGGTTATCCTACAGTTGTGCCCTCCATTGTGATGCACAGAAATAAGAATCTGAAAAATGTACAAGGCTGCAGGGATATGAAACAACAAAACCCTCCCAAGGTGCATAACCAAATATTTCTCTCACCCCTGTTCTTCTCCTTCTGTACTGACCAGAACAGAATGCTTTTAAATCACTCTTGCAGTCCTGTTTTAATTTCTTGTTTACCTATGATCCCTTTTAAGTCCTTCTGACTTGTAACATGTTCTTTACTAAAAAGTTACATTGCTTCATGATGACTGTATGTGATAGAAAGAAACAAGGCCGAAGTCTCAGTTTAACTGCAAAAATCCAAGTCTTTGGAAAGGATACTGCTAGAACCTGTCAGAAAGGTATCTATGCATTTTTGTCCTGTTACAAAATACAAACATTCAAAACTGAAAATATCTGTGGGTGTTTAGTTGAAGGATTTCTCAGGATTTAATTCTAAGTTAAAAGCAGAACCAGAACTTCAAAGGGAACGAATAACTGCTGGGCAGTCACCATGCAGTATTGCCCACAGCTTCTGTGATGTGAACCTTCTGTAATGTGAAGCCCTTATTTGTCCCTATGATCCCCTCCCATATGACGAGAAAATTACATTACTGTAATTACATTACTGTAATTACATGCAACCAACCTGCATAAAATCTGCCTTATTCCTGAATACTGGAGCTGTCATTAAAAAAGGAGCTCTGAGGCAAACACACAGAAAGTAGTTTTATTTTTCCTGATGTTGTAAATTTATGTGGAGTGAATTAGGGGCCAGAAATTGTCTGACTTTTTTATTTCTGATAATCTGCTTCTTTTATATTATCTTCCCAATGTTTTCTGTTTGGTGCAGGAGGTAATCAGGAAAAACACTTCTCTAGTTTATTTAGCACTGAAAATTCCCATTGAAAGAAAAAAAATTGCAATCTACTGAAAAGCGTCCCCATTTCACTCCAAAGACAGTAAGTCAGTTCTTGAGGTAGGATTGTACTTTTATGAGACATTTTTCATATCTTTTATTCTCTTAGGGACAAAGAATCTGCAACACACAGTCATCTTTATCATCCAAAAGTAATTTACATTTAACAGGAATATTTAATTACTTAATTGCTTGAGAAAAACTCCCACCCCAAACAAATTAAATACAGTGGTTTACGCCTAATCTGCCTGAAAATTTTGCTTGCAGTTATTCCTTGTTATGAGATGGAGAACAATCACTGTTTTAAATCCTTAGTTTGTTGGTTGTTTTTTTCCCTAATACTCTTTAAACAGTTTCCACTGTAATCAAGAAATGTAAAACAATTGAAAAATATTTAATGGTTGAAACCCCTCCAGTTACAGCTAAAAGACTGTAACTTTCAGAAGTTCTTCATCTTGTGTCTGAGTTAAATATACAACAATGTTCTTAGCTTCAGATCTCTTTTCTATCTCAGTTATGTTTTTATTTTACTTCAGTTGAAGTTTAGAGGTTTTGTTTTCAGAAGGATGGATTCACCACTCATGTATTCAAGTGATAGCTGCACGGACTGGCTCATTGGGAAATGTAAGATCTCAGTTGTCAGCAGAAATAAAAGGTCACCTTTCATTTTAGGAAGCAGGATTTCAAGGGCTAAAGATGGTTGTTCTGGATATCAGGTGGTGTTTCCTTGTTTGGTAGAGCTTATGCAATGTGAAATCACTTGCTTTGACTGTTCTTTACACGTTCTTTGTGACAGTGACATTGATTGTAAAATCCTTTCAGGATATATAGGAGAGAAAATGGGCAGGGAGTCATGGAGAAAACTTCTGCTGATTGTGTTCCTGATGCATCGGCATCTGTTAAAAAAAATCCAAACCAACAAAATGCAAACTTGAAACTGGATTCTAAATTATAAACAAACTAATCTGCTTGTTTATGCTCATGTGCATACCAAGTAGGGATTCTTCAGAATTCTCCTTGAATTTGCAGAAATACCCAAAGACTTTTACCAGAACAGTATTGGGTGTTGGTATGCAACAGAAGTTGACAAATAATTCCTTTAGTTGAAATTTACATTATAATAGCATAGAAGACTCCCACGTAGGAGTTACTGACAGATATTAAAATGGAATTCCCATTCCAGAGATTTTACAGACTAAGTGTCAGATTGTGAAATCATCTCCATACTACCTGAATTGGACTTTCAGCATAAAAAAATTTGTGCCGTTAAAAAAGTGTAAGCATGCAGGGTCCATGGCTCTGCATGTGATGAAAGCCAAATCCATCCTTCACATGTCGCACCCGGATATTAGGGCCTGACAGAAGAGATGTCCTATCGGACCAGCATTGTGGCATGCAGGCCTAGAGGTAGTGCTTTGATCATTTGCTTCAAACCTGGGACTATAATAGCTCCTGTTACCAAAGTAGCTATGATTATACCACCTTCATTTTGAATCTTTGTTGCAGAAAGCTGCAATACACTTTAGTCTGTATTGTGGTAATGCAAGTCACATTTTCTTAGCACCAAAATTATTTATGGATTCCTTTCTAACCTAACCTGTTTTTTATTTTTATTGTGTGTGAATGAAACATTTTGATTTGATATAAAGCATGGTAATACCTTGGTGAGGCTATGCTGAATAAAACATTTTACACAGAGTTAAAACCCAGCAGATTTAAAGCTTTTGTCAGTTTGGTTTTGATAAAAAATAATTATGTGCGTCTTCCTTGATTTTTCTGTCACAATGAAGAACTTATATTTTGAATTTTCTAGCTGGACCCTTTTGTCAGACTGTGTCAAGGACTTTATTTGTGATTGAAAACTCTTTCTTTTCTGCATTGGGTCTTCTATGCATAATTTTAACAACTTGCTCTTTATCGAACAACTTGAATCAATTTTTAAAATTGTTGCTTTCCTTGTTTATTTGCAAGGTTTGAAATCAAGCTCCAAGAGGAAAGGAAAAAACACATGAAAAAAATTTCAAGGTAATTTAAAACCAAAGGGAAGTGGTATATAATTTTCAGGTCTTTGCAAACTTTGCTCTGCACTCCTGTTTTGCCTTTCAGTTACAATTCTCTGAGTTTCCTTTGGGCTGTGCTGGTGCAATATTCTTGGTGCTCTACTTTGTGTTCCACTTGTTTCCATCAAAGGAAGGGGAATTCATTACTGCTCTTCATACGCATATAGCCTTAAATCCACCAGATAGTCCACTTATTTAGTGGGTCTTCTCACTGGTCTCCTTCCTCAGGACTCCTTGACTCCCCTATTACAAAGTTGCCAGTGAAGCTAAGAGTAATATTTTTGATCCTAAAAAAATCCCTAAAAAGTCTCACTTGGTTTGGAACCCCATGCACAGTGGTGCTGCCAGTGGACTAATGAATAAGTAGCTTGTTGGATATTCTGTGGTCATAACTGAGTAAAATAAGTGTTTAAGGGTTCTTAACTTGAGATCTTTGAGAAAGCGTTGATTCATGCACTGAGCTTTCATGGATTTTATTGGAATATTTCCTTCTGAAACAAGGATGCATTCCTGAATCAGGGATTCTGAAATTGCTTGAAGATCTGACAACTGCAGGGTAGTGTAGATAATATGTTATTTATCTGTAAAAAAGATAGCTTGGCTACAGCAAGTATTCTCAGCCACAAATGCACCATGGTTTGTGTGAGTTAATTTAGTTATATTTCAGAGCACATGCAACAGAGAGTAAATTAACTTCTGTGGAGACCTAATCTGCCACAGACCAATTGCTTCTGATGCCTAAACTTGTGGTTTAGGTATGCTCCTTATAAGTCCATGACCTTCAAGCTGTGTTTCAAAAACAACTTAATGAGGGGGTATTTGTGGGAGACCAAAGTGGTTAAGTATTCTTTAAGGAAACAGTTTAGGGGTTTTATTATTACATCTTTTCTGTAGTGTGCCTGCCTTATGAAAGATCTGAAATAACACTGCATGGAGATTGGTTTTGGTTTTGTAGTTATGAATTTATTTCAACAGATGTATCACATCACTTTTGACCTGGAAGTTTAAAAAGTTATATCAAAACATGAATAAATCTGAAATCAATTTAAGGGAGGAATGACAGTTATATGGTAGAAACAGCTTTTCTTCATTTATTGGAGTAACTCTAAAAAGTATGTAATGACGTTCTTATACATCTAGAACTAGTAACATCAAAGAGCATTCTGTGTATGAATCACACGTATAGTCCTTGTCATAAAAATGCATTAACAAAAAGAATTAAGTGCAGAGGATAGCTGTGGAAATGGTACAACTCTTTTGCCCTTTGCCAGATAAAAATTTATGGAAACTTAAGAGACTGACTCAAAGATAAATACTTGAAGATGGAAGCTAATAAAACTTTTTAAAGCCCATTTTTAAAACCATGTCTTTCCCTTAGGCATTTACCTGTCAATGTCTAAGCCTATTGAGAAGTCTACTATAAAATAACAAATACTTGTGATTCTCTTTCTTTTTTGCAGTCTGTCCCTTAAACTATATATTTATAAAGACTAAATACATAAGTACTATATATAATAAATGACTAATAAAGACAAACTAATATATTATATATAACTAATAAAGACTAAACATTTTTCTGTTGAAGGAGAAGGGATGGGAAAGAAAAAGAAGGCATCACTGTTACTAGGTACAGTCTTAACCTAGTAGTTTCAAACTAGGTTTCATATCCTGATGTCGATACCATAATACAAAACATCTTGCATCATCAGAAGGATATCAGATAGCTTTAGAATTGTTTATAACCTGAGTCTATTCATGCAGTTATGTTCAGATATTATCTCATTTCTCTGCTTGTCTATATGTGTGTGCATGCACTCATGTATATTTCTCAGTTTTTCATGCTGCCGTCAGCTCAAAGCAAATTTTAAGAGCTAGTACTGGCACTCTTAGAAAAAAAGCATTGTGGTTCTTTTTCCTAGTTCAACTGAAAAACCCAAAGCAATCTCAGATTAAATTCTGAAAAATTTTTACATTCTCTTATTTTATTTTGCTCTTCTCATAGTCATTATTTGATATCTTCCTGCATTACCAGACTGCATGCACTGAATCTTCTTCTCAATTTTATACATCACTGTTGCTTTATTAGAAGGAATTCAAGGTTAATCATTAGCAAACACTAACCACTACTTCCTGCTTATACAGTACATAGATTTTAACAGTGGGAAGAAAATTCCCTGACAGAATTGTCTGCTCTTAGAATGCCTCCCATAGAGAGGCAAGAAGGAGAGAGAGATTCTCGGAACAAAAGAAGGAAATCTGCTCTGACAGCTCCCTGTGTAGTAGTGTAGACCACACCACTTCAAAGCTGTGATGCTCTCTCCCATCAGCATCACTATCAGTGCTGCTGGGCTTTCTCTGGTCACTCCACAGGGAGAAGATAAGTGCCTGAATTCTCAAGCATTTTCTATTATTCTCGCTTCCTCCTGGCTCAGGTGAAGACATGGTGCAGAACCGTTATCTGCAGTCCTCCCTCACTGACAAAAGCAGATAAATTTGTGGGATTAGCCTGTTAGCTAGTGATAGAGATTGTCTCTAGGGAGGCAAATAAATGATGGGTCCAGGACATAAACACTAATAATGAAAAAAAAAATTAAAAATTTTCACTGATGTCTATTATAATACGTATTCAGCTACCTATTAGAAAACATTATTTTTATTGTGAGATAGCTGTAATTTCTATTCTTCCCTTTTGTCTCTTCTGGGAGGAGAAAAAAAAATATTTACTAGCAATTAATTCTTTGAGTGACTCTCCCAGTCTTCACAACTGTGTAAGTAAGGAAACTACAGTGCAAGCTGCCAAAATTGTGCAGTGAACCATGTCTACTGGTTCTTTAAGTCCTTGTAGTGAAGTTATCAAAGGAGAAGTGAAAAATAGTCTAATGTCTTCTCAACTGCAAACACTGCAGTGGGTTCACATTACATCACTGTCATGCTCTGTATCCACAACCACCTACTTGCTTATGAAATATAAGAGAGACACAGAGCATCTGTCTCTTTCATCATCTAACTCAGCTCTCCCAACATTGCTGATGGCATGAAAACAGGTTTTTAAAAAAAAAAAGGAACTATGACTGAATTTTAGGTAACTGTGTGGCTGACCCTATTCCTGGCCTTTGTCAGGCCTGGGTATTTTCCAGTATAATTTTTCAGTATTTTCAACTCTATTGTGAATAGACTGGGTATCCCAGAAAAATGGAGATAGATATGGAGGGGCAAAAATAAGTGAGGGAAAAGCTCTGATTCAGAGTTTATTACTATTAAATATAGATATGTAAAAATAGAGTAAGTTAACTGGCATGATACTCAGACTATAGAGTCTCATAGTCTCAATGACACTCATTTCTTTCAATGGCAATGGCTAAGGAAATCCAAGATGATCTTAATTACCTTCTGTGAGATGTGCTAGTAAGCAGAATAAATATTTAAAAAAACCTGCACAGTACTGCATGCAGTATAAACATAGAATCCTAGAATAATTTGGGTTGGAAGGGACCTTTAAAGGTCATCTAGTCCAACCCCCCTGCAATGAGCAGGAACATCTTCAATTAGATGAGATTGCTCAGAGCTCCATCCAGCCTGACCTTGAAGTAAATACGAATAATGTGAACATCCTGAAATTTTCAGTTCCTGGTGTCATTTTACTGTAGTGAAAGGCTGCGTTGCATGTCTCTTCTGTCTGGCTCATGAGACTCTCATGTCAACAGAGAGTCAAGTTGGTAAGTCTCCATGTATAGGTCTGCACTGGGTTGAGGAGCAGTATATCCTGGTTTTGTGTGTATGCTTGAGCATTTCTGGAACCAACCTTTCAGTTCTAGCATTAGCACTGACAACACCTTCTGTCTCTATATACATTAAATCAATATATGTCTGTACATCCAAAAGGCTGACAGGAAAATGTAACTACACTTGACAGAACCTCCCAGTGTTCCACTGCTCAGAAGTGTTACTCAGAATATGGATTGTAATAATTTTTTTCTTGATGTTAATAATGATTTGGAAATAAATGGCCTTGTGTCATGCATTTTAAATAAACATATATTTTCCAGTATCATATAATAACAAAATGTTTTCTAGGTCATTACCATCGTGAAAAATATTTTTTAGAGATAAAGAGAGTGACTTCCTGTATGAAAAATGAATGTCTAAGGCAGAGCTTTTTCTTAGCTTTGTCCACTGAGCATAGTACTGTTTGTTTCAGTATACAATTGCTGTATTTTTTTGTGGTGTAAATGTATTTTGAATTGAAGATAATACATCACATTACACACATGCTGTGTGTAATATCGGTGTCTGTGCAGGGATATTACCTGGATATTACCTGCTTATTGGTATTATTTAGGGTTTACAAAATATCTTGTGTTTCTGAATTTATTATTTCAAGAAAGCTAATACTTGTCTGCACTTTGCATGCTTAGAATGTGTAGAATGGGTATTTAACAATTGACATGTGACGCAAATAACATGTATTGTTAGTAGATGCCATAATAGCGCGGTACTAAGTACAATGGGAACTGAAAAACTGTAGCTTGGTGCTTCTTTTTTTTTGTCTTGGGATTCAGGAGATGTAGGTAAACTTGGGGTCTTTTTGTTTGGGTTTTTGTTTGCTTGTTTGTTTTCTATTTCATACACTATCTGTGTGCCTGGGCACTGTTTTTGAATCCAGGACTTTTTTTAACATCACCAAGATAAATGCAAGTGTTCATGTTATGTTGGCAGAGCTTTGTGCTTAAGCCTTTTATCTGTGAAATGAAGATGCTGAATACTGGCTCACCTTGTAGGTATTATAAGGACAAATTCTCTAGCCTTTGTGAGGCGGAGGTACATGGATAACTTCCGTTTTTAGTTGTAAAATATTTTTTAAAGTTCTGTGTATTGAAAACCTATTGTCTTAAAATGTATTCTTTGGGGAAAAAAATAATGGTTAAAGAGAACAGAGATAACACTCATTTACATCGCCCTTGTATTCAAGTCCAAAGGATTCTGCAGCTACAAAGCGTAACATGATTATTCATCTTCACTGGATCACATTCTGTGATCAAAACATAGAGTTGGAACAATGCATACAAGATGACAACGCAGGCTGTATGACTAAATGTAATGGAGATGGGATAGATCTGGATTGCCTCTGGTCAGCTGTAATCAGTAACAACTCACAGTCCTTTACTAAATGTAGTTTTCTGTGCTATGTCTTGCTCTTCCTTGGGACTACAGAGGAGCAACTGATTGTTTTAGCTTTAGCAAATATGTCGTGCAAAATTCCCCACTGGAGAGTAGACTAAGTGTATTTAAAGTCTGTTTCCAGCTATATATTTTGACTATGATTGACGGAACCAAAAACCTCTCCTAGTTAGTGGCTGAGGCAGGTTCATCATGGAAAGTGGATTGTGCCCCCCACTACAGACATAAGCAAATCCTCCATTCACCCCATCACATGTACAATTCCTACGAATATATGTTTTTAACTTTCTAGACTTTTTGAATCTTGAATGTGTGAAGAGAGAACACCAATCTCATCTCTGAAAATTGTATGCCAAGAGAACCAGCAAAACACCCTACTTTCAATTCCTACCTCTAGTTTACCATGGTTATTTCAAAAGATCAAATTCAGCCAGAAAACAAAATATAGGTCTATTTTGTGAGGAAAAGAAAACACAATTCAGTTTTATTTCAAAGCACAGAATAGCATGACTCAAGTCACAATTACATTTTCTTACATGTTGTTTAGAGCTTGCATTTTCACTATTTGAGTTCATTTCTGTGGTAGCAGAATGTTACTGTTCATTAATCTAAATTCTAGTTGTGGCTGTAGTACAATTAATCAGTAGCTGGTGATAAAGCTAATTGCATTTTTCTGATTTTCCTAATTTGTTAGAGCACTTTTGGCAGTTGTTAGTTGAGGAAGAACTGTGTCCTCAGAAATTATTCACTGGGGTATATTCCAGTTACAAAAATGCAGTTCTGGGTCATCTAAAGGGCATGCTAAAATGAAGTGGGGGAGGAATACAAAAATTGCTGCTGAAAAATAAACTTACTGAACCAGAATCAATGTGATGTTCAGAAGTAGGGGTTTTTTTTAAGTCTAACTTCAAACATTACTTTTTCATGGATCGATGACTAACTATTTTCATGATGTAACACAATAGCTATCTATTATTTAATAAAAAGCATTATTTCACAGCAGGATTATAAACAAAGACAGAATTGTGCTGAAATTAATTTTATAGGATGCACCGCATTTTTTGAATTGGTGAACTTTATTGAACAATATTGATATTGAAATTATATAAACTCAATTTTCTTAATCTACTAAACTGTGAAAATCACCTTGCTTATTTGTGTAAAAAATTTCTATTAATCATCAATAAGATTTTGTTATGAATTTCATGATACATAACAGGCGCACATACCAAAATATGGGAAGAGACTCTCCAGAGAAAGAATCTATGAACTTTCCTCTTCAAAGGATTTTTAATGTTGACAAAACAGGCTTTTTGGTTTTGGTTTTTGAAATAAAAAGAATATTTCAGAGTTAGGATTAATTGATAACTTTTAGAGCTGGATCTTAAAGAGTACCAGACTCTAGAAATCCTTCCTTTTGAGAGTATGGTGGCAGAAAATTCCTGTAAAAGAAATTCTATATCTGTATAAATAATTCTAAATGCTTGTTTACAAAAGGAGCAGACTCTTAGGGGAACCAGAGATAAACTTGCAATTTTTTTCACTTTGCAGCCTATTTTAATAGCTTTAAGTTGTTGCTAACTGCCTATGTGTGGCAACACCTTCATTTTGTAGTGAAGGAAGAAAATCATTTGCTACAGTTGAATGACATCTTAAAACAAAGTGCAAGCTTCCAGCTTCACATGGACCTCTGTGCATCAAGCAGTTACATCAGATATTAATTTTTGTTTCTTGTTCAGGATTTTTGAAGTAACCGTAATAATTAATGTCCAGTTTACCATGCCATTCAGTAGAGTCCAGGACATTTGATGAATTCTCTTTCTGCATCTTGCATGGATATATACTGAACAGATGTTGCAATAAGATTAGTAGCATAATTATTACAATCCAGATATGACGATTAATGTACTTCCTTTTTCTGTGGAACTGTCCGCAATTTTCACAAGTTCCTTGGAAGTGCCTGGATATAGTATAATTCGTGGAGTAAGGCAATTTTAGTTACTACATCTGTAGTACGAAAGAGAAGTTCTTTATTTGGAGCACTGAAAAATTGATGTTTGTGTTGGGGAAGAAGATGTTTTCTCCAATGAAGTTTGATTTCAATCTCAGCATCTTGAAGCAAGTATCTAGGATTTGAGACTTCACAAAGTTGCACTCAACTTCTTGTTGAGGAAGCAAATACCAACTTCCAAAGCAGTGCATAAAAAAATGGAAGGAAATTGTAGAGTTTAACTGATACTTTTACATAGATTCCCTTTTGGTTTGGACGGAGGAATATTCTTGTAAAGTCTCAGGGCATCCTTGGCTCTATCACAGTCTTTGTTTTTAAATTCTTTAAAGAAATGCTACTGAACAAATTACAGTTAGTCCAAATGCATTAAAAACAAATGATAGCTCCCAAAAAAGACCTTGGATATATGATATTTGTGCAATATATTTTAGCTAGTAATAATAAGGTTCTATAACTCGCTAAATATTGCAGCAGGACTAGTAAGGACACGCTGTTATTTTATGGCCCAAAGCAAGGCAAAAATCAAAAAAACATTTACATTCTCATGTTCTTCTTTCTCTGCAAGACAAATTTCTGGTGTCCTAAAAGTACTCTTGAAAATAGCTGCCAGATTGCCATACAATATAAAATGTCAAGTTTATTTAAATTAGCAAAGGAAGTCATCACAGTAAGAAAGAATGCTTATAGGGAATAGACAGTATGAGACAAATTTCAAAAGCACTTATACGAAAGGTTTGTACTAGGAGTATGCTAAAAGTACTAGAAAAACACACCTGGATTCCCTGGATCCTGTAGGACTGATCAAGATAACTCAGAGGGATTCTAAAAAGAAATGAGATTTTTTTTCTGTGGTATAATGGGTGAGATAGAAACAAAGGAGGGAGAAGAAGCTTACAACCCAGGAAACAGTCCTTCTCGACAGGACTTGGGCTGTCTGGGAGCCTGCATTCAGGCTTCTGTCTTAAAGCCCTGATGTCTTGGGAATGCAGAACATGGTATTTCTTCTGTTCTCACAGATAAGAAGCTCTTCTGTAAGGATTTGTATTTCCTGTATATTTCTTACTTGGGACATGTGATCTAAATGTCTGTACAAGAAATAAGTACAGTAGATATCCACATATGATGAATTCACAAGATGAACAGAAACAACTTCTTGAAGTAATCTAAAACAGTCTCTGGACATTTTTGTATGTGGTTTGCTAACAAAGGCTTTTAATGCAACGATTTTGATTCTTTTCACATTTGTTTTTTGTCACCAACATTGGACTTATGACATTCCTGGAATATATTTGACAATCACTTAATCGTTTTTCTTACACAAGTGTAGAACACATTGTTCACATAGAACACATAGTTCAACCCTCATTTTCAATTTTCACTGCCTCATTTTGAACAGATGATCTAGTCCTGTGCAGATTCAGTTATCTGAACACACCTGCATGAGGTCATTATGGATAAATGAGTTTGCTTTCATCTGTTGAATCATCTTTCTCAAACCATATTTGGTAGGAAAATTACAGACAGAACTCAGAGCAATAAACTATGGCAAGTGTAATTTAGTAACAAAGCCAGGAAAAAAAAAAAGCCAGAGGTGTACAACACCGACACCTGCCAGAAATTCACAGTAAAACCTCAGTGAAGAACTTGGCCCTTCAGTCTGCTGAAAAGTAAGTTTATATTTTTCATGAATGTTTTTCAGAAGAAAATAAAATGTTTATTTATTTGGACATTAAAGGGCCTAAGGCACTGATAGAAGTACCTCTTTCTCTTAGATTCTCAAAATTCATAGAGATTACAGATCAGGAGGTGCATTCCCCGCATTACAGATCAGGAGGTGCTGTGTAGATTTATGGTAAGGAAAATATATAAATGATACATTGCATGGCTAGTGTTTTCTTTCTTTTTTAGAAAGCACCTATTATTTTTAATGTATTTTACATTTCCGCACTCTTTTAGGTTAACATTTTTTAGAACAACCAAAGTTAGACTGTTGGCATCAACGGCATAACATCTATGTAGCATAGACGAACAATTTTCAGCTACTGCTTAGGTAATTTTTTTTTTGTTTACTTGCCAAATGGTCCTACTTTCATTCTAGTTAGTGTTTTGGCAGATAGATTCTATCAGCTATCAGCCTACCATCATTACATTTTACGGTAATGAAAGGCTTGCCAGTGCTTTAATATCAATGACTCCTGTTTTTTAGAATCTACTGGATGGCAGCTGTCCTAAAGAACGTTCCAGAAACCTGAAAGTGAATTATTTTGATTTACTGTCTTGGTCCAGTGCAGGTGATGCTTACTATGTGGGAACTGGCAGATGTGTATGAGAGGGCTTGCCAGAGAGTTTAGAGCTCTCTACTTGGCAGAGAGAAAATATATCCATGTTTGCCACACAGACTAGAAACCAGGGAGAGAGTTAATGCTCTTAAGTAACAGTCTGTCTATGACACAAGTGGTTTTCATTCAGATAAACCTATTATTCACTTCAAAAACAACAATGAGTTTTTAGTATCAGTTTTCATTCTGGCTTAAATGGAATTATCAGAGACTTTGCAGTAGGATGAATTTACTAGAAATATTTTTGTTGTTAATTTAGGATGGGGAAAACCTTCCAGCTCAAGGAGGGGATAAATATCTCTCTGTGAGAATGCCAAGAAAAAAAATACTATTTCCAGAACCTAATGTTATCAAGTTAATTTCCAGATCCTTGGGAACTCTTGGACTATAAATTTTCTCATATTATGTGCAATTTAATCTAGAAGTCCCTTCTAGTAAAATGCTTACAAGTACTTAATATTTAAATGCATGCCCTCCAGCATACATAACAATGAAAACTAATGAGTCAGTGGGTTTAATCCAGGGGCCCCTTCTTTGTGTGCAAATGCCTAGCAGTAACTGTGAACTGCATCACTATGAAACACTATTTTGGCTGCTATGAACCATTTTGTAACCAACTCATTAAACAGCATTTTTGCCCCAACCTTTGTGCTAAAATATTAGTCTACATGCCTTAGTCAGAGGTAAGGGAAGGGTGTCATTAGCAGTGGTGTTATCAACTATGAAATTCTAGTGCTTAGATCTCTGTTATTTGGGCCAAATCTATCTGGAAATGTGTTTAACTTTGGCAGATAGAAGCCAAAGCATTCACAATCCTCACAGATACTTAATGTGGTAATTTCACTCATGACCAAATATTTGTCAAAAACACTGTGGGAAAAATTGAGGAGTTCCAGGCAAACAATAGGTCAAAAAGTTCCTGTGATGCATGCATGCTAACGCTGT
Organism: Manacus candei; assembly: GCF_025592945.1. Taxonomy (NCBI): domain Eukaryota; kingdom Metazoa; phylum Chordata; class Aves; order Passeriformes; family Pipridae; genus Manacus; species Manacus candei. The sequence continues at coordinate 23,201,087 of NW_026138076.1, forward strand.
AATTTAATATTGCAGTCACCAAAGATTAAGTTTGAAATTGATAACCAGAAATAAACACTCTTGGGTTATATGCAGATTCCTATAAAGCAAAATACTTAAGCAAATATATATTTTATTACTTCTTTAAGAGCAACCATAGTAGATAAGACCTCCCAACATCCTCTACTTTTTGAATTTTTCACTCAGCTGAAGTAAAAGGCTTTTCTTTACTTCTTGAAAGAATACAGAACTCAAATCCCTGAAATGTTCCAAGAGAAGTAAAACACAGAAACAGCAGTTATTTGATATACATTTGTTATGTTGTTACTTTAAAATTAATTAATATTCATGTAGGAATGTTTTACACTAAATCATTATATTGTCCAAGCATTATTGTATTTACAGTTAAATTAAGGCGGTGGAGGTAGAGGGGAAAAAAGAGACAAAAATCCTGCAGAACTTCAGTGTAAAATTTATAAGAAAATGTGTGTGTGTAATGTGCATATCTATCTATTTATCTATCTCCAAAATTATTTTGAGATCAGATAGAATAGCTGCTGCAGGAAAGTCTGATTTGTTTTTTTGTATAGGATGTGGTTTTACATGTAGCATCTTTTTCTCTATCTATACTAAGAGAAAACAGTCATAAAAGTGCTTGAAAATCAAAGTGAACACTGAGCTAGTTGTAAACAGCTCCACTGTCAAAACAATTTGAAGATACCTCACTTGATTTAATGATCAAACTCAAGATTTCATTTACATTCTAGCCCATTGTGGGTTCACAAGACATAGAATAAAGTACAAGGGGCAAAAATTTGCTTTTAGAAAATTTAACAGATGTTTCAACTGCTGAAGTTATTGGAGGAAGGAAATAATCTATATCTTCAGGTTATAAAGTCAAGGTAGTGCTCCTTCCTCTTGGGTATAATAATAATTTGACACCTAATGCCACTACTGTCAGTGTTCTGGCCTGCAAATTTTCTGTCAACACGTGTAAAGAGAACCCCTGGAAATGTTCATAAACAGCCTCTATTCTACCAGCTACAATGTAAATTGGGTTATAGAATTTTTCTTCTCATAAAGATGCATGGTGGTGGCTATAAAAATCTGGCAAAACTATGACAGTAAGACCATTGCATTTAACAGATACAGCACCTGCCTTCCTTTGCCTTGGAAAAGAGCTTTCAACAACTGAGTTTTCCAGCTGTGTATGCCATGTACTCCTTTTGGGACGAGGGTAGTTAAAGATAGATTCTGTTTCCCAAGATGGTCTGTACCATCAGATCACAGAAACCCAGCTGTTGGCATTGATTGTAATTTGGGTGGTTTTGGGTTGCTGTTGTGCTTATTGTTGTTGTTGGTTGTTTGTTTGCTTGTTTTGATTTGTTGTTTTTTAACACTGAAAAATTGTCAACAATGAGGCATATCCTGAGTAACTTGGCTATATGAGTATATGTACTAGGCACCTATTTCTCATGAATTTCCTGCGAGAAAAAGATTTTCTGTCATCTATGGTTACTCAGTAAAATTGTCAGAGGGGTGTGCAAAGTTGGCTACAGATTACTCCTAAGCAAATAATACAAAGGTAGTAGAATCCAATCAGTAAATGTCAAAACCTAAGGACCAGTTTGAAATAAGATAAATAAAGTTAATTACCAAGCTCATTAATTCAGGTGATTTTAGGAGGATTGTCTCCATGGCAATGCAGTTTGTGAATAATTAGTATGATAAATAGATTTGATGAAAATCCAATGTTTTTTCCTACTTTGTAGGCTACTGTGTAGTGGCTGGTGTCACTCTGTGGTTTCAAATTGACTTGTGGATTAACAGCCAAGCAATTAATAATTCTATCTTAGGTATCTGTCACTTTTATTAGATGTAAGACCACTAAATGAAAACAGATGATCAGCAGTTTTAAGGGAAATGAAGGTAGTATAAAACTGTTTTGTCATGGCATACGTTGAATTTTCAAAGCACTAGCAACATTATGACAGGGAGAACAGAGATGCATATGGAGGAGTGGGGCTTGTGGTTGATATCAAATACTAGCTGAATAATGGTCACACAGTTGATAAATCTTATATGTTGATTTAGGATTTTTCTAGTTACCTTGATATCCTCTTTATTCCTTTCATTACTGCCTGAAATCATACTTCTGCCCATGCCAAAAGCATAGGATGCTAACCTTGTGTGCTTGTGGTTTGGGGATAAATCTTGCTGTGCTTCAATAAGAAATCCAGTTATGATGGTCTGTGGAAACTGATGGAGTGTCTATCTGCCACTCTGCGACCCTCTGTCTTCTCTCTGAATTACAGCCCATTGTTCATCCTCTCTGCTAGATTTATTCTGAAGGGAAAACCCTGGCACACCCACACCCACACTATCTGGAGCAAAAGAAGGAAAGAATGGGGACAGAAAGGTAGACTTAAGAGTCTCATCCCATCACTCAATTATGTGATTATGTTAGAGAGAAAAAAAAAAGAAGTATTAAATGTGATTCTGTGGCTAAGATGATACTTCTCCTCCTCCATACCATCTGCAACATCTGAGAGCCAGGCTGTTTTTAGTTACAGAAATTTGAATTAACTATCTAAGATAGTCCTTGGTTTGAGTCTTTTATATTGTGACAAAATTTCTCACTTTTGCAGGCAAAAATGATAAAAAGAAGCACAGAAATTTGGCTTTCAAAATGTCAGAGAAAGGGAGCAAGTACTTGGCTACAATTTCAGCTGGTTGAAGTAGAAGTAGTAAATTCATTGGAGTAATAAATACTTTTCATAAGAATTTTTTCTCACATCCCATGTATTTGACTCATTCCGTTCTGGCTAGTAAAAGTAAACAAGACTGTACTAATTCATATTTCTGTGATATAGTAATATTTATTTAATGCAGAGTAATCTTCTCTGTGAACTATCAGCAGTAGGTACCTGTATGCATGCATTTTCCTCATAAAAAAAAAAGGCATAAGGTGGCTACACATTTCAACACATTTAATTAAATCTATTTTTTAACTTCTTTTTAATATTGATGGATACTTAAACTAGCTGGCCTGACTTCTTTTTGGGTGTTGTGGTACTGCCTGGCACTGCTTGGGGCTGGTTACAGCCTTGGGGAATTCTCTCTCTTTGCTTCAACACCACACTGCCCAAGCCCCCATAAACACAGATTCAGTGCCAATCATTACATTTATATACATATATATATATATATATATATATGTATATATACACACAAAAAGTTGAAGCCATGGGTCTGTGAAATGGTACTGTGAAATTTTGCCTTGAAAAATACTTTTATTCTGAAAAAAACCCCATAAAAATAGGTATTTTTTAAGGTTTTTTTCTTGCCCAGTTCCAGTTTCAGTGATTGTCTTGTGGTGGAAAATATTTCATGGTATTATCAAAGGACAAGTGTGAGACAAGAACCTCGTACAGGTGTCCTCCTATACCAGTGAAAGTGCATAAAGTTGTAACTAGTCAGATACTCGAACACACACCTAGTTTGGGGTCTTATGTTGCAGAGATTTGAATTTAACAAAACATGAGTGTCCATGACAGTAGTTAACACAAGCCAAGTAGAGCACTAATGAACCGAAGTGATTTCTATGATGGCAGTGGTACTGATCACTGATGACAACTTGCAATTAATGGTTGTTTTTCCCACTACTGCACATTAAAGGTGCTCTTATAGCTTTAATTAGGCAATGGTAGTCCTTAAAATTTCTGATATTAATTGTTTAAGAGGTACTGAGAAGCAGAGAAACTTCCTATCTAAGAAGCAGTAATTATTAGGCCTCAACTGTACAGTCCAAGAAGGAAAAAACCCAACAAAAAAACCCTATGAAATTTTTCCCTAAGAAACTCTGAGTTAGAAAATCTGTTACCATAAAAGAAGGACCAAGGAAAAGATACTAGTTTGTCACAGGGCCCTCTATAATCCTCTGTAAGTTGGACTTGTATGTATAATGGTCTATTAGTAAATAAGGGAAGTGAAGCATGTACAATACTGTTTCTTTTTCTAAAGTAACACCTTAAAAATAAGGTTCCCTCTGTGATACTTGGAGTGTTTGCATGAAAAGGTAACTAGCGAATAGGTAGGTAGAGGCAAACTCTGAGTGTCATAGGCCGTAGTATACACCAGAAGGGTACCAAAGACTAAGCAGGAGCCTGATGTATCCCAACTTTTTTTTATAAGTGTGGTAAATCATCTCTAGTTTCCCTGCTAGATGCAACAGTGTGCTACTATCCTAATTAAGCAGTGTAATGCAAGAGAATAAATTTATTCACATCTGGCTCAGCTGCTAAAAATATAACCCGTAAGTGCTGCAGATCTTTTGACAACTGGGAAAATATTCCGCCTGCTAACAGGAGGATCTAATTCATTTCAGTCTCTGCAAAAGAGATATAATCTTTGAATATGGGAAGCATTTCAACCTCAATCTATGTCTAGAAAATTTTTAATCAATGGCTAAAAATTAGGTTAAGCACTATAACTAAAAATGTGCTAATCGCCTCATAGATGTCACATAAAAATACAAAGTGACTTTTTATGGAAGAGGAGTTGTAGCTCCAGTTGAATACCTACAGGGTACTCATTGAAAGTCGTAACTGGAGATCTTGATCACATTTCTGTTGGTCTTTAATCCTTTCCTCTTGCCACCATCTATGTTATACAGATATCTATGTGATACAGATTAGCTACAAATTAGTTTCAAGCCTGCAAATTCATGTTTCTGTGTGTGTACACATGGTTTAGGTACCAAATGGTCTGCAGTGATGCGATGACAGTCATTGTGCTTTGGAACTGAAGCACAGCATGGAAGACAGAAGTAAAGATGCTGTAACTCCTGTCATATTTTTATCTGTGATAGTAAATACATTGACAAGTAAATATTTATTGTACAGATATAGCAAGCGCAGCACTTTTCCAGTAGTATATGCTATAGTTGGTGCTTAAAACACATGGTTCCTGGATCAGCTTAACCAGAACATGTCACTGACAAGGTACCCTTTCTAGTGGAAGAGTTGGATCCTGAAGGTCAGTTCTCTCTCTCTCTGATTTAGTAAAGATTTTCCCACTCCAGGGTGTTAGCCACTGATTGTTTTCTTCAGCAGGCTTGATGCATCTCTTGTTCATACCGCTCTAGTGTGTTCAATGTTTTCTTGGAGGAGCTAGGCTTTAACTGCTGAAATATGCATTATTTCAGAGGCTTATGATGAAAAATCAGTGTTTGTGGATAAGCCATATTTGCCATGACTATGTTAGGCCATGTGACACTGTGTGAAAATACCAATTTGGAGCAGTGAAGCATCTGGTTCCTCCCAAGTACTTTTATCCTTGTGTGGTGGGGGAAAAAAGTGTTTTTCCCCCTGGAGTTAAAAAAATGGTAACCCCCGAGGGGGTGGTGTCTCGGTGTTGACCCAATCAGCGCCCCTGCAAAATTTAAACATATCACATCAGACCAGAAAAGAAGGATGATGATGTAGTTGGAGAAGAAGTGGCCATGTTCTGAGACCACGAGGAGAGAGAGAGGGGGCTAGGAGCCCCACTGGGGGCCACAGCCCCCAGCCCCCCTGCTGGGGTTGTAGAAACTCGGAAACAGTGTTAAACTGGACCGAGTTCTGTGACTGAAGAGCTGGGGGAGTCTTTCTCCACTGTGAGTGGGTAGCAGGAGTGGCGGCAGAGGCAGCGCTGACTGGAAGGCTATGGCTGAAAGCCAAGAAGATAAGAGGGAAGCAGCAAAGACGGCACGCAGCAAAGCAGAGACATATCCTGCAAGGAGAGAGAGAGAGCCGGCAACAGAGCAGAGAAAGCTCAGCAGAGACAGTTTTGGGGTAAGAACTGAATCAAATCCCCCAAAAACCCTTTTGAGACCTCTCCTAAGAGGAGGGGATGGACTCCTACTGGATGGAAGTCCTAAAATGCAACATGCAGCAGAGAGAGAGGAGCTAAGAGCTCAGAGATGTCCTGGAGCTGGACCGGGACAGCTCGACGGAATGTGGGGGAAGTGGCCTTGAACTCCCCACCCCTCCACTGCTGCCACGCTGGCAGTTCTGAGACAGAGTAATGGAGCTCTGATAGAACACTTAGGGCAAGGACTGAACTGAAAGCTGCCCTAAACGTTCTGAATCGAGGGAACTCGACCCCTCGAGGAAGGGACCTTCATGGGATGTCTTACACCCCATGATATGATGTGGTGAGGCAAGCCTTTGTCCCAGCTATCGCAGTCCACGGGAGAGAGACCTTTGCTCGGAGCCAAAGGGCCGAGAGGGGTGAGAGAAGACCCCTTTCTGTGTAATAGAAAGAGATCCAACTACAACTCCACCTACAACTGCTGCATTGGAGAGGAGAGACACTGCTGCCCTGAAGGTGGGAAGGATCTTTCCTTCTTCCCTTCTGGACTTTTATTGGAGGGAAAAGAGATTTGATCCAATGTAAATACTGGTTTATCATAGGAGAGATAGTTAGCATTATGTATATAATGCATTATAATATTTATTTGTGCAATTATTGTAATATAATTCCCTTCCCCCCATATTGAGTCTTGTGTTTTGTCTGGAAAACCCCTCTCACAGTGGGGTGAATTGTGGGAGGAGGGGCTTGGACTCAGAAATTGGATTTTTGGGCGTCTTAAACCACCACACCTTGTTATCAGATTATTTTTTTATTTCTCTCATACTCTCAGTTGCTGTTTGCTCTGTCTAGTTATTGTCCACTTAGTACAGGTATAGACAGCACCGACCTTGTGACTATAGGTTGTACTCAGATTGGCAGCCACGGGTTTTGGCATCACTAGTCTTGCTCACTGGCACATGATTTCAATCTGCATGAGCTCTTATGGGATTACAGAAACTGAGTATTTTACATGGAGCTCCTTGATACAAAGTGCCAACCCAGGCTCTTGCTTGTGTTCAGAGACTGAGTTACTACACTGACACACACTGTGGTGATATTGGCTGGCTGGGTAGAAGCAGTCGAGGTAAAAAATTGAAATACTCTTTTACCATTCATATCTGCCATCCCACACTCCTTCAAAACGTTAGGTAGAGAGCCACAGTTTTGGAAAAATGATCTCTATGGTAGCTAAGGCACGAAGCTTTGCATTTAGCAAAATTAATACCTTGCAGTCCAACATTCTGATCTGTAGTGGAAAAAAAAGTAATTATTTGCATTGGTACCAATATTTGACAGTATATAAAATGTCTATAACACTAAAAAAAAAATTCATCAAACTGAGTACTTTAAAGATGGCATGATAATATCAGCATTTTACACAGTAAGCAAAATAAACTAAATGCCTGTAGCATCAGTAATCCACATATTGTGTAACAGAAATCTCAGAAATATAATAATATTATTTATAATTGAATTTATTACATTAATTAGATAAAAATCTATTAATACACCTATATATTGATATTAATACATAATTACACAATAATGTGCTTATATTCCTAATTAATTTTTATATCAAGATGAGAATACATTAATTAAAATCTGTAATACAGGAAAACACCTGAAAATAAAATATGCAAAAAAGCTTTTGTTGAATCTAGAAACAGCAAAGGACACCGGAATGTAATAATCTCACAATCATGCTATTTTCCACCTATTGTGTTCTCCATCATGACTATGAACAGCTCTTATAATATTCCAGAGTTCAGAAGCAAGTTTGAGTAGACCGAATTTCTCCATCCTCATTTTGTGGTTCCTTAGATTTTTATACACTGCAGAAGCCAGTGAGGAAGCATTGGGAACTCTTCCAGGGGTTATATCAATGCTTCATTAGTTTTAAGGCCATTTTTCACCCTCATACTTCTTTGTAAAAAAATAAAATAATCCTTATTCTCTGTGGAGTAATGAATGAAAAACCCTCTTACATTTACAAACTTGTATCTTTTTTTTTTCCCCATAGTATATTCTCTTCTCAGCTGAAAGGTACAGAAAATTGTGGCTGTCTGGTATTCCACACGTGCAGGTTATGGCCTTAAATATAACGGGCATTCATGTAATTGAGAAGTTGATATGAAATGGCCAAAGACAAACTTATACTACACTTTACTGAGAAAACATTCACATTCAAGAAAAAGATCGTCTGTGAGCACTATGCACACATTAGAAAGGCAGTGAATAACTCTTCTTCAACAACTACTGCGGGGATCCTCCCACCTTCCCCCCTCTGCACCTCTGACCTGCTCTGTGTCTGCTCTACAGTTTCAATAACTGGTGTCAGACCTTGACCTTTGCTTAAGAGCCTGGTGGTGAAGCATCCTTTGATCAGAGCGGGAGCTCTTGCATGGCTAAGGTGGGAGCAGCACTGACAGTACCAGGAACTCCTGCTGCTTGGACAAGCTGGGAGATGAGAGCAGGAGTAATCAGTCATACCCTGATGGAAGGGGCCACAGTGGGTCATCCGGTCCAACCTCCCTGCTCAAGCAGGGTTGTCCTGGAGCCCATCGCACAGGATTTTGTCCAGATGGTTCTTGAATATCTCCAGTGAGGGAGAGTCCACACCCTCTCTGGGCAACCTATTCTGTTGTCTCTCTGGAACATGTTCTGTAAAACAATGCATTTTTCACTCTATATTATGGGACTTATTCCAGCTACATACTGTTTAAATATCACCATCAGCATCATGCAAAGTAAATATATACCAAACTTGAAACTGCTGTCAGAATTAGTTGTTTTATACTGCTTGACTCCTCAAACCTCAAGATGCTGCCCTTATTACTAAACTTCCTACAGTGATATTGAGACTCTGGAGCCTTGTAACAACTGGACACCTGAGGTTGTGTTCATGAAGCCAGGCCAACTCAAAGCACAGACAGAATTCAAGGCTAAGTATCAACCTCTTCAATTCTGTGTGTGCAATGGCTTCAGACCAGGCTGAAGATTTTCTTTGCTTCTGTCAGCCATTCTCCTTTTCACCAGAGATTTTAGTCCTTCTTTTTGCCTCAGCTCCCAGTCCTCCTGTGTTTATCAATAATATAGTAGTGTCTTAGAAAAAATAAAAAAATATACTCTATATTAGTAGTAACTGACTCTTCAGGCTACTTCCCATGTCAAGACAATGCTACTTTTCAAGAATTCAGCGTACTTTTTGAGATTATGCTGGAACATTCCTGGTGGTATTCTCAGTCTCTGAGCAGTGTCTTCCTGGTTTTCACAGATACCCTGTTTTCTTCCAGTAAGTATACAGTCCTCTTTGGCAAATGACATTTATAGTATCATATGCAGACCATTATCTAGCCTTACAAACAAAAATTTCCAAATCTCTAACAATTAAAGGCATTTACATTCAACATCATTGCAGACTAGGCTCCTACAAAGCTACTTGTGCTCACATACGAGTTCACTTATAGAGTCAACATCTGTGTTGAATAAATCATGCAGATTTGCCCTACCTTTTGTCTTCAGAAAACAATTTAATGTAAAATGTAGTTCAAAGTGAATGGGAAGCGCCTCTGATTTTCTCTTTAAATGTTTTATTTTCTTATTTTCAAAGATCACGAGTATGATTTTTAAATTGAAGTAAAATATGAGGAATGTAAATTTGACTATGTGCTGTATATAGAACAGCAAAGTGACACCTCCTAATTTCTCACATGTTGGGAGATTTTATACAGTTTCCCACCACTCATAAGTTGCAAGTATTTGCATTACAAATAATGGACTAAAAGAACACTAAGCAAGAGTTGCTCAGAACTGAGGCCCTGCAAAATCCTGTGATGCAAAGGAAATTAATAAGCTTTTGCAACTGCTGTGTCCTGCAATATGAAGACACAGTACAAGTGGACTGTAAGGGGGAAGGAAGTTTTTCATTACAGGCAAAGCATCATGATCCTTTGGGCATAGATGACACCTTCTTTATTGATAAGATTTAATTCAGATCTTTAGGAGGTGGCAGTGTTCCTTTAACATGAGCCATTTTAAATTACTTCCCAGAAAACAACAGTAGTATAGTAATTACATAGATAAGTGAAAAGGCAATTGCTGCCTCTGTAATTGAATCAATATAATCTTTATCAATTTCCATGTTTTTATCTGTTTTGTTTTTAAAGCTGAAAAAGGGAGGATCATATTTTCAAAATGTGGCCTTGACTTACGCACATTCTAATTCACAAATATACTGACTTAAGTTGTTCTCTGTGGTGTCATCTCTTTGTGCAAATACATTGAAAGAAACAAGTAGTTTGTTTGTGTTGATTTTATTACGTTTACAAGAAATAATATGTCAAAACTGCTTCAAACAAACAAAAGTGCAAATATTTTTAAGGAAGAACATTATTCACATATAAATACATGACAGTTCCTTTTGAAAAGATGTATCTAATGTGATGGTGTTACTTTTCAGCATCAATCATTTATGAGCCAATTTAATGGATAATATGTGTTCCACTTGAAAAATATAGAAAGGAGTTGAGAGTAGAATATTAACAGATTTTTGTCTTGCAGTTTCTTCAGTAGGAGAAAAATAGCATAATATCTATATTTAATAAATGACTGACCTAATTTTTTTCAAAATAGGAATTTCATGCTGAGTATTTACTTACTTGCATAGCCCCCTGACCCTTTTAATCAATACATGGCATCACCATTTGGATTCTTGATTTGGATTTGCTACCCAGATTTTCATATCCCCAGCTTGTGGTTATTCTGGTTCATTCATGCACATCTAGATAGCATTTGGCAAAGTGAGCAATGTGTGCAGCACTTAAGGTGTCTCAGAATAAGTATGGCTCTGTTTTCTGGGGCTACTGTGGTAAATTTTCAGACTTGCTACAGGGCTGACTTAAGCTGATGAAGAATTCATAAGGCTGTTTGAGAAAAACGTGAGCTGAACCCCTCACTTATCTTGCACCTGGCTCAAGCAAGGCCAAACAATGGAATGATGCTTGGAGGGAAGTGGAGGTCTCACAGCCCAGTGTTGTTTCAGTGGGACAAAGAGAAACACCTACCCCTCCGTACCAGCAATTAGGGACAAACACATTTATAGTATAAAAAGAAGGGGGGGTTGGGGTGAAAAAGTGAGCGGGGGAAACATATCTGCTTGCTCGGGATCGGTAGACAAACTATGTCTCTCTGCCCGTGAAGGAACATGTTTAGGTGAACTTTGCAACTGCATTGGACCAGACCTGGGAATATTTATGTATATACATATACATACACATATATACATATATATACACATATATAGCACTAATAGATCTCTCTTAATATACATACTCTTGCAACACATACTAACACTCTATAGTTAGTGCATTTATCACTGGCAATTGTGAATCTGCTTTTCCGTTACTTCAGTAAATCACACTATTAGTGAATCTGGATCACAGAAGTTCTTACCAAACTTGGCCAGACCGGTATTGGATGTGGTCTGCATGTGCAGGTTTTGGGTGGGGTAGAGTTAATTTTCATCACAGTAGCTGATATGGGGCTATGTTTTGGATTTGTGCTGGAAACAGTGTTGAGAACACAGGGAAGTTCTTGTTATTGCTGAGCAGTATTTGCACAGATCCAAGACCTTTTCTGCTTCTTGTATCATCTACCAGCGCAGACTGGGTGTGCACAAGAAGATGGGAGAGGACAAGTGACCCCAACTGACCAAAGGGATATCCCATATAATATGAAATCATGAATAGTATATAAAGAGGGGGGAAGAAGGAAGAAGAGAGGGATATTCAGAGTGATGGTGTTTGTCTTCCCCAGTAAGAGTTATGTATGATGAAGCCCTGCTTTCCTGGGGATGGCTAAACACCTGCCTGCCCATGGGAAGTGGTGAATGAATTCTAGTTTTGTTTGCATATGTGGCTTTTGCTTTACCTATTAAGCTGTCTATATTTCAACATGCATGTTTTCTTACTTTTCCAAGTCTCTCCCCCACCCCACCAATGGGGGAGTGAGCGAGTGGCTGTGTGGTGCTTGGTTACCTGCTGGGGTTAAACCATGACACTGAAGTATTTTCAAATCAGAGCTTGTGCAAGTTCTTATTGAACTCAAATAAGCTGATAATGCTGAATTGGCTATAATCAGAAATTAAGCCCAGCCATACCCAGCCCCTCTGATTTCTGAGGAACAGCTGGAATACTGGTGGTTTTAGTTGACATGGTGGTGTTCGGTCATAGGCTGGGCTTGATGATTCCAGAGGTCTTTTCCAAACTAATTGATTCTGTCATTCTGTAAACACAAGCACATTTGTTTTCTGCCAAATTTCAACACCTTTAATGCAACAGCTTCCATGGATGAATTTTAGTGGGTCTGTTGTAACAGAGGGACTACTGGACTATCTGAAGCACTGTCCATTCTGTGCAGTGGGACTGCTGGCATTTTCCATCACCTAAACCTCCTTTCTTCAAGGTCTATGGCTTCAGTTGTTCAGAGATTTTGATATGAAATGAGAAGTGCAAAGCATTAGGAAAGCTGGTCATGCCTAGTCTCAGGACTGTTTCCTCAAAGCAATTTGTCAAAAAAAACCAGTCTCTGTGTTAAAAAAAAAAAAAAAAAAAAAAAAAAAAGGAAAAATTCAGTGTTTAGATAAGATAGGATCCAAAAGGATACTTTCTTGTTAATGAAGGAATCTGGTTAACAAATAATGGGTAATGTAGCCAGAAATTAAATGAGTTTAAGATTCAGGAAACAGATTCAATCATCTCAGACACTTTGCAGCCTGAAAAGACCCTTGATAATTTTGTAATGAAGCGTTTGTTAAACATCTGGTGTTTCTGTTTAATATCAGTGCTTATGTTGTTATATTGTGGTATCTCAGTGCTGTTTTTGACAAAATGCAGGTGATGTAAGTGAATAATAACATTGTAAGTTAATAATAATTTAGTTGGAAAGTAGAGAAAAAAATTGGCATCAACTGTAAGATAGCTAACATTAACTTTTCAAATAAAAAAATTGTTTAGTTTGGGTTTGGATCAGGCTTTGACTTCTTCTTATATTTTTTTAAAAACAACTGTTTTCCACTCATCAGTTTTACACAACAGAAAAAAGATTTTCTGTGATGAAATATAGAAAATCTACCATATTATTAATTAAATTTATAGTACATTAAAGCAAAGATATTCTAATGAAAATAATTTATTTGCTTTGAAGCCAATGTTCAAACTGGTGCTGGAAATAGATGGCAATAAACAGTGAAAACTTATCACTTTATCACTTTATTCATGAAAGAATTACTTTATCTTAGCAATTAGTAATTTCAAGGGGTGGCTGTAGCTCATATATCTTAAAATAGTTTTATTTAAATATAAATTGGTTGGAAGGAGATAAGAGCTTTTTCTTCACAGTACTATGATCCCTTATCCATAGGCAATACACAGAGCAAACATAGGAATTTGTTTTTTTCTTACTTTCTTTCCTAGTAGTCTTGGGAATTCACCCGGGGATTTTGACATCAAAATGGCCATTTCCTGATGCAAATACACTGAATACTGTATAAGTTGATCCCAGCCAGCAGCTTAGCACCCACAGAGCCACTCACTCTCCTCACTCCAGCAGAAGGTGGGGAGACAATAGGAAGAGTAAACTCAGTAAATCTCATGGATCAATATATAGTCAATTTAATAAGAGTCTTACTAAGAGTTATAACTTCTTCCTAACAAGAATTTGGTGCTGGTCTCTAACTAAGTTTAAAAGGACTGTGCTCTCAAGTTTTGTGGTAGTTGTTGTACTACCATACCTGAATTTTTAAAACTAAAAGGGTATTATAAGTGAACAAACATCTCTTGATTTTAGATATATATTAGGGGGAAGTAATTAATTTTGATATTGTATTCCATAAGGGGGCAAGAGAGAGTTTCTGTTAGGCCTGCAAGGCAGCATACAAAGTGAGCGCTGGATATGAAGCGCTGCTGTATATTGCTTGTAGGCTAAGAAATCAGCTATAAATTTTTCAAATGAAACACGTGGAGTTAACTAGCACTTTGGACATTAATATCTCTTCCTTATCATGCACCTCATAGAACAGAGGAGTGTGAGTGTGCTAGTAGCAAAGTTCAGCATAAAGAACAAGGACAAATATAAGGAATAAAGTCCGGAACTGTAAATCAAAACTCTTCTCTCCTTCTCATGTCACTTAAACTCTGACTCTATAAATGCTTGCCTTTTTTTTTTTTTGCTTTTGAGGTCATAGGCTAACAAGAATATCAACCCGCTCAAAACAGTTTGTCTTACCTCCGGCAAAGATCATGATAGTAGGTGACCCTCTTACTGGAGTGTTGATACAGGTCATCCTTTTCAACAAAAATGCAATGAGTGGGGAATTTGTTTAAGTGGAAAGGAGGGCCTGGGGTTCCAGCCTCGCCTTCAGCTACAGCTATTCAAACTTGCTTTTCAACACAGTCAGAGGCGACTTCGGACTGAAACATTTCCTAGCACTGGATTTGAAGTACAACAATTCTTTAGTCTCTTGTTGAGGGAGAATGAAATCCTGGATTATGACTTCTGCTTCTAGTACTGCTTTATATGTCAGACACATGGATAAAATGTATGCTTGGGCCTGGTATCAGGATGGCATGGATTATAGCAGTTTGGTAATCAGATGACTCACATCAGCACTTGTTTTACTTCTAAATCTCTGCCGTTTAAATTGTTTTCTAACTGTATTGCAGATCTGTTGGGGTTTGTTTTTAAGTTTCATGCAAGACTTAGTTTCATTATAGGTCAGTTTAAAATCAACAATAAAACTCCATCTGCTGACAAGAGATGCAGGAGCTTCTTGTGAAGAAGTTATGTTCTGCCCAGACTGCATAACAGCCATCTTAGTTCTGCTTGGATTTAAACCAGAGTTCTCGTACTGCAGTCCCCTATCAAGTGTTTTTTAAAGACAGACCTGAACTGTGTCCTGAGGAACTTATTTAGAGCATGTGAATGTACAGCAAAAAAAAAAGCATGCATGTCTCATCTGCACAACTGAAGTTGTCCCTCTGCTCATTACCCAAACAAGAAGCTCTCATCTTCGGCTTTTATATACTACATATTGTTAAGCATGGAAATGTATTCTTATCAGCCTTTACTGGACACATGTAACAGAGTTTTACATCTTCATAGAAAGCAAATGAGACTGACTAACTAGTGAATATGTAATTCTTGTTTTCTTTTTTATCTGTGTGAAGTGTTTGGATTTTGTTGAGAGTTTTCTCCAAAAGGACTACTGTGGTATTAAATATTATCCAAAGTAAATATAGATTTGAGGAAATGCTTTAACATCGGAATTTGGTTTATCCAAAAAGTTCCCCCATAGTTTACCACAGTTTTTTTAATGACTGTGGAAGCCTCCTACTCTGCAAAGTGCTTGTTACATTAATTAGGGGGTCTGTTAGACAACTGATTTCCCCCATATCAAAACAAAGGAAATACTTCTGAGAACATGAGACAGTTTCTGAAAATCAGTATCTGTGCAGATCAGTTGCCATGCAAACTAGTACTATTGTACTCTGACAAAATCAACAAGCAATTAAGTGACTAATGTTTGTTTCTCAATATGTATTAAGCATGTGGATAGGAAGAAAACTGGCTACAGAATATTCAAAACAACGTGTGGTACGTAATACAAAACAAGCTTTGAAAGGTCTACTAGTACATAGAGAGAAAAATGTTTTAATTCATGTCATGACTGTAGCACTTTCAGAGTTGTTTCTATGCAGCCTTTGTCTAGAGAAAAATTGACTTTATTAATCCTTCCATCATTAGCTCTTTACACCTTTTGTTATAATGCTGTTTGTGATACCTGTTGTTTTCTCTATATACTTTCAGTACGTACTTTTTAATTCTTCAAGTTGGAGCTTTGCTTTGTAGTATAATTAATTTGATGTCCTAATCAAATAAGATACTTAGATCTCCTTGGTAAGTGTGGTCTGCATTACCTACATGGAGATAACTTAGTGGCAGAGAGCAACTATATATCTGTTCATCAGTAACACATTTGCAGGAAAGAAGAGTAGAAATTCTCCCTACACACATGGATGATGACATGGCATGTCTTTTAAATTAAAGGTCTGTTGAGCATAGGCTTAGTTTTGCATGCTCGAGGGTAATTATGTGCAAACACAGCCCACTGAAATTTTGAACATAAAAATGCAATGATTGTAAACTCTTTACGCAGAAGTCTTCTTAAAATTTTAACCTTGTGGTGAGCAACCTAGGACCATGACAGATGAACTGGATCCGACATACAGACACATTAAAAAAAAAAAAAGGAAGAAAAAATAAATACTTTTGGAAAAGTTTGGATGCAGTTTTAGTCAAAACACACGAATCCTAGTTTCTTCTGAATCAACTTGAGAAAAAAAAGTTCCGGTTCCAAGAAGCATAAATTATGTATCTGCATCTTTTGAGTTGACTCTGATTGCTGTTATTCCCTAAAACATATCTTTTAATGACTTTTTGAATTATCATTAGTGCATTAAGAAAAACTGTAAAACTTAAAACTGCATACAGCTTTGGATCTCATTACAAACCATGTCTCTGTCTGAGACCTAATTCCTAGAAAATTTAAAACTTAGGGCTCTTTTCTGCAATTCTGCAAAATGGGTAATAGCTCTGCTGTTACATCACCCTCTCTGCAACCTGTTATGCATAATACCTGCCACATCGTTAATCTCAACAACTCTTTGGGTTATGGAGCAGGTCCCTCTCCAAGGAACCTTCCCATATTGAGTAAATAAGTGTCCTGGGTTACACAAAGACTCTGGTATCCACCTTATCTTTTCTCCAAATATGCCTACTAATTTAAACTGTGGGGAGGGACTTAAAGTAAGGGTGGTACTCTTATTCTAGGAGAAGAATGTATCCACCAGTGTGAAAAGACTGGAAGGCTGATGACTCAGAGGACGTGGACACCTGCCACCTTAGGCTAGGAGCTGGGTACTGTTTCTTTGTCCTTGCACTAATGACTCATCTGTGATAACTCCCCTCAGGGAGACAACAGGACAATTCACACACATGGCCTGAAGATATTAATCTCTGCTGATGGCCATAATGGATCCACCTGTGCTTAGAAGGTATCAAAGACTTTTAAAATGTCCCAGTGATCCAGTATTATATCAACTCCCTGCCCCAGGGGAGGTACCAGAGGCATTCCCACCTACCCTGAGCCCAATGAAAGACCACACTCCGATTTCACTAGAGGGATGGAGGGTTTCCTTCCCTGACTCCATGGAACTTCTACCACCTGGGGCTTTCTACCACCACTCCTTGGATCTAGGGGAGGGCCAGAACTTCAACAGGACTGCAATGCCACTCTCAAGAGGACGGTGATCATTACTTCAACAGAACTGTGACCATCATCCAGACCAACAGGTTTTCTTTTCCTTTTACTTCGCACCTGGGGAGACCATGTGGTGCTCAGCACAGGGGCTAAGGAACACCATTCTGCTCTTGTCCCAGAGTGCAAGGTTACACATCTGTCTTTGTGAGTTAAAACCAATTTTCACTGTATCACTGTATTTATTGTAATCTTTTTAGTAAATTGTAACTCTGACTTGTAATCTTTCTCGAGCTGAGTTCATTTCTCCTGCCAATTTACTTTTAAACCAGCACAGTAAGTTTAAAGGTCTCAGAGTATTCCAGTGTTTTTGACTTGGGGAGGAAAAGAAAGGTTGAGGAAAATGTTTTCCTAAAAGCAATAACACAAATCCTTTAGTACATTCTAATGACCGGAATAAAGAGGAAAATGGACATTGTATACAGTGAGGATAATTTTTGTGTTCTCTGGATGAACTATTAAATGAAATTATATTCCTAAGAATATCAACAATTTGCCACAATCACAGTGAAAATGCCTTAGTAAAGAAGCTACACAATTGTTCTCTGAAATATTTATTTGAGGATAGTTACTCTAGCTTTCAAAGACTTGAGTGTAACCCAATTTAAATATCTCACAAATTCAGCATCCTCCCAGTGGTCTTCAATAAAATTCAGGTATGATAGACCAAAAAATTAAAGAACTGGTGATGATGCCCACATAATCTCAATTTCATTCTCTTTGAGCATTGCATCCTGTGTTCAGAACTATGACAGTCTCCCAATCTTTCCTCTACAGAGACAAAAGTACCTTTGAAAAATTAAAATACTATACCCTCTTTCCTACTACACACTTTTGCTTACCTCTCAAACCCTAAGGAATTTCACTACTGCCAGAACACCACCTGGCATTGAATAACCTCTCTCTGTTACTGGGGTTTTCTATTTGCATGTGGACATGTCAAGAGAAAATGGTGTGAGAATTGATGTGTTCTACCTAAAAAAAAATATTTATTTGTTTGTTTGTTTGTTTATATGAGTTGTTTAAGTCTGCAAAGCTGGATACTACTGGGCAGTAGTTTTTCTGAGGGTTTTGATTTCCTCTTTCATTGGATTGTCATTGTGTATTGAAATAATATGAATTTGCAGGGGCTGACTATGGGTGAGACAGTACACTCAGATGGCTTCCTTTCTAAAATCTGGATTCTCTTTATGTGATATTTCACAGAACCACAGAATATGCCAAGTTGGAAGGGGCCCACAAGGATCATCAAGTCCAACTCCTGGCCTTGCACAGGACCATCCCCAGGTATTGGAGGGTATTGTCCAAAGGCTTCTTGAATCCTGTCAGGCTTGGTGCTGTAACCACTTCCCTGGGGAGCCTGTTCCAGTGCCCAGCCACCTCTGGGTGAAGAACCTTTTTTTACTCTCTGACCTAAACCTGCCCTGACACAACTTCAGGCACTTGCCTTGGGTTCTGTCACCGGTCACCACAGACAAAAAAATCGGTGCCTGCTCCTTCTCTTCCCCTTACAAGGAAGTTGTAACTGCAATGAGGTGTCCCCTCAGTCTCCTCCAGGCTGAACACATCAAGTGACCTCAACCTCTCCTCATACAACTTCCCCTCAAGGCCCTTCACCATCTTCCTTGCCCCTCCTCTGGACACTCTCCAACAGCTTAATATCTTTATTATATTCTGGCACCCAAAACTGCACACAATATTCAAGGTGAGGCCACACCAGTGCAGAGCAGAGCGGGACAATCCCCTCCCTCGATCGGCTGGTGATGCTTTGCCTGATGCCCCCCAGGACACAGTTGGCCCTCCTGGATGCCAGGGCACGGCTGACTCAGATTAAACTTGCCATTGATCAGGACCCCCAGATCCCTTTCTGCGGCACCTGAAACCAGGAAGAAATAACCTTCGTTTTGTCAGAGCACATAACTAAACCTTAATTAGGTGCTAGATCTTTTGGGGACTTAGCAAAACAAAACTTTCTTCTGGGTACAAACACCCTCCATTCTTTAACTTTGTTTTCAGGACTATGGGGAGCAGGAAGGCTGCAAAAAATCAGAGATCTGTGTTAACGAATTCAAATGGCAATGAACAGTTACTAACTTATTCCTGAAAACTCACAGCAATTTATGACAGTAGCAATTATGAAGACATTAAGATTGTCAGAAGTGAGAGCTACAGCAAAACTGGTTTAAAAGGTAACCTGTTTTTAACTGGGTAATGTATGTTAGTACATGCTTATCCTTATAAGCAAAGCAAGATATATGAATTTGTCTGTGGATATCTGAAGCCACAGATGCCGTATTTAGACTCTGTGAAATAACTCCTCTGTTAGTTTATTCTGTGAAAAATAAAGATGCATTTCATCTGTCTTAATAACCAGCTTGACTCACTTAAGGCTTTTGTTTTGATTTATAGGGTGATATTATAGCATTTGTTCTTTAGCATGAGCATATGTAGTTTCCAAGAGTTACTTGTGTGAGTGATATTACTACAATCAAAGCAATGAATGTGTGTCAGGTTGACTCTTCAGATCAATTGTTATTATAGATTTTTTTACAGTTTGGGTTTTTTTTTTTACAGTTTGAAAATTATTGTCTCACACTGCCTAAACAGTGGATGAATCTTGTCATGTCAAATGCAGAAAGAAAACTGGTATTTACACATTAATGCTCACTACAGGTAGGCCTAAATGAAAATACACATCTGAGCATATTTACATGAGCTATTTACTGATATTTCCCTTCTTTTCTGTATTCTGCAAACTTCAGCAGAAAGTACTTCTTTACGTAGTATTGTGTTTTCAGGCTTGATTAAATCGTCAACAGCAGGTAAAGATGGATGCCATACATTTTTAATTAAGAACTGAACTTCAATTATCTTTAATCAATTTGGAATAAATCAATTAATTGAGTTTCCAAGAGTCACATTTATAGCCTGAGTTGGAAGAGACCCACAAAAATCATCAAATCCACCTACTAGCCCAGAACAACCCCATGTGCCTGACAGCATTGTCCAAACACTTCTTGAGGTCTGAAAGACTTGATGCCGTGACCACTTCCCAGGGAGCCTGTTCTAGTGACCAATCACCTTCTGGGTGAAGAACCTTTTCCTAATATCCAAACTAAATGTCTCCTGACAGCTTCATGCTGTTCCCTCAGGTTCTATTACTGGTCACCAGAGAGAAGCATGATTACACACATGTTCCCAGAATTATGAACGACCTCAAATTTAATTTCTGTTAACAGGTGTCATGTATTCAGAGCCATTACTGGTTAATGCAATACCTTAATAATTATATCTAAATTGTTGTAGTAACATGGAATAAAAAGTGATTCCTTTTACATCTTTCAGTTCTGGAGTTGTGAACAATTCAGATCTATGAATTCTGGATGATAGTTATTAGGCTTCAATTACTACTCTTTCTTAAAATGAAATGAGAACAAGGCATAAAGGAACATGTTACTTAAGTTATCTCATCAACAAGATGAGATACAAAAAAACGCAAGATACAAAAAAGACTGAAGGGGTTTCTATCACCAAAAGACCCCTTTTAATTAAGGAAAAAAAATATAATGAGAATCCAGCAATTCCAAATTATGTATCATAATGAAATGCACTAAAAGAGACAAATTGGTTCACACAGTATTCAAGTCAGGAGAAAGAAAAACATCACAAACTGTGAATGCAGTAGCAGCATTCAACAGTTTAAATAAGAATGGCCTGTTGCCAGCATAGTAAAAATATCTACTTTATAGGATATTTATCTTCAGCAGAAGTACAAATGTGAAAACCGGAAACCAGCCAAGTGAACTACTGCAGAGTTTTGTAGCTCATCTGTACACAGGACAGTGATTCCAATTCAAATAAAGTTCAGTGGCCAGAGTTATACAGTGGAATTGGTCTTCCACATCAGAATGAATGGGAAACTGCAGTATCCAAATAGAGACTTAATCCTGATAATGTAAGTGCTTGAGAGAACAAGGCAGATGTGGCATTTACAGATGAAATTTGGGCATGCAAGCATTTAGCATCTCCAGTATAGTGTCAGCCTATAAAGAGTTATGAAGGTCTTGTAGAATATTAATTTATTGTTTCAACAAAAAAAAAGAGCCACTGTTGATGAATTTTTGAATAAGATGTAGTTGTAAAATGCACTTTTTTATAGTGCCTGAAAATGCTTGCTCTGCTTTAATACAAAGAATGAAACCAACAGAGCTGCTGTGTTACACTACAGTTAAGCATCTAGGGAATATGTAAACGGGACACATCTTTGATATTAGGGCATGGGGCAGTGCCTCCTTTGAGGAGGCATCCTCCTCCTTTATGGGTGGATAGCAACATGGTGGCCAAAGGCTGTTTGGAATAGTGACCCAGGCATCTTGCTGGTATGCAAATATGATTGCAAGTCATATCATCTTACTCCATAAATAGTGGACAGCCCAGGGCCCACTAAGCTCTTCTCTACCACAGTGGGTTGCACCACAGAAAGTCCCCTGGAGCAGGAATGCCTCTCAAGGTACTACTCAAGGATGAGAGATTCCTTGCTGCAGCAGATACTTGGTAAGTGATTAATAGCATGCTAAACTTTGAAATCTTAACTAAGTGATATAAAGGATTGACTGTGCATGACATAAACCACTGACCAAGCTGGCGACTAGCAGTGGATCCATCTGCACTTAGACTGCTCCCTAAGAAACAGTTTAGAACTCAAGGGTCCTTTCTGAACCTCATGACTCAACGGGAGGGTCCCAATGACAGTTTTGTCTGACCCTGTCCTCTATGTAGTAAATAATCAAGTGTCAAGTCTTGTTAAACCGCTGTCACATTTACCACTGAACTTTGTTAACTCTTTGTTTTATATCAGTAAAGCATATTGTTGCTTCTCTCTTACAAGTGAAATACATGATTCCATCTGCAATGGGGAAACCATATAAAGCCTGGAAAGATCTCAAAGAATAACATAAAAATAGGAGCAAAGGAACTTTCTTTGTGCCCTAAGCAATGTTTGGAGCACATGGAATGAATTGAGATTATTATCACCAATACCCAAACCATCACTTATGAGAAGCACAAGGAATAATCAGAGCATGCCATGACTGTTAAACTGAGAGGAGATAAAAATTCCATAGGTATCATACATGCTGGGCTTGCAGGGCAGGTTAAAATGCCAATATAAATGTGGATCTCCTTATCTTTTTAGATGAATTAGTGTTCCTGTTACAGGGACAGAAGTTTCAGGCTCAAGGAAAACCAAGCAGTATTACAATTCCAATGAAGTTCTAACAGTTTTTTTTTTTTCCCTTTTTGGCTATATATTGCTATTTGAGAAGAAGGGAACATCATGACAAGGGCAATATTTTGTATCCAGAATGCTTCCTGGATAGATTCATTGGCCCTTTCTTTTGGGAAACATAGCAATTCTTTACAAGAATGAAAACTTGTGTATACTTTAGTTATAATCTCATGATTGAAACTAACTGCTTATGCGTATGTCCATGTCTGTTCTGTAGCCTCTAAATCCTGTATTGATGTCTGTATATAAGTTCAGTTTGCAACTGGAGAAACTGCAGACCACAGACTGACTTTTAGCTTATGCGTTTAGAAATTTTGATAATTAAAACTTATTAAAAAAATAATGCATTATTATATAGACAATACACTTCAATCCATTGCATTCATTGAGGTCACTTGTCTGAATCATTGTTTAACTCCTCCCCTTAAGCTGCTAAATATTATGTGTGGGACAAACACATCTATTGGCAAAAATTGGTACAGTGTACTTGTTATCTACCTTACCAAGAAACCAAAATACGAAAAAACTTACTAGTATCTTTTGTAATACCTAACTTAATTCATTTATTAGACTGTAAGTGTTACTTGGCAAAATGTTCATCCTGGATTGTCATAATAACTAATTTTTTTTTCAGTTCTGTAAAATCTCTTTGTTTTTATTCAATGTTTGAATTAAGATTTTCCTTCTGAAGGAAATACACACTAGGAACTGCACATATGGAGTAAAAGTTCACAAGATGGAAAACAGTGCAAATACCAAAACAGTCTCTAGTTTTTACCTCATAGCATTGTTTTCGTCAGTTTCTTATTTTTATTTTATTACTTGGTTTTGGTGGTAGACAGCTTTTCATGCCTTTTTGTCCTAATATTCAGTGTTTTCATAGAATTGGTCATCTTGAGCAAGCATATTGGCTACTGAAACACTGATATTTGCAATTCAGTGGTAAAACTTCAGAGAAAATAACCCCTTGGTGTAATATTTGTATTGTGAATTCTGGTATGAGAGCATAGAACAAACTGACAGCAGGAACAGCCTAAGGGATGAGGGGGTATTGTGCACTCTTAAATGCAAGTAACAACTATTTAAAACACTTGTTACTGGGTAACCAGTATAACAACTTCACATCATGTGTAGAACATGAAGACGTGTAGGTCCATATTAAAATCGTATGATAGGTAACTTGAAATGCAGTGCTTGTAGGGATAGTTTAAAAGATAAAAGGATAAAAGAGGGAGGCTAGCAGGAGAGGTAATATTTTGCACTCATGATTCTAAATTACCAAAGCAGTTTTTCTGTTAGGATATCCTTACATATGTGGATTTCTGTGTGCTGTGTTTCAGTAGTACATTAATACTCATACTGTATCTGTATATCCTTTAGTTGAAATGCTTTCAAATTTTTAATAAGAATACTTCAGCAGTTTCATACCTTCCCCTATAGAACTACATACAGTACAGATTTTATATTAGCATAACAAAGATGACTCACTCCTTTTCAGAACAGACCTCGCATTGCAGCACATGGCAAATAAATATATCCTTACAGCCAGATATCCTCTAGTCCTCAGTTTGAAGAGCTCTGTTTTACAACAAACCAATGTGTTTGCATTTTGGCCCTTAGGCTCTCAGCAGACATTTGTAGAATGAGAGAAAACAAATGTCTGGGTTATACAAAGTTAATAAAAACAGATGCTACTAAGACTTCACTGTATCCTTATATTCCATGTGTCAACATAAGTACTGGTTTATGTTGTTTCGAGAAGAAGGGAAAGGAAGGAGCTAGTATTAGGATGAAATGGAAAAAAGGTATAACTGCGCATAAAATTTAGAAGGTTTATTTATGAAAAGGATAATAAATTAATTCTTCGTATTAAAAACACTTTGCGTAGAGAGATCTTCATTCAAAGAAGCACCATGAAGAAACCCATCAATCCTTCACAGGCATAGTGTCTGTGTTCACATATATGGGGACTTCACTTGCATTATCTGTCAAAGTAAAACTGGCTCATTAATGATGAGTACTCAAGGTAAAAGTGAGAAACAAGAGTTATGCCTTAATATTATCATCCAAGTAGTTGGACATTCCCTGTTAGCATGGTTAGTTCAGGCAATGGGCAGTATGCTTTTCTGTTTCTGAGTGTACAGCAGGAAATGTGACATAAATTTGGAATGACTTTCAATTTTGAGCTTTTTACTCAGAGGAGGAAAAAGGAACAAGGAAGGCAACTTCTGTCCTTCCTTCATTATACCTTTACAGTCATTCTTTGTTATGTGAAATAACTCTACCTTTCTGTCTTCTCTCTTATCTCCTTCTTCTTCTGACTATATATGAAGCATAACATACATATGAAACATAGCAGCATGGCAAACAGCAGGCTAAGTAAGCACTCCAGTAAAGCTGGAGTAAGCAGCTGGCTTCTAGGTTTGAGGTTTTTGGTTTAACAAACACATTTTACCTGGTCTTGGGGATATGCATTTCTAGCAGTGTTTCACCATGGCTACCTTCTATTCAAAGTCCAATGAGGACTTAAATATGAACAAATGAAGCATCTTTTATTTTATCCTGGAAATCCCCAATGGAAATGAGGCTTTATTTTTCTAAAAGCACAAATTGAAATGTAATGAAAATGATGATATTGTTACAAAATTGTTGGAGATTCATTCAATGACAGGAAGACTTTTTCTTCTCTTTTTATCTGTTATCTCTGTGGCTAACATGCTTGTCCAGTCTAAATGTTAGACTTCAATTCTTTTTTCTGCTTGAAGAGATTAAAAGCTGTTTCTCATTTTAGCCTAACTACCAGGGTGTGGTCAGCTCTGAAAAAGCACAAGCTTAGTCCTTCCCATTTTGAGACGTTCTACTGTAAAGTAGGTTTGGTTACTAAGGCACCTATTTTCAACTTACTGAAAAAATGGACATCAAGAACATTGTAAATCTTTGCTTGTGGAGCAACTGCTTTATTCTTATGTGTTTTTTAGCTGGTTTGAGTTAGTGTTATCACATTTCTGCTGCAGAGTTTCCCTCCCCCAGACTGATCTGAGTTCAGCTACTCTTGTGAGGGCACTCGTGATTGGTGACAGCTGGAGAAGGGGCTGTACACATTATTTTCTAAAATATCCAGATTTGTTGGCAGCCTGATAAGTAAATTGATCTTGCTCACCACATCAGCTATATATTCATTAATGCTAATACTGTGAGGTTTGGGAATACATGAAAGAAAGAGTCACTTTTGGTCAGCACATCTTACCGAAGTTTGAACTGGCAGTGCATCACATCCCGTGAGTGTGGCAATGGCTCACAAAATGAAGTTTCTTATTTCTTAGTAGAAGAGTCTTTAATTTCATGGATCAAGCCTGCAGAACCTGACTCAAATTTATTAATATCTTTGGGAAAACTAACGTAATATTCTTATGTAAATTTGAATTTTATTAAAAAATTATAATTAAGTACTTTTTGTAACTTTTCCTACCTTAATCCCCTTCCTAATTTTATGCTTTGCCTTAAATAATGTGCACAGCATGATTCTTTGTTTCTTCTCTTTTGCTTGCCATGTTCACCATGTTAAATGTGGTTTTGTTTTTTTTTTTTGTTTGGTTGGTTTTTTAATTGAGAATTTAACATAGGATTTTTGTGACTTGTAGCAGTAGAAGTTTGTTGCTCTAGAACACATAGGTTTAGGAAAGGTTTGTAAAAATCATATTAATTTCTGACACTTGGAAGGATTAACCCAGAAAAGTTTACTCTTGTATTTAAAGGCTATGGTTCTGAACTCATAAAGCACAAACTCATCCTCAACTTTAGTATCTCTCTAGAAATCTAAATATACTGGCTGCAAATATACCGAATATTTAATATTTCCAAAGAAAAAAATTCCGGGTATGGTAAGCAAAGAACTCAGACACCTCCTTGGTCATAATAAGTTGCTCTGGTGTGTGGTTCTTGGTTGTCTTAGTCACATGGAAGCACAGCAGCTGTGGTTACAGGATTGTTACTGGGGTCAAGGTATGAAGGAATCCAAAAAACTAGCTAGAGAAAGCTGCAGCTCCCTTTAAACCAGTATTTCCACCAGTGTTAACTGATACAGTAGTAGCAATTATAATGTGCCTTTCCCACCGACAGACTGACGCTCTGCTCTCCTGAGGAATTCACTGTGAAGAAATTGCTCTGCAATGGCAAACTGAGCTCATTTTTTTATATTAACTTCTCTGAATTAATTGCTTGCTATGCATCTCCTCTCCAGTATACATCTTTTTTCCAGTTAAATAATACCGTTCAAATGTCAGCCTGCCTCTTGCTTTATGTTGGTAGTGGCCTCATTATTCACTTAATATCAATCACCTGTGTGCGACTGAGGTATTTTTGTCATTTAAATTTTGTGTTCCACCTAATGAAATCATTGCCTGTGTCTTACCAAAATTAAACAGCACTGGACTCATGAGATCAGTAGCCTTTACTAGACCCTAGTGATTAGTCCACTTATGCAGTACAATGAGCAAAGGCTTGATACTACTGCCTCTGCCTGGGGCTTCAGGATCCCAGGTGGGTGGAAGACTTTTTGGAAGGAGAGTTCTCATACCTGCATGTGTGGTCTTACTGATCCAGTTTTATGCAAAATCGTTCTGCAGATAATAGGAAACAATTTAACACCCAAATACTTCCTTTGGAAGAGAGAAAGGAATGTATTTTGATATGGTGAGTAGCCATGCCAGTGTCTTAAAATGGTGAAACAAAGCAGCAATATTTGAGGCTGATGTAGCTCCATTTTTTATTTTATTTTCAGGGTATAAAAATTGCTATTACAAACCTGAATAGGTGAAATCTCACTAAGAAAGAAAGATGAATAAGGTAAGATAAAAATTGTGAATATAAGTGAAAACATAACTGCATATAGCTGAAAATTAAAAGAATTTTTAAACTAGTGACAGAAAGTGAGAGAAGAATTTTGAACAGCTTTATTTCCTTTTAATTATTTATCAGAAAAGAAGAAGAAATACATAACAAGCAGATAGAGCTTTAGAGAACCTCTCACATTTTGATCTTCAGGTCATATACCATGACCCAGAAAAACATGAGAAATAATAGTTTAATCTGCTTGAGTGAGCTCCATAATACAGAGATGTCTGCTTAATGTTTTAATCATGATGAAGGTGATGCTTGCATACGCTTGCCCTTATAGCAAGATTTGACAGTCTTCAGTCTTTGTAATGGACCCCTCTGGAGAAGCCCAAGGCTTGTACTACCACTCCTTCCACAGTGCACCCCAGACCAATGTTTTATTTAATTTCCAGACATGCCAATCAAGCACAATTAGTAAAAAAAAAAGTCTCTATGTCCTCTTCTATTCTTTCTGTCTCATAAGACCACAGAGGCATAGTTTAAATCAGTCTGGAATGGTTTGTTCTGGTGATGAAGCCTTTATCAAGATAGGTAAATAGCAGATGTATCTTGGTTCCGGAAATTGGGTCTATGCTAGATGTTTCATTTTATTTTGACAATCAGACTCTGGCCCGCCACCTGAGCATGCTGCCTCAGGACGTTAGCTTGTTAAGGTATCTAAGCCGTTCAAACTTATTTTCAAACACGACATGAGAATCATGAGATGCATGTTGTCCTGTGCCCCTGTCGTTCCCCGCCCGTGTCGTGTCTCCCCCCAATCTTCTCCGTGCTGAACTAAAGGCTTAGAGATGCCATTTCTGCACAGCTCTCCGAGGGGAGGGGGAGAATCCAGGCGACCACTCCAGTTTTTAATGCGAAGGGAAATAAACCTGCAAACAACTTCTTTGCCTCTCCTCGCCCAGGGGTTCCACGCGCGATTTCTATACTTGTAACATATTGATTTTTAAGGCTATTTCACGGGAAAAGCAGAGACAGTGCGAGAGAAGGAAAGGGGGCGAATCCCCTGGCGTGAAAGCTCTGACCACACGGCTTTTTCCCACGTAGTCGTTTCCATTCGAGCGGCCGCCGGGGGCACAGCCGCCCCTCCGGACACGGCAAGGCTGGGGGCAGCGAAGGGCGCGGGGGCGGCTCCTCCCGCAGTACCCGGGGGTCCCCGCATGCCGCGGCCCCGCTGCCGGCGGAGGCTGGGCGGGGCGGCCCGGAGGGGTGACATCATGGGGCGGTGCGGGGGGCGGTGCGGGCGGCGGTACGGGGGTGGTGGCAGTACCGTGTTGGGTGGGAGACGGGATGGGGCGCAGGGTGCATCTCGGCGGGAGTGTGACCCGCCGCCCCGGCAGCGGGCTTTCCGCGGCACCTCGTCCCGCCGCTGGTGAGTGCGCGGGGGGCGGCGCGGCTCGGCCCGGACCGGTGGCGGCGGGGCACCTGCTGGGTCCCGGGTACGAGTGCTGCCTTTTTTTTTTTTTTTTGGGTTGGGGGAGTATGGGTAGGGTTGGGTTGGTTGGTTGGTTTGTTGGTATTTTTTTTGTTTTGTTGTGGTTTTGAGGTCTTTTTTTTGGGAGAAGCGCATCAGGGCACCCGCGCGGGCTCCTGGTGCTACCCCTGGTCCCTCCGGGCGGTGCCGGGTGCGGGAGGCACAGGGCAAGGGCTCCCGGCAGATCCTGGGCTGGTTTGGCCGCTCCGTCGGGCCGGCGCTTGGGCAGCAGCGGCCCTGGCTACTCCGGCCCCTCGGGGGCGATTTCACACCCTCCTCCGCTTGACACCACCGTAAAATGCCGCTTTAATGATCAGGGCTTTCTGAGTAAGTGTGGCACGTCGCGACAAGAGGGAACGCGGGTTTGAAAATCCTGGCATGGGAACCCGGGAGAACCTGGCCTTTGTTTGTAATCAATTTTTAAGTGATTTCTTTTTTAGTTGATGCTCTGTATGTGGGAGGGGGGGATAGAAGTACCAGCCTTACAAAAGGGGACACTAAAAGCTGTGAAAATGTGGACGAAGTTGTTCAGGTTCTTAGTGCTGTCAGCATGTCTTGCGGAGACTCACTGGCCAAGGTTTCTCTTTATCTGGCAGTTCTCACTTTTCCTGTATCGCATATATTTTGCCCAGACTTCTTGGGAACGCAAGCATAAAATGCCTCCTCTCGCTTCTTCCCCGTCTTCTTTTTCCTTGTGTTTGCAAGTTGTGGCCAAGAACGAATTGAAAGGAGGGAAACACAGCCTTATACTGTAATGTGATTTCAGTTGTTTTCATTGCCTAACAGAAAGGTAATGAACTGCCTTGTATTTCTCCTTCTCTCTTTGAAATACTTCGAAGTTCAATTATCTTACTGTGTATGGATGGAGATCTGTAAATCTGATAGTTATTGTCGTGCGTTTTCTTAAATCCCTGTGACAGGGCATGGATTGAAATAAATAGACAAACTGATGTACTACTTGAGAGAATGAGCTTATCTTGCAGAACATTTCCTTTTTAATACTGAACAGCTAATATGTACTCCACCACAGCACTTCATTAAAAAGTTGGGAACTAATTAGCTGTTTCTTACAGCTAGAGTTCCCGATTTTAATTAGAGTTCCTGTCTTCAAGTTTAAACTGATTAAAGCAATGCCAATGCCACTCTGGTTATTTTCAGTGTTTGTTTAAAAAAAAGGAAAGGAAAAAAATTAGTAGTTTTAAGCTCTTTAAACTTCTTGTTGAAAAACAAACCCTTCTGTTTGGGGGTTCTGTCCCTAAGTCTCCTGGGTGTGGGGTGTGAGGAGATGCATGCTGTGTGTATACTATGTTTGAGAGAGGAAGGAAACTAATTAATGGCAATGAAACTCACAGGTTTGCTGTTCACTGGGTATTGGTTTCAATGGGAAAAGGACAATTTAAAAAGTAAAACTGAAATGTGTTAAATAACAAAGATAGCAGTGGAACCTATGAGAACTCAGGTGAATTTCCCAATGTTCAAACCACATACAAGGTTGTGCTGGAGGCAGTGGTGGCAGTTCCTATAATGGTAAAAACTCTGCATGAGACCAAAAGTCTCATGCAAACTTACATAAAATTGTTGTGATGGTTAAATATTGCTCTCCATTATGTCCTGTATTAATCTCATTTGCAATGTGCATAGTTTGTTCTGCTGAAGAACAGTTACTTGCAATAGACTTTAAAAAAAAGAAGCAATATATGGCTCATTTGTGGGTACTCTGCTATATTTTCAACAACTTCTTTACCCTTTTTAGGGGTTTGAGAGATTTGCAAATTGATGATTCCCAAGGGAGTTATTATGTTGATTAGACTTGCATAGTGTCTTTATTCTGAATATTTCACAGCACTCTTGACACTCTTTATGGGAATAGTTTAATGTTTTTCTCACATTGCTAAATACTTGTGACAAGATTTAGCAGTGGGTGCTTTAAAATACAAAAAAAAATGAAAATATTCCATGTGGAAATGCACATGAAATGAATGACACCCTCTTAAGGTGCATGGATGGGACAAACCAGCAGTTCTTGAAACTCTCCTATAGGCTGGCAGCTGACCTTGACCTTAACTCTATGAACTTGTTTTCTTTTATTGTTTGATCCAGGCAGCACTGTAATAATCCTTATGTTATAACAGAAAGTTCTCTTGATTTATCTGACATTTAAAGGATATTATTATTGTTATTTCACAAGGACTGAATTCTGTGCAAAGAAAGCTTGTTTGCAAAACCCTTAGTGTTAATTTGATGTTGCTAGATACTTGCATTTAAGGTGCTTGAATTCTCTGGTGTTAGGTGTGCTGCCAGTAAAACCTACAAAGTCAAATCTAAGTAATTGTGACTAATTTTCCTGTATGTTTGTTAACTACCGCACACATCAACTAATATGATGTCAGCATGGACAATGAGATAAACCGTCTTCTGTATTTTTATATTTGATGTGGGATTTCTATATGTGACTGCTGCAATTTTTAATATCCTCAGAATAGCTGTCTGACTTAGACAACTGGCTTTTATCTTGTGGAGGAAGAAAGTTCATGTGCTATGAACACCTATGTGCAAAAATTAAAGCATTTATTAGATATTTAGAAGACTTTATTAGCTAAACAGTCCTGGGAAACCTCACATATGATCTAAGAGTAAAAAGCCCCAAATATGTATTATACACTTCATTGCAAAGGGCATGGAATCGTAGATTGGTTTGGGTTGGAAGGGATCTTAAAGATCATCTAGTTCCAACCCCCCTGCTGTAGTCAGGGACATAATGGGAATTGGAAGTTTGGGAAGCATGGGAATTGGAAATTTCTCTGTAGTCTGAGGAGTCTTATTGAAATGGTCCAGCTAGGAGTTCATACATCTACTAGTAGTCTTTTCCCAAGACTACATCTCCTTATAGTTTTGGTCCTTTTCTCCTTTTCAATTCTCTCTAGTTCCTGCTGCCACAGCCATGCTGCTGCCAGATGCCTCTTTAATGTTTTTGCTGACTGTTTGCATTACTGCCTTACCCCTTCTTAGGTTTTCAATTTTGATTTTGTTTGGGGTTTTTGTAAGTATATTATACATTCCTTAATCAGGTAGATTTGCTAATTGTGTCCTTTCCTGTGGCATGGGGGTTGGAACTAGATGGTCCATGTCCCCTCCAACCTAAGTCATTGTATGATTCTATGTAGCATACAAGACAATGAAATTATATGCCTTGACTTGAAAAAAAAATAGGATCTTTAAAGAGGAACATCTTGTTATGTGAAATTAAATCCAGAATAGCCTCATCATCTTAATAGCAGTGCAAGTTCAAATAATGACTTAATAGAGGAACTTAAACCTTTAATATGATGAGAATAACCTTGTTAATTACTAGGGTTAATGAGGTGCATTCCTTTAAAGTGAAGAGAATGATCACAGGCCAGACAAAAGGATATCTCTTCTGCTGGATAGTATTTTTCCAATTCATTGGTAAATGAAAAGGGGATTTTGTTCCAGGAAGGTGTGTGATAATACAGCAATTTATATCAGATTCTTCAGGAAAGAGAAATAAACACCTATTTCAAAAGTAGACTTTATGATGCAGTTAAAGCAATTTGAAATGGTAAAATAACTTTACCTGGTTTTGTGTATCCATGCCTTTTTCTTTCCCCAGTTTCACTGGCAACTAGGCATATGCTGAAACTTAAATCTCATTAATTAGAGTTCTACAATTTGAAAGTAGTAGGGATTTTGATAATATTGCATTATTCAGTGTCGTTTCACAACTCCCTTGGGTATTTCAATACTGCTTGTAACTTGCCTTCTATGGAATGATTTTGATACAGAATCATTAAAGGTGCTTTGAGTGATTGTATTGCCACAGTGCTATCCTGTTGGGTTTAGGACAGGTGTACAAGATAGGTCTTATAATGAGTGTATTGTGAGAGGCCTTGGCAATGCTGAGCTGTGGATGGGTATAAAGTTAATATTGGACTACGTGATTATTGAAAAACAAAGGTTTTTATTTTACAGTGAAAATAATACTGTATTTATAGTTCTTTTATAATCTTACAAAATTAATGTTTTTGTATGAGGAATGTGGCTTTCAAGGTGTTGAAAGCATTTCTAGTACCTCGTGTGTAGGAAGAGTTTTAATGTTCCTGCCTGGATTTTATCCCACTAACTTTGCTTGTCTGTTACCAGATTTCTTCACAAGAATGTCTTCCAGAATTGACCCATCTATGCTTGTCCCTATAACATGTGAGCATGCCTACTTTATGACAGTGGTGGAAAGTACAGCACAACATGAAACCTTAGCTTGTTAGCTGCTATCCCGTACTAGCTTGGCTGAACTCTGTTTTGGAGTAGGGTGGCTGTATGTATTGCGTGCTCGGTGTGTCTGTCTGCACAGGCAGCGCTGAGCAGGTGGTTAGAGGCAATGGTTCTTTCTGAATCAGCAGAAGTGTTCTGTGAATATGCACCCACCTACCCTATATAAGAAATGAACAAAGAAAGAAGAGCAAAGAAACTGGAGCTAGATGCAGCTGTTACTGGAAGTTGGAAGATAAAATAGAAGTGCAGTTTTGTTCTATGTAAGCTTTTCTTGATATATTGCATGGCATGGTAGGAAAAGTGGTGTCAGTGTAGGTTAGCTGTATGCAATCTTGAGAATTTTCTAACTTGGGGAGGGTCTGGGGCCATCCATCTGAACTTCCAGAGAGCTAACTTCAACCTATTTAAAGACCTACTTAGAGGAATCCCTTGGATTGGGGCTCTAGAAAAGAAAGGGGTCCAAGAGAGCAGGTTGATATTCAAGCATCACTTCCTCCAAGCTCAAGACCATTATATCCCTGTGAGCAAGAAACCAAACAAAGGGGGCAGGAGACCTGCATGGATGAGCAGAGAGCTTCTAGCAAATCTCAAACAGAAGAAAAATTTATGGGATGTGGAAAAAGGGGCAGACCACATGGGAGGACTATAGGAACATCATCAGAGTATGCAGGAATGCAATGAGGAAAGCCAAGGCCCACTTGGAATTGAGTCTGACAAAGGATATCAGGGACAAAAGAAGGACTTTTACAAGTATATCAGCAGCAAAAGGAAGATTAGGGAAAATGTGGAGATGTTGCTGAATCAGTTGGGTGTCCTGGTGAGAGAAGACACAGAGAAGATGGAACTACTGAATGGCTCTTTTACCTAAGTCTTTACTACTGAGGCCAGCCCTCAGGAATCCCAGACCTTGGAGGTAAGAGAGGAAGGCTGGATAAAGAAGGACTTTCCTCCCAGTTGTAAAGGGTTGGGTTAGATATTGTCTAGGCAGACTTAAAACCCATAAGTCACACTCTATCATCTTTGAAAAACCATGGAGAGCAGGAGAGGTGCCTGATGACTGGAGGAAAGCCGGAGTTACTCCCACCTTCAAAAAGGGCAAGGAGGACCCAGGAAACTACCGACCAGTCACCTCCATCCCTGGAAAGTTGATGAAACAGATCATTCTGGAGGTCATCATCAGGCATGTAAAAGAAAAGAAGGTCATCAGGAGTAGTCAGCATGGATTCACCAAGGGGGAATGATGCTTGACCAATCTGACAGCCTTCTATGATGGCATGGCAGGATGGGTTGACAGGGGGAGAGCAGCGGATGTTGTCTACCTGGGCTTCAGCAAGACTTTTGACACTGTCTCCCACAGCATTTTCATAGGTAAGCTCAGGAAATGTGGGTTGATGAAGAACTGGCTGAATGGCAGGGGGTCCTGATCAGTGGAATGGAATCCAATTAGAGGCCCGTAGTCAGTGGTGTTCCCCAGGTGATCAATACTTGGTCCAGTCTTACTCAACTTATTTATCAATGACCTAGACAAAGGGTTTTCTGATGTTATGAAACTGGAGGTAGTGGCTGATACACCTGATGGCTGCACTACTTCAGCAGGACTTTGATAGGCTGGAGAGCTGGGCAGAGAGAAACATAATGAAGTTCAGCAAAGGCAAATGCAGGGTCCTGCACCTGGAGAGGAATAACCCCAGGAACCAGTACAGGTTGGGGGCTAGAGAGCAGCTCTGAGGAGAAAGACCTGAGGGTCTTGATGGATGACAAGTTGACCATGGGCTGGCAGCATGTCCTTGTGGCTGGGAGGGCCAGTGGTATCCTGGAGTGCATCAGGAAGAGTGTGGCCAGCAGGTTGAGGGAGGTTATCCTCCCCTCTGAAGAAGGTCCAGCAGAGGGCCACCAAAATGATTAGTGGTCTGGAGCATCTCTCTTATGAGGAGAGGCTGTGTGAGCTGGGCCTGTTTAGAGAAGACTGAGAAGGGATCTCATCAATACATATAAAGATCTCAAAGGCAGGTGCCAAGAGGATGGTGCTAGACTCTTTTCAGTGGTGCCCAGTGATAGGATGAGGAGCAATGGCCATTAACTAAAACACAGGAAGTTCTACTTCAACGTGAGGAAGAGCTTCTTTGCATTGAGGGTGCAGAGCACTGGAACAGGCTGCCCAGGGAAGTTGTGGTCTCTGTCT
This sequence comes from Manacus candei, assembly GCF_025592945.1. Classification (NCBI taxonomy): domain Eukaryota; kingdom Metazoa; phylum Chordata; class Aves; order Passeriformes; family Pipridae; genus Manacus; species Manacus candei. The sequence goes on from NW_026138076.1 coordinate 23,236,461, forward strand.
CTGGAGACATTCAAAACCCACCTGGATGTGTTCCTATGTAAACCTGCTCTAGGTGACCCTGCCTTGGAAGGGGGGTTGGACTAGATGATCTCTTGAGGTCCCTTTCAATCTTAACTATTCTGTGATTTTGTGAAGTAATAGCTTGATAATTTGATAAAGTGTGAAACAATTGTTAAAACTTCATCTTAGTCATTACGTGCATTTTTGCAAAGGCAAACTGCATGACCTCAAGTTGTCTTTATTTCACTTACAGCAGTGTGGTTGTGCCTTGTAGACAAAAACAGTAGTCCAAACTCTCAGACATAAGTAGAATAAAATATGTAACTTAAGTCTGGAAGATTAAGAAGAGTACAGTGTACTGGGAATGTTTCTACAATTGCCCACCAGCAACTGAAATCAAAGTTTGGTGTATTTGTACCTCCAAATTGACTTTCAGGTAGACAAAATTAGATGTCAAACATGATTTCTGCAAAAAGGATGTGTTAAATTTGACTGTATTAAAATAGTGGGCAACGTGGGACATGGTGGAAAATGTGGGGTACAAAATACTTCATAACACTAAACAGTTTAAGTACTCCTACAGGGGAGTTTGACAATCTAAAACCAGAAGCTTGTTTCATTTGCAATTCAGAACAACATTCTTCCTTTTCTGTTTATCTCTATTGCAAATTAAGTTCTTTAAATAAGGTAGTGGTCATTGACTGATTTCCATGTAAGGCTTTCTATTCTTCTCATAGGAATAGTTTCTCTATTCTTTTTTAATATCTTTATAAGTACTACAATTAACTGCTCCCTCACATTGTGTTATGTTTTTTCATGTGTTACACAGCTGTAGAGGGGACACTCTGGGGAAAGGACATGGCACCATGGTTCTGCAGGAACTTTTGGAAATGTAATCATCATGGCATTGTATGGTTAGGCCTCCCACTGAGGAGATGTAGGGGGCAGCTGTGCACGCCAAAGTTGTTTTGGTTATGCTGCATCACGGAGTGAAAATGTGTTTGAGGTCAGCAGCGTACTAATCTCTGTTTTCTAGTTTCTGCCCATTAGCTGTCTAAAGCAGAGAAGATTCCAAACAAAAGTACTGTAAGGGAAGGCCATCTTTGCAGCTGAGGGGCCAGTTCCTTGGCCTCCATAGAGTGTAGCTTACCTTGTGATGGCTCAATGACTGTGGGTCTCATGGGAGATAGGGTTCTCCCTCCTTTCCTCAAGGTCCTCTTCTCTGGAGTCTTTTCCAGAAGAAAAAAAAAGCGCCAATCATGTTATAGAAGAAAGGGATTTAGCATGGAGGAAAGTTTGAAGAGGAAGCCTATTACTAATACACTGCTTCAGAAGTGAAATTGATGTAACATGAGCCAAGTTAGGTATGTATTATAGGGACAAAATTTTGGCATGAGATAAAGTAATAATAAAAAAAGAACTAACATAAGATTTCTGGCCAGTGGAGAAGTGAACTTTTGGAGCTGTCTTCAGACAGGACAAGGGTGTGCATGTGTTCCATGCTGTCTAAAACTTCCTCATGAGAGGAGGCAAAAGGAAGGTCAGGCACTGATCTCTTCTCTGTGGTGACCAGTGACAGAACCCAAGGGAATGACTTGAAGTTATGTCAGAGGAGGTTTAGGTTATATATTAGGAAAAGGTTTTTCATCCATAGGGTGGGTGGGCACTGGCATGGGCTCCCCAGGGAAGTGGTCACAGCACCAAGCCTGCCAGAGTTCAAGGAGTGTTTGGACAATACTCTCAGGCACATGGTGTAACTCTTGGGGATGGTCCTGTGCAGGGCTAGGAGTTGGGCTTGATGATCCTTATGGGTCCCTTCCAACTCAGGATATTCTATGATTCTCTTTCACAGTTTTAAGGAGAAGCCCATGTCTACTGTAAGACATTGTAGGACTTAAGTGTGATGAAAGGAGACTGGGAGAATAATATGGACTGCAGCATTAATCCTTGTGTATTGCTGGAAACCACCAGCTAGAAGCTCTTTCTGTAGCAGAAGGACATGGTGTGAACTCCAGATCTCTGATATTCAGGGTTGGCTCAATGCAGAGGCAGTTGCAGTGAGCTCTCTGTTGCTCCTGTTTCAAGGACCTTGATGCCATCAACTGGACTAAGGAAAAACCCTTGCTCAGAAATAGGCTTCAGAGTGAAAGTCCCATGTGCTAGCACAAATCTAATCATGCTTCCTTGGCTGTCATAAGAAAGGGATGACTACGGTTCCCAAGGGAAGACCTTCTACTTCAGCATTTCCAGTATATGAAACTGGCATCAGGCTGTGTGACCAGTCCTTGCTGCGTAATTTATAAATGCAGGCACATTCCCGTCCTGGCCTGTGGTGGATAATGTGCTATGCTACATCATTACTGCTTCAGGCTCAGAGGGTCTGTGCTGCTTCTTTGGAGAGAAACATAAAGCATGGTTTCTGAGTGCCAGCCCCCTTCAAAAGATGTCTGCTATCTCCTCACAGGGGTATGATCTCTTCTATTTAAAATCTTTCTGCCAAGTACACATCAACGAATGGCACTGGAATTATTACTCAGTCCCATGTAGAAAATTTCTCTATGTAGTGATGGTATCAAATTGTCTTTCTCTGTGCTAGCTTTATTTGGGGGTAAACAGCCTTAAAGAGTCAGCTGATGAGTGTGGGTTTTTGTGAAGTCAGATGTTTCCATAAAGCTAGTAAACATAACTCTACAGGATTGAAAATGTTTACTATGAACTTTCCTTGTTTGTATAATACCTTCTTAAAAATCAAACAGTAAAATCAATGCCTTAAGTTAGTTGAAGTCCTAACAGATGATCTGAGGTATTGGATGGAAGGTGGCATACCTGCAAAAAAATCCAAATTTAATTCCATCTCAAATGCTGATCTTCACAGTTGGTGGGATGCAGTATTCTGTAGAGCTGAGAGAAAGGGACTGCCTGTCTATTAAAGGCAAAATGCTTAAAAGAGATAATAACTCTTTGATAAACTCTTGCTAGAGTGAAGAACTCAACTTTGCAATTTTATATGGTTATGTTGAAGTTGGTAAGGTGGGTGACTTAAGGTAGAGCAAAGCCTAAGAAATTAAAGTCTCACAAATTGTATTTTTCTCCAACAAAACACAGAGGAAAAAGGGAAAAGAAACAGATAACCCTTGAGTGTTTTCTTGATAAGTTTATTACGTGAACAGTCTCTTGCACTTTGTAACTTTTTTCTAAATTTTTTGAGTCTTTTGAACAGCATTCATAGTAATAGTGTACTGATTTCATTCTGTCCTCCTGTGAAAAAACTTTAGTGCAAACCCTGTTTGGTCAGTGTTTTAAAACAGCCCTGTTTTATTTAAGTAAGAAGATGAGGGCTTCAGTTGCATGTGTTTTGCTTTGAAAGAGAGTGATGTTACAAAGAACAGATTTTGGCAAGCGGGAAGAACTCTGATTAGAAGTGACAGAATGTGTAAGGGGCAGTTTTTATCCCTACTGAAAGGGTGGTTGAGAAATTTAAAGAGGAAATGATAAAAAGAATTTTATGGAGAGGAAGAGAAAGGTAAGATTATTGAAAATGGAGAAAGGCCTAAGCAGACTAGAGGAAAACAAACTGCTAAAATCTGAGATGGTGTAGGGTGGAAGTGAAAAGGAGGAGAGAAAATATCTATGATAAGAGAAGATTGATAGAAGTGGGTGAAATGATCTGAGTGGAAAAGTAATGGAAAACGAATCAGAACAGAGATACAGAATGAAAGATGATGATTGCTATGTGTGAAATGGGAAAAGAAAATATTGTTTTAAACATCTGCTGTGTTTAAAAATTCAAAAACCTTTTCTTCCCTTGTGCTAGAGGAAAATATCAGGCCAGTTCTGCAGCCTGAGAGGGATGAGACTGCCAGAGCTCCATGCCCCAGGTCCACCCAGCAGCCAGGCTGAACACACATTCCCAGTACACATGCACACAGGTGAATGTGCTCCTCCACCCACTCCAGGTGCTGCACTGCAGACACATGTTCCCATGACACAGCCCAGGCTGACTCTTGCAGCCACTTGCCCCAGTCTCTCTGGTGGCTGGCAGTCCCACCCCAGTTGCTGTGCTCAGCCCCCTGTGCACACATGCAGAATGAACAGAACCACTCACCCAGAAAAGAACTAGAAGGGATTTAATAAGCAGATAGGACAGACTATACTGATCAGAGAGGAAGTGCATGACCAGGCAAGTGACTCAACCAGCAAAATATTTGCATGCAACTGGCCCTTTTTATCCACTTACTCCTCTATTTTCTCACGCTTGTTCCTCCCTAAATCATGTGAATCCATCTCTGTTCCTGCCTTTCGCTCCTCCTGTAAACATCCCATAGCAAGTCCTGTGCAATCCCCAAATGCCCTTCCCCTACGTCCCATAATGTGTCCCACACCCCTGGGCACTCACATGATGGGTTTAACACCTGGACAGTGTGACTGAGGCTCTCCTGTGATAACCCTGGGAAGAGTCTGGATGAAGCCTCCCTTCCTTCCAAGTCCCTAATTTGTGTTCCTACCTGTCATTCTGAAGCCCTGTGGTCCTTGGGGTTTGTAGAGAGAGTTCTCTAATGGGCTAATTACTCCTGTTGTGGACCTGGGAGAAGATGGGCAAGATATTATTTGTGTTCCCCCACTTGTCACTGTCTCTCTGTGCTCCTTTGTTGGGGTTAAAATGAGCTTTTATCATATAGTCTAACTGTATACAACCATCTTCATTTGCTTATTGGAATTTTACAGAGTAAAATGATGATAAAAATATTTTGTTAAATAATATGTGGGAATGAAAAATATTTAATTGTTTTAGAGCACATTCTGTCTGCCTCCTTGTTTGGCTTTATGCTGTGGAATACAAATTCCACATGCATGATGTGTGAAATCTAGTTAAGTTAGATTTTTATTTTAAAACTTGAAAGGGATTATTCTTCAGTTAAAGGACTAGTCAGTAGCACTAAGCTACGGTATGGTTTACAACATTACTTAAACATCTGTGAGGAATCCAGATAATGATAATTGTTAAAAAACAAAAACCAAGGGAGTGCTTTTGATTGCCTGTGGTGATGTTGTACCTAATTGAATGGAACTCATTTTTTCTCCAGAATTGCCACCAGTATTTCTGTATATGTCTTTCAGAACTTAGGCTACTTCTAAAGGCTGTAACCATTATAATTACTTCTTTTTAAACCACAGTTAAGCATATGTGTGTTCTGCAGAGCCATCATTAAGATACACTTGAACTCATGAAAGAATGATTGTATTCATCATCACAACTAAGTTTTCAGTGCCTTCGGACTGGAGTCAGGAGCTTGCACAGAGAAACTATCAAGCTGACTTAGACCTTGCAAAGGGTATTGGAGTAAGGAGCACAAAGTTCATCAGATGTGTTTCCAAGAGTGGGAATGGGAAACATTGAAAGTCTAGGTTTGTCTAAAAAACTACACTGTGTGCCATGTTATACAGAAGTAATTCGAGTTGCCTGCAGGAAAAGATGTAGAAGTATGGAAATGGAAATTAAGTTGGAATCTGAGTCCAGATTGACTGGGAAGTGGAGCAGCTAGCTAATTAGGCAGTGATTGGGTAGTGTACTTTTTTTGGTTTATTTTTTTTTTTTAAGGGGGAAAAATTAATCCAGGGAATTGCAGGATTATGGTTTTGACGTCAGTGTTAATCAAGTTCTTAAAGTGCTTTTGTAGGAAGGGGTATTTCTGTGTATATTAGTAAAAGAAAATTAGAAAAAGGTATTAGGAATTTATCGAGGAGACTGATACTGTAAGGAAGTGTGACTGATTAAGGGTCCCTTTGCCTCAGCTGTGCTTACATAGCTGTCTTTATAGCTAAGCTGTAAATAAGATCAATTTTGTTTTTAAGAAACAAAATGCAGTGTCAACCTTTTTTGACTTGTATTATGTCATTATTTGGAAGCTTGACTTCTATGGTAAAATGAAATGTATAGAGTAAGTACTGTATAAATGTGTGGGAATAATCACATGGAAAGAATTACTTGGAATGAGGCAATGCTGATAGGAGAGGAAATAACCATGTTGGCTGTGTATAAATTTACTGTAGAAATTAGAGTTTCTAATCGATAGTCTCCCAACTGAAGGTATTTTATTTCAAACTATATCTTACTGTGTTAGAGTCTGAGATTTATGAAGAAGTTTTCATAAAGATCATGAGATGCCTATCAGAACAAGGAACTAAATTCATGGAGCAAGGAACTCTTTTTCTGTAGTATTTTCCTAAAATAAAGATAAAGTGAACCAATATAGTAAAAGCATATTTGACAGCAGATGCAGCTCTCTGTCCAAGGTGGTGTGGGGAAAGGTTTTCAAACAAAAGCAACCAGTTTCAACAACTACAGCAAAGTAAAAACAATTTGGAGGTAACAGCATTTTCCTTAGAAAGGCAATGGAAATTTTAACATGTAGAAATGTTAAATTACTAAAAAAAACTAGAAAGGAGCTTTCTTGGGTAAAGTTCTAAAGTAGGTAGTTGAAATGGTAGTTTAACAATGTGATAAATGATGAATACTCTTCTTTTATCCTAATAATCTATTTAAAGTCAGCATTTCTTGATATTTGACATTGGTCATTGTTACTTACACCTTTTGCTGGGCTTTAAACTCCCTGTGTGATGTCTGCCAGTCTTTTGAGTAGAAATTTTTGAAGGTTTCAGCAAGGTCAGAGAGCTGAGCTGGGGGGCAAAAGATAACTGTCAAATGCAGAGGAAAACTTAACATACTGATGCTTCAGGATAGGGCCCTTGAAACAGAATAGATTGATTCTTGTCTGAGGAACGAGTCCCCTTCCTCAGAAGATTTAATTGCTTGTGGAAAATAGTAAAACTCAAAAACACCTGGTTTTGCTCTAGGAAGACCTAGACTTCATTGGCTAAAACCTCTGTAAAATTTAATGGCTGGGCCAAAGTGGGATTACTCTGAAATCACAGACGTGAGTCCTTCAGGCTGTGGGAGATGAGGGTGTTGAGCAGCCCAACTGACACTTGCTGTTTGCTGCCTGGGAACTCTGGAAGAGAAAGCTGCTTAGAAGTAAGAGTCCTGCAAAAGCAAAACTAGGAGGAGAAAATAATAGGGAAGGGAACAAACCCAGAGAGATGAATGCATGAAACCTGAGGAGTCAAACTGTAGGATGGGGAAGTGATATCCAGAGTCTAGGCTAGAAAAATGATATGTGCTAAAAAATAAGAATTGATCTGGTAGGATGTGATTCAGATAAAGATACTAATGAGAGAGAATAATAAGGAACTAGTTAACAAGAACATCAGCTCAACACAGCATGTGTGGTTTGAGATGGTGAAGGCAGACAGGCAGGTGTGCCCAAATGAAGCCTGGTTGATGTGCTAGGGTGACAACAGCGTACACAAAATGTCCCATTAATTTGAGTTATCGATCACACAGGTGATAACACCTCGTCAGTGTTACCTACTTTGGCTATTACAGCAGACCCCAGTTGCTCTGCAGGTTTCTTTGGTGTATGTGAGTATGTATTACAGATGTGTATAATACCTTTTTCCATACCTTTTGTCCCCTTTCCATAGAACCGTTGCTCAAAATTTTGATGTGCTGGGGATAAATCAGAGCTGTATGACATTTTTATCTGTAGAGCTCTAAGCTCATTTTATACTACACAGTGAATACACAATAGGGGACGAGGACTTTTTGTAGTCAGGCAGCTAAATGTTGCCTGGGATATATGGCGTATATCCTTTTCTACCCACATAGGTCCTGTTTGATGCTAGACCTATTTTTTTTTTAAAGTTTGTTTATTTAGTATTTTTAATTTTTTTTTTATTTGCAAATGTGTATTTTCACCGTGTCATTCTTCTCCTTTTCTGGATGCCTGATCTGAAAGTCAGGATCTGATCTGCAGAAGAATTAGATGATTAGGAATTTTAGTGCTTGCTTGCTGTAGAGACTGTACAGCTCTATGTGTTAGTGTCTGGAGATATTTCTGAGCCAGGTATCATGTCTACATTTAAAAATGTTCAGTATTATTCAGGAAATGATATTACATTATAATGGGTACCTTTTGGTTTAGCAAATTTGTAGAAGAGAATTCTGCTCTCGCTTTTAATAATTTAGCCTTGGACCTAGCTTCCTACTTTAATATTACTGAGGAGTAGTGTGAAGCTTACTCCAGTTCTCTTTCTGCTTCGCTCTGTAGTGTTATGGTCTCCATAGGACTGCAGCTGTATGAGTTTTACTTTCATTCCTCTGAAATAGTCATTATAGAGCTGGAAGGTTGTCCATGCCTTAATGCCGTGTTGGCTGTGCGGTTCCATAATCGTTCTTCATGCATTATGTTGTCTGCAATTCCCTGTGCAATCGTCGCAGTTGTTGTGCGTTACTTTAAATGTACAGAGAGAATGCAGATGCTTTACTGGAAATGGGAAAAGAAATCTGTTTTTTTCCCTCCAGATATTAACTTTTCGATTTCACCTTTAGTTAAATAAGAATCAAAGCCTATTTTTGGATCTCTAAATTACAACTTTATGCCTCACTATCTCTACACAATACTGTTGAAGAATGCAAAACTTCGTTATTGCAAGGGCAGTGAATTATGCTCTTCTATGCTGACAAACTAATAAGAATTATGACAGACAATGTTGCTTTTTGGGCTAATAATAAAATAGTTTATTTCATGAGAGAAGAAATAATATAACAGACATCTGAGAGCAGGATCATTAAAATTGTCTGAGGAAAATGTTTCTTTCCTCAATGTTATGAACAAGAAAAAATAAAAATAGGAATAAAAATGCTGTTTAAAGTATAATTAATCCTGTGTGTTATTTGCATTTTAGGATTATTTAAATCACTTTCCAAGGAAGAAATGCTAGGAAATAAAACAGATGATGTCTTGCAAAACTGACAGAGAAACTAGGCAACTTCTGGTAGTGTTTAATTGTTAGTGTTCTGGGAGTGCACCAGTCAACCAACAGATAGATCCCTCAACTTTATAGAAATACAAATAGATTGACTATTAACATCTAAACAGCTATATGCTACTCCTGCTTGACTTTTTCTCTTTATTGCTTTGGAACACAAAAAGATTAATAATGTTTTTTGATCACAAAATATGTTATAGAAATAAATTAATTTATGGTAAGTTGTTGTGAAAAAACATGTCCTATATTTTCTTAAACTATTTATAAAGTAATTTTTTAAGGAAAGATTTTTTAAAATAATTGAATAAGTTTATAATTAAGAAAGCAAAGGGATAATGTGGGCTTACTTGCCTAGACTATAAAATGTCGACATGAAACAAGATGTATCTTCCCTAAACAGGCACATTTAACTTAAAATTCATAATCTTTTTTCCTTGATATTAAAAAAACCCCACAACTGCAGCTATCCAATTCTCATTCATCTTTTTTCTTTTCCCCTTGGTAGAATGATTTCTGCAGCTTGTGTTGCATAAAATAGTGTTAAGCAATGCTTATTATAAGCCAGGAAGCCTAATGAAATATTTACATGAACACTTAACTAACAGACATAACTTTTAGGATTTAACAGACCACCTGCTCTGCAACTGAAATAGAGCAATGCTGTTTTTGAAACTAGTTAGTTATTTATGGCCAAGGAAACATCCTGGATAGAGCTCCCAGAAAGTTGTTTGCTCATCCCATTAATTCTTTTAAACCTTTAAAAAAAATTACTTGACAAACCATAAGGCTTCCAGAAGAAAAAGAAGAATGGGGGTGGGGGGAGAAGGAAGAGGAACAGAAGGAGAAACTGGTAAAGAAATGCAGTCTAGAGTAGCATTCAAGAGTACATTCTCTTAAAAAAGGTCAAATCTTTTGCACCTCCACCTTATTTTAATAGTCGACTAGTTTAACACATTGTTCTTCTCCCCATATTCGGAGCTGCTTGTGCTCTGCCTTCAGGCCAGAATCTGCATAATGCTCTGTTACTGTGACTGTTACCCAATTTGCTGACTCTTTTTCACAAACCTGATTAGCAAAAACACAGCTAGTGCCGGCTCTGGAGCAGTTTGTGTGTATTCGTCCACGTAGATGGTTTTTGTGTGGAGGGGCATGTGCTAAACTGAAGTAAACCCTAGCCATTGCTGTGATTAGAAATATCACCAGTTTAACTGCTGGCATCTTTTTTTTTTCCAGCTATGGAAATCTAGGAGTAGACAGACATATCAAAATATTTTTGACTGTATCTGTTCCAGCAAGGACTTTATCAGAGTGAAATAGATACATCTTTCAGGTGTAACATCAGATAGCAACTAAATGCAACATTTTGCCTTGCAGGGGTGAGTTTTCCTTGTCAGACACAGTTGCTACACTTCCATTTTTGCATTTAAAATTGTTATCAAGTTTGTTCAGTCTGTGACAGTGGTATGGCCTTTCCTCTGTGCTTGTCTCTAGAATGAGATGAAATGAGATACAAGGAGTTAGAAGTCAATGCTGTTTCAACAGCTTTCATACAACACATACCCTTTTTTTTGTAAGTTCACCTGCTCAGACAGGCAATGAAGAAAAGCTTCAAAATCTGAATAGTCACATAGGTTGAAAGACTCTAAAGAATTAAATACCTAGATATACACCCTTGACAAATTAACTGTTAGGCAGTAAATGTGGAATTACAAACAAACTTACATATTCGTATTTTCACTCGGACTGGCCACTTCTGTTGTGAATATGAAAATGAAATTTTTTTTCTGGCAAAATGAAAGTAATTGTTCTAAACTAGACCTGAGGGGACTGGTCTTTTTCACAGGCAAGGAATATAAAATATCCTCCTGCTAGATCAATGTTTGTTTTTTTTGTTTGGTTTTTTTTTTTAATGCTGAAGCAATGAAGAGCATGCCTTCCATTTCTGCAGTTGGCTGATGGTTACCCCTACTGTCATGTAGCTACTATATTAGTATGACATATAGCAGTAATTACATGATAATAGTAACCACGGGGGAAAGGTTAGCTGTCATACTCTGCAGGACTGTACAGGTGGTGCTATAAGTGGCTGCTCTTTCTCTTGGTGGACAATTGTAGTGTCCTCACTGGACAAACACACCAAGCCTTATTCCAGCCTCAAAGCTGAGAAAACAGGCACAAACACCATGCATCTTAACAGGACATGATTAGAATGTTTCCTGTCTTGAACTTTGTGATGCTGAAAAAGTAAATATTCTGCCACAGCTCTCATTACTACTGTGTTAAGCAAGGTCTGGTTTTGACAGTAGTCCAGTTGAACTAACTGCTTATTTTTGGCATAATATTCAAACTGTTAGACAGCAAGTCTGACTTTCAGTCAACATTTTAAGCTTAGGCTTTGTGTTTTGTCCTGTAGTGAATGCTGTAACGATTGCAGAACTGGCAGGTACTGCAAGTACTTGGAAATAACAGAGGCTGTTTCAGGTAGCAAAACAGTTGACAATTGTGAGCATTTCTGCCAGGAAACGTTGCTTCCCAGTTAGGGAATGTTCTGTAACAAAAAATCCCCTGGATGGTTTTATTTCTAGGTTGGAAATTGTTTGACTGAACCCATACCTTGTAAAGAAAGCAATAAAAAATGGTTAATGGAGAGTTTTTTTGAAAGAGCTGGTGGTCTAATCCCCTTTCTACAAATCAGTGTTTGTTTACTTACTGGAGGATTTTAGAATCAATTTAATGTTCATTGAGACTCGCCTACTTTTGCCTTGATTCTCTGTTTCATGTTTCTGTGGTTATTTTGGGTCAGAAGATATCTTCCTTCAAACTAAGTCCTCTTTCCTAATTTTGTTAGTTTAGGTACTGTATAGTAATTAGTTGTATTTGTTGAGAACCTATGTTCTCAGTGGAAAGCATTAAATGTGAAACTTGCTTGTTAGCTGTTGAAAGTATACATAGTTGATAAACAGTTGCTACACAGAATACCAAAAACATTTTCTTTAGAGAGAAGGATTCCCTACCTACATATCAGTATTAGTGTTGTGGAAAGTCCTGAGCACATAGTTGTCTTTCTGGTTCATGGCCAAAATCAAGACAGAGGAGACAAATGCTGTAAAGACAGGAAGTAAAAGTATTCTTTATGAGGAAAAGTATAAGCTGTTATCCATAAAGATACTGTGTGTTGGTATCTAATTATCCCTTGGAAACATTCCCATATGGTACATTGTCATAATGAAAGACTACAACCTACAATTTATGGGATAACCAAGAATGGTCTTTGCAGATGGACATCAAGAAAACAGAATTTAGATAAACTCAGCTCCTGGCCTTGCACAGGACAACTTCAAGAATTGCACCATGTGCCTGAGAGCACTGTCCAGATGCTGGTTTTGATGGTCATCAGCTTTTGGCTTCTTTGCTGGGATTTCCAGGAATGACAGTTTGTGCTGTTTGTGATGGCTTGACTTACCTTTGCTGATCTTTTTTAGAGATCTGTAATAGATATATGAGGGTTGGTATGAATGAAGTAGAAATGGTGTGTTTAGCAAACAGAAACAGCAGAAGCGTTAAAAGAAAAGAATACTTCATTTGGGTCAAGACCAGGATACCCTCTGGAAGAGCAAGTGACTTGTCAGTGGAAGCTTGTTATGTGCACTAGTACTTTTCCTACGTGCCCAACAGACTAACAGGCTATAGACCATATTCCAAATGAAGAAAAACAGATTAGAAAACAAACTGGCCTAAGATTTATGGAGATTTAGGGTTTTAGTGTAGAGGATCACCCCACTCCTGGCTCCTAAAATCTATGAAGATCTGTCCAAGAACTATTTTGTTGTTTCAAGTTCAGAATAAAGCCAGAAACATTGTGAGGATTTGATAGCTGGTGCCTCTTGTCCTTTTTGTTGTGCACAGGTGATCCTGGCATCTAGACAGATGTGTCACTTGTGGGTAGGTGAGTTTGAGATTGGGAGTGAATGAAATCTCTGGAAGGATGAGTATGAGTGAGATATTTTCAAATTAATATCTTCTCCTTTTGTAAGAGCTGATGTAGAAATTTGCTGCATAGCTTTCCCTACTACCTGTTTTATGCTGAACTGAAACCTCTGTCCAGTCACAGACTGGAATAGCCTTCCATTTCCTTGTCAACATGAGAACTGTTGGCAGGGTTAAGAGGTCTCAAAGGTGGAAACAGGCTAAACCAATTTATGGTTTAGAAAAGTCTTGTGTATTACCAGAGTACTAAAATTTAGTCCATAAATGAAGAATGAGTCAGAGGGGAAGGAAAAAGACTGGATGGGGTTTCTTACTGAGTATCTTGTATTAATTAGACAATTTATTTTTAATATAAACATCTGTTTTTATTTTTTATTGTAATATATCAACATTATCAATAATAGTAAATTAATGAAACTAAATTTTAAAATAGTATTTCAATATATCAACACCAATAATAATTATTTTTAATACAGGCAATTTTGAATGGTTATACAGGATCCCCAAAGGTACCAGCATCCTTTGATGTGACTAAGAAGCCTTGGGAGTGCAGGAGGCTGTTTGACCTTTGCTCTCCGTGGCTATTTCAGCACCAAAATGTGGCATTATCACTGTTGGGTTCCCTTTTTTCTTAAGAGATGTGTTATCACTGATATTATTTTCAAAGGAGATAATAAGCAGAAAATATAGAGAACAAATAGGAGGCAGTAAGAAGAAACTATTTTTATAGAGTTCAGGCAGTCGTCAGGAACAAGCCTGGTAAGCAAGAGGTATTTTGCAAGCCAGAAGAATAGCCGTATGGCACATGCTATATTTTTGTGAACTGCCTTTTCAAACTGAAGAATGTAGGCATCAAGATAAACATTTGTACTTCTGTAGTTGAGCATGTGTTATAGTCAGTATATGTTCAAGCTTATGCAGCAAACCAGTGGGAAAGACTGCGTAAGAGACAAAAACACTTGCTGTCTAGCAGTTTTGTTTAGGTTTTTTGTAGAAGGTGTTGTTATTTACATTTTGTTTGTTTTGTATCTTTTTTTAATGTTTAGTAGACTATAACATGGTACTCTTTGGGCCTGGAACCATATTGTTTTCCAGGGCCTTGTATATAGTGTAATTAACTCCCTAGAGTGAAAGAGGGAAATTCTTCAATGTGCTACTTGATAAAAGCTATGCAGACCTGTAGGAAGAGTAGAAAGAGAAACAGCGAAGTACCTGATTGCTTCTATGTGTCCCTACAACTTGGCTGGGGAAGAACCTAGGTTATTAAATTGAGCAATGCTTTTAAAACAACTCCCCAAACTTTCCTTATCTTATTCTCTGATCTTTATTGGAAGCCTTTAAAGTAATGGTGACTTTTTGTTTTGGCTTTTTGGAAAAAAAATCATAATTCATTAAGCTTAATGGGTAATGATACTGAGTTGCAGACATACTGAATGTTTTTTAAGACATCTTTTCCTAAATGTTTATGTAGCAAACCTGGGACTTGTTTTGTGTGCTCTTTTTGAAGTAACACGATTGGAAGCCGTGTGGTAATTTCACTGTATTAATACTTTATTTGGATTTTATTTTGTATAGATATGGTTTGGATTTCTTAGTTTCTGAGAGGGAGTGCAGCTGAACCAATGAGCTGGGAATAGCAAGAAAATAATGCCTTATTTCATGTTTACAGAAGTCGCGCCTCAGGTGAAACCATTGTCTTTAATTTACCTGTTGAAAGAAGTGGTGCATTTTAAGGGTTAACCTTTGACTTAAACCTAGAACTAAAGTCTGTCCAATGAAAAAGCTGCTAGAAATGAAAGGTCATACAAAATGCAATGAATTTTTGAACTCCTCAAGAACGATTTCTCAAAGTACTGTAATTCCCTGTTGATTTGCCTAACCAGAGAGACATTTCTGTCACTGTTCACTGAACACAGTTTTTCTCATCATCTCCATGCAAATATAAAAATTCTAAGCAGAATACAGCTTATGGAAACAGCAAACAGCCTAAACAAATGGTCAGTTTGATTCCTTATGAAATATGTCAAATTGGGTCAAAAATTTTATCAGCTTGAATCAATTCAGTAACAGCTGACCTTGGATATATTATTTTCCTTCCTGTTTCTTAGCAACAGGAAACTTTTGTGCAGGATGGCTGCTTAATACCCTATTCTGTTTTGGAAGCTTTTATACCTAAAGAAGAACAGATGGTCTAAGGAAATTTTATTTGTCACAATCAAGATAGAGAATATCTATAGATTATTTTTTTCTCATTTTATTGTCCTGCACTTACAATTACAAAGTATTTCCTTGATGGTTGTAAAAAACTTTGGTCAGGAACAAAGAATAAAAGTAACAGTCTTCAGATGCTACAGGTTTGGTTTTCTGTTTTTTGTTTTTTTTTTTAAAATCATCATGCTTAAAAATACATGTGCTCTTACTTCTGTGATTGCATTCATAATACCAAGTGGGAGAAAATGTATAATTATGTTCTGTAAGTGATGAACTGTTCTTGAATAAATGAAGAAAGCACTATCTACAATGTGATTTTGTTCACTGGCATTTGCTTAATCACTCTCAAAATCTATCGTGTGATGTGGTTTCCTTTCTCCTTTTTTACGGATTCCAAAGGTTCTTTACATTTCAGTGTGAAGAATCTTTTTTAAAAGGTTACTTTTATGTGACTTAGTGTTCACAAAAATATGATGAATCTGTAGCTTTTAAACACTATGTTGTAACACAGAAGAAATAATCTTCTAATTCTTTCTCAAAATGCTGTTTAGTACCTTTCCTTCCTTGTTCCTGAAGTTCCTCACGCAAAGAGAAGTAGCTTCTCTCCATCACTTAGTTGCTGTCTTAAGAACCATCCTGTAATGATGCTTATAAATGCCTGACAGGGAAGATGTCTGGTTTTCTGTGATTTCTGGTTTGTCATGGAGAACAAGTCTTGACATGCAAGTTCTGATTAGCAGGTAGAGCTTTTTTAGCTGCAGAGTGTGATATGAAACTCTTCCATCATGAAACCTCCTCATCGTACCTGTTGCCATATTTCTGTGTTGTCATAGGGCTGTCATGGTTTAGGAACAGCACTCCCTAATTTAGTGTCCCCCAGTGAGACTCTCCCAGCCAGACACTGCTCACTCGCTCCTCTCCTGTCCACTCCCTCTTCCCGATCCAGGGATGGGGTTGAGAATTGGAGGCACGAAAAGGTAAAAATTACTGATTGAGATAACCAGATTTACTGGGAACAGCAATGAGATAAAAAAACAAACAGTGACATCAACAATAACAAAAGTGCTAATAACAAAAGTGTGCAAGGAGAGGATGATCTACATGCAAAATGCTCACCAAAGCCCAAGGTGACATGACCACAGCCAGTGGCACCCCACCCTGATCACTCTGTCTGCCACACTTGCTCCTGAATGAAAACCATGCCCTTTCTTCGTGGAAGTGAGAGAGAGTCCCCTTTGCCTGCCCCAGGCCATTACATAAGATGGTATCTAATAACACAATGTCTTGACCACACCCCCTCCCCTGATCTGGGCCAGAACTAGGACAATTGTGAGCTACCGTATTTTAAGAGTTAGCCTAGAAATATTTCTACTTGCAACTTCTGCTTGGTGCAAGAAAAGAGAATGTTGTCTTTTTTTAGTTCCATTAAAGTAAAATTTTTCTGACTTCACACATTTTCACATGAAATATTTTGAAATTAAACTGAAGTGTGGAACTTCACTATCTCTTTTACACCTTCGGAGAGGAGCTCTTCCATTTTGTTGTGTGTCTTTTTCTTGTATTTTAATTGGTTGGGCTGAATAAAATCTAGAGGTTTATGTTTTGACATATTCACCCCCATCCACTCCCTCATTTCCAGATTTTACATAAAAATTAATTCGAAGCTGAAAACAAGCTTGTCCTCTAAAAACAATAAAACTCTTTACATAGGAATGTTTTGTGTCTCCCAGTGAATCCTTCCAAGCCTTGAGTCTGTTATCAGTCATACATCTGGTGATGGCATGTTTGATCCAGAGAAGAAAGAGGTATGTTTTGAAGCATCATTACTGTGGCTCCAGGGAGTCTCCAAAGAAAACCAGGAAAGAAGGAGAGAAAAGGTGAAAGTAGGAAATATTTTGTTTTAATTTTTTTCTTCTTTCTGTCGTCTTTCCCACTATGTTTTGAAAGGAATGATAGCAAAAGATGTCTTTTACTAGGTACTTCATCTAATGTTAAAAATAAGCTTTGGTTCTTGAGATCTTTCATGGAAAATGGCCACATGAAGCTACTTGAATAAGTGAATTGCCTAGTACATTATCTTGCTCTTCTGTGGTTTTGTCTTTCTGAGAGTTAGCTCATTAATGAGAGGAAAGGTGATGAATCTCTAGGCTGTTATTATATCTGGCTCTTTTATGCAGAAATGATAGCCCTCCATATTTTGATCTTTCTATGACTAAGAAGATCAGTCTAGGAAGGAAGAACTCTTCAGTCTTAG
Source organism: Manacus candei (assembly GCF_025592945.1). Classification (NCBI taxonomy): domain Eukaryota; kingdom Metazoa; phylum Chordata; class Aves; order Passeriformes; family Pipridae; genus Manacus; species Manacus candei. The sequence continues at coordinate 23,253,802 of NW_026138076.1, forward strand.
TGGAGTATTTTCACAAAGCACATATGTGAACTTAGAAGGGCTGAAAAAGTAAAAATTTGAAGGATTTTTTTTTTTCAGGACAAAAGACCTCCCTTATTTTTTTTTTCTGAGTTAAAGTTCTTTATGAATGTTTTGTTGTGTAGTACTCAAGCACATCTGAATAGTGTGAGTGGCAGTGAGCATGTCTGCTCATCTATTATGTTCACTAATAGATCTCCATGTTACTTAACTGAATCTCAATAGTTGCTAAAGGAGTTCAGGATTTTGAGTGGTTCAAATCACATATTAGTTGAGAATTTAATTTGATCACTGCGAGTGCTGCTAGAACTGACTACTAGTGAAATCAAGTTTATGATTGTGTTTTTCAGAAAATGATTTCTTGCTGGGACAGGTGGTGTTTGGTTTTTTTTTGTTTTGTTTTGTTTTGTTTTTTTTCATTTTTAAGTAAAGCAGCTAATTTGTGCCACTTCAAAAGACTTGACAGAAGGTGTGAGTGTACTCGAGTTCTGAACTATGTAGAACAAACTCATATCACTATATCTGTCCAACACAGATTATAGTTTCCTGTTACAACAGTCTCTAATTGTATGTCTCTTTCTAAGGCACAAGATAAGCCTTTTATGGACACAGGGTCCTCATTTGACTATGACAAGTGATGTATGGGCTTTCACCTGTTGGTTCACTAAACTTCAGTTCCTCCTTTTCCTTTCCTGTTCCTCCTCTTTCTGGTCTTGCTGAGTCAATAAAAAAACAGAAAACCCCCAAAACCAAACAAACATTAAAAAAAAAGCCAAAGAAATTACACCTAAAAAATCCCACAGCCCCCACCCCCAAACATAACACAACCAACCAAGCAAAACTCCCCATAACAGAAGAAATAAACTCCTAAAAGCTTATTAAAAGTCTTGCCCATTACTATTAAGATAAATTCAAAATTAGGAGATTGCTGCTGCATGAGGTTGGCATTTATATCAATGCATAAACTCAAAACAACCAGATCAAAATGCTAAAGAAAAGGAGAATATGGATTGATATAACTGTAGCATCTAGAGCACATTCCTTTCTTTTCATGCGTTATATTGCTCTTTAAACATGTTAATTCCTAAGATGACCCTTTCTTACTTTGCTTATTTTAGATTTCTTAATCAGGAATATAACCTACTCCCACTTGCCTCTTTAAAAATAACCTGGTGGTGTCACAGTTCACTTTTTAATTTGAAAAGCTGGATACCATATGTAATCCATTGTAATATAACTCATCTGTCACATTCACTTTGACTAACGTACCTTGGCATCTGTTAACTGGGTCTTGATAGATGGCATCATGAATGGAGTTTCGGATTCCTAATTCATGCTTCATTTTTCTGTATCAAGCAGACAAAACTTAGCTTGGTCTTGTTGAGTATTTTGTCCAGAAGAGCAAATATAATACAAGTAATGTCAACAACAATAATGAAAAAAAGGATCCACTTAATTGATGCAGGTATATATTTTTTTTTCTGAATTCAAGTTCTAATATGTTCTACGTTATTAGTACTCAGTGTAAGCAAAGTTGTTTGTTATTCCAGATGTTTCATAATTTGGTTTTAACCCCCGCCACCCCCAATTCTTCTTTTCATTCTTACATCAACTTATTTCCATATTATTGTCATCCCATGTCACCTACCTTTTCCACTTGTAAACATGTACGGATTTTTTCTTGTTGTTCAATCTCAAGTTTAGCAAATCATGAATTCTTTGCAGGTACTCATACCATATGATCTTGCATGGTTATTTAGGTAATATAAAACAAATATAATGAAAATGAGAGCATTTTTAATTTGTCTTTAAAGCTAGATGTGGCAACATAAACTTGCAAGCATTTGATTTTCTGCAGATGTCTCTGAGCAAGGCTATCAAATATGCATAAGCAGCAATTTTGTGCTATAAAATTAGATCATAATGTTACTAGCATGTGGTGGTCTGTTGGAAAGTTTTATAATACAAAAGCTCCCAGAAACCTGTCTGGAGAATGTTTCAAAGTGAGTGTACCTGTGTTGTCCATTGCTGCCTATACTTTCAAACCTTCTGCATCTCAGAAATGTAAATGCAGTATGTCTGTCAAACGTTATAAAATAAACATATTCATTGTTTTCACACATTCTATTCTAGTTCTGATAAAAACATCTGAGGCATTTGTAGCAGCTCATTAGACTTTTCAGAGTAACCCTGTACTCCCTTGTTTTCACCTGTGCATAAGATAAAATAGGTGGTTGGTTTTAAATAAGCAAAAGGGGAAAATAGTCCACGACACTCTCAACCTAAACAAACAAACAAACAAATTCCTTAAATCTTAACCATTAAACCTTGTGATGTGTCTTACTGGCTTATGCTTTAATTATTTCCCTTGAGGTTTTTTTGTGTTTTTTTTTTTTCCCTTCTCCTTGGGAGGAGAGCAAATCCAGTGCATCTGCCAACATTTTTATTTTAGTTTTCATGTTAAAACAGTTGCTCAGCTATGTTCTCTGAACTCTCACAAGAGTAAAAATACTTTAAATTTTTTAAATATGTCAGAATTCACACATACCCACATAGAAACTTGGAGTATGATGCGTCATCTAATCATTCTTCTCAGTTTTGCTCCATCTTCCTTGAGACTGTTCCTGTCTCTTTTCACTTTTGAGTGAATATTGGTGGAATGGATACGAAGATAAATGTGTACACTCTTGGCTTGTAGCAGTTGATCTGTGCCCCTCCTGGGATATTGGCCAATACTGAATTTGTCATACTTTTTACATAGAAGAAAAAACAAACAGAACTTGAGAAAGTTTGGGGTAGTCCAAAATTTTAATGAGTAACTTCTTTCTCACAGCATTATGAGATTCTTTTTGAAACCTGTAGTATTTATGAGAAACATATATGAAGAATTATCATAGAATCATACAGTCATTCAAGTTGAAGGGCGTCAAACAGCCAAACACCACCCCAGCATCTTGCTCACTCCCATCTCCTGTAGGACAAGGAGAAAATAGAAGGAAGGCAAGTGTGCTCACGGATTGAGGTAATGACAGTTTAACAGAAAAAGCACAAGTCTGATGCTTAAGCAAAGCAAAACAAGAAATTTAATTCACTGATTCCTGTAGTCAGGCAGATGTCCAGCTGCTTCCTGCATGCATCATGAGTGCCATAACCGTGACTGTTTCCCTTTTTTCCTCCTTCCCTTGAGCTTTTATTTCTGAGCATGACATTGTATGGTATGGTCTGTTTGTCATAACTTATCTTAGCTGATTGACTTGATACTGTGCTGGCACAGTTCAGCAATAGGTAGAATGCTGGTGTGTTGCCAACACCATTTTAACCACAAATAAAAATCCCAGCACCATAAGGCCTGCTCTGAAGAAAGTTAATTCCACCCCAACCAGACCTGGTACAATCTCTGCCTCTTATTCCATACCATTTCTGTTTCATCTGGAATTGATCTGTCTAGCTGCCTGCTTGGAATGGGACTGGCTGTGAAGGTATACAGGCTGTTCTGGGCCATGTCTACTTGTTCTGGATATTTTCAAGAGTGAAGATTCCTCAGTCTTCCTGGACAGCCTGTTTTGGTTTTTGATCATCTTTATGAAGAACATTTTTTTTTCTTTTATCTAATCTGAATTTCTCTTTCTTCAGTTTACATTCATTGCCTCTCATCTTTTTGCTGTGGATTTTTCAGCAAGTATGGCTCTGTTTCTAAATAGTTGAGTGTGGCACTGTGATGTCCCCTCAGCATTCTCCTTTAGAGGCTGAACAGACATAGTTCTCTGAACTGCTCCCTGTACATCCCGTACTTTAGCCCCAAACCATCTCATTGTCTTTCCAATGTGTTTTATACTGGGGAGCATAAAATGGAATACAGTACTCAAAAGGTAGTCTGAAAGATGTGGATTTGAATAACCATTTCCCTTTTCTTGCTGGTTCTGCTGTAGCTACTGCAGTCTAGGATGTCCTTAGCATTCGGTTTCTGCAAGGGTGCATTTTTGACTTATATTTGAATTGTCCACCAGACCGAGCACATCCTCTTGTGCAAAGCTGATTTCTGATCATTTAGCTCTCACACTGGACTTTCGCATAGGGCTATTCCATCCTAGTTATAGTATTTTGGGTTGTCTTTTGCTGATTTTTCTTGAGATTTGTCAGCCCAGTCAGTTGCAATTCTTCTGAAGCGCAGCCAGGTACCCTGGTTTGTGTGAACCCCTCCCCTCAACAACCAGTGAATTTGATGAGATGCATTCATCCCACCATCCAGGCCATCATGGAGGTGTTAAATAGAGAATCATGGAATCATAGAATATCTCAAATTGGATGGGACCCATAAGGATCACCAAGTTCAACTCTTAGCTCCTTGCAGGACTACCTAAAACTAAACCAGATGACTAAGAGCATTGTTCATATGCTCCTTGAACTCTGGCAGGCTTGGTTCTCTGGAGAGCCTGTTCCAGTGGCTGACTACCCTCTCAGTCAATAACCTTTTCCTAATGTCCAGTCTGAACTTACCCTGATGCTGCTTCATTCCATTTATTTGTGTCCTGTCACTGCTCACCAGAGAGAGGAGATTGTTTTAATGATACTGCTCATCCTGTGCTCATAGGGTCAACAAGTTGAAGGGACTGTTGGGAAGTTGAGGCTTGCATACTATAATTTCTATTGCTGCTAGAATGCAGTCTGTTAGAAAACTAATGGTGACTTACAGGTGTAAGTGTCATTTGGGTTTAATTTATAATCAAATGGTAAGAATTTATAAATTGTCAGTACTCATTCTTTTGGGAGATACTGAATGCTTGGGGAAAGGGCTAAATAATAGTAATACGGATAGTAGTAAGAGAAGGAAGGGGACTATGGAAACCTGACAACAATGTAACATTTCCCTGGGCAAAGCAGTATTTTAGATTTTTGGATATATTCCTCATTTGTTACTTGAGCTTTAGCGAATCTCTGTGTTTAGAATAATTCTGTTGCGTTTGTTTTATTTATTTTGTCCAAGTTCAGCAGAGGTACAAGCATTTTTGTAAAACTTCTAGACTCCACCTGAACAGACTCAATTTATACCTGGATAAGATACTCAGAGATAGCACTTGTTTTTCTAATTCCAGATAGGATATAACAATAGAATAAGATGAGACAGTTACAGGGAAACACTAACAAGATTTCATTTCCTAAATGTTATGTCAAATTTGATCTAATCATTGGCAAAATCAGCTAAGCTTTGATTATGCCCCTTTAACCACTACTTTTTTCTTGCCATTTTTTCTTTTTGTTTTCCTTTATATGCCAGTATACGGAAAAAAATTGTTTGTAATGTGTTTTTAATTTCTTCAGCATTTTTATTAAGGCCCGTATTTGTAAGTATTTTTCCTTCCGTAAGTTCTACGTCACTTATGAAATACTTTGCAATAGTACTGGATGAATTTAGTGATTTAGGCGGTCTTTGGAATAACAAGAATAACAAAAAAATTAATCACTAGAGAGATTATATTTATTTATTCAGAGAATTAATTAGTGTATATTTCAGCACTTTGTTATTTATGGCTTGTGTTTATTTCCATCTCCCCCACCCCTTCCCTTTTTTGTAATTATATATCCTGAAGCAGAGACATCTTTCTCTTAGTAGTTCAAACAGAGTTTTTCAGTGGGTTTGCTCTGCTCTGAGCCCTTGGAGATTCTAAATCAGGGCACCAAGAGATATTTTTTTTTATCAGAAGTATCAAAGCTGGTTAAAAGCACAGAAACAGTTGAAAATTGATGGGCATTTTCCTGAATCGAGATAATTTTTATGCTCTTTTGATTTCTGTGTCTAATACATAGCCGGAAATTTTGCAAAGACTTGGTTAGCATAACTGCTACATAATGGGTGGAATTCATGAGCGAGGTAATATTGGTAGATATTTAGTAGAGTCCACAAGATTTTTGTAGGAGAAGCTATACTAAGTGTGAAGTGGTGGAAAGATTTTTAGCCACAATATTATCTGTAAATCTCTGTCTTTCATTACTTGCTGTTACATACTTTAATGGAAGTGTGTTAAATAGAGTGTTGCTATTTTTTGTTAATTTGTGTATTTTGCACTCTGAGATAAAATGCTCATTTTAATTTTGGGTTACAGAGCTGTAAGATTTACTGTCCCTGGGTATATTTTGCTTTTTTTACAAGTGGTTTAGAATCTCAACATTAAATCATAATTGACCTGATGAGTTCTTTCCTTGCTGTCATGGAACAAATGGGTGGGAAGAGCACATGTCAGCTTTGATGTCACCCCTCTTGAGCACAAGCTTGAGGAACACCTGCTGTTAAGGCTGTTGACTGTTATGACACTTCATTGAAAGACTGAGAACTTCTTTGTTTCTACCCTATTTTTAAACTAGAAATGTCTTCCTAATACTACAATTTATCATGTTATAGCAATAGTGTTAAGTTGCTATATATGTATGCAATTGGTTTTAGATATCATTTGATTTCTGAATGATTGGTCAGTGAATGCCATAATCATGTTTCGAATTCTTAGTAGGCGGTGTGAAACTTCCGTACTTCCCTTGCATATGCTTTTCAAATTATAGAGTAAATTTTGGTCCATCTGTTTGTGAAGTGACTGCTGAATCTGAGAATTTAGAATTTAGCAGAAATGCACGTAAGAAATAATGGTACAATGTATTTTTATGTACATGTAAAATTCTACCTAATTTTTGACTCCAAATACTAGCAGCTTGTCCAAAGTTTTGTAATAAATGAAGCAAACCTTGATTTCTGAAAGTTTTTCACAGTCTTTAGTTGTTTCCCCATATTGCCATTATCCTTTCTTTATAGAATTAAATTGGGAGGGGAAGGAAAAAAACTCCAACAACCTCATGCCAAAGAAAACCTGCAAAGTTAGTTTTTTTTCTCTTCTCTGATGTCACTTATGTCTTTTCTTCCATGTTTTCAGAAGTTAAAGCTATTGCACTTCATATTTTTCTTTCCTTTCTGTCTTCACTGTTTCTGCCTTGAAGTCTGTAAAATGACAGAGTCCAAGCTTGTTTCCTCACACTTTTAATTCCTTTACCTGACATTTTATATCCACTCATAGTATTAGACATTATTCCACTTCCTTGTGTTTGTTCTTCAGAATTCATGGAGTTATTTTATTTTATTAGAATTTATTTGGTGTTTTAATTATGAACCATACATCTTTTGTTCAGTAAACCTACCAAAATATTTTTCCTGTGTGGAAATTAATTTTTTTTTTCTTAATATATTGGAAGGATTTTCTGCAAAGAAAATTTTTTCTTGTTTGTTCTTTGTCTGTTGGTAAACATTGCAATGACTCCCTTTGCACTTCCTAGCTTTCTGAGCACTTATGCTAAGGCCTACTGTAATTTTCTGTGAATAGCCCAATTTGCATACAGAGAGTTGTCAAACATATGACTAATCTTTGCGTACAACATTTCTGTTGTGTTTTGGCATTCAAACTTCTTTTTCATATACATGTAATGTGATATATCCAAGTCTGCAGTATTGTTAATTTGCAACAACCTCGGTTTTGGAGTAGTTTGGATTTTCTGTTTGTGAAACTTGTAACACTTCTATTGTTTTTTTCCTTCCCCCCTCCCCCCTTCAGTTAACTTTATTGAAGTACAGTTTCCCAGAATCTTGACCCTAACAGGAGTGGATGGGATTTCTGTCTCCAAGGGGAAAATTATTGCTGTTCTGTCTAGGGGAAAATTATTGCTGTTGCGTCGATTTGTAGCATATTTATAATGCTTTATGATATAACCAGAAAAAATAGGATTTACCTATAGGTGAATTCTGGAATACCTTTTCCAGTGAAACAAAGCATGGATATTTTTTGCCAATTAAAAGTACAATGTTTGGAGTAATTTTAGATTTGTTTTTAATCATAGAATATTTGATGTTGGAAAAAACCTCTGGAAATTATGTAGCTCAGTCTCCCTGTAGGGAGTAGGGCCAACTAGAACAGTTTTATGAGGCATGTGTCATGTTAGGTTTTGAGCATTCCTAAGGACGGAGACTCAACAACCAGCCTGGGAAGAGCCTGTTACAGTGTTTGATCTTTACAGCACATCACCCAACATTGTGGGGACAGGCAGGAGCACATGCAGGGGTCAGGAGGGTACAGAGGACAGCATGTCAAGGCTTTTTCTTGTGTTTAAATGTATTTCAATTTGTGTCTGTTGACCTGTGACTGGACACCACTGACAAGTCTGCCTCTATCTTCTTTAGTTACCAGCATCAGGTTTTTAGATGGATTAAATCCCCTGAGCCTTCTTGTCACCAGGCTGAGCAATCCCAGCTCTCTCAGCTCCTCCCCAAATGAGTCTGCTTTAAACCACTTTAAGTTACTTAAAGAGTTGTGCAAAAAAGGGGATGACCCTTAATTTGGGAAGATATGAAGGTGTAATTTGTAAACAAAGGTAGGACTTGCTTTGCTACTGATGTACTGACTTTTATATAGTTCAACTTAGTGTGTTCTTGAGATCTTGAATTTGAGCAAAAGGATTATGCTTTTTGTCAAGTTACAATTGAAGCCGTGTGAAATGGAAAAAAGTATTATCTAATATTTATGGAACTAGTTTATTTACCTCAGGGGAGGAAAAAACAGAAAAAAATTGGTCCATCCAGCTCTTTTTTTTTTTTTCCCTAAAAATTGTCTACGTCTTTATTTGTATCATGCATTTAATTTTTTCTTCTTGGTTCTATGACTGACTTTTAATTTTTAATGTTGCAATGCAGTTTCTGGTTAGATAACGGGGCTGCTTTTTTGTGTTCATTTCAATGATTATTGAATGAGTTCTTTTAGGGTTTCTTTTTAGTCACAATATTCATCAAGTTTGACTTGTTCATTTGATTCCAAAATAGGATTGGGAAACTGATCTTTAATGTTCCTCTAAGGTGTTCAAATTAGTTGGAAGTGATAATACAGTGAGAATCTAATGGTAGTCCTCTGCCTTCCTTCACCTAATGTTGTTTTCTGAGCAGACAAGTAAAAAAAGGAAAGCTGCATTCTGGGGAAGAGAAAGTTTATATCTGACACTATACCATGCTGCATGACAGTGCCTCTTTTACTCCTGTTTCTGTAAAGCTTTCTGGTAAATAGTATATTGATTTTACCTTTTGGGAACAAAGTGCCTCTGCATGAACAGCAGTAGAGTGCTTCAGGCCTGCCCTATATGATCATCTCCTCTGAAACACAATCTGTTGTAAAATATTGCAGTTATAGTTGATCCTCTATATCCTGTCCAAAGAAGAGGTCAACCCCCCTTTAATCTTATCTTTCTTTTTATACTGCAATAAATTGCAGTATATATTAATTTCATTAATGTTTATAGTCTGGTTTTATTTAACTTTTTCCTTTCTCTTCCCTTTTTCCTTTCTCTTTCCTCTTCCCCCCCCTCCCAGATTCTCTGTCAGTGTTTAAACATGAAGAACATAAAGACAGTAATATTTGAATGGGTGATGAAGTGGAGAGTGATAAGGTCATTACAAGGGTGCATCAATAGTAGCAAGGACTTCAAGGGGCTGGGTCAATTAGTTTAATGGGACAGGGGCACAGGAGGTGTTTGTCTCAGTTCCTGCAGTAGCAGGAATGAATGAGGAGAGGAGTACGAAAACCCATCCTATCAATATGTGGCTAAAGGATTGGTGCCACCAGCAGAATTTTTGTTTTTTCAACCATAGGGCTAATTCTATGGTACCTAGCCTGTTAGAGTCAGATGAACTTCATCCATCTAGCAAGGGCAAAAGGACTCTAGTCCATAGGTTGTCAGGACTTATCAGGAGGACTTTAAACTAGGTTTGAAGGGGGGAGGGGTTGAAACCAGGCTCTCCAACTCCCTGAAAGGAGGTTGTAGCCAGGTGGGCGACGGTCTCTCCTCCCAGGCAACCAGCAGTAGGACAAGAGGGCACGATCTTAAGCTCTGCCAGGGGAGGTTTAGGTTGGATATTAGGAAGACATTTTTTACAGGGAGAGTAATCAGACATTGGAATGGGCTGCCCAGGGAGGTGGTGGATTCACCATCCCTGGGGGTTTTTAAACCGAGAGTGGATGTGGCACTGAGTGCCATGGTCTAGTAACCATGGCCATGTTGGATCAAGAATTGGACTTGATGATCTCAGAGGTCTTTTCCAACCTGATTGATTGTATGATTCTATGATAAGTTGTCTGTCCTTTCCCAAAGTTTGCTAAAAACTTGTCCTGAGGTATATTTGTCTATTTCAACTGCCTTGAAAAATATAATTCTGCGTTCTGAAGCCTCAGATAATATCAAGGAGTAGTCCTGCGGGTTATGTACGTGGAAATACCTTACCTGCATCATGGTCATGTTTAACCAAAAAAACCACATTTATCTCTTTGATTACTTTGTTGTTGAAAGAAGGCTTGTAGTTGAAGCAGATGAAGTAGGCAATGCTTTCAGCTAAAGAGTAATTTTATGTTACAGGCAGTGATTCCCTTAGAGTTTAGATAGACTCTTTAAACTGTTCTGTGGATAGAGCAAACCAAGGAGAAGAAATGAAGCATTCTTGCCCTTTATTATAATCTAAAAAGAAATTCTTTGTGGCAATATATTTCATTCAAATAATCAATGCATGGAACTTTGGAAGAATAAATTGATATCTGATTACCTAAAACTATAAAAGGAGAATACAGAGACACAAAGAGCTTATACTTCTAATTCACCTTGTCCTTTCGTATGGGAAACCTGCTGTACTTGTTACCAATATGTGATGGTTCAGAACAGAAGAAAATTCTCTTGGTATAATGACTTATTGTTACCCATTAATTAATTCAAACTGGGAAATTTTTAGAGGCTCATAAAGTGCTAGGGAAAATGTGTTTTTTAAGGGTTTAATTGTGTTGACTAGTTATTCTTTGCCACCAAATGTATGCTCAGCATTTTTTTATTCTATTCAATAATGTTCCAGCTTATTTTGTTTGGCCATACTGCTTCCCACAAAGAAACTACTAGTTTCCCTGTTGAAGGAAGGAGTAATTTATAGAGAACATCTGAAGTTCCAGAAGCTGCTGAAAAGATCCACAGCTCAAGTAAAAAATCCCCCCACACTATGCAACCAAGTAGCTTTTCCAGTATTGAAATGTTTGATACATCTTGAAGTTTGATTACTTTTTTCTTGTAATGTCTGTGGCTTGGTATTTTTGAAATGCTGTTGTAGATGAAAGAAATTCTTAGCACTTCCTTTCTAAAATTTTTTTAAAATCTAAGATTAGAGGCCTTCAGGTGTATTTGTAAATAAAATTTCAAGTTGGTGTGTAGTTTTCAAGGGATAAAGTAGTAATATTTTTCAAGTACTAGTGGGTTAGGAGAATTCAGTATCTAGCTTTGGTGTTTAATTTAGAATTTATCTTTTTGCAGATTTTTTGGTTACTGGACAATCTCATTGAAAAATTAATTCAGAACAGGAATTAACCTGTCTAAACCTAAGGTCTGTGAAAAGCCTGTCTCTCAACTCTCTGTATGTAGATGAATTATTTCTGAATTGTTTCTGCATCACTGTGAGCAAAATCTAGTATCTGATTCCATCAAATGAAGGAAAGGGGAAGAAACAAAAGCACTACAAACACTCTGGATAGGTAGCACAAACTACTCTGGGCAACCATCACAGCTGATGAACCCTAGACATATGTTGATTGGCAGGTACTTGTGGAGGGCCCAAGTGCAGCCTCACATTCAACATGGTATTGGCCAGAAGAGGTGCTCCTCCAAGCAACTTTTGGGTGTCCTTTATGGCTGGAGACTATGCAGCCTCCCTGCAAAACCTGTTCCATGAACTCTCAGCTGTCTGGCAAGGAGGAGGTTAACTACTACTAATAGACAGATTTGCCACAAAGACAAAGAATAATGTGATTGCTCCATTGTATTTAGCCTTGAAGGGCTGCTTAGAAGAAGTTGTATTTTCATTCTGTTAACTGTTGCATTTTCTAGAACAAGACCAAGTAATTACACGGAAGAGTAACTTTATCATAGAGGTTCCTCTGGACACAATAAAGTAGCTGTTCTGCTGCTTTGCTTTTGTTATGTTTGTAGTCTTCTGTGCTTTCTGGTCAGCATTCTTAGTGTAGACTGATGGTGCTTGTCGTATTCCAAGTTATTTCCAGCAGTTAGTGCTGACTGGTAAGATTCCAATCTCCATACAGTTGCCTTATTCTGCCTTAATCAATTCACATACACTCAGGTATTAAATTCAGCCACAGCTAGTGTGTGCATGGATTACTCTTGATTTCACACTTGTCATGTAACAGAGGCTTCCTGACAGCAAATTCTAACCTATTTTGTTTATCATGACAAGAAATGTTTGTCTAAATAAAGTTATAGGGCACTTACAGATGTTGGGTGTACTGGTAAGACTCTTCTTACCGTGTTCAATAATAAAGCAGCAAAATTCAGCTTCATGTGACGGCACAGAGCAACTACAGCACAGTTGTATACATAGATAGAACTTCATACAGTGACATGTCAACCCATAATGGAGCACTTTAAGGGCTTGACAGATCTAAATGGGTTAGCGACTGATAAACTAGGATGATAGTTATTTCAACTGAGATCTTTTAAGCTAACTTGCCCAGCATTTTTGTGTAGTTGAGAGGCATTAGTGTCTGTCTCCATTTAAAGTTCTACTTGAAGGGTAGTAAATTCTCTGGGACAGTAAATGCTAAGTGTTTCAGGATGCTGTGTAATGGTAACAGAGGCAAAAAGTGGTTTTTTTACTGTATGTGAAGAACTGTTAGAATTGATGATCTGCATATCTTACTACAATTTTTTTTTTTTTCCTGGTTTCCTGGAATCTGTCATGTGTGTGAGTTAATCAGCTCTCAGTGGAATTCTCAAGTCTATTTGTGGAGCGGTTTGTATTAATAAACTGGCTTATTAGAGCACTGTAGGCTGCTCTGTGTTTGACAAACTAACTGAAGTGTTCACAGGAATTGGTTGGTGTGTTTTAATTTGCTTACTGGTAGACACTGTCTGGCTTTCCTATTAAACAAAAATTTGCAATACTTAAAAAGAGGCAGTCCTACTGAAAGTTGCAGCTTTCTGGATACCCATTAGGTATCCCTTATAGGCAAATAGATGTTCTCTTAAAATAAGAATAAAAATACTGTGGAGAAAGATTGAGAAGACGCTTTTGAATTATTTTACTTTCTTCATGGCTATATGTAAGATACTGATGAAAAAAGAAAAAAGCTTTAGTCCATCACTCTGTCTTCCTATTCTTTGTGCAACCATTAACAATGGAAAGATTTGGGGTTTTTTCATAGAAAAAACAAATACTAGTGTTCTGTCTGTCTGTTCAGTAGTATCTAACATGTCTTAGGTTTCAATTTCCTTTCTTATCCACTGAGAAACTTTATTCAAAGGATTTGTTCTTTCTGAGCCAACAAAGGTCCTTTGGAATGTAGTCTTGATTACTCCATCAGCCCTATTATTCATCTCTGAATCAAACCTCATCCTGGAGGTGAGATGGATTCTGCAGCTAGCTCCATATTCTGCTGAAACCCTTTCCTGTCCTGCTTCCTGCTGTTCAGGGGCATTGTTGTTGCCTCAAAATGTCACAAATCCCCTATAGCCGTCGCTAGGGAAAAATAAAGTATTTATGGAAAATTGCAGGGGCTTTTCAGAGACTTCAGATTTATGGTCAGTATTAGGCAACATTTCTAGGAACTGTAAACGGCTTCTTTTCTGTTTGTTTTTGGCAGGCAGAGGGAGGGAACACTAGTATTAATCTAGTAGCATTTCAGCTGTATGTACTTCAGTTTGTGAATACCACAGAATAGGGCTGGGACATGCATAGACTCGTTGAGAAGACCTACAGCTGTGAGGCAAAAATTCTCTAGCATTATGAAATTTTGTCTTGAATTAATTTGTTACTTGGAAACAGCCCAAAATAATAGTAATGTATTGTTCTTTGTAAAGTTAATTGTGATAATCCAGTTTGCCATTAAAATTGAAGTGTTACAAAGGGGTAAAAGAAGAAAAGAGTATCTAAAATGAATTGAAAATTGGAGTGACCATTTTTACTCTGAAAATGTTCCAATAATTTAGTGGTGTTTTATTCCAAATTACAGTAATTTGATTTTTTTTTTTTAAATATCACATGAGAAGGAGGTTCTGAGGAATATGGCTCTAAAGAGACACTGATTTTAGTACGTCCCAATGAAGTCAGTCTGTCGGCTGACTCCCTGGTCTTTCCTCATGGAGAGAGGAGCCACTAGAAGCCTTTGGAACCTCATAGTACGCTTTAGGGATTTTGAGCAGAGAGATATATGTAATAAGATTATACCACAGAAACGCATTTGTTACCTCCTTGGACTGGGTGTGGAAAGTGGATGGCAGACAAGACAAGCAAACGAAAAACTCATAAAAAAATGTAGTTGGGAAAGCAGCTGAAGGGAAGAGTTTTGGATGAAGCAGAGAAAGCAAACAAGGCAGAAAATGTCTTTTTCAAGACAAGAAAGAGTGACAAAGGAGGATAGACTTAGAAGAAAGAAGCAGTAGAGTTTACTGAAAGAGTATATGCAGAGGAAGAAAGAAAGGTGATGAAAGATAAGGCAGCCTGAGAATTTGGGTAGTACTGTCATGGAAGATGGTGAAGTTGCCTCCAGAGAGTGTGTAGATGGAAATTTTTAAGAACTCAAATAAATATTACATGCTTAGGCAGCTGAGAGAAACCCCTGGTTTTTATTTTTGGCACTACTGCCTCTGGGGAAAACTGCTAAAAAGTTCATGCTGTGCATTTTCAAATAAACTGTGGTGCAGAAAGATGCTAGTAAACGTTGTTCAAGCTTCTGAACTACAACTGAGCACACATGTTCTTCTGGACCTATTTTTCAGCGCATTCAGTCAGTGGGGGAATTGGTTTGCTGCTATTTTAACTACATATACTAAAAATATTAACTCTATTATTATACAGTTCAGTAGCTAGAATCAAAATGACGTCAGATCCAAGATAAATATGGTTTGTATATACCACAGGAAGCAGTGGAGTGACTTGAAGTTGCAGGGCTATCTGGTCCTATTTTGCTTGCCAGTTCCTTATATCCACAGATATTTTCACTCCTTGTAAATAGTTTTTTTTTGTATCTGGTTTCACTTGTCTGTTATGCATGGATCTTTTATCTCTATATTGTTCTATATAAAATTAAATGGAAGTTTACAGTAAAAAACAAATACATGTTAATCACCTTGCAGTTTTTCCACCTCTATTATTAAAATCACATATGTAACCCAATTAGCATTTGTAAGTTTTATCAGTATTTCTAAGCGAGATACTTTCTCACTGCAAGTTTAAAACTCTAAGAGTAGACTTGGTCATCTCTTTAAAAACACCTATAGAAAGCTGAGCAATTTACATATCTGTCTGGATGTTCTGTGTAAGAAAAATGAAGAGTAAATAAAGCTACAAAAATTAAATTAGGAAAATGTTTTTTGAATCTTATGAAACAAAAAATACTGGTTTTCAGAGAAAACTGTATAGTCTTCTAAATGTAGACGTGATAGTTTTGTAAAAAAGGAATAAGTTGGATATGATGAGCTGTGATATGTGATCTTTATAAAGGCCATGATATTTGTTTTGAGCAGTAACTTGCAATTTGTTTCAGATTTTTTGTTTTCTGAAAATCTCTGCACTGTTGTGCAAAAAGTTGTTGATAAAAGTCCTTGTGAAAAAATGCTTAATTAGTAGCAGAAGGGCAATGGACTGTTAAGAAATAATAACTGAATTGGAGCATACATACTGCAAGTTAGTCAGTTGTTACTGTCAGTAAAAGTAGGGGGAAGAAGCGAACTCACATGCCAGTCGTGGATTTTATTATCTTCTAAAGATCCTGCAACTGGCAGTGCCTGCCATTTTCAAATTGTGTAAAAATGTGCTGTTTGAATTTCTGGCACTTGCTAAGTTCCATTTGTATATTTTCTATATATCCTCATCTAACTAAGACTGTATTTAAAACATTGCAAAGCCAGCAGTTGGAAACTCTAGTAAAGATTAAGAAAGTAGAAATGCGTATTATAGTGATTTTTAACTCTCTATAACAGATGTGATTCAAATTGATGTAAGATCGGTCTAATTCAAATAAAATAGATTAATAATAGTGAATCTTACATCAAATAGCGATGCGTAGGGAATGACTGAAGTTGCAAACTGGAAGTGTGGGATATTAATTACTGATTATCTAGTTCCACCAGGAGGTTAATATTAAATATGTATTGAAAACCATAGCTCATTGTTTTAAAAGTGTATTTGTAAATCCAGGCAAAGAAAAAAATTACTCCAAATTCAGTGTTGTTCCTTTTCAAATTAGACAACTTAGATTCTTAAATTTTCTCCTTCGTGGAATTTTTATGAATGCATCCTAAAGAGAGGATTCAAAATTTTTTTTGTTGTTGTTCTAACTAGTGAATCTTGACAATGCTCTCAGGTGTAAAATGTTATTCTTGGGGTGTCCTGCACAGGGCCAGAAGCTGGACTCAGTGATCCTGATGGATCCCTTTCAACTCAGCATATTCTATGAATCTATGATTCTATTCTATAAGGAAGAAACCTGGATGTCTACGTGCCCTTTTTATCTAAGGGATTCAAGTGACAGAGACATTTTGATCAACAGCAGTGGTGGTAAAATAAGATATTGATATGAACAGAAGGCTGAAGTCTCTTTCAGAAAGCATATCTTAAAGATCTCTGTTTAAGGGGCAAAGCAATGCAACACAAACTGGAAGAATGTTATGTTGTATAATTTTTTTAACAGTGGAAGTGATAAATTTTTATACTGCATTGGAAAAATGTTTTGAGTTTTCTAAATTGCATCCAGAGGGCCATTATACATGAAAAAGTGAATTTTTCCTATAAGAATATTAAATACCTATGAATTCTTCTGCATAAACTATGATGTAGTACCCAAGATTGCCATTCTAAAATAATGATAATTGCATATGCAAATCCAGATGGCCTTTGGGATAAGGTTCAAACAGATGACCTTTTCAAGATAGTTACAATTTGAATTTTGTTTTCATCTATGTATCAAGCCATTACTTAAATGAAAAATTTAGCTTGGCAGAGTTGCTGCAACAGATCTGAGATGCTTGTTCTGAAAAGCAAAGTGGTTTGTCATTTAAAGACATTCCAATATAAGTCGAATATTGGTTTATACGAGGCATATTCTATATGTGTCTATAAATGTATTTGGAGAAGTATATTCAAAACTCTTCAGTTTCCAGTATCACGTCAGTTTAGTTTCTAAGGCATTCTCTACTAATCATTTGGCTTCCTAGGAACACTTGAAGTCTAATATAGTTAGTAATGTATGGAAGTATATTCCTTTTCCTTCTTCCTTTTGCATGTGTCTGTGTCCATAAAACATTAAAGTCTTCTGAGTGTTATAAATGACCATTCTGATAAGGGTACTATTTATGACTTCTTCAGGAATAAATTGCAGTTTTTCTAAAATTGGTGAGAGACTGAATGTTAGTGTACTTGTAGATCAACCAAGATACACGTTTGGCTGCTTTTTCAGTATTGAATTTAGTCATGTTTGATTTGTTGGGCTGTTCAACTCATTTAATATTGTGATAATGAAAACAAATCACTCTTGATATATGCAATCTCCTAAATTTACACTGAAAACTAGAGATAAATTATCCAGGTGTTTTGAAGGTAATCAAGTTAGTGTATGATCTCATTCATATTAGTATTATAATGAGAAGCTATATACATTCACAGAAGTAAAATAACATCAGTATAAATGTTTACCACCATACTGTCACTTTCAATGTTGATACTCTGGCTCCCATTTTTTGGTTTTTCCACTGAAGAAAATAAGTTGAAATGCCAATCTATAACCGTTCTATTTCATTTGTAAGTAAGGTATTAAAACAACACAAGAATTTATCTTAGGAAATAGGACTATATTTTGATTTCATGTACTAACAAAACAGTGATAATTTTTAGCCTCTGGAAAAAAAAGCATCTTACATGAAAATAAATATTTTAGTCTTTGAACAATGTTTTTATGATAGAGTTTTTACTTTTTACAGTGGTACTTTTTAGAGTAACTTAAAATTTGCATGTGTATGTATTGTCAAGATAAACATCTTCAAGATAACCTACGTTTTAAAAAGCTGTTTGGTACTATTTTTCCAAGGGAGAATACCAGCTAGTAAAAATAATGGTTTGCTTAACAGCTTAAACAAAAATTGTCTGAGAAAATGTTCCATATTTCTCTAGTATTTAAAGAGAACTTGGGCAGTAATGTGAAAATTTACTGGAAAAAATTTTCGTTTACTGTTGCTGTCATTTCTCTAAAACCAGCAACTTTTATATATTGTGTATTGATAGAAGTCCTTGTGAAAATATACACACATACACAGTCACACCCCCCTCCCCCTCAATACAGAAATAGAGTACATGTGTTCACTTATTTGTTAAAGAACACTGTACAAATCTTTGCTATTGAGAAATGAGGGAATAACACAGTGGAATGTACAACAGTAGTAATGGAATCATACACAGTAGTAGTATGCTAGAAACATTGCTGACCTGATTCAAACCTCTGCCTAAGGTTATTGGTTCAGTGAACTTCTGATCAAGGCTTAGGGTAGGAATTATTACTGCCTTATGACTTGTGTTGTTGCAACACAAAAGCTTTGAAGGGAAATGATTTTTAAAAATCAGGACAAAGAGCATCTGTAGTGTGGTTTTGGGATAGTTGGGATGCTGTGAATGAATTATGAAGGGCTTAAAAATGCTTCACTGTTTATTGCTTATGCTAATTTCTTCTGGGCAATTAATGATGTACCTTTAAAGTAGGAGGACTGCACTGTAGGGTATTTTAGGTACGCCTGACAGGTATGCAGGAATACTACCAGGAAAGGAATTTCTGGCATCTGCTGAAAAAAATCATGGCAAACTAGGGTGTGGCGGCTCTTTCACATATATGGGCATATATGTGTATTTTGAATGGAATACACATAATGCTATGACAAATTCTGTTGGAAGATTCATAGTATCACATAGCTAATTAATTGCTTTAAGAACAATTAGGATATTTAAAAATATGTAACCTACTATTTGAGGAAAAGGATGACTTGGAGGAAGAAAACAGGAGAAGGTAGGTAGCAAAGGGCTAGTTTTTGCAGTGTAACTTGAAATGTCAAGCATTTTATCTAGCTGACAAAGATTGTCATCAATGTAGAATCAATATTAAGTTCTGACAGGTTGTTAGATTGGAAATTGGGAAGAAGACAAGACGGATGAATCAAAAACCCTGCTCAAGAAATATTATATTTTAACAGCAACAGTAGTCTACTTAAGATACTGCTTGACTTCATTCTTCTGAATCATAATGCGCATATGAAATAGGTGGATCTCTATTAATGGTTTATTTGTATCCTTTATAAAAACAGCTGGTTTTCATGGTAGCATTGTGGGCATATGTTCTCCACACGTGCATAACTTCTGTTGCTCAACCAGGAAGTGTGTACAGATTTTAAATCTTTTCCAAGGAGATGAAAGTTGGAGACATTATGAATACTGGTATATTACTGGTTTATATCCTCTGGTTTTACTCATTTGCCACAGTCGTGATTTCTTGATCATTTGTAGCAGTTCTGAAATCTGGAATACACTGTGTATGAAACCTGTGTGTTGGCTTCATTTGTATAATGATATAAAAGTTCTTGATTATAGAGGTATCTTCCAACTTGTAAAATATCTCTTCCCAAAAGATTAGATGTTAGGTTAGTTAACACATCTGGAATTGAATTCCATTTGCAATACTACCTTTATTCCATTCATTTGACTTCATAGAAATGAATGGTAGAGGTTTAACTTCCTACAGTAGCAATAAGGAATGAGTAAGGATTAGTGAGGTATTTTTATTTAAGATGGCTGAAGGTAAAAATAATATAATCACATAATGGGAATTAAACTTTTTCACTGTAATTAATACTTCAATCCATGAAACAGAAATTTCTGTTCTTCCAGTGCAGAGGTTAAAGCAGCTGCCTCCAAAGAGTACAAAACCAGAGGAAATATCAGTACTATCCTGCTGCCAGAGAGTGTGCCTTAAATGATACTGCCTTCATTTGTCATTTGGTCCCAGGAGGACTGACATCAATAGCGTTCGCAGCAGGACTGTGAATTAAAGTTTCTGGCCACCCCCTTTCCATAATTTTTATCTCTGTGTGGTTCCCAGGCTATGTGCAGGATGGAACAGGACTTGAACAAAGAACAAAAGCAGGCATTTGAACTATGCAGTCTTAGCATAAGAGGGGACTTTCCTGAAGACCCTCTTAGCTGTAACAGTTTATGGAATGCTTTAAAAACTGGAAAGCTGCAAAAATAGAATTTAATTATTCACCTTTATTCAAGCATTCCAGTTTGATTTACATTCATATATGACATTAGGTATCCAACAAGAAATATGTTTAAAAACAATTGAGTTGAAAGGTCACAATCTGCCATGAATAACCTACATATAAAACCTTGTTGAAATGGGAAATTTCTTTTCCATAGGAAATGGATATTTTAAAACATAACTTGAGTTTATTTAAACTCCTTTTTCAGCAAGTCTGACTCAAACCAGTTTTTTAATATTTTAAATTGTTAAATGTGATCTAAGGTTAGAATGTAAGGATATTTGTGTTGCTAGTTTTTTTGGTTGAAGTTCCTACTTAAGAGTGTAGACAACAATATTCCTATCCTTGAAAGCTTCTTCACTATTTTATAAATGTGTTTATTCTGTTTTAACAGGAGCTGGGTAGCTTATCTTTGAAAACGTATGTGTGTTGAGCTAAAGCTGTTTCATGGTAGATAGTATTTATAAAATGAGGTCATGCCCTATAGGTGCCGAAAGCTGTTTCAGTTTCATTTAGAAATCACAACAGATTTTTTTTTTCGATAGCTCATTCAAATGCCTCATCTGTGGAATTTTGTCTAGCGTGGCAAATTGTGGTTTTGTCAAAAAATTCTATCTTGGGCACAAAAATTTTCCTGGTTAAAGCCTTCTTACAATTGTTCCTCAAAATTTAAAAGAGAGGATACCATCCACAGGCTACAGAGACGTGGTCTGGGGCAGCATTTTCTTCCTTGTGGATAAAGCTCTCTTTGGTTTGATTGCTATGCAATCCCTTTCCGGGGGGAGGTTCTGCTGTTGAAATAATGGTCTCCTTTTTTTACCATCATCTCTGCAGAGAAAGGTGAGCTGCAATTCTGTAATCAGTGAAGGGAGTCATAAAGTACACTACACTTGAAAGATAATTCTAAATGCAAGGAAATCAGCTTGTAGTCACTGTAGTCCTGTGAATTGTCGTTAATTAAAATAGTTATGAATTCAAATGGTTAAAAGCTTAATTAGTTGGTGACCTACACTACTCAGCCCTGGCGAGGCCACATTTAGAGTTCTTTGTCCAGTTCTGGCTCCTCAGGACGAGAGAGACGTGGAGCTCTGGGAGCAGGTCCAGTGGAGGGCAACAAATTTGATTAAGGGACTGGAGCATCTCTCTTATGAGGAAAGACTGAGGGAATTGGGTCTATTCAGCCTCAAGAAAAGACAACTGAGAGGGGATCTCTTTGATGTCTATCAGTATCTGAGGGAAGGGTGTCAAGAGGTGCCAGGCTCTTCTTGGTGGTGCCAAATAATAGGACAAGAGGAAATGGGCAGAAACTGATGCACAGGAAGTTCCACCTGAATATGAGGAAGAACTTTACTGTATGGGTGACCAAGCTCTGGAACAGATTGCCCAGAGAAGTTTCCCTCACTGGAGATATTCAAGAACTGTCTGGACACAATCCTGTGTAATGTGCTCTAGGATGACCCTGCTTGAGCTTGGTCCCTTCCAAGCTTACCCACTCTGTGATTCTTTGACTTGCACAAAGTTTTCTGACAGAATAATATATTTTAGAAAGAGGAGGAAAACATGTAGAAGCATCATCTTTTCCCATAAAAATGTGTACTGGAAGATCATACATTGTTCAACTTGTGCTGCAGTTTCTAAAATGTTGAGAAATCTTACTACTACTAAAGTTTCTAATAATTTCTGCATAATATAATTATCTCAACCTTCAGTTTTCAGAAGGTGGCAATCCATGGCTGGCAGTAACAGCACATTATCATCTCTCCAATCACATTTTCTGTTTTTTTGTGAAGAATGTTTCTTGATTCATATTCACCAAACTGTTTGTTATGTTTCAAACATGAAAATTGTTGGTGGGTGGCGTAGTCTCTCTTATTGTGCGTGTGTATCAGAAATCATCTGTCATCCGATTTAAACTTCAATTTAGTCAGCAGAGCATCTCAATTTAGAGAAAATTGGACTCCATTATAAAACAAAATTGTGATAGCATTATGGTTTTATGGTAATGTATGTAATTTATTGCTCTGACTATTATGCAACAGATTGTAGAGTAATGTTTTGACTTACTCCTTTAAAGATGCTTTGGAACGTGAAATTATGAAATTATAACATTACTCTTATTTGAATTTTTTTCTTTTTTTTCGTCAAAATTTTAAAGAGACATACATTAGCCTCACTTTTATGGATAACATTATAAGGAATTTTCAAAATGTATTTGTTACTATGAAAGAAGTAAATGAGGGATACAGTATTTGAACAAAATATGGTGAAGGTGTTTATTCAAGAGTGAAATGAAGATCTTCTAGTTAAGTTATGGAATTCCAGCTGGTTTTATTTACCATAATCTCCTATTTTCTGCATGCACTTGGGTGCTATCTTGTCTCTGAGCAGGTTAAGTGCTAAAGTTATGAATACACAGATGTTAAAACAAACAACCTTCATTCCTTGGGAGGAACTTCATAACAGTTTTGCACATATTGAACTATAATGGCAATTCCAAGTTCATAAAAATTTCTAAATGGACCTACCTACTGGCCAAATTCATGTAATCCCTAGGAAGCTGTGTTCTGTCATTTTGGATTTGCTCTTCTCCCTTGAAATACTAGAACTTGTGCTATTGGTCAGCAAGTTATTCTGCTCCAGAAGCGCAAGGTCTGAATCTCTTGTGGCTATTGGTCAACTGACAGCTTCCCTGCAAAGTGAACGGCTTCTTTCCATCTAGAAATGTGGTTTGTAAGGGATGTGGCAATCCTATGAGACCTCTCTGCTGTTTTTGATTATCAATTTCAGCCTATATGCCCACTATGCTGTGATTAGAATATGAGAGATATTCACATACTTAAAAATTGCATGTAGCTTAGATTTTTTTTTTAAAGAGGATAGGAACAATATGCATTACTTTCCTGACAGAAAAAAAAAGAATACTGTGGTTTTTAAAATGCTTCTTATTTTGCATCACCATGTCCTGAGTACAACTATTCAGTAGACAGCTATGAGGAACTGTGTGCATGTAGGTCAAGTACACGCATTCAGAGTCACCCTGGGTTTTCATTTGTTTTTGTTTTATTAAAATTAGATAAAGCGCAGACTGTATCTAATTTTAAATCTAAAAAAAAATCTAATTTAAACCTAAAACCTTCATTTTCATGTGATTTTAAAGTACTTTATTCTAAAAATTGTGAAGATAATCAGGGAATTCCAAGTTGTATATTATTAAAAAAAATAATAAATTTTAAGTGAGGTTGAAACAATGATTATATGAGCCACTGGCAACTTTCCTTTCCCTTCTATGTGTGAGGAGTAGGGAGAACTCCAGGAGTTATGTATGGGCAAAACTTAAATCTGCCTTAAGTAAATTAATTCTTAAAATGATATGTTAATTACTTTCCATTGTTGACAGTCCTCTGGCACCCTCAGAGTTGTTGTTGATATTCATGCAGTTTTGTGCAGTGTCTTAAAGTTGGTGTGTGAATGAATAATTTATGTGAAATGTATTGTTCTTTAATCCTCATACAACAAAATCTGTGATGTTGGTGATAAATCATAATCTGTTTGGAGGAGTTGTTTTCATTATATGGAATAGTTCAAGCAAGGAATTTGCAGATAAGCTTTGCTGATCCTGGAAGGAGACCTGCTTTGTCATTACCTTGCAAAGGTGGGAGATCAGATGGCAGGACACTTGAGAGATGTACACTTTGGTGGTAATTTTAAAGAGGGGACATCAGTGGAGGAGAATGGTTGTCAAGTCTTTTTTTTTATATGAGGATTTTATGAATTATTTGACAGACAAAAAGGGAAGCTTCTGCTAAACTTTCTCAGAAAATATTTTGGTTATTTTTTTCATTCCAAAGATTAAACTTTGAATTCAGGTTTAATCACCTTCCTGATTGTTTTTAAATCTTTCTTCTTAATATGTGCTTTTTGGAATACAGTCCCAGAAAATACTTTTGGTAGGGATTCAGTATTGTTATTGTCCTCCTCTCTACAATACACAAATGTGTCTGCATTTTTCAGCTTACCTCACAATTAATATTACTGGTCTTTTTATGCTTATAAGAATGTTTATTCTCTGAAAATGCTTCATTCGGTTGATTTCCTGTAGTACATGTTATTTCTGCCAGGTTGCAAAGTAGATGGACACAAGGAGTAAGATCCTTACTGAGATAGCTAGAATTAATTTTCTGGTAACAGAGGTGAACCACATAATGTGGTGCAATGCATGCCTTTTGTACTATAGTAAAGCACTTGGCTAATACAGTGTTGGAGCTGTTTTTTTGATCAGTAATTAACCTAATTCTGGAAGCTATCCTTCTCTAACAAAAGGAAACTGAGATTTTCTTTGCCAAACTTTTTTGTATTAGCTTCCAATTAATTAAATTTATATGGATTGTTTTGTTCAGATCCTTTGCCTTTTTTGTAAGTCGAATTATTTATTGCTTCATGGTTTTGCAAGTGTTTTTCCTACTGTAAGCATTTTTCTCAAACCAGGAGATGTAACTACAGCTTTAATAGTGTCTTTCAGTGTAATGGATTAAAAAAGATTCTGAGGAAATTGGTACAAGCAAAGTTATAATTCTTTGTGCTATTTTTCTTTGCTTATCTAATGACAGCTCTTTCTGCAGAATAGACAAGCTTTTATGTCTCTCTACAGCTGTATCATGTGACTGCCTTACTACTTTGAGCACATTTCTTGATAAATTCTTAATATTAGGCAACAGCTTTTGGTCTAGAATAAAGGGCTAAAGACAGCATAAATGCCAAGCCAATTTACTGAGGATTTTTCTTTGTCTACATCCTGCCTTTTTAACCTAAATGTACATCTTTTTGTCATAGCCATTTCATTTTGGGGTTTTGAATTTAATTTATTCTAAGGCTTATCAGTTCTTGTAATGGCCAAGACCTTAAAAAAAGAAAAGTATAGAAAACAAACCCAAGGCAACAGCAACAACAACAAAAATAAAACAACAAAAAAGAAAGTTTTTCTGCCTGTAAACTTTGCAAACTAAATGAGGAACAAATTGATAGACACAGACAGGTGAGAATGAACAAAAAGACAAGATGACAATATTGACTAAAAAAAGAAAAGGGATCAAAAGTTGGTTCAGTTATTTGTTGCAACCTCTTACATTCTCATATTATTAATGTAGTTTCATACATTCAGTAAAGCATGTGGCATTATATTAAATCTGGTTTTCATTTACATCCAAGAGATCTTCTGTGTAGACGAAGAAAAATATCTCCCAAGGGAAGGACTGTCTTTTCAAAACTTTTTGGTTTTCCTCCTAAGATTGGGTCATTCATGGTTATCTTGTACTTGATCATTCTAATACCACCTTGTCCTCAATTTCACTTGTTCTTGGGAGAATATGGATAAAGGCAAAAAGATGTCAGTGTGACCATACAGAGTGATAGGAGGAAGAAGCCTTAACTGAGAATGAGGCATCCATGAAAGCACTTCTCAGCTAAACATGTGTTGAATTGTAGATGCGTCTGCTGGAAAGGACTTCAGGGGTTATCAAGCCCAAATTTCAGGCAGAGCTGGGCTATGGCCAGCACTGGGTCACGTCTCCCTGGACTCTGTCTGGTCTTCAAGGATGTGGAGATTCCATATGTCCATGGACAACCAGATCCAAACCTGCATTGCTCTTCTATGGAAATGTTGTCTTGCTGATGTTCAGCCTGAACCTCCCAAATGCCAGTTTGTGGCTGTTTCCCCCTGCTTACTGAGAATTTGGCTTCCTTGTCTTTGTGGTTCCCCTTCACATCAGCTTGCCCCCATAGCCTGCCATTAACCAGGCTGAGCAAGGCCAGCATCCTCAACCTCTCTTTGTGCATCCTGGGATCCAGTCCCTGGACCATTGTGACAGGCCTCTGCTGGATCTCTCCAACTTGCTTTTGAAGTGAGGCTGCAAAAGCTGGCTCTGTAGTATGCCAATCTCATCAGTGCAGACTGTAAGATGAGAATAACTTCTCTTGTTCTTTGGGCCCTCCTTGTTAATGATGCTCAGGGTGCAGTTTGCCTTATTCATGACTAGAGGGCACTGCTAGATGCTGTTTAACTTGATGTCCACTAAGTGCTGGGACCTGGTGTTGACTGCTGGTCTACACTGCAATTACACTGTTGGAGGTGTAAAACTTTGTGCTTTTCTGTGTTAAACTTAGTGGGGTTCATGACGCTCAGTCCTCGACTTTGCTGAGGTTTCTCTCAGTCAAAGTTCTACTGTTTATGCCAGCTATTTCTTCTACTTCAGTCTCATTTGCAGATTTGCTAAGGATACAGTCCAGGTAGTACTGTGAAGTATAATATAATGATTGGTAGGGATGACTAGCAAGAGGAGACCAGCAATAGGAGGCCAGCAAGAGCAAAAGGATGATGATTTTGCTATTAATAACATGAATTTGACCCTGATGAGACCTACCGAGGTAATCTTTTGAATGCACAGAAGAGTAGTTGCTGCTCCTTTTTTCCAGATATTGAACTTGGAAAAACTAACTTATATCTGCTTAAGACAATATTTATTGTAGGGAAGAAGATAAAGATCCTGATCTTTATCCATAGGTTCTTATATAGTTTATTGTGTTTCAGAGAAACCCAAACTGACTCTTTGGAAATTGTTCCTTAATGAACTGTGTCCCAAAGTAATAATCTTCAGAGCAAGTGATATAACTTATAAGTTGTGTTTTCTCTGATTCATGCTCTGCCCAGTCTATCTAGCCATGTTCTTGCTATCCTGCCTCAGTTTTCCTTTTTTTTTTTTTTTAAATTCTTACCAGTACATGTCCAGAAGCTTGGTAAGTAACACAGTCCACAAGAATGTGAAGGATGTGGTTAACATGGATTTAGTCTTCTCAAGTTCAGGACGAAGTTAAACATGTTTCTGTTGCAAGCTAGACAAGTTGTCCTGCCTAGATGTTGTACGAAGTGAGGGTAGTGTCTTTTGTCTTCAGTGTTCTATGAGTTTTAAAAATGGGAGTGCTTACTCCTATTCAACAGTAAGGATTCCTGGGCACATGGAGCAACTCACTGCACCCTTGAGTAAAGTGTCTAAATTTTTTAGAAGATAAGTAAAACTGCACTCCTGCCCCTCTTGACCTTGCAAATACAATGATGTGTGTTAAGAATTATGTTGAAATTATTTTATTATTTCAGAAACAGGAAGTCTGTTAAATCTCTCCATGCTTGCTCATCAGTCCTTGAGTTATCATTATGTTCTCATATACTCTTCCATTCAATAGCATTAAAACTCAGAGTTGACCTGAAATTTAGCAGTTATCCCATAGGTAAGAATCTTGTCTTCAAGCTTAAATTTTAAACCCATGAAAACTCGAGTATAGAAGTAGTTATCTATACAGCTTTTCAACGTCAGCCCTATTTCTGAGGGAGACTATTCTGTGATTGTCAGAACAGGATAATTGAGTAGCCAATATGTAGTTGCCACCATAATTGTTGAAGTCAAAGAACTTTTTTTGTTGTGTATCATTCAACCATTCAACTATCACTGGAGGGAAAAAAAACCCACTTAGTAGCTAGCTGTGTGACGAAATTACAGCTTAGATTGCCATAGTACTTTTTGAACAAGCCTGTGTTTGCCACTTCCAGACAAAGAAGATGCCTTTACAGTAGATGTCGCTTGGAGTACTTCTGTTGCAAAAGGTTGAAATTCTAGTGTAACCTACTCAGATGATTAACTTTCTCAGATATTTTCATTATTATTTACTGTTTCTATGTAGTTTTAATTGTTTGTAAATTGTTTACACTTTTCTTCTAATGAGGTGCTGTCATTTGTTTTCTGTTTCTGAGCTGATAAAGGGCTTGTGCGCCAAAAGTTTCTCTGTGGACTTGCTTGCTATCAGCTGGTTTAACAAAAACGTGCCTTTCAAACTTTGCCTCTTTATAAAACAGATTATGATTTGCTAGGATAGTGATTCAGTGGTGTTGTAGTAGAATTTGTTGTAGTGCCACAGCAAGACAGTGAGAAGATACAAGCTTTGAGTGTGTGCAGTTAATTAGATGAAATGTATTTTGACAAGACACCTATTAATTAGAAATTAAAATTGATTTTCTTTTTGCATTTAATTATGTTTTATTTAAGCTCTTTGCTGAGAAGCTTTTCATCAGCTGTTAGGAGTTTGTGTTCCTGAATTTCACTGAATTTCATGAAGAAATGTAACTCATGTCATCATAAGCTTTTATGTGCAGAGCTGTGAGTGTGATTTTCTGAAATTATTTCCAAGATAAGGATGCTACATATCTATGGAGTAACTGATTTTAAGAGCCAGTTTAAGCACAGGGGATAAGCTCAGATCACATGTGCAGCTAACTATGCTG